>NC_044909.1:41472283-42145518 GCF_001633185.2 Quercus lobata
GATTCTTGTGATGGGTTTGAAGCCCAATGTCAGCACTTTTGCCAGCGTAATTCCTGTCTGCTCTCGTTTGGGATGTTTAAATATTGGTAAATGTCTTCATGGATTTGCTGTCAAATCTGGATATTTTTCAAATAATTTTTTGGTGCCTGCTTTAATTTCAATGTATGCTATTGACATGGATTTATCGGCTGCTAGAAGTTTGTTTGATTTTATTCTGGAAAAGAATGTTACTATTTGGAATGCTATGATATCTTCATATACACAGAGGCAAAACAATTTTGAAGCCTTTGAGATGTTCCGGCAAATGATCCGTGCTGGCTTGCAGCCTAATTTGGTCACTTTTGTGTCCATCATCCCATCATGTGAGGACTCCAATAGCCTTTGGTTTGGTGAATCCCTTCATGCATGTGTTATAAAGCATGGGTCAGGGTATCAACTTCCCGTGTTAATAGCACTTGTATCTATGTATTCAAAGCTTGGAGATGTCAATTCAGCATACATACTTTTTGATCAGATGTCCAATAGAAATCTCCTGTCATGGAATTCTATGGTTTCTGGGTACGTGCATAATGGGCAATGGTATGCAAGTTTGGCCACATTTCGTGAAATGCAGTTTGCTAGATGCAATCCAGATGCAGTCTCCATTGTTAGTGTTCTTTCTGCCTGCTCCAAGCTACAGGCTGTTTTGCTGGGCAAGTCTGCCCATGCGTTTAGTGTTAGAAAGCAACTTGCCCCAGACCTTAAGGTGACAAACGCACTATTGGCCTTTTATTCTGATTGTCATCAGCTCTCCTCTTCTGTTCAGTTATTTAACATGATGGCTCTAAGAAATGCTGTATCATGGAATACTTTGATATCTGGATATGTACACAATGGTGATGTAGAGAAGGCTACTGCTCTTCTTCACCAGATGCATAAAGGTGGCATGGAGTTGGATTTGGTTACCCTGATAAGTATTCTTCCTGTTTTTAGTGAGAGAAAAGATTTGTTGCAAGGAATGGCTATTCATGGTTTTGCTATAAAAACTGGGATTGCCTCTGATGTTTCTTTACTAAATGCCCTCATTAGCATGTATTGCTACTGCAGAGATCTTGAAGCTGGGAGGTCACTTTTTGAAGTCACGCCTCAAAGAAATGTTGTGTCTTGGAATGCTCTAATTACTGGCTGCCGATATCACAACTTACAGAATGAGGTTTTGGTCTTATTTAGTCATATGATAAGAGAAGATCAGAGGCCAAATTTCATAACCTTGCTAAATATATTACCTCTTTGCCGCACACAGTTGCAGGGTAAGTCTATACATGCTTTTGCGGTTAGAACAGGAGTTGTAAAAGAAACCCCTCTTGTTTCATCTCTTATATTCATGTATGCCAGATTTGAAAATATAAATTTATGTCTATTGGTATTCCAAATGGGGAAAAAGGGGGATATTTCTTTGTGGAATGCTATTATGTCTGTACATGTTCAAACAAAAAATGCCATAAAAGCAGTTGCATTCTTCTGTGATTTGCTTCAACTGGGACTGCAGCCTGACAAAATTACAGTTCTGAGTTTAATTTCCGCTTGTGTTCAAATAAATAACATCAATCTTACTCATTCTGTACTGGCTTACCTAATACGCATGGGCTTTGACAGATACGTGGTCATCTGTAATGCATTAATAGATTTGTATGCAAGATGTGGCTACATTTTAAAAGCAGAGAAACTGTTTGATGGGTTGGTTGAAAAGGATGCTATATCTTGGAGTGTAATGATAAATGGGTATGGGTTGCATGGGGATGGTGAAGCTGCCCTAGACCTTTTGTCCCAGATGGAACTTTCAGGGATGAGACCTGATGATGTTATTTATTTGAATATTTTATCAGCTTGCAGCCATTCTGGCTTAGTTGAGCAAGGCCGCATGGCATTCAACTCTATGCTAGAATACGGAATAGCACCAAAAATGGAGCACTATTCTTGCATGGTTGACCTTCTTGGGAGAACAGATCACTTGAATGAAGCGTATGAAATTGTTAAAGGACTGCCTTGTAAACCTTCTGTAAGCCTGCTTGAGTCTTTGTTGGGTGCTTGCAGAATCCATGGTAATGTTGAACTTGGAGAGAAAATTGGTGGGATGCTCTTAGAAATGGACCCAGAAAATTCCAGATCATATGTGATACTTTACAATATTTATGCAGCAGTTGGAAGGTGGACAGATGCCAAAAGAGTGAGGTCTGATATGGAACGAAGAAAGTTGAGAAAACTGCATGGATTTAGTCTAATTGTGGGAAATGGACTTCCAAGATGAGGCATTGTCCTGAATTATGTTGTGGGTTGATTAAGCTGGAAAGATTCATGCACAATATCACGAAGTGATATGATACAGAAGCTCCAAGAAATCTTGTAGCTCATAGTGGTCCAATGTTGCTAGCAACAGGTTCAGTACAAAGGGAGACGCCATATCTATAATGTTTTGTTGGTCAGCTAAATCCCAAATTGGGTCTCCAATACCAATTAAGTTGGGTATCTGGTCAGAGAACCCAGATATGTAGGATTCTCTTGATCCCGATTTACTGTTGGTTCCTCAAATGGAAACACTTGTATCAGTGTCATGATGTGAAGGCTCACTAGATGAGTTCTTGCCTGCCCAGAAGTGGTCAATATCATGGAGTGTGGGCTTAAGTATAACATACCAGCCATATGAGTCTCACTAAATGGCAGTTGAATTGTTTTGCAAGACACGGGAGAATGAAAATAGCAAAAAATCTACATATATGATAATGGACTGGAGTGACCGAAGGAAAAGAAAAAATGAAGTGATGTCTTTGTTCACGTAGAGTTTGTGGTCTCAATGTAGTGCAGGAGTCAAATTATGCTATTGCTAACAAACCAAAGCAGCCATGGTTTTATAGTTTGACATTTCTAAGGACATGCATTTGGAAATGATGGACATTCAGCCAACTCAGCAGCAACGTCATTGTTTTAAAAGGCTTTGGGAACGTCTCATTACAAGCAAGCGTCTGGACTTGGACAGGGGATGTTTCATAACATGTCCTTGTCATCTCATCTGCTGTAGCAATAGTTGTTATGGGTAAGTTTGTTCAGATGTGGCAATTATTGTTGCAAATCATTGAATTTCCTTGCAAGGAATGATTTGTGCCTCCTTGCTTTCTTCCATTTTCCCACTTTGTTTTCATTTTTACCATATAACAACCATTGTTAATATGAGTTCTCTTGCAGTGTTTAATAAATAAGTTTGGGTCTTTAGTACTGTGTAGGCTTTAATAACACCACCATAATTTCTAAGGGTATTCATTATACCAATCAAATCGATTAAACTGACAATTAGAGGTGGTGGCCAATGATTAATCTATTGCCAGCTTGAAAGGGTATTTATTACCCTCTCTCTCTCTCTCTCTCTCTCTCTCTCTCTCTCTCTCTCTCTCTCTCTCTCTCTCTCTAGATGAACTTCTAAGTTAGGGTTTTTATTTATTTATTTATTTATATATATCAGGTGAATCCAATAATCTATCATTGGTTCACAACTTTTAGTGATATATCTTGATATTTTCCATTGTTAGAGATATCAAGGCCGAAGTCTTTTATATAAATTTAGTCCAATTTCATTGTATCTAATCCTGCTTGGAGTACAAGTAAAGTAATTCACTAATTCTAATAATTTTTGGAGTGCGAGCTTAGTAATCCTAGGCCTACTTGTAGTCCAAGTCATGTAATTTTAGGATTTAGCCTGCTATAAATACCCTTTGATGGGTTCGTTGTGATATAGAGTTTAAAAGTAAAGATGTGGCCATCAAGAACTTTCCACTGTGAATATAGATGTTTTAAGGCTGAACCACATTCTCTGTGTTCTCTCTCTTTCTCTTGTTCTTAATCTCTATGCCTTATTAATTTTCATATTTTCTCATGTACTTTGTAATGGTTTTAAAACTATATCACATATTTTCTGACATGGTATCAGAGATGTTTTATCTAAGTTAAAATCTATCTCTGAATTTGGTGATTGGTATTTCATAGCTTAGGTTTTTCTGTTATGCTAATGTTTGTGTGTGTCCATGTGGGTTTTTTTTTTTTTTTTTTTTTTATTTTTTTTTTTTATAAATATTTATGTTGATGATTTAGTGTATTAGCTCATTTGTGTTTGGTATATTTGAACCTCAGAAGTCTGAACCAAGCCTATTCTTTTTTTTTTTTTTTTTGGGTGGGGGGGTTTATTTTTGGGTTGAAGGATGTGGTTTTTATGCTAAATTGGTAATTTATTGTTGTTTTAGCAGTTTTGATGCTATACTTATTGCTGGTAAGTGGTAATTATGGTGTTGTCTATTTGTTGGGTTAAGCATTGATTAAGAGGATGTGTTACATTATTAATCAATATGTACATTGCTATAGTTAAAAATTTGTTTGTTCTTGTGGATATTAGTAACTAGTCATGATTAATGCATCAAAATTATATAAGAAGTTGTTTTAGGAGTTCCAATATCTGACCACAAAAGATAAGATTAACTTCTTTGCAATGCTAACTATGAGTGAACAGGGAACCAAACCAAAGCTTCACCATCCATGTGGAAGGAAGCCATTAGTAATTGCTCGTTAGCTGGTATCTTGTTGTACTTGGAGTACTGATTGGCTTTGTAAACCCAAGCAGTTGGTTCTTCTCCAGAAAATCTTGGGAATTCTCTAGTTTCAAGGACAGAGTAGGAACTAGGTTGTGATTTGTGTGGTTTCCAGGGGTACGTTGGTTTTCATGGTTTTGTTAGATTTGAAAATATGTGGTTAAAAGTAGAGGGTTTTGTGGATAAGGTTCGTCATTGGTGGAATGGTTATCATTTCATAGGACCTCCAAGTTACATTCTAGCTTGTAAGTTGAAATCCCTTAAAAGGGATTTGAAGCATTGGAACAAGCATGTTTTTGGAGATGTAGCTTTTAGGAAAAAGAGTCTTTTGACTGAGCTCTTAGACATTGACATGAGAGAAGAGATGCAGGTGTTGACTCAAGAGGACAGGGCTAGAAGGTTGGTGGTTAAATCAAATATAGATTTTCTAGCTTCCTTTGGAAGAGATTTCTTGGAGGCAGAAATCCAAGGCTCTTTTTATCAAGGAAGGTGATAACAACACACGGTTCTTTCATAGAATTGCCAATTCCCATAGGCGAACCAATCAGATTAGGGGGGTGGAGGTGGATGGTGTTCTCTTTGAGGAGGAGTCAGATGTTACGGATTAGGTGGTGGATTTTAACAAGAGATTATATCAGGAATTGGAAACTTGGAGACCTACTATTGATGGGTTAGAGTTCGCTTGTCTAGATGAAACTGAAAGGTCTATGTTGGAGAGAGAGTTTGAGAAGGAGGAGATTCTTAAGGCTCTTAAGGAGGCGGAAGGCGATAAGGCCCTTGGGCTAGATGGGTTTACCATGGCGTTCTTTCAGAAATGCTGGAGTGTTTTAGAAGGAGATATATTGGCTTTCTTCAAAGATTTTCACAGTTAGTGTGTTTTTGGGAAATCTCTTAATGCCACGTTTCTTTGTTTGATCCCCAAGAAGACTAATGCAGTAAATATCAAAGACTTTCGCCCTATTAGTCTTATGGGCAGCCTTTATAAACTATTGGCTAAGGTGTTGGCTCATAGGCTTCGAGGAGTTTTGGATAAGTTGATATCCGACTCTCAAAATTCTTTTGTGGGAGGGAGACAAATCCTTGATTCGGTTCTTGTTGCTAATGAATGCTTAGACAGCAGGTTGAAGAGTGGTATTCTTGGTGTTATAATAAAGTTGGACATTGAGAAGGCTTATGATCATGTGAACTGAAATGCACTATTTTACCTTATGGACAGGATGGGCTTTGGGGCAAGGTGGAGTAGGTGGATTAAGGCGTGCATCTCTACAGTTAAATTCTCTGTTTTGGTTAATGGATCTCCTGCAGGTTTTTTTTGGTAGTTCTCGTGGTCTTTGCCAAGGGGATCCTTTGTCTCCACTTTTATTTCTTATGATTATGGAAGTGTTAAGTAGACTGTTGAAGAGGACAGAAAATGGTGGTTTTCTTTGTGGATTTAAAGCGGGGTCTCATAGACATGGGGGTATCCATATTTCTCACATTCTTTTTGCTGATGATACTATATTGTTTTGTGATGCTTCTAGGGACCAGTTATTATATGTGCAGATGGTGCTAATCTTCTTTGTAGCTATTACAGGCCTAAAAGTTTATGTAGGCAAGAGTGAGATTGTTCCTGTTGGTGATGTTGGGGATTTGAATGGTTTGGCTCGTATCCTTTGCTGCAAGGCGGGCACTCTGCCTATGAGATATTTGGGCATGCCTCTTAGGGCACACTATAAGGATTCATCAATTTGGAATCCTATTATTGAAAAAAATGGAGAAACGGTTGGTTGGATGGAAAAGTCTATACCTGTCGAAAGGAGGTAGGCTTATTTTGTTAAAAAGTACCTTATCGAGTCTTCTCACCTACTTTTTATCGTTATTTACTATCCCTCAGGCTGTGGTTGCAAGAATTGAAAGAATTCAGAGGAATTTCCTTTGGGGGCCCTCAGAGGATGTTTTTAAATATCCTTTAGTTGCTTGGGATAAGGTATGTTTGCCAGTTGAATGTGGTGGTTTAGGAATCCGAAGAGTTGGGCTGTTTAACAAGGCTTTGCTTAGGAAGTGGTTGTGGCGGTTTGGGAAAGAAAATCATAGATTATGGCGTTAGGTTATAGCAGACAAATATGGAGAGGCAAGAGGAGGTTGGTGCACTAAAGGGGTAAGAGGTACTCATGGGTGTGGGATGTGGAGGAGTATTAAAGAAGGAACAGAGAAGTTCTTTAGCCAGATTTTGTTTAATGTGGGGGAGGGTAGCCGTGTTAGTTTTTGGCATGACCCATGGTGTGGGCCTACTCCTTTGAAGGAACTATTCCCTTCCATGTATGATTGCTCTGTTTCTAAAGAAGCATGGGTCTCTGACTTGGTTGTATCAAATTCAGAAGGAGGTAGGAGCTGGAATTTATTGTTCCGTCATGGTCCTCAGGATTGGCAAGCAACCACTGTCTACTCATTCATTGAGTTTATTTATTCCTTTATGCCGAGGGGCGAGGGGGATGATTAGCTGGTCTGGAGATTGACTACATCTGGTGTTTTTGATGTGCGCTCTTTTTATAAGCTATTATCTAGTCCTACCATTGATGCCTTTCCTTGGGAATGTATATGGTGTAATAAGGTGCCTAAACGGGTGTCTTTCTTCTTATGGACAGCAACTAATGATGGGATACTCACTATTGACAACCTTATTAAGAAAGGTCAGTTTTTGGTTAATAGGTGTTGCTTGTGTTGTTGTGATGGGGAATCAGTGGACCACCTTCTTTTTCATTGTAAGTTCTCTCATGCCTTATGGTGTGAAGTTTTTGCAGTGTTTGGGATTCAATGGGTAATGCCAAGGCCAGTGAAATCTTTTTTCTTTATTTGGAGAAACTGGTTTGGAAAGCATCTTTCAATCATTTGGAACATGGTCCCGGCATGTTTAATGTGGTTAGTCTGGCAGGAACGTAATGCCCGCATTTTTGAAGACAAGGCGAGAACTTTGGAACATCTAAAATGTTTACTTTTTCGTACTCTGTTTCCTTGGGCTCGTATTTAGGGGTGTACGAATTGTACTGCTGTAGCTGATTTTTTAGTTTCTATTTCTTTTAGCTCTTGATCTTCTTGTATTTGTTTCATTGTTCAAAGTGTTCACCATCGTGAACATGATGTTCAATTTTTTTAATAAAAGTCTTATTACCTATCAAAAAAAATAATCTTCTTCTGCAGAATTCAACTTCTGTAAGATTGTAGCTAGTTGTTGACTCATTTCATCCAAGATAGAGGTATGGATATGAGTTATTTTGTAGATTTCTTGAAGGTCTTTGCTATGCTGATCTGAGGTGGTTTTAAGGGAAGCTATGGTTTCATTGATAATGGCGGAAGATTGTGTTTCAGTCGTGGTGAGAGAGAGAGAGAGAGATAGAGAATAGGAAGGCCAACAAAAGTGACTGTATTCTTAGTTCTTGATGTTCCTTTACAACTTGTAGTTATTTATACATCATTCAGTTATTCTCTACTAACAGAATACAGGGGTATTATTGTGATTACACTAATAACTAACTAACTAACTAACTAACTATCCGCAATTAAGCCACATAACTCAAAGAATTAGGAAAGGTTGGGAGAAAAGGAAATTAACTTTATTAGGCAAATGGTCATTTTGTTTAGACCTGGTTGAACTTTTGTCTTGGGTTTAAAAGTTTAACTTTGGTGGAAAGGGAACTATTTTTGGTTATTTGTTATGCTTTTCTCATAGTCTGCAGCTTGCCTTTTGACATTATTAGGTTTAAGGGAAGATTATTTTATTGTACTATCATTGTTAATAAAAATTATAAAATATCTCTTACACATTTAAAAAATTGTTCAATTTGGTACCCCATGTTTTTTAATTTATTAAAAATACTTTATTCGTAGAATATATTTTAATTCTTCATGCTTTTGTACAGAATGGTGCCTTTTTCAGACTACTTCTGTTGTTATAACTTATACTCTCAAATGATAGGTTTTCTTCAACTTTTGTTATTGTGTGAACTGTGAAGTGTATGCAATTTATTTGCATTCCAACATATTAATTTGTGTGAAGTGTGTGAATGTGATTTCTAATTTGTGTGATTTATTGTTTTGCAGATAGATGTGGATTCTTCTTGATATAGCCCAACTACTCCAAATGAGCCCAGCAATAGTGAGCCAACTACAAACACTCCTTCGGGTTCAGTTTCATCCACCCCACAACTGCAGGTGAGTTCTAAAAAAATCTAATAATTGAGCTTACGGTTTTTAGGTTCTTTGTTTGTCACTTTTAATATATATATTTTAATAAATTTGTGTAGATTTAAAACAACATAAATGATATGTGTGGCAATGGTGGTGATCCTTTCTTGAAGGACATGGTTGAGAGTATGAAGAGGAAATATGACTAGTATTGGGAAAGTATAAATAAAAGTAATTTAATGTTGTTTGTGGTTGTTGTACTTGATCCTTTTTTTTATTTTTTTTATTTTTTTAATAGGAATTGTGCTTGATCCTTGATAAAGTGAAGTGTGTAAAGTTTTTGTTTAGGCAGTGTGGTATGATAAGGAACTGGCAAATGAGATGTTAGCCAAGGTGTGGGGTGTTATACATAGATTGTATAGGCATTACACAATTGGGTCCTCAAGCAAGGGCGTAACTGCGCAGCCAAATTTGGCAGATCCATTGTAGGAAAATTTTAATATATAGACAGAGTAAAGGGTGAATTCAATCATATAATAAATCCTTGCACAACAAGCACGATATGTGTTGGTTATTCATGTTTCTACTATTGCATTTGAGTTTGCTTTTAGTACTAAGGTCGCATAGATCATTTTCAAATTCATAGTCTCCAAAAAACAGTTGTGGTTCTTATTTTTGCAAAAAAAAAAAAAAAAAAAAAAAAAAAAATTCCTACACTTTCTATGTTCAAGTTCAGCAATTGATCTTTAGGATGCAAAAGATGAAGATGAAAGCTTTGAAATTGAATTTGATAATGTACTAATTTAGTCTGCTCAATGTAATTTGTCTTTTTATACCTTAGATCATAATCTATGAAAATTATGTTTTAATGCATAAATAACTGATTTTTAATAGGCTTTAAGAGCATCGCTAATGGGCTCTCTAAACCTAATTTTGGAGAGCAAACACACAAAAAACATCTTCCAACAGCCTCTTTAACTCTAAATTTTTTTTTTTTAAAGTTGCTACAACAGCTCTCTTGAAGAAGAGAGCACTGTTGCAATTATTGTAACAACTCTAAATATTATTCTCTCATAAAATAATCACCATGTTGAATAAAAAATGGGTTTTTCATCTTTCCTCCGTTTCTCTTTCTTCCTCGCTCTCTTTCTCTCTTCTTTATCTCAACGTCTACAAAACGCAAAACATGTCCAAACACACGCACAAAAAAAAAAAAAAAAAAAAATATATATATATATATATATATTCTCATAAACCAAATGAAATCAAAACAATAAAAGTAAAAGAGTAAATTGCAAATTACACCTCTAAAATTTGGGGATGGTTGGATTTTACACTCTGAAATTTTAGAATTTGGATTTTACCCCCTGAAGTTTAGGGTATTTGAATTTTACATCTTGACGTTTCAGAACTTAGATTTGACCCCCTAAAGTTTAAGGTTTTTTGGATTTTACACCCCCAAATTCTGAAACTTTAGGGTGTAAAATCCAAATATTCCAAAACTTTAGAGAGTAAAATCTAAAATTTGAAATGTCAAAGTGTAAAATCTAAACATCACCAAATCTCAGGGGCTAAAATCCAAATTTTAAAACTTTAGGATGTAAAATCCAATTACCTTTAAATTTTAAAGGTGTAATTTGTAATTTACCCAAAGTAAAAAAAAGAAAAAAAGAGAGACCCATATGGGTTGCATGTTGCTGGCGGTGGAGGACGATTCTCTCTCTCTCTCTCAAATTTTCATATAATAAACTTTGGTCTGTGGTGGTCACTAGTCTGTAGGATTACAAAATAGTGCAAGAAATGTGTGGTGAGAAATTAACAAGTACTGTGTAGGTGGAAAAGTGGGTTGCTTGTGTGGTGGAAAAATGGGGTTAATTAAATTTGAAAGGAATTAAAAAATGAGCTAATGATAATAATAAATCAAATTCACTAAAATAATAATAATAATAACAAACCCAAAAACCGGGTAAAGTTAATGAATTTTTTAGAAAAAAAGTTAATGAGCTAATTTCAAGACTAAGTTTGATAAATTTCAAAATACATAGAATTTTTAAAAGATTTGCACAACATAAATTTGATAAATTTCAAATTAATAAAAACTAACAACTTACTATATTGTTTTGTAAGTGCTTCATGAAATCCATAAAAAAAAAAAACAAATAAATAATATCCAAAAATTTAAAATTTTTACTATTGGGAGATTTAAATATATATATATATATAAATATATTAAATTCATATTATAAAAATATTATAAAAGCATAAAGAAAGATAAAAGAAAGAATGAAAAAATAATATTTAAATGAGATAAAGAAAGGATAGAGAGTCTGTTGGAATATGTAACTGAAAAAATAGATAGATAAAAAGTAAAAGTAACCGTTTACTCTTTAAACAGTACTAAAATTTGAAAAAACGGCCGAAAATACTCTTAAAAAGATGCAATGTGAAACATTTTTTTTCACTGTACATGTGAGCATTGTAGACACACTTTTTTTTTTTTTTTTTAAAACTGGGACTCTTTCTTATAACGGTTTCATACCCATTTCTCTTCAACATCACAAACAATGTCTTGTGTGGTGACTAAGTAAATGCATGTGCTTTTAAAAAAAAAAAATGCGGCTTGAATGTATGACCGTACGGAAGAAGGAAATCTATGTTTAAAAAAAGAAAAGAAAAAGCAATATCTATCATTTGGAGCTTTTAAGATTCTTTGCTGACTCTCAAATCTCGTAAACAATTATGTTTTCGAAACATAAATCTTCTCTCTCACGCGAAAGTAGACTCCACACTTGCCGTAAAAGCAATAGTGCAATTCCTTTTTTTTTTAAGATCCCATTGCCATGTCCTTCTCTTCTACTAGCTAGTTCCATGTAACTGCCTGATATTCTGACAGTAAAAAACAAAGATTTTGTCACGCATACAATGAAACGATTAATTTCACACTCAATTTGTTTGTTTGATTGCGACTTGTGATACAGAAATGTGTCTTAAAATTATTCTTGTTAGTCATTATTAAATTCTAGCAAAAGGAGGGTTATCATTTTGTCCAAAAACTGCGTATAGGAAATATTCATGTGAATAATATGCGTCATAATTCTCGAATAACAAGGGACGAAGAGCACAACATTATGGTCTCAGCTTTCAAGCACGTGATCACTAGTGGCATTGATGGTCTCACCCACATAACAGCTTCAACAACTTAAAGTTGACCGGGTTAGTAGTACTGCCACGTCATCATTGCCTTCAACTGGTGGAACCACTGGCGGCCCTACATGGAGTCCAGGCCTTAGGGTGGTCACAGGGTCCGGAAAAAATTATTACTATTATGTATAAATTTTAAAAATTTATGATTTTTTTATCCTTAAAAAAATTTTGTGACAACCTTAAATGTTTTTTGGTCCAACATAACTAAACTTTGGACAAAATTTGGCAACAAACTTTGTTGTAAGTTAAGGCTATAACTCCATTCAATATATATATATATATATATATATATTATTGGTTGTGAATTTTAACAAGTCCACCATTTAATTACTTTTTTTTATATCCTCCACACTTGTAAAATTTCAAGAAGATCAAAAATCAATAGTAATGTCATTAATCAAGTGTTTAAATTTCGAATTTTTGTAATATAAAATTATACATAAAAAATAAGTTTATGGATCGAATAGTAAATAACATTCGATTGACATGAAACTTAACATGTGTTTTAAGAACATAGAGAACATTTAATTCAACGGTTAGATTTGCAAAATATGTAGTAATATTAATTTGTTTAGTGAGAATTGTAGCCTTTTGCTACAACTTAGTTTGTAGCTAAATTTTGTCCTTAAACTTTAGTCCCCTTAACAATATATTACTATATTAGGTCCTTACACAAATAAAATAAAATAAAAAGTCTAAGAAAAATTTTCTTTAACCAAAATTTTAAAAGATATGTAGCTTGCAACATTGATAATAAGACTATCATGTAACAATTTCAAAATAAGAAAATTCGTAGAAAGAAATTGTAAGATTTTATGTGTTTGCATGTGTGTGTGTATGTGTGTGTGTGTGTGTGTGTTTTTTTTTTTTTTTTTTTTTTTTTTTTTTTTTTTTTGTCGTTAATATATGAAGTTCTCTTTTTATTAGATTTTGTCTAATATAAGTTTCTTAATGATCACTCTCAAAAAAATTCCTGGAGCCACCATTGGGTGGGACCAACATCAACACCACTAGTAGGAAGAAGAAGAATGACAATGAGAAGAGATACATGGGAGTGAGGTAGAGGTCATGGGGGAAATGGGCGTCTGAGATTAGAGACCCGAGGGGAGCAAAGTGGATGTGGCTAAGAGGGAATGAGTTTTTGGATGATATTACAATAGAGGAACTTGAATAGTGGATGATGTATTGGCTTGACAATGCCAATGACTTACCTTGTAGCAGCGTTAGAAGCACTTAACATTAGATTGTAGTATAAAGTATAAACTAGTTGCAGACCCATGTGATGCGTGGAAATAAATAATTATTTTATATTGTAACATAATGTATAATTTTTTTTTTCTAAAATTTTATGAAGATAATTTGTTCACCTTAAAAATTAAACAATTTCTATTCAGTCCAATTTGGTTGACTCAATCAATTTCAATCCTCCTTAAGTCTGTTTTAGACTCATTAAGCTTTAACTTGATTCTTTTTGTAAGTTTTCTTTTCAAGTTTAGCTCAAAAATTCATTTTGTTAGGCTTAACATAGGTCCTCTTGTTACTTTTTCAATCACTTCTATAACTTTTGAATTTTCTTTTCTTCTTAAGCCTTTTGCTTCCTTTAGCAACAAAATCCTTTTGTTCAACAATGTTAACTAAAAATTTGTTAACTCTCAATTTGGCATCCACTTGAGTCATGACCTTAGATTAGAGGTCATCAAGTGTAGGAATTTTTGTTTTATCATCTATTGGTCTTTCTTGAAGGGCTAATTCATTAGTTAAGGCAATCATATTAATCATATGTTGACGAGCATCTTCTCATTTTGATAATTTAGATGTAATGAATTTTTCCTGAGCACTATACTTCTTTCCAAACTTCACTTCCAGGCTATCAATTATGGATTTAGCACTAGGGTAATTCATATAGCTAACCATCAATGAATCAATCATATATCCCAGCATGAAAATTTTCATTTTGTTACCTACCTCAATCCATTTAATATAGGAGATTTTATCAGACTCAACAGATTCCTCATTGGGCTTAGGTGGATGCTCTATAATCATAAAACCTCATGTACAAATGAACTCTACGTTTCCACCCTACATAATTGGGTCCAGAAAGTGTACAATTTTTCATGATATCTACCATTTTCAAAGAACCAAAGGAGTTTGCTATCTCTCAGTAAAACGCAACACATATAACATGTGTATTAAAATCCAATTCTTTTGGCTATTAATATCTTTTGATAACATAAAAGAATTTATATTTAATGACAAATATTTCAACCAATTAAATTCATCCCGTATGTGTAGGGGTGTAAGGAAGAATTTAATCAATTAATATTTATCCCTTAAATATTTATCTATTTCTATTAAATTAGAGTCTGTGTCTATCCGTAGGGGGCGTTGACACACACACACACACATATAATCTTTCAAAATCCCATCTCATCCATGTGATTAACCGAAGGGGTGTCATCATGTTTGAGTTTAGAATAATGAAAGAATTATGGGTGTATTAACTTCTAAGACTAGACTTGAAGAAAACTAACTCCCACTACAAAACTTAAATTAACTAAATGGTGTTATGCTGCATCTGTTACAACCATTTATTAATAAATATTTATTGTATACTTAACATATAACAATATCACATGTACAGGGAAGAAAAAAAATTTAGCCATAAAGACAAGTTATCATAAATATTAGCAGAGCCTACATGCTTATGACGGTTGGAATTTTACTTAGGGAGTAATTCAAGAGAAACGAATATAATACATCTATCAATTAACAATTGTATCATGTGCATGTGTAATAAAATAAATAAATAAATAAGATGTGAGAAATTTACATGTTAAATTATATTATTCAAGGACCTCACAAGCAATTAGGATGCTCTCCCTAGCTGGTCAGAATTAATAAGGGTTTTCTTTTCTCTCCTCATCACACCCCTTGCAAGTGTGACCTTGACAATATTTATAATATTCAGAAAGGACATGACCAGTTATAAAATCATTTCTATTGTAATAACAATTCATGTAACAGATATGTTACATTTATTAATAAATAACTTCATTAATGAAGAAGTTCATTAATGTGTCATTACTTTTGTAACTCCATACTAATGCATAGATTCATCTATCATTCATGTCCAAAATCACTATAATGACAACACCTCTTATAGGAGGCCAAGTTACTGGCAATGACAGGATAGATTTATTTAGGCCAATGCTCAACGTGCATGATTTCATTATGGAAAGACCGCCGAGATTATTATGCACCAACTATTGAAAGACTAGCTCTTATTGTCTTTCATAGTCTGAGCAATTTTAACTTGCACTACCTTTCCATCAAGGTCCAACAATATACCTATAAGAATAAGCTACTTCATGATGGATATGGTCAAGACAAGGACTACAATGAATGTATTCATAATCTACTAAATCAAGTAGACATATTTCAATACACCAATAGTTTACATCATAAAAATATTGCATAATTTCACACTAAATTTTAAATAATTATTTATATATGATAATAGAGACATCATAAAATATTATGTTGGACCACATTATTATAACAGTGTTTTGGTAGGTTCTTGAGTTGTGTATTCATGTGATTTGTATATTTGTTCTTTTGTGTTACTTGTCTAAGAATATTAATAAAACTGTATATTTATGTAGTTTGTATTTGTGCAATTGTGTTAAAATAGGACTTGTAGTTTATGAAACTTAGTTGCATGCGGAACTTATAGTTTAAAGTTGTGTGTATGTGTGATTCAAAACAATACTTGTGTAAGTATCGTTTTTATATTTTAGTAGGTTCTTGTATATTCATGTAGTCTAAGAATGAATATTAATAGGTGTTGAAAGTTAACTTGGTGACATTTAATAGTTGTAGCAAATTTTAATTTTTGTTTAGTAATAACAAAAGTCTCGTTAACAAAACCAAAAAAAAAAAAAAAAGTCTCAAATTTTATAGAAAGCATGAATTATTCAATATCTTTTTAAATGGTAGACAAAATGGAGACCTTTCAAACTCAAGATTACCCGGTTTAATATTATGATAAATTATCAATTATTCTGAAAATTAAATTATTTAAAAACACTGAATTTAATTATTTTTTCAATATTTCTAACAGTAACACAAAGTGTCACTAGGTCAGGACAATAGAGTTCTTTTGCACGAAAGAGTGGGGAATGGAATGTGCAAAGAGGCTACATAGTACATACACATGAGTGGAATGAAATGGTAGGAGAAAAAGACATGGTGAAGCATTTTCTTAGTTCACACAATATGTAGCTGATGATGTTCAAATCGTCAGTTAAAATGATCATTCAGAGTGGAGTCGTCCACAGCCAACCTGATCTTGAGAAAATGGCTGATGAAAAAAAGAATTATGGGTCACCAGTGCAGTGCTTGCCACAAAACCTTCGATGCTAAAGTCAGTATGGCTAGAATGAGAGAAAGAAGTGTTGTAATATCAGTGTGTTTAGGCTAGAGTTTCTGTACCTTTGGTCTAGTCTTATGGGCAGGTATATATAGGTGCTTACTTCTTTCTTCGAGCCGTTGGTGCTGCCTTAATGGTGGTTTTATTTCCGTATCAATATCGCCTCTGTAGGGTGTTAATGGCAAGATATCTCTCCAACGGTACGAGGGCTCATCATTGTTTGTAACGCTTCGTCAATGATTGGGGATGGATGGCCTCGTCCTCTCCTGGTGGTCACTACTAGTTGGACGAATCTTGGAGTTACTCTTGTCCATTGCTTTCTCTATGGACAAGGACATGATCGGGATTATCAGCAACAGTATGTGAATGATTTTTGGTTTGGACATTTTGGACCTTTTCAACAGCCAGCAGGAGCTAAGCAACCGGGCTTTTGTTCCAAAAGTACTGACATTACGTACGAGTGTACTGCACCGACAAAAGAATACAAACTCTATCTTCTTCCTACAAGGTTTTGACCTGGTCTCATGCATGCTTTCAAGTGAGTTATGTCCATTTAATTTTTACTACATAATGGTTTCCCAAATCCATCCCTAACACATCTTTAAGTATGGATTTAGCATCTTTGATTAAGCCAGAAAAAAAGAAAGTATGAGTATAGCATATGATAATGTGCCCGCCTCCTCCGCATTCGAATGCTGAAACACAAGGCAACGTGCCCACTTCCAATCTGCATTAATTCTCGTCATACAAAGCTCAATTTGTCCAAAAACCGCTTATAGGATCGTATTAATTACATTCATGCAAATATGCATCATATTCGAGTAACAAAGGAGGAAGAGCACGACATTTTGGTGTCAGCTTTCAAGCACGTGATCACCGATGGGGTCGATACTCACACCCCACAACAGCTTCAAATACTAGAAGCACTCCAGGATAGTTGTACTGCCGCATCATCATTGCCTTCAACCAGTGGGGCGAGCGACACTAGGAAGAAGAAGAAGAAGAAGGATGACAATGAGAAGAGATACAGGGGAGTGAGGCAGAGGCCGTCGGGGAAATGGGCTTCTGAGATTCAAAACCCGAGGGAAGCGAAGCGAGTGTGGCTTGGCACCTTCAAGACCGCAGAGGAGGCTGCCAGGGCTTACGATAAGGCTGCCATCAAGTTCCGTGGACCTAGAGCCAAGCTTAATTTCCCATTGTCAGACCATGAGGTTGAAAGAGATGATCAGCATGATGAACAAGCTCGGGAGGTTAATAAAAATGTGAATGTGGAGATGATAGCAGAGAGTGATACACGGATTGTGAAAGACGTGGCAGAGAGCAGTGACGAAGAGAATGAGCTTTTGGATGGGATTACCATGAAGAAACTTGAACAATGGATGATGGATTGGCCTGACAATGCCGATGACCCCACCCAGTAGTGGGAGTTCAGGGAGTTCATTTGAACCCCTGATTTGGCCCCAAAAAAAAAAAAAAAAAAAAAAATTTGTATATAAATTTTATTTTTTTGACTCCTAAATTAAAAATTTGAATACCTTGAACCTAAATTTTGTTTAAAACTAGTTGAAATAAGTTTGAATATAATTGTCTTAGTGGTACTTTCACAATAATTTTACAATAAAGTTTAAGTGGTATGTTGTAATTGGTTTTGATCTAAACTCACAATTGACATCAGTTTTTTATATACCTTTAAAAATTTACCATCTATATTTTATTATGAAAGTGTTGCATTAGTAGTATTACTGTTAAAATTACTTATTTGTTAAACAAAATAAATAAATAAGCCTTCTCTCCGGACTATTCTTAGTTCTGACACTATTATCTCCCTAAAAAAAAAATCTTGGAGCCATCATTGAGTGGGAGGAAGCATACACCCGAAACAAAGTATACTTTCTCCCGTAAGAGCATCCACACCAACTCTTGTATAATAGAAAAAGAGATAAATTTTACACAATTAAGCCACAAAACTTCTAACATCAGTCCCTCTAAAACATTGTATATTTACACATTTGCTATAGTAGCCATCATGCATATATACACGGTTATTGTAGCCGTGTATACTATTATTTTATTAATTAAAGACAGGATATGGTAATTGGTTTAGTACTTATGCATTATAATTTGAGAGTTCAAGAGAACCTTCAAGATCATGCATTGTATTGTTTTTTGTTTTTATTTTATTTTTTATAAATTTGATTTAATACCCATGAAATCCATAAAAATGGAGCAAGCAAAGTGATATATGTTTCACTAGAGCGATTGGTTTTGGGTATGGTCTCAATCCTCACTTGTTTGATGCAAAGTTGACACTGGCGTAGTCTTTGTGATAGCCAAAGACAACCAAAAGCTCAGATATTGGTTGAAGTTCGGGAAAACTCCAGCATTTGCATGGTCTCTCTCTCTCTCTATATATACACACACACACACACACACACACGTACACACTCATAAAACTGCATGTGGGTTTTTCCTAAAATATGGAGCCTCTTAAGGTTTTTGAGCAAAACACAAACACCTATGTGATATTGTTTTATGTGAAAATGTAGGTCCAAATTGTCACCAAAAAAAAAAAAAAAAAATGTAAGGGGTTTTTGTCTTGTTTTACACTCCATAACCTTAATAGAGTTAAGTGCAACAGAATTAACAATCTACACATAAAACAAGACATATGGGATTTAGTGTTATGTCCAAAATTTTAGGGTTTTTTGTTTTTTTGTTTTGTTTTTGTTTTATGGAGAAATCAAATGGGGGGTTTTGGAAAAAATTTTCCCTTTTTTAAATTCCCCCTTTTTGCATAGAGGCCTTATCAATATTTGACAAGTTAGCTAAGTAATGGTTGATTTAAATCCTGTGTTGTGTCATGATGGCTTAGACTCTCTCGATTCCAAGTCTTTTGTTGTCTTGGTGAATTCTTGTCTATGTTCATCCTACAGTACTCTTTGGAGTGATGGTAACCTCTTAAATTGGTTGGCTTGGTTCTTATTCGGAATTAAATGCCTTCTTCAACTCCCATATCCTTTTCCTATGGAATGTCCATTAACCTTTGTAACTTTCACCTATGCTATCTTTTATAACCGCACAAAGTAAATGAATCTAACAATCTTGATAAGAAATTGTAATAGATACCTTACATGCATATACAACACAAAAATATTTAATTCAGGATACAAATTTTGTCAACGTTATTTTACTCCTTGTCCCGATTCATGTCCATTCAATAAATAATTAATTCAATTACACAACCTCTACTAAATCGCATGTAAGTAACTAAGAAAAAACAAACAAAAACAGTTGTCCCTACCTTTTTAAAGTAAAATTCGGGAAAAATGGGCTTTTGCCCTTATTTTTAAAAATATCTAGCATAATGTCCATTTTTTGAAACTATTAAGCACCGTGTCTTTGTTTTGAAACTCGATTTTAAAAAAATAAAGTTATAGGTGGAACTCGACATTAGCAATGTTGAGTTCTATACATATTTTGCCACTTAATTTTTAAAAAAAAATTTAAGTGAAACTCGACATTACATATAACTCAATTTTGAGAATATTGAGTTTTATACAGAACTCGACTTTGTTAAAACCGAGTTTTAAAAATAGGGATATTCTACTAAATAGTTTTAAAACAAAAATACTGTGCTAAATATTAAAAAAAATAAGGGCAAAAACCCATTTTCCCATTTTTCCCGAAAAATTTTACATAACAAGTTATGTACACGAATCTAATTTCACGCTAGATTTCTAAGTCCCAATTACCTCAAAACAAGTTAAACCCAAATACCCAAAACAAAACCCCTAGATAGGTGCTTATATAATGGACAAAGGAAGGTCATGCTTGGTTTTTTTTTTTTTTTTTTTACTTTCTATTTGATAAAGAGCCAACTTGGAACTTGGAAGCATGGACCAATTGTCAGTGTTCAATCCATAGAAAAAAGTCAGTGTTCCATTTGTAAAATCCCTCTTGATATATAAAAAGAGATAGGAGTGTTACCTAAAAATATATTGATGGAAATGGAATACAACGTTTCCCAAGAGAGAAGGATTCAAAGAAGAAATGGAGAGATTTTAGCTCACCCTATATAACCAGGAACTACAATGGGCCTCTAGATGGACCCCCCACAAAAAAAAAATAAAATAAAATAAAATAAAACTAACTCACACACTCCACAATCCACAGTTCACATTGTTACTTTGGCGGCCACTCTTCCATTCCGTGAGTGCAAATTGAGAAAGTCTAGTGCCACAACTACAATGCACAACTTATACCACAACTCGTCACATGGCGAGTTGTGGTTGGTGGAAGGATGTCCCCACATCACCCTTTCACCAACCACAACTCATCATGTGGCGAGTTGTTGCATAAGTTGTGTATTTTTCTGTGGCACTAGACTTTCTCGTGCAAATTACAAATGTTTAGGTATCAGTTGGTAAGGACAGTAAATGGCGGGAAACCCAGAAAACATATGCCATGGTTGACAGCAAAGGTGAACTTGGTTTTGACCCTTATTTCGTAGGGTTTTCTTTCTGTACTCTCTCTTCCAAATCTATCGTCTCCCTTTTTCAGATTCTTTGCCACCCTTTTATCTCCCCCAAAACTCTCGTTTAAGAGCTAAACGATCCGTCAACAACTTTCCTTTACATTATGCAAATGCAAGCAATCCCATAGGAACCGAATGTCTTCGTCTGATAAGGCTTTGCCGAAACGTAGAAGACTTGAAGTCTATGATGTCAGTTCTAAATATGAAGGTTCCAGTTCAGCACGAGTTTATCATAGGAGAATTCCTTAGTTCTTGCTTTCATCTGGGCGCTCCAGATTTAACTCTCTCTTTATTCCGACGAATTGAAAAGCCGAGCTTGGTCTTGCAGAATTTGATTATCAGGTGTCTATGCAATAATTGTCTATATAAAGAAGTCTTATTTCTCTATCTCAGTTGTTGGGTTTCAGGTTGCCCTTCTGATGATTACACTTTTCCATTTGTCATCAAGGCGTGTTCGGCTCTGAATGCATTATGGACAGGAAAGGAGGTTCATTGTGTTGTTTTGAGAACTGGGTTTGAGCAAAATTTAGTTATACAGACTGCTTTGATTGATTTATATGCGAAGTCTGGTTCTATGGGGAACCCATGTAAGCTAATTGATAGAATTCCACAACCAGACTTGGTTGAATGCATTGATCGCTGGTGATTCTTCAAATGAGTTTGATCAGGTAGCCTTGGAGGTTTTCAGTCAGATTCTTGTGATGGGTTTGAAGCCCAATGTCAGCACTTTTGCCAGTGTAATTCCTGTCTGCTCTCGTTTGGGATGTTTAAATATTGGTAAATGTCTTCATGGATTTGCTGTCAAATCTGGATATTTTTCAAATAATTTTTTGGTGCCTGCTTTAATTTCAATGTATGCTATTGACATGGATTTATCGGCTGCTAGAAGTTTGTTTGATTTTATTCTGGAAAAGAATGTTACTATTTGGAATGCTATGATATCTTCATATACACAGAGGCAAAACAATTTTGAAGCCTTTGAGATGTTCTGGCAAATGATCCGTGCTGGCTTTCAGCCTAATTTGGTCACTTTTGTGTCCATCATCCCATCATGTGAGAACTCCAATAGCCTTTGGTTTGGTGAATCCCTTCATGCATGTGTTATAAAGCATGGGTCAAGGTATCAACTTCCCATTTTAACAGCACTTGTCTATGTATTCAAAGCTTGGAGATGTCAATTCAGCGTACATACTTTTTGATCAGATGTCCAATAGAAATCTCCTGTCATGGAATTCTATGGTTTCTGGGTACGTGCATAATGCAATGGTATGCAAGTTTGGCCACATTTCGTGAAATGCAGTTTGCTAGATGCAATCCAGATGCAGTCTCCATTGTTAGTGTTTCTCTGCCAGCTCCAAGCTACAGGCTGTTTTGCTGGGCAAGTCTGCCCATGCGTTTAGTGTTAGAAAGCAACTTGCCCCAGACCTTAAGGTGACAAACGCACTATTGGCCTTTTATTCTGATTGTCATCAGCTCTCCTCTTCTGTTCAGTTATTTAACATGATGGCTCTAAGAAATGCTGTATCATGGAATACTTTGATATCTGGATATGTACACAATGGTGATGTAGAGAAGGCCACTGCTCTTCTTCACCAGATGCATAAAGATGGCATGGAGTTGGATTTGGTTACCCTGATAAGTATTCTTCCTGTTTTTAGCGAGAGAAAAGATTTGTTGCAAGGAATGGCTATTCATGGTTTTGCTATAAAAACTGGGATTGCCTCTGATGTTTCTTTACTAAATGCCCTCATTAGCATGTATTGCTACTGCAGAGATCTTGAAGCTGGGAGGTCACTTTTTGAAGTCACGCCTCAAAGAAATGTCGTGTCTTGGAATGCTCTAATTACTGGCTGCCGATATCACAACTTACAGAATGAGGTTTTGGTCTTATTTAGTCATATGATAAGAGAAGATCAGAGGCCAAATTTCGTAACCTTGCTAAATATATTACCTCTATGCTGCACACAGTTGCAGGGTAAGTCTATACATGCTTTTGCGGTTAGAAGAGGAGTTGTAAAAGAAATCCCTCTTGTTTCATCTCTTATATTCATGTATGCCAGATTTGAAAATATAAATTTATGTCTATTGGTATTCCAAATGGGGAAAAAGGGGGATATTTCTTTGTGGAATGCTATTATGTCTGTACATGTTCAAACAAAAAATGCCATAAAAGCAGTTGCATTCTTCTGTGATTTGCTTCAACTGGGACTGCAGCCGGACAAAATTACAGTTCTGAGTTTAATGTCGGCTTGTGTTCAAATAAATAGCGTCAATCTTGCTCATTCTGTACTGGCTTACCTAATACGCATGGGCTTTGACACATATGTGGTCATCTGTAATGCATTAATAGATTTGTATGCAAGATGTGGCTACATTTTAAAAGCAGAGAAACTGTTTGATGGATTGGTTGAAAAGGATGCTATATCTTGGAGTGTAATGATAAATGGGTATGGGTTGCATGGGGATGGTGAAGCTGCCCTAGACCTTTTGTCCCAGATGGAACTTTCAGGGATGAGACCTGATGATGTTATTTATTTGAATATTTTATCAGCTTGCAGCCATTCTGGCTTAGTTGAGCGAGGCTGCTTGGCATTCAACTCTATGCTAGAATACGGAATAGCACCAAAAATGGAGCACTATTCTTGCATGGTTGACCTTCTTGGGAGAACAGGTCACTTGAATGAAGCGTATGAAATTGTTAGAGGACTGCCTTGTAAACCTTCTGTAAGCCTGCTTGAGTCTTTGTTGGGTGCTTGCAGAATCCATGGTAATGTTGAACTTGGAGAGAAAATTGGTGGGATGCTCTTAGAAACGGACCCAGAAAATTCCAGATCATATGTGATAATTTACAATATCTATGCAGCAGTTGGAAGGTGGACAGATGCCAAAAGTGTGAGGTCTGATATGGAACGAAGAAAGTTGAGAAAACTGCATGGATTTAGTCTAATTGTGGGAAATGGACTTCCAAGATGAGGCATTGTCCTGAATTATGTTGTGGGTTGATTAAGCTGGAAAGATTCATGCACAATATCACGAAGTGATATGATACAGAAGCCCCAAGAAATCTTGTAGCTCTAGTGGTCCAATGCTGCTAGCAACAGGTTCAGTACAAAGGGAGACGCCATATCTATAATGTTTTGATGGTCAGCTAAATCCCAAATTGGGTCTCCAATACCAATTAAGTTGGGTATCTGGTCAGAGAACCCAGATATGTGTGATTCTCTTGATCCCTATTTACTGTTGGTTCCTCAAATGGAAACACTTGTATCAGTGTCATGGTGTGAAGGCTCACTAGATGAGTTCTTGCCGGCCCAGAAAGTGGTCAATACCATGGAGTGTGGGCTTAAGTATAACATACCAGCCATACGAGTCTCACTATTTGGCAGTTGAATTGCTTTGCGAGACACAGGAGAATGAAAATAGCAAAAAATCTACATATATGATAATGGACTGGAGTGACTGAAGGAAAAGAAAAAATGAAGTGATGTCTTTGTTCGCGTAGAGTTTGTGGTCTCAAAGTAGGGCAGGAGTCAAATTATGCTATTGCTAACAAACCAAAGCAGCCATGGTTTTATAGTTTGACATTTCTAAGGATGTGCATTTTGAAATGATGGACATTCAGCCAACTCAGCAGCAATGTCGTTGTTCTAAAAGGCTTTGGGAACGTCTCATTACAAGCAAGCGTCTGGACTTGGACAGGGGATGTTTCATAACATGTCCTTGTCATCTCATCTGCTGTAGCAATAGTTGTTATGGGTAAGTTTGTTCAGATGTGGCAATTATTGTTGCAAATCATTGAATTTCCTTGCTAGGAATGATTTGTGCCTGCTTGCTTTCTTCCATTTTCCCACTTTGTTTTTATTTTTACCATATAATAACCATTGTTAATATGAGTTCTCTTGTAGTGTTTAATAAATAAGTTTGGGTCTTTAGTACTGTGTAGGCTTTAATAACACCACCATAATTTCTAAGGGTATTCATTATACCAATCAAACCGATTAAACTGACAATTAGAGGTGGTGGCAACAATTAATCTATTGCTAGCTTGAAAGGGAATTACCCTCTCTCTCTCTCTCTCTCTCTCTCTCTCGATAAACTTCTAAGTTAGGGTTTATTTATTTATTTTTTATGTCAGGTGAATCTAATAATCTATCATTGGTTCACAACTTTTAGTGATATATCTTGATATTTTCCATTGTTAGAGATATCAAGGCCGAAGTGTTTTATATAAATTTAGTCCAATTTCATTGTATCTAATCCTGCTTGGAGTACAAGTAAAGTGATTCACTAATTCTAATAATTTTTGGAGTGCGAGCTTAGTAATCCTAGTCCTACTTGTTGTCCAAGTCATGTAATTTTAGGATTTAGCCTGCTATAAATACCCTTTGATGGGTTTGTTGTGATACAGAGTTTAAAAGTAAAGATATGGCTATCAAGAACTTTCCACTATGAATATAGATGTTTTAAGGCTGAACCACATTCCCAGTGTTCTATCTCTCTTTCTCTCATTCTTAATCTCTATGCCTTATTAATTTTCATATTTTCTCATGTGCTTTGTAATGGTTTTAAAACTATATCACATATTTTCTGACATGGTATCAAAGATGTTTTATCTAAGTTAAAATCTATCTCTAAATTTGGTGATTGGTATTTCATAGCTTAGGTTTTTCTGTTATGATAATGTTTGTGTGTGTCTGTGTGGTTTTTTTTATTTTATTTTTATTTTATAAATCTTTATGTTGATGATTTAGTGTATTAGCTCATTTGTGTTGGGTATATTTGAACCTCAGAAGTCTGAAGCAAGCCTATTCTTTTTTTTTTTTTGGGGGGGGGGGGGGTTTATTTTTGGGTTGAAGGATGTGGTTTTTATGCTAAATTAGTAATTTATTGTTGTTTTTGCAATTTTGATACTATACTTATTGCTGGTAAGTGGTAATTATGGTGTTGTCTATTTGTTGGGTTAAGCATTGATTAAGAGGATGTGTTACATTATTAATCAATATGTACATTGCTATAGTTAAAAATTTGTTTGTTCTTGTGGATATTAGTAACTAGACATGATTAATGCATCAAAATTATATAAGAAGTTGTTTTAGGAGTTCCAATATCTGACCACAAAAGATAAGATTAACTTCTTTGCAATGCTGACTATGAGTGAACAGGGAACCAAACCAAAGCTTCACCATCCATGTGGAAGGGAGTCATTAGTAATTGCTCGTTAGCTAGTATCTTGTTGTACTTGGAGTACTGATAGGCTTTGTAAACCCAAGCAGTTGGTTCAGAAAATCTTGGGAATTCTCTAGTTTCAAGGACAGAGTAGGAACTAGGTTGTGTCTTGTGTGGTTTCCAAGGGTACGTTGGTTTTCATGGTTTTCCCCTGTTGTTGTAGTTACCAACTTGACCTGCTCTGCTGTCCTAACAGAACCCCTATAACCAGTCAACCGAAAATAATTAAAAAAGAAACTTCTTATATGCATCCTCCCTTTCTTTGTTTGTTGGCTCCACAGCTATGTCTTCCTCCCTCACATCACACATTTTCTAACTTGGTTATTTTATGCTAATGATATTTTTAGTTTGACACTATTTTTCCTTAGTTGTGAGTTGGGTAATTTCATAGTTCAAGATGACTTATTTATTAGGCAAATGGTCATTTTGTTTAGACCTGGTTGAACTTTTGTCTTGGGTTTAAAAGTTTAACTTTGGTGGAAAGGGAACTATTTTTGGTTATTTGTTGTGCTTTTCTCATAGTCTGCAGCTTGCCTTTTGACATTATTAGGTTTAAGGGAAGATTATTTTATTGTACTATCATTGTTAATAAAAATTATAAAATATCTCTTACTCATTTAAAAAATTGTTCAATTTGGTACCCCATGTTTTTTAATTTATTAAAAATACTTTATTCGTAGAATATATTTTAATTCTTCATGCTTTTGTACAGAATGGTGCCTTTTTCAAACTACTTCTGTTGTTATAACTTATACTCTCAAATGATAGGTTTTCTTCAACTTTTGTTATTGTGTGAACTGTGAAGTGTATGCAATTTACTTGCATTCCAACATATTAATTTGTGTGAAGTGTGTGAATGTGATTTCTAATTTGTGTGATTTATTGTTTTGTAGATAGATGTGGATTCTTCTTGATATAACCCAACTACTCCAAACGAGCCCAGCAATAGTGAGCCAACTACAAACACTCCTCCGGGTTTAGTTTCATCCACCCCACAACTGCGGGTGAATTCTAAAAAAATCTAATAATTGAGCTTACGGTTTTTAGGTTCTTTGTTTGTCACTTTTAATATATATAATTTAATAAATTTGTGTAGATTTAAAACAACATAAATGATATGTGTGGCAATGGTGGTGAGGACATGGTTGAGAGTATGAAGAGGAAATTTGACTAGTATTGGGAAAGTATCAATAAAATTAATTTAATGTTGTTTGTGGTTGTTGTACTTGATCCTTTTTGTTTTTTTTTTGGATAGGAATTGTACTTGATCCTTGATAAAGTGAAGTGTGTAAAGTTTTTGTTTAGGCAGTGTGGTATGATAAGGAACAGGCAAATGATATGTTAGCCAAGGTGTTGGGTGTTATAGATAGATTGTATAGGCATTACACAATTGGGTCCTCAAGCAAGGGCGTAGAAAAATTTTAATATTTAGACAGAGTAAAGGGTGAATTCAATCATATAATAAATCCTTGCACAACAAGCACGATATGTGTTGGTTATTCATTTTTCTACTATTGCATTTGAGTTTGCTTTTAGTATTGGGGTCGCATAGATCATTTTCAATTTCATAGTCTCCAAAAAATAGTTGTGGTTCTTATTTTTGCAAAAAATAAAAATAAAAAAATAAATTCCTACACTTTCTATGTTCAAGTTCAGCAATTGATCTTTTGGAGGCAAAAGATGAAGATGAAGGCTTTGAAATTGAATTTGATAATGTACTAATTTAATCTGGTCAATGTAATTTGTCTTTTTATACCTTAGATCATAATCTATGAAAATTATTTTTTAATGCATAAATAACTGAATTTTAATAGGCTTTAAGAGCATCGCCAATGAGCTCTTTGATGCCAATTTTGGAGAGCAAACACAAAAAAACATCTTCCAACAGCCTCTTTAACTCTAATTTTTTTTTTTTTTTTTTTTTTAAAGTTGCTACAATAGCTCTCTTGAAGAAGAGAGCACTGTAGCAATTATTGTAACAACTCTAAATATTATTCTCTCATAAAATAATCACCATGTTGAATAAAAAATGGTTTTTTCATCTTTCCTCCATTTCTCTTTCTTCCTCACTCTCTTTCTCTCTTCTTTATCTCAACGCCTACAAAATGCAAAACACATCCAAACACACAACAAAAAAAAAAAAAAAAAAAATTCTCATAAACCAAATGAAATCAAAACAATAAAAGTAAAAGAGTAAATTGCAAATTACACTTCTTAAGTTTGGGAGTGATTGGATTTTACGCCTTGAAATTTCAGAATTTGGATTTAACACCCTGAAGTTTAGGATGTTTAGATTTTACATTCTGACGTTTCAGAATTTAGATTCGGCTCCCTAAAGTTTAAGGTTTTTTGGATTTTACACCCCAAAATTTTGAAACTTTAGGGTGTAAAACCCAAATACCCCAAAACTTTAGAGAGTAAAATCCAAATTTTGAAACGTCAAGGTGTAAAATCTAAACATCACCAAATCTCAGGGAGAAAAATCCAAATTCTAAAACTTTAGGGTGTAAAATCCAATCACCCCCAAACTTTAGGAGTGTAATTTGCAATTTACCCAAAGTAAAAAAAGAAAAAGGAGAAAAGAGAGAGACCCATCTAGGCTGCATGTTGCTGGCAGTGGAAGAGGACAAGCGGCGGTGGAGGACTCTCTCTCTCTCTCAAATTTTCATATAATAAACTTTGGTCTGTGGTGGTCATTGGTCTGTGGGGTTACAAAATAGTGCAAGAAATGTGTGGTGAGAAATTAACAAGTACTGTGTAGGTGGAAAAGTGGGTTGTTTGTGTGGTGGAAAAATGGGGTTAATTAAATTTGAAAGGAATTAAAAAATGAGCTAAGAATAATAATAAATCAAATTCACTAAAATAATAATAATAATAACAATCCCAAAAAGGGGGTAAAGTTAATGAATTTTTTAGAAAAAAAGTTAATGAGCTAATTTCAAGACTAAGTTTGATAAATTTCAAAATACATAGAATTTTTAAAAGATTTGCACAACATAAATTTGATAAATTTCAAATTAATAAAAACTAACTTACTATATTGTTTTGTAAGTGCTTCATGAAATCCATAAAAAATAAAAAATAAATAACATCCAAAATTTTAAAATTTTTACTATTGGGAGATTTAAATATATATATATATATATATAAAATTTAGATTATAAAAAGATTATAAAAGAATAAAGAAAGATGAAAGAAAGAATGAAAAAATAATATTTAAATGAGATAAAGAAAGGATAGAGAGTTCTGTTGAAATATGTAATCGAAAAAATAGATAGGTAAAAGGTAAAAGTAACTATTTACTCTTTAAACAGTATAAACTGTATACTCTTTAAATAGTTCTAAAATTTAAAAAACTGTTAAAGATACTTTTAAAAGGATGCAATGTGGAACATTTTTTTTTCACTGTACATGTGAGCATTGTAGACTTTTTTTTTTTTTTTTTTCCTTCTTTTTTTAATGGGACTCTTTCTTATAACGGTTTCATACCTATTTCTCTTTAACATCACAAACAATGTCTTGTGTGGTGACCAAGTAAATGCGTGTGCTTTTTTTTTTTTTTTTTATAAAAAAAATGCGGCTTGACTGTATGACCGTATAGAAGAAGAAAATCTACGTCTAAAAATAGAAAAGAAAAAGCAATATGTATCATTTGGAGCTTCTAAAATTCTTTGCCGGCTCTTAAAAGGCCTAACCAATTATGTTTTCGAAACATAAATCTTTCCTCTCACGTAAAAGTAGATTTCACACTTGCCGTAAATGCAATAGTGCAATTCCTTTTTTTTAGATCCCATCGCCATGTCCTTCTCTTTTACTATCTAGCTCCATGTAGCTGCCTGACATTCTGACAGTAAAAAACAAAGATTTTTGTCACGCCTACAATGAAACGATTAATTTCACACTCAATTTGTATGTTTGATTGCGACTTATGATACAGAACTGTGTCTCTAAAATTTTTCTTATTAGTCATTATTAAATTCTAGCAAAAGGAGAGTTATCATTTTGTCCAAAAACTGCGTATAGGAAATATTCACGTGAATAATATGCGTCATTATTCTCGAATAACAAGGGATGGCACTGAAGGTCTCACCCACATAACAGCTTCAACAACATAAAGTTGACCGGGTTAGTAGTACTGCCACGTCATCATTGCCTTCAATTGGTGGAACCATTGGCGGCCCTACATAGAGTCCAGGCCTTAGGGTGGTCACAGGGCCCGGAAAAAATTATTACTATTATGTATAAATTTTAAAAATTTATGATTTTTTTTACACTTAAAAAAATTTTGTGGCAACCTTAAATTTTTTTTTGTCCAACATAACTAAATTTTGGACAAAATTTGGCAACAAATTTTGTTGTAAGTTAGGGTTATAACTCCATTCAATATATATATATATATATATATTATTTGGTGTGAATTTTAACAAATCCACCATTTAATTACATTTTCTTTTTATATCTTTCACACTTGTAAAATTTCAAGAAGATAAAAATCAATAGTAATGTCATCAATCAAATGTTTAAATTTTGAGTTTTTGTAATCTAAAATTATACATAAAAAATAAGTTTATGGATCGAATAGTAAATAACATTCGATTGACATGAAACTTGACATGTGTTTTAAGAACATAGAGAGCATATAATTCAACGGTTAGATTTGCAAAATATATAGTAATATTAATTTGTTTAGTGAGAATTGTAGCCTTTTGCTACAACTTAGTTTGTAGCTAAACTTTGCCCTTAAACTTTAGTCCCCTTAACAATATATTACTATATCAGGTCCTTACATAAAAAAAAAAAAAAAAAAAAAAAAGTCTAAGAAAAATTTTATTTAACTAAAATTTTAAAAGATATGTAGCTTGCAACATTGATAATGAGACTATCATATAACAATTTCAAAATAAGAAAATTCGTAGAAAGAAATTGTAAAACTTTATGTGTTTGCATGTGTGTGTGTGTGTGTGTGTGTTTTTTTTTTTTTTTTTTTTTCGTTAATATATGAAGTTCTTTTTTTATTAGATTTTGTCTAATATAAGTTTCTTAATGATCACTCTCAAAAAAATTTCTAGAGCCACCACTGGGTGGGACCAACATCAACACCACTAGTAGGAAGAAGAAAAATGACAATGAGATGAGATACATGGGAGTGAGGTAGAGGTCATGGGGGAAATGGGCATCTGAGATTAGAGACTTGAGGGAAGCACAGTGGATGTGGCTAAGAGGGAATGAGTTTTTGGATGATATTACAATAGAGGAACCTGAACAGTGGATGTTGTATTAGCCTGACAATGCCAATGACTTACCTTGTAGCAGCGTTAGAAGCACTTAACATTAGAATGTATAAATTTTTTTTCTAAAATTTTATGAAGATAATTTGTTCACCTTAAAAATTAAACAATTTCTATTCAGTCCAATTTGGTCGACTCAATCAATTTCAATCCTCCTTCAATCCGTTTTAGACTCATTAAGCCTTAACTTGATTCTTTTTGTAAGTTTTCTTTTCAAGTTCAGCTCAAAAATTCATTTTGTTAGGCTTAACATAGGCCCTCTTGTTACTTTTTCAATCACTTCTATGACTTTTGAATTTTCTTTTCTTCTTAAACCTTTTGCTTCCTTTAGCAACAAGATCCTTTTGTTCAACAATGTTAACTAAAAATTTGTTAACTCTCAATTTGGCATCCACTTGAGTCATGACCTTAGATAAGAGGTCATCAAGTGTAGGAATTTTTGTTTTATCATCTATTGGTCTTTCTTGAAGGGCTAATTCATTAGTTAAGGCAATCATATTAATCATATGTTGACGAGCATCTTCTCATTTTGATAATTTAGATGTAATGAATTTTTCCTGAGCACTATACTTCTTTCCAAACTTCACTTCCAGGCTATCAATTATGGATATAGCACTAGGGTAATTCATATAGCTAACCATCAATTAATCAATCATACATCCTAGCATGAAAATTTTCATTTTGTTATCTGCCTCAATCCATTTAATATAGGAGATTTTATCAGACTCAACAGATTCCTCATTGGGCTTAGGTGGATGCTCTATAATCATAAAACCTCACGTACAAATGAACTCTACGTTTCCACCCTACATAATTGGGTCCAGAAAGTGTACAATTTTTCATGATATCTACCATTTTCAGAGAACCAAAGGAGTTTGCCATCTCTCAGTAAAACGCAACACATATAATATTTGTATTAAAATCCAATTTTTTTGGCTATTAATATTTTTTGATAGCATAAAAGAATTTATATTTAATGACAAATATTTCAACCAATTAAATTCATCCCGTATTTGTAGGGGTGTAAGGAAGAATTTAATCAATTAATATTTATCATATTAAATTAGAGTCTGTGTCTATCTGTAGGGGGCGTTGACACACACACACACACACATATAATCTTTCAAAATCCTATCTCATCCATGTGATTAACTGAAGGGGTGTCACTGTCATCATGTTTGAGTTTAGAATAATGAAAGAATTATGGGTGTATTAACTTTTAAGACTAGACTTGAAGAAAACTAACTCCCACTACAAAACTTAAAATTAACTAAATGGCGTTATGCTGCATCTATTACAACCATTTATTAATAAAAATTTATTGTATACTTAACATATAACAATATCACATGTATAGGGAAGAAAAAAAATTTAGCCATAAAGACAAGTTATCATAAATATTAGCAGAGCCTACATGCTTATGACTGTTGGAATTTTACTTAGGGAGTAATTCAAGAGAAACAAATATAATATATCTATCAATTAACAATTATATCATGTTCATGTGTAATAAAAAAAAAAAAAAGATGTGAGAAATTTACATGTTAAATTATATTATTCAAGGACCTCACAAGCAATTAGAATGCTCTTCCTAGCTGGTCAGGATTAATAAGAGCTTTCTTTTCTCTCCTCATCACACCCCTTGCAAGTGTGACCTTGACAATATTTATAATATTCAGAAAGGACGTGACCAGTTATAAAATCATTTCTATTATAATAACAATTCATGTAACAGATATGTTACATTTATTAATAAATAACTTTATTAATTAGATTCATTAATTAAGAAGTTCATTAATGTGTCATTACTTTTGTAACTCCATACTAACGCATAGATTCATCTATCGTTCATGTCCAAAATCACTATAATGACAACACCTTTTATAGGAAGCCAAGTTACTAGCAATGACAGGATAAATTTATTAAGGCCAATGCTCAACGTGCATGATCTCATTATGGAAAGACTGCCGAGATTATTATGCACCAACTATCGAAAGATTAGCTCTTATTGTCTTTCATGGTCTGAGCAATTTTAACTTGCACTACCTTTCTATCAAGGTCCAACAATATACCTATAAGAATAGGCTACTTCATGATGGATATGGTCAAGTCAAGGGCTATAATGAATGTATTCATAATCGACTAAATCAAGTAGACATATTTCAATACTCCAATATTTTACATCATAAAAATATTGCATAATTTCACAATAAATTTTAAATAATTATTTATATATGATAATAGAGACATCATAAAATATCATGTTGGATTGCATTATTATAACAGTGTTTTGGTAGGTTCTTGAGTTGTGTATTCATGTGATTTGTATATTTGTTCTTTTGTGTTACTTGTCTAAGAATATTAATAAAACTGTATATTTATGTAGTTTGTATTTGTGCAATTGTGTTAAAATAGGACTTGTAGTTTATGAAACTTAGTTGCGGAACTTATAGTTTAAAGTTGTGTGTATGTGTGATTCAAAACAATACTTGTGTAAGTATCGTTTTTATATTTTAGTAGGTTCTTGTATATTCATGTAGTCTAAGAATGAATATTATTAATAGGTGTTGAAAGTTAGCTTGGTGACATTTTAATAGTTGTAGCGAATTTTAATTTTTGTTCAGTAATAACAAAAGTCTCGTTAACAAAACCAAAAAAAAAAAAAAAAAAAAAAGCCTCAAATTTTATAGAAAGCATGAATTATTCAATATCTTTCTAAATGGTAGACAAAATGGAGACCTTTCAAACTCAAGATTACTCGGTTTAATATTATGAAAAATTATCAATTATTCTGAAAATTAAATTATTTAAAAACATTGAATTTAATTATTTTTTCAATATTGCTAACAGTAACACAAAGGGTCACTAGGTGACAATAGAGTTCTTTTGCACGAAAGAGTGGGGAATGGAATGTGCAAAGAGGCTACATAGTACATACACATGAGTGGAATGAAATGGTAGGAGAAAAAGACATGGTGAAGCGTTTTCTTAGTTCACACAATATGTAGCTAATGATGTTCGAATCATCAGTCAAAATGATCGTTCAGAGTGGAGTCGTCCGCAGCCAACCTGATCTTGAGAAAATGGATGATGAAAAAGAGAATTATGGGTCACCAGTGTGGTGTTTGCCACAAAAACTCCGATGCTAAAGTCAGTATGGCTAGAATGAGAGAAAGAAGTGTTGTAATATCAATGTGTATAGGCTAGAGTTTTTGTACCTTTGGTCTAGTCTTATGGGTAGGTATATATAGGTGCTTACTTCTTTCTTCCAGTCGTTGGTGCTGCCTTAAGTAACTCCTCTGTAAGGTGTTAATGGCGAGATATCTCTCCAACAGTACGAGGGCTCATCATTGTTTTGTAACGCTTCATCAATGATTGGGGATGGATGGCCTCATCCTCTCCTGGTGGTCACTTCTAGTTGGACGAATCTTGGAGTTACTCTTGTCCATTGCTTTCTCTATGGACGAGGATATGATCGGGACTATCAGCAACAGTGTGTCCGTTTGGATTGAACTTATTTTTGCTGAAATTGAAAACTGAAAACTGAAAATACTGTAACAAAATAATTTTTAAATGTGTAAATAGTACCGTGGGACCTATTTTTAATATTTTTTTAATACGTGAACAGTATATGCACAGTGTATATACTGTTCATAACAGTAAATGCTATCTCCCAAAGTCAACAAATACGAAAAAAGAAAAAAAAAAAGAAAAAGGAAAACATAAAACTTTGAAAATGCAGACGCCGGATTCACTGGAATCCAAACAGCCTCAGTATATGAATGATTTTTGGTTTGTACATTTTGGACCTTTTCAACAGCCAGCAGGAGCTAAGCAACCGGGCCATTGTTCCAAAAGTACTGACACTACGTACGAGTGTACTACACCGACAAAAGAATACAAACTCTATCTACTTCCTACAAGGTTTTGACCTGGTCTCATGCATGCTTTCAAGTGAGTTATGTCCATTTAATTTTTACTACATAATGGTTTCCCAAATCCATCCCTAACACATCTTTAAGTATGGATTTAGCATCTTTGATTAAGCCAGAAAAAAAGAAAGTATGAGTATAGCATATGATAATGTGCCCGCCTCCTCCGCATTCGAATGCTGAAACACAAGGCAACGTGCCCACTTCCAATCTGCATTAATTCTCGTTATACAAAGCTCAATTTGTCCAAAAACCGCTTATAGGATCGTACTAATTACATTCATGCAAATATGCATCATATTCGAGTAACAAAGGAGGAAGAGCATGACATTTTGGTGTCAGCTTTCAAGCACGTGATCACCGATGGGGTTGATACTCACACCCCACAACAGCTTCAAATACTAGAAGCACTCCAGGGTAGTTGTACTGCCGCATCATCATTGCCTTCAACCAGTGGGGCGAGCGACACTAGGAAGAAGAAGAAGAAGAAGAAGGATGGCAATAAGAAGAGATACAGGGGAGTGAGGCAGAGGCCGTCGGGGAAATGGGCTTCTGAGATTCAAAACCCGAGGGAAGCGAAGCGGGTGTGGCTTGGCACCTTCAAGACCGCAGAGGAGGCTGCCAGGGCTTACGATAAGGCTGCCATCAAGTTCCGTGGACCTAGAGCCAAGCTTAATTTCCCATTGTCAGACCATGAGGTTGAAAGAGATGATCAGCATGATGAACAAGCTCGGGAGGTTAATAAAAATGTGAATGTGGAGATGATAGCAGAGAGTGATACACGGATTGTGAAAGACGTGGCAGAGAGCAGTGACGAAGAGAATGAGCTTTTGGATGGGATTACCATGGAGAAACTTGAACAATGGATGATGGATTGGCCTGACAATGCCGATGACCCCACCCAGTAGTGGGAGTTCAGGGAGTTCATTTGAACCCCTGATTTGGCCCAAAAAAAAAAAAAAAAAATTGTATATAAATTTTATTTTTTTGACTCCTAAATAAAAAATTTGAATACCCTGAACCTAAATTTTGTTTAAAACTAGTTGAAATAAGTTTGAATATAATTATCTTAGTGGTACTTTCACAATAATTTTATAATAAAGTTTAAGTGGTATGTTGTAATTGGTTTTGATCTAAACTCACAATTGACATCAGTTTTTTACATACCTTAAAAAATTTACCACCTATATTTTATTATGAAAGTGTTGCATCAGTAGTATTACTGTTAAAATTACTTATTTGTTAAACAAAATAAATGAATAAGCCTTCTCTCCAGACTATTCTTAGTTCTGACATTGTTATCTCCCTAAAAAAAAATCTTGGAGCCATCATTGAGTGGGAGGAAGCGTACACCCGAAACAAAGGGTCTGTTTGGATAGAACTTATTTTGCTGAAACTGAAAACTGAAAACTGAAAACACTGTAGCAAAATAATTTTTAAATGTGTGAATAGTACCGTAGGACCCATTTTTAATGAAAAAGTTGTTGAAAAGTGTAATTTGTGGGTCCGTGAACAGTGCATATATACACTATTCATGTGAAAAAGTCAACATTTGCGGTTATTGTTCAATGAACAATAACTGCATTACTCCAAAACAAAACGCGTGAAAAAAAAAAAAAAAACAGAAACGCAGCTTCAGAAACGCAACGTGGAACCCAAACACACAGAAAGTATACTTTCTCCCGTAAGAGCATCCACACCAACTCTTGTATAATAGAAAAAGAGATAAATTTTACACAATTAAGCCACAAAACTTCTAACATCAGTCCCTCTAAAACATTGTATATTTACACATTTGTTATAGTAATCATCATGCATATATACATGGTTATTGTAGCTGTGTATACTATTATTTTATTAATTAAAGATAGGATATGGTAATTGGTTTAGTACTTATGCATTATAATTTGAGAGTTCAAGAGAACCTTCAAGATCATGCATTGTATTGTTTTTTGTTTTTATTTTATTTTTTATAAATTTGATTTAATACCCATAAAATCCATAAAAATGGAGCAAGCAAAGTGATATATGTTTCACTAGAGCGATTGGTTTTGGGTATGGTCTCAATCCTCACTTGTTTGATGCAAAGTTGACACTGGCGTAGTCTTTGTGATAGCCAAAGACAACCAAAAGCTTAGATATTGGTTGAAGTTCGGGAAAACTCCAACATTTGCATGGTCTCTCTCTCTCTCTCTCTCTCTCTCTCTCTCTCTCTCTCTCTCTCTCTCTCTCTCTCTCTCTCTCTCTCTCTTCTCTCTCTCTCTATATATATATATATACACACACGTACACACTCATAAAACTGCATGTGGGTTTTTCCTAAAATATGGAGCCTCTTAAGGTTTTTGAGCAAAACACAAACACCTATGTGATATTGTTTTATGTGAAAATGTAGGTCCAAATTGTCACCAAAAAAAAAAAAAAAAAAAATTGTAAGGAGTTTTTGTCTTGTTTTACACTCCATAACCTTAATAGAGTTAAGTGCAACAGAATTAACAATCTACACATAAAACAAGACATATGGGATTTAGTGTTATGTCCAAAATTTTAGGGTTTTTTTTTTTTTTTTTTTTTTTTTTTTTTTTTTTTTTTTTTTTTTTTTGTTTTTTTTTTTGTTTTTGTTTTATGGAGAAATCAAATGGGGGGTTTTGGAAAAAATTTTCCCTTTTTTAAATTCCCCCTTTTTGCATAGAGGCCTTATCAATATTTGACAAGTTAGCTATGTAATGGTTGATTTAAATCCTGTGTTGTGTCATGATGGTTTAGACTCTCTTGATTCCAAGTCTTTTGTCGTCTTGGCGAATTCTTGTCTATGTTCATCCTACAGTACTCTTTGGAGTGATTGTAACCTCTTCAATTGGTTGGCTTGGTTCTTATTCGGAATTAAATGCCTTCTACAACTCCCATATCATTTTCCTATGGAATGTCCATTAACCTTTGTAACTTTCACCTATGCTATCTTTTATAACCGCACAAAGTAAATGAACCTAACAATCTTGATAAGAAATTGTAATAGATACCTTACATGCATATACAACACAAAAATAGTTAATTCAGGATACAAATTTTCTCAACGTTATTTTACTCTTTGTCTCGATTCATATCCATTCAATAAATAATTAATTCAATTACACAACCTCAACTAAATTGCATGTAAGTAACTAAGAAAAAACAAATAAAAACAGTTGTCCCTACCTTTTTAAAGTAAAATTCGGGAAAAATGGGCTTTTGCCCTTATTTTTAAAAATATCTAGCATAATGTCCATTTTTTGAAACTATTAAGCACCGTGTCTTTGTTTTGAAACTCGATTTTAAAAAAATAAAGTTATAGGGGGAACTCGACATTAGCAATGTTGAGTTCTATGCATATTTTGCCACTTAATTTTTTTAAAAAAATTTAAGTGAAACTCGACATTACATATAACTTAATTTTGAGAATATTGAGTTTTATACAGAACTCGACTTTGTTAAAACCGAATTTCAAAAATAGGAATATTCTACTAAATAGTTTTAAAACAAAAATACTGTGCTAGATATTAAAAAAAATAAGGGCAAAAACCCATTTTTCCATTTTCCCGGAAAAATTTTACATAACATGTTATGTACATGAATCTAATTTCACGCTAGATTTCTAAGTCCCAATTACCTCAGAACAAGTTAAACCCAAATACCCAAAACAAAACCCCTAGATAGGTGCTTATATAGTGGATAAAGGAAGGTCGTGCTTGGTTTTTTATTTTTATTTTTTACTTTCTATTTGATAAAGAGCCAACTTGGAACTTGGAAGCATGGACCAATTGTCAGTGTTCTATTCTATCCATAAAAAAAAAGTCAGTGTTCCATTTGTAAAATCCCTCTTGATATATAAAAAGAGATAGGAGTATTACCTAAAAGTATATAGATGGAAATGGAATGCAACGTTTCCCAAGAGAGGAGGATTCAAAGAAGAAATGGAGAGATTTTAGCTCACCTTGTATAACCAGGAACTCCAATGGGCCTCTAAATGGACCCAAAAAAAAAAAAAAAAACTAGGAAAGAAAAATAGGGGATAGTTGGAGACTAGCACAATAAGGGGATAGAATATAGTAAGTTTATACAGGTTTGAAAGATTTTTGCAAATTAGCATCTCGAATTTTAGAAATTCGAGTTCCATATAAAACTCGAGACTTAAAGACTCGCTTCCTACTTGTTGAGTTGGACACATTTATGCCACATAGATCTCAAGTTTTTTACGGTCAATTTCAAAAAACACAAAAGAAAAAAGTACAAACCCAGAAAAAGAAAGAACCCGAAGAAAGAAAGAAGAAAGAAGTACAAACCCTAGAAAAAGAAAAACCAGAAAAAGAAGAAAGAACCCAGAAGAAAGAAAGAAAGAAGAAGAAGATCCACAGCAAAGAAGAACACTCACGGCACACACAAATCCAGTCTCCATCAAGCACATCCCGATCATTGATCTACGGTACAGTTCACGATCTCCATCATCAAGCAAACGATCTGAACAAATTACACACAACTCTTAAAGATTTGAATGATTTGAAAGAAAAAGCTATGGAAGAGAGATGAACAAGATTGAGTCTTTTTGTTGTTTTTTTCAACCAAAACTGCTTCAACTGGTCTAATGCCTATATGGGCATTGCTTGCTTTTCGTTGTCTTGGTTTGTATTGTAAAAGGTCTTGTTGCTTTTTGGGTTTTGAAGGGTTGAAAATTTGCAATTTGGAGATTGGTGGGTTGATTCTTGATTGGAGCTTCTTCTTTCTAAAGCTAGGTACTTTTGTGGGGTTGTATTCCATAGCTTTTTCAACTTTGGAACAAGATTGAGTCTTTCTAAAGTCATGTGAATGATTTTCACTGGAACTCGAGTCTTTAAGACTCGAGTTCCACTTGAATTCCACGCAGGGGTGGAGCCACATAGTGGCTTGGGGGGGCCGTGGCCCTTGCAAAAAAAAAAAAATTCCCGTTAGACTATGAAGAAAAAATAAATGGGCCCCCCCAACATTAGATAGCTGGCCCCCCCTACCCATTTCTCACCCATTCTCCCAGCCCTCAATCAAAAATTAGGAACACCCTCAAATTAAAAAAAAAATATATATATATATATATTATTCTACTTTTAAAGCAAAAAAAAAAAAAGCCCAAAAAAATTTGAACTAAAATCTAAAAAAAAAAAAAAATTGTAACAGAGCCAAGCCCACGGCGAGCCCAATAGATTACAGAGGTAGCTCGCTCACGGCAAGCCCACGGATTCTCAACCAAAAAAAAAAAAAAATCAATACAGAGAATCAGAAATGAAACCCATCACGTCGCTGGCAGAGAAATCAAACCCATCACGTCGCTGGCAGAGAAATCAAACCCCAATACTGTCTATACAGAGCAAAAGCAGAACAAACTCCAGCAAACCAAACACAGAGGTGTTTATCTAAAAAAAAAAAAAAAAATCCCCAATACACAAACCAAAACCAAACCCCAGCAAACCAAACCCAGTAACCCATGGTCACGTCGCCGTAGCTTGCTCGTCGTCTTCGTCGTCGCTCACCCCTCATTGCAAATCGCAGATCGTAGATCGGAGATTGCAGATCGTAGATCGGAGATTGCAGATCGCTCTGCTTCTGCTTCAGTGCTCGGTGCTCAGTTCTCCCTCCGGCCCTCCCTCAAGGTATTTCTCTCTTTTTCTCTCCGACTCTCTCTCAGTCTCTCTCTCTTTATCTCATTGAAATGAAAAAATGAAATGAAATTTTCGCAGATCGTAGATTGGTTATCAAAGATCACAGATCGCTCTTTCTCTGCTCCGGTGCTCGTTGCTCCCTCCGGTAGTCCGGCCCTCCCTCAAGGTTTTTCTCTCTGACTCTCTCTCAGTCTCTCTCTCTTTATCTCACTGAATGAAAAAATGAAATGAAATTTATGAACGAGTCTCTCTCTTTATTCTTTAATAGCCTATCTGATCTCAATAAGTTTCTCTCTCTTTTGAACTGTGAGTCTCTTATTGGTTGGCTTTTGCTTTTTTCCTGTTTTAGTCTTTTTAAATTTGGCTTTATCTTATCCCTTTTTGTTGGTCAGTGTGTTGGTGTTGGTGAAATATTGATTGTCATTTAGTGTAACGTGTGTTGTGATTTGTGATTGGCATTGCGAAATTTTCTGATTGCAGCTGGCTATTGTGATTGGGGCGCATGTTGTGCTTGTCTGTTGTCTGTTGAGTGGGGTGGGGAGGGGGTAGATGGGCTCATGGAGCCGGGTAAACAATAATTAAAGCAATGTAATGTGCAGCACATTACACTGCTTTAATTATTGTGCTGCACATGGAATGTATAATGTTCGGCTCTTTTAATGTAATATGTACAAAGGGCTAAACAATATAACAAATTAAAGCAGTATAATTAATGACAAATAAATTAAAGCAATATAGTTTATTGTGATTTTCTTTGATAATAGTGAAATCCCTGCAACTCTGTGGACGTAGGCAAATTGCTGAACCACGTAAATATTGTCTTGTGCGTGTGATTGTTTTTCTTTTGGCGTTTTGTTTTCTCTATTTTTTTGTTTCTCACAGGTTTGGAATTTCGGTTGAATTCCCAACATGTTCAAGTATATAATGATATATGAAAGTTGATAATTTTGTATCCAATAGACTTAAGAATTATATTTAGTATATCTCTGTTACAATCCGGCCCCCCTAAGTATTTATTCCTGGCTACACCCCTGATTCCACGTGAAATTTTTATCCACATCAGCTATCTCAGAACTCTAGAACTCAAGTTTCTAAAACTCGAGATGCTAGTTTTCCACTTTCTTTCATAGTTTGTCAACTAAAAAAATTCTTCTAATAATAAGCTTAAATGGAAAAAAAATTCAAGAAAAATAAAACTAACTCACATTGTTAGTAGGTGTTGAAAGTTAGCTTGGTGACATTTTAATAGTTGTAAGCGAAATTTTATTTTTGTTTAGTAATAACAAAAGTCTCGTTATCAAAAAAAAAAAAAAAAAAAAAAGTCTCAAATTTTATACAAAGCATGAATTATTCAATATCTTTTTAAATGGCAGACAAAATGTGGACCTTTCAAACTCAAGATTACTCGGTTTAAACTATGATAAATTATCAATTATTTTGAAAGTTAAATTATTTAAACACACTGAATTTAATTATTTTATCAATATTGTTAACAGTAACACATAGTGTCACTAGGTGACAATAGAGTTCTTTTGCGCGAAAGAGTGGGGAATGAAATGTGCAAAGAGGCTACGTAGTACAAACACATGAGTGGAATGAAATGGTAGGAGAAAAAGACATGGTGAAGCGTTTTCTACGTTCACACTATGTAGCAGTAACTCGATTTTGGTATTGCAATGCCTCCAAAAGTATGGGACCCGTACGTGAATGATTTTTGCTGTTTTGACATTTAAAAGGTTGTGCATTTGGATATATATGTTGGACCTTTTCATCAGCTCTCTCAGCAACCAAAAGTACGGCAAAAGTCTGTTTTTTTATATAGTGTCTTGTCATGTCATCTTGTTGTTATGGAAAACTTCGTTGAGACATATGGGAGGCTTACCTTACCTGTAAAGGTTTGACATGGTCTCGCGCATGCTCTCAAATTGGACAGAATCTCCAACCTAATTTTTACTATTTGTTCATTTTGATTTTTAATTGTAATTTCGACATATCTTTAAGTTTAGGGTTTTTTTCGCTTGATTTTAGATGTTTTTAATATTTATTAAGAAATGCTATGTCGCCAACTTTTTAAAAGTTGCAGGCTAATTCTTAGGGTAAGAGGTAAGTTTCTATTAAGGATGGAGTCAAGACTTAGAGTTAAAGGGGCGACTCTGCTGTTAGCAGTGTGCGGCCGTTATTGGTAATTTTTGTTGTTTGACTAATTTTTTTGGACTTGTATATTTTGTTTTAGATTTAATCTATTAATTTCTATGGCCTTTAAAAGCTGAAAAATACTAAAACTACAAAATTTGTATAAATTGCTAATGTAATGAGTAGTTATTGAAAAGTAAAAAATAATGCAAGTGTGCGAACAAATAAAAATTTGCTACTTCAATAATTTGTAAAAATATTGTAAAAAAGTGTGACCATAATATTACTCTTAAAAGAATTTATGGCATTGTTAAGGGGGACAAAATGTAATTTTATTAAATAAAATTGTTAAAATTAGTACCTATTAATGTACTAATATTTTAAAAAAAAAAATTAGATCCGTCCCTGGTTCCTATTGTTTTTGACAGGAATAGTTCTAGCCTTTGTTGTTCCATGGTAGAGTGAGCTTACTTAGCAAACTAGCAGAACCCAAAAGATATATTGATTAATATGAATCTAGAGAGTGGATAGTTGACCGCCGCCCCCTTGTCCTGGGAGCTCTCTAGCTGGGGAGGGGCTTGCTATCGTAACCTTTTCTTTCGATGTATGTATGTGAAAAATATGTTTTGAAAAGTAGATAGGAGGTTCAAGCAAATGTTAAATTGGGGCAAGAAAATTCTTTGGTTAGTTATTACAAAGTTGAACAGTACTGTAAAAATTATTTTCCAATGAGTTTAAATTAAAACAAAGCTTGGACTTCAAGCATTGGTTATTCAACAATTTTAAAAATGAGAAATATAGTCTATTTTTCAATATCCTAAAAAGTTAAACTATTAAAAAAATGCTGAATTTAATGATATTACAATACTGCAAACAGTCACGCAATAAAGTCTCACTAGTCGACAAAAGAGAGTTCCATTTGCGCGAGAGGCTTGGGAATGAAAGTGTAAGAGAGAGAAGGTAGAAATACCGTGGAATGAAATGGTCAAGGGGAAAAGAGAGGGTGAACTGAAGTGTGCGTTCTAACTTCTAATTTGTTCACACATGAAGGTCGGTGGCGGGCCCACCGCAAAACCACCAACACCACCAACATGAAATGACTTTAGCCCAAACTGTTAGCCCCCACACCTTTACCATCTAAACAACACTGAAGAATCCAACGATGAGATCCAAATTGCATCCAAGATCCAGCAACGAGAATCTAATGGATTTCCTATGCATCGTACGGAGTGATCTAAGATGAAAATCTTAGAGACGTCTCTCAAGCATTTGTAAGAGAGAGAGAAAAAAAAATGATTTACCTAAACTATAATGTTCTAAAAATACTTTTAGAGGAGCACTATAGCTAAATAACATTGCTACTCTGTAGATGAGCCAGTATGGGTGTTTTAATGCATAGTGGACTCTTATGCTATTTTACATAATAGTTGTTCTAGTCTTCTAAAACCACATCATTTGTTACAATTTATTGAAGTTGTCGATGGTGAGTACGAAGTAGATTATCAATTACAAAAGGATTTACAATTTATTTTCCTATAGTGGAACATATTAGAATTATGATAAAAGTGATTTTTTCTTTGCATAAGCCTGTGTGTATGCTCCTAGAAAACACCATAATTAAATAACATTTTTGCTAATTGATTGATAATTATCTACTGTTGATGATTTTTTTGGCTTAGGCATATTTGAAATAAAAATGCGCTACTTAATTTGCACAAGCCTGATATTTTGCAAAGCAAATGCGAACGCTGTCACCTCATTCAATAAAAAATGCGAATGCTGTCACATTATGACAGCGCTATGGATCATTGTTTTTGTGTGGCGATCAGTACTGTAGTAGATGTTCTACTTAAAAAAGCGTGCTGTTTGTTTGCCTGTATGAAATGAGAAACATGTAATGGTTGCATTTCAATTTATGGAAAATGTTTTTAAAAAAAGTTGGGAATTAAGTTCCCTTGTGCAGAAGCCAGAAGCAACTAACTAGCTAGCCAAATATATTTATGTATCATTTGGATTTTGGAGTTCCAGCTGTACGTCTCGCCGTATCGCGTCTCTGCAATAGTAACCAATGAACTCAACATCCCTTACCGCACCTTTGCATAATGCACCCATTTGCTGCAAGATGGTGTTTGATATTTGGGACCCAATTTTTACCCCAAAAAAAAAAAAGATATTTTGGACCCAACAGCCACGTGGAACAATTAGATCCTCTTCTACGAGCTCCATGCACGTGCCATACAGGATAAAAAGCCTGGCACGTATCGTTTTAAAAAATTCAGGCGAAATGACCTCCGCGTAAGCTAGCACTGCGTACGAGGTGACAGCCACATGTACTCCCCTTCCCACCCATGACCCAACCCTCTATATATAGACCAAAATCACTTGCCCAGCTCCTCCGCAATCGAATGCTGAAACACAAGGCAACGTGCCCATCTCCAATCTGCATTAATTTTTGTCATACAAAGCTCAGTTTGTTCAAAAACCGCTTATAGGATCGTATTAATTATATTCGTGCAAATATGCATCATATTCGAGTAACAAAGGAAGAAGAGCATGACATTTTGGTGTCAGCTTTCAAGCACGTGATCACCGATGGGGTTGATACTCACACCCCACAACAGCTTCAAATACTAGAAGCACTCCAGGGTAGTAGTACTGCCGCATCATCATTGCCTTCAACCAGTGGGGCCAGCGACACTAGGAAGAAGAAGAAGAAGAAGGATGACAATGAGAAGAGATATAGGGGAGTGAGGCAGAGGCCGTGGGGGAAATGGGCGTCTGAGATTCGAAACCCGAGGGAAGCGAAGCGGGTGTGGCTTGGCACCTTCAAGACGGCAGAGGAGGCTGCCAGGGCTTACGATAAGGCTGCCATCAAGTTCCGTGGACCTAGAGCCAAGCTTAATTTCCCATTGTCAGACTATGAGGTTGAAAGAGATGATCAGCATGATGAACAAGCTCAGGAGGTTAATCCAAATGTTAATGTGGAGATGATGGCAGAGAGCGATACACAGATTGTGAAAGACGTGGCAGAGAGCAGTGATGAAGAGAAGAGCTTTTGGATGGGATTACCATGAAGGAACTTGAACAATGGATGATGGATTGGCCTGACAACGCCAATGACCCCACCCTGTAATAGAGAAAAGATACCTAGTTTTGAATGTATATTTCCTTCCACTTAGGTCTGACTAGGCGCAGCTCTGACTAGGAGCATGGGGTTGATTTGAACCGTTGACCTGGCCCTAAAAATAAATAAATAAACATTATTTATAAATTTTATTTTTTTGACCCTTAAATAAAAAATTTGAACACCCTAAACCTAAATTTTGCTTAAACTCAACTGAAATAAATATAATTATCTTAATGCTACTTTCACAATAATTTTACAATAAAAGTTAAGTGATATGTTGTAATTGGTTTTGATGTAGACTCATAACTGACATCACTTTTTTACATTCCTTTAACAATTTACTACCTAGATTTTATTATGAAAGTTTTGCATAAATAGTATTACGGTTAAAATTGCTTCTTCGTTAAAAAAAATAGATAAATAAACTTTCTCTCCGGATTATTCCTAACTCAGACACCATTGACCTCCCTAGAAAAATTTTTGGAACCACCATTGAGTGGGAAGAAGCATACACCTGAAACAAAGAATACTTTCTCTCGTAAAAGCATTCGCACCAGCTCTTGTATAATAGAAAAAGAGATAAATTTTACACAATTAAGTCACAAAACTTCCCACATCAATCCTTATAAAACTGTGTATATTTATACATTTGCTACAGTTACCGTAGCTGTGTATACTATTATTTTATTAATTTCACAATTTCGCACATTTTTTTCTCTCTCTTCTTCGTGTGCAAAATGAACTTAGTCTCAAACTTCTCCTCTCCTCATCCTCTTTTTCCTCAAATACATGCAAACACACCGACACAAACACATCTACACAGACAAATCAATACAGAGATATACAAACACGTACATGGACAAACCAACAAAGAGAGAGAGATCAGTGTTGATGTTGGTCGCTTGTGGATTGGTGGATCGGAGTTGGTGGCAGAGATCAAAGTTTGTGGGTCGACAGAAATGGGTTTGGATGCTTATGAATCAGTGTTGGTGGCGGAGTCAGTGTTTGTGGGTTTTGATTCTTGTGGTGCTTTTGGTGGAGATTGGTACTTGTGGTGGAGAGGTGATATAACCGTGAGAGAAAGAAGAAGAAGATGCTTGTGGAGGAGAGTTAATCTGAGAGAAGAAGTGACCATGAAAGGAAGAAGAAGAAGAAGAAGACGAAGAGGGACAACAAATTGGTATGAGAGATGAGATAAGGACAAAAAAAACAAAGATAAAGAGATAGGTACAAAAGAAAAGATAAAGAGATAGGAACAAAAGAAAAATATAAAATAATAATAATAAATTTTTAAAAATATTATTATTTAAATAGAATAGATCTTAAAATAGATGAACTGATGTGAGTATTTTGAAAAGTAATTATGTAAAATAAAAAAATAAGTTTTTAATATAAAATAGTTGAAAAAATTTAATCAGACTAATGCAATTACTCTAATAGAAACATTTAGCATGATATGATTGTATAAATTAAATAGGGTGTTGTATAGCGTAGAATTGTCGAATGAGAGTTTTTTTTTCTGAGTCATTAGAGTAGGAATTTATTTTGTATACAAATATTTTTTTTATACATACTTTTTTTTTTTTCAATTAAAAAGTAGAAATAAAATATCGTTATCAATTATCCTAAGCAAATTAGAGAATTGAAGAAAAAGAGGGTCAAATGGGGTCCAATGTTGGACGCAGACGTTTTGCAGCTTTTGCTTCGCAGCCTTCACTGGTATTTCTGATTTCGTCGTTGTCTGTTTGTTACTAATTTGTAATTATCAAAAACGGAATTACAGCTCTAAACTTTAAAAGAGCAAACACAGTTGACCATCAGGTTATTACATCCACATCCAAGGACGGGACCAAGATTCAAACTTGGGGCCGGTTTTATTTGAAGATTTTCAGCTAAAACCTTTTGTTTGAGAATTTTTACAAACTGGGATATCAACGTTAGAGGAGGCAAGGTGACAACATCATTATTGGTTTTCATTTCTTTTTTTCTTTTACACTTTCCCATAATCTACAAATCAAATGAAAGTCATACCACCCCTCAAAAAAAAAAAAAAAAGTCATAGTAATTATAAGAATTAGTATTTAACCCGTGCAATGCGCGGGATCATTTTATGAATTAGAAAACAATCAGCTTAAAATAGGAAAGGGGGTGGATGGTTAGTTGTTTAGATAATAATGTTAATGTGTGGGTGTTCTTCTAAAAGACAGACATAACTTAGCATCAACACATGATCTAGAGAAAATGTTAATTGAAATCTCATAAGTTCTAACTAATTGGTTCAAGGTTTTTTTATACCCTCCTTATCAAGGATTAATAAATTAATAAGTCTTAAACTATCGAAATCTTGCAAATGTCCATAAAGCAATTGGTTTTATGGAAGATATGCTCAATCTGTTTGTTGGGAAAGGTCCTTAAAAGATATTCCTTCAATAATTTAAAAATATAAATATAAAAAAAGAAAAAGGTTGCAATGTTTAGTTGCTAAGAGAATTAATCATAAATTCCAGAATTTTGTTGCTAATATGCCAAATTCATGACACATTTGTGTCTAGATTGGCATAGCAATCAAATTGGTTCATTTTGCAAACTTTAAAGATAACTATTACTTATGAAGCACTACTAATTAATACCACGATTATGTCCCTTCTTCAACCTGAAATTTTGTCCAAAATATGGAGTTTGGACCATTCATTCAACACACAAAATATCATAATCTCTCTAACAATACCCACATTTACTATTCCACACCATCCAACTAATTGCTTTCACATGTTAAAAACATTGGGAAAATAGCACTAAGTTGAAAATTCCATATGATCATTGACAGACAGATTTTAAAATGGTCTTTAACCATGATTAGATGTCCATATTTTATTGGTGTAGCAGAATTTTTAGCAAATTTTTAGTCATTATTTCATTTTCATAATGACTAATAAAGTATCTATATATAAATCACTTTCTCAATAAAAATAAGTATCTGCAATCGGCCACATTGGCTGCTGCATACACTATCTACAATTATCTACCATTAATATAAAAGTTTAAAGTATCTAACCCTATTAATTATGCAGATAGAGTGGAATATTAACTAAAATCTAAGAGATAATCAACTTTGTATAAAAAACATTACACTTTCAGATTTCAAAGTTCTACAATTTCAACCACTCTTCAAAAACAGCAGAACAGGTAGGATGGAAAACAGAAACTGAAAATTAAATTGAATTCTGTATTACATATTCTCTTTCTATTTCTTTGCTTCAAATTCAGGTCCCCAAAAAGAAAGTTATTGGAACCCAATCCACCACTCTTTTTGATCTGTATAACAAAAGTAAATCGCAAGCACATTATGCTGTTAAAAATCAACTTCTCAATTTCATAATGTCTTCCTTTATTTTAACTCAATAAGAAACTTTGTAAGTGTACTATCTTACATAGGTCTAAAGCAAATTTGAGAGAAGCCAAGATGGATGGATATTAGAAAGAAAACATGAGTTCCATTTTGATCATTAAAGAAAATGCAGTTCCTTTTATACCCAGTAAACTCTTCAGCCGAAATCAGTAAACAAAAATCATTACCCAAAACAAAAGTTCAATCACCCAAGTTTTTTTTCCAACTCCCATCGACCCCACCCTTCATCCAGCTTATACACTTTCAAATCAACCACTTTGGGACCAAAGATAACAAAAACGGCAGAGTCATTTACATTAGTTCAAGGCGAATTGGGAAACATAACTACATTATTGGCAGACCTACATTCAATCTGAGTTTATGGTTTGGAACATTAAAAAATCTTATGAAGAAACAATAATCACAGAAAAATGTATCATTAAGATAAACAAACAATGGGAAGAAAAATCTCTTCAAAAAACAAAGTAGAGAAACAAACAAACAAAGATGGCGTAAATTGAATGGACGCTGTTTCTTAGGAAGATACAAAGAGAGGTATTGTGCAAATGTTACACTGTTTCTTAGGAAGATACAGATTCTCACCAAAACTAAATGGAATCATAGATTCTCACCAATGTGTCTTATATTTATTTGATTTAGCACCTCTTGAAAGCAAGGAAAAGCTTTCAAATCACCATAGTGAACGTATTATGTTCTTATAATACAACAAATAACCAAAACAAATAGGGTGAATTGCAATTGTATTCAATTTTCAAAATTACGAATTCTGCAACCCAAAACTACAAAACTTACATAGCAATTAGTGACTAAAATTATTTGAAACTTACACGAATCAACATGCTGCTTCCGCATAATACTGATCTTGGACAAAAATAATCTGGCATAACTGAATTCAGAGAGAGAGAGAAAGAATTGTATATCAAAATGGTGTGTGGGTATTCATAATCTTGCAAGTTTAATAAGAATTTGGAAACTTTCCCCTGCGCTCATCAAGCCAACAAAAAATATAAAAAGCAAAAACAAATATATAGAATGTTTGACTATGGCAAAGAAATAAGGAACCAAGCCAACAAAAACTTAGGCATACACTGCCAAAATATAAATATATATATATATATATATATTGGCTTCTTCTAATTACCTTCCACGGCCTTAGGATGCTATCTTTTTTAAAAAGTGATGTGCAAAACTTTTCTTTTTAAAAAGAGATGCAAATGATAAATAAAATAAAAAAGAATTCAACACAATATATAACTTTAACAAATAACTCACTGAAACCTTGACCATTAGAAAGAAACAGATATTGGCAAACAAAGAATAGATGAAAAAAATATTTTCAGAAACTAAGTAGGATAAAAATAAATGTATAAAAAGTTCTTAAGAAGCACTTTAATTTATCAATCACAGTACCTTATACCTTTTAGGTTGATGACACGAACAAAAGTGACAACATAACTAACAAAAATTTATTAGGTTATCAATATTTTGCATATTCAAACTTCCTAACAATGGGGAAAGAAATACCCTTTCTTTATCCCAGATTTAGGCCTCTTATAAACTTCATTTTCCTCTTTTTGTAACAATGACATCACCACCTTAACAAAAACAGTTCCCATGAATCAAAATTCTTAAGAAAATCTAAATATCCCCATAAAGTAATCTCCAAAAGGATTATAAGCAGAGCACTTACCTATAGGACTGCTATATTATCAGTGGTATACTTAGGTTTCCCAAGCATTAGTGGTATACTTTTTCCTTATTCCCATATCTACATCAGATTGGCTGAAATTACATACATGAATTCTACTTGATGCAAATGCACTGCAAAAAAGTATTGGGATTGGACCATGATTTCCCTAGCACAACAAATCCATATGAGTCACATAATTACAGGAGAAACATTAGTATATACATAAAGTGCAATATTACAAATAGAACTCAATTTAGAAGTTGCTTTTGGCTCATTTAAAAATTTTCCAAAAAGAATAACTTGCCTTGCTATCAGCCCTATCAGCCATATCTTCAGCTGAATAACATACTACATATCCTTTTGTCTTTCTCTATTAATATTTTTATGTGACTAAGCATTTGTAGTAGTTACATTACCTCAAATTCAAAATATATATGATAAATCATTGTTAGATACTTCTGCAACTTAAAACCATGTTATCACCCAACTAACCTGACATTCTAAATCCAATCATTAATAGAATTAATGATTGGCCAACCAACTGCAAAGGGGGAGGTTTCTCAACAAACAAAAAAATTAAACCTGCAAAGGGGGAGAGATTATTATCAAAAGCAAATATGTGTTGGCCATCTTTTTAAAATGGGCTGCTCAATTTATTTGTAATCTTCATCTCAATTGAACATAGATCATAATTTTCTTAAACACCTGGAAATGTAATGATTTGTAAACACAATTTGACTAATGGAATTGTAATGATTCATATATCATTATTTTCAGCCTCCTTGAAACTTTCAATATACATTCTCTATGGAAAGATGCACTTACTAATATATCCTTATTAATCTGTCAATATGATTATCTTCTCAAAAATTTAAAATAAATACCTAAAGAAGTCATACCTTGAAAATGTACCTTTTTTGAACCTTCAATCCAAGTGATGCAAATGCATCAACAATTATTTAAGATTTCATCCAATAATTAGAATGCAACATACATATGAAAGCCATGAATCAGTGCTTTACTAAAATAGCAAACTATCAATATCACATCCAATATTGTTTATTTGTAAGAAAGATGAACAGTTTAATAACAAAATAAATAAACAATAAAATTGGTATATGGGAGAGTTAGAATTTCTATTAGATTTAGAATGTGCAATAGTGTAAGTATCCAATAGTATTATACTCAAATGTAAAAATTGCCTACTCACTATCCATTTGTATGAGAGGAGGGAGAGCCATTGTCAGAAGAGTACAAAAATACTAAGGAAGTAGAGATCTATCTCAATTTGATAGGAAAACACAAACCCAAGATTCACCTTTCAATAAAAAATATGAACACAAACAAAATATATAAATTTATGAACATAGTCAAAGGTAGTTGGGCAAGTGATATCTTAAGAACTAAAGAGAGATCACAGACCCCCTAAAAGAACATATTATGAAGATCTAAATTTCTAATCTCTTCCACTCATTTATCCTGGTAACCAATCAGAAATAAAATTAAATAAAATACTTTGCATGAGCAACATCGGACATGCATCACTTCCAATGCTTTATCAACTAATTTGAAGATTTAATTGAAATAAACATAAAAGCAAAGCAAAGCAAGAGCAATAGCAAAATCAAAAACCAAACCCAACATACCGTATTGTCTTCCCAACAGTCAGATGATTCTGGCGAAATCCCATTAAGAGAAAATCACCGTAGCCTCTCTCCAACGGAACCATCTTAGTCCTTGAATCTTGATCTTTTCCAATATCCCATTTGTTGGCTTGCAGAAAAAGGAGAACACGACCTCTAAGCAAACATTGTAAATGCCCACCCAGACCGTGTAAATGCCATGAGAGGCAATCTCCTAGATTTGAGTGGGGATTTTTGTGGTTTTGAAGTGTTTATTGAGATTGTGCAACGAAGAAGAAGAAATATGGGTTTTAAGAGACAGTGGTGTTTGAAGCAATGAATTGGTATTAACGCTTAAGAGAAGTTATTTAGCTTTGATTGAAGCGTTGTTAGTTTAGGCAGCATCTTTAGGGATGAAAAGTTATGTGGGTTTGAAACATATATACTGAAACTGTTCAATCCGCAAAATGAACAGACACTATTGTTTGGAAACTAAATAAGTAAACGACTGAAAAAGGAAAAATGAGAAAAAGTCACATGACGCAATGAGAAATAGTCAATAAAAAATCAAACCCAAAGTACCAATCCATTAAAACTACAAACTTTGAAACACAAATTGAAAGAGATTTCAATAAAGGGAAAAAAAGACCTAACCGTACCCATTCTTCTTAGACTTTGGGTTGCCTCAAAGGCTTGGCCTTTCCACCTACAAACCCAGAAATAAATAAAGAAACATAAACAAAGAGTGCAGTCGAGATCGCATGGTGAATCTATACTTGAAAAAAATCAACAGAGAGTCAAAGGAACCTACCCAATAATAGCTCTGGCGGTACGACAGCAGAAGAAACAAAGTTTCCTTGTGGTTGGAGGCCGACGGTAGTACCGGCCCTGAGATGTTTGTCTTTCTCCCCTGTGCCTTAACAACGCATCACTATTAACAACGCATCCTTTCAGTAATTTCTCTCTTCTCTTTTAAAATCCAAACCAAATGTAACCCAAATACCTAAATAAAAATCAATCCAACCAAAATTCTCAAAACTAATTCATATTTCATACCTAGATCTAAGAAAGAAAGGGGAAAAAAAATTACCGGTGGTAGTTCTCTCTATCTCCGCATCTCAATTCCTGCATGCACCTTTAGGTTACCGGTGCCGGTTCCGGTGGTCTAAGTCTGGCAAGGGATGGTGATGGCCGGCCGCACGAACTCTGTCTCTCCCCTGTATCGCAAGCTTTTTTTTTTCTCTCCTTCCCTTTCTCTGTATCGCTCGTGTTTTTTCAGTTGCAAGCCTTTTTTTTTTCTTTAATTTTATTTTAACCGTTTTTTTTTTACATACTCATAGAACATCAAACGGTGTCAAGTTGCCAAGCAATATAATTTTTCGCTTCTTAATAGTAAACGTGGCAACAATTTAAGTGACCCTTTTTTCCTAACGTGGCAGCACTCTCTTAAAAGCTTCTGCTATTATATAGAGTATTAGTCGCTAATCCGTGCGATGTACGGGAAAACTATTAGAAAATAATAAAGTATGTATATATTAAAAGACAATTTAAGTTCATGTGTGCTTGCAAGGGATATATTAAAAGTCTTATCTTTGAGACAAAGAACTGATGTAAACAAACTAACCTAAACTGATATCACGGGAAATTCAGTCACATAGTAGTAATATATAAATCTCTTAAAACCTAAACCTAAACCTAAACTTAAACTTAAGGACTAAATATTTATGCGTCTTCTCTTACTTTCCTGATATATTTGGTTAAAAACATAAAACTGATGTCACGGGAAATTCAGCCACATAGTAGTAATATATAAATCTCTTAAAACCTAAACCTAAACTAAACCTAAACGTAAGGACTAAATATATAAACAAACTAACCTTACAAAAGCTGAACTTTATAAGCTAAAATCTATACCGTGAATTGTAGATCTTGAATGCCATACCGTGCGTTTAGGGCTTCCTACATCTGGAGAGAGAGAGAGAGTTTGCAGAAACCAAAGAAAATCTCTTTATACCTTAAGAAACACAATATATTAAAATCAAAGAGATAAAATTTTCAAAGGACAAAATATTATAGATAATTTAAAAGAATTTTGGTTTAATTCTTGAACACTGCAACTCCATAAAATTCATACTAATAATAATATTTTATGATAGAGCAGTTAGAATTTTGGTTTAATTCTTGAACATTGAATTGGAAATTAATTATATGAGTATTCAATGGTGAACAAAGTACTATGTATTAATTAATATATAAACAAAACTAACCTTACAAAAGCTGAACTTTATAAGCTAAAATCTATACCGTGCATTGTAGATCTTGAATGCTTTAGGGCTTCCTACGTCTGGAGAGAGAGAGTTTGCAGAAACCGTGGCTTTATATTTCTTAACGTGAGGGAGGTAAGGTTGTTAGGGTTTTGTAGATCTTGAATGCTTTAGGGCTTCCTACGTCTGGAGAGAGAGAAAGAGTTTGCAGAAACCGTGACTTTATATTTCTTAACTTGAGAGAGGGGTAAGGTTGCTAGGGTTTTGAGGGGTTATAATTTTTATTTATTTTTTATTTTTTAAATATTGTGCTGACGTGGAAAATTGTGGTGCCAGCAAAGGCTTTGGTTATATATATATATATATATATATATATAGATTAGGTTAGATTAGATTATATTAGATTTATTATAGTTTTAAAATTGGATTGGACAAAGAATCGGAAATGAGTAGTTCTTGATATTTTTTTTTTTTTTTTTGTTCCAAAAGGGATGAAATAGATAGTTGAAACAGTGACATCATTGCTATTATAATTATGTGATTAATACTATAAATACATAAAAATTCAGCTTTATTATTTTCACATTATTCTATACCCAACCTTTTATAATGTTTTATATATATATAGAGTAATAGTTCAAAGTTTAAACGCATGTCAACCACTAAATCAATTCATCCACTAAAATATTGGCTAATTAAATTAATAAGAGAAAAGATATTTCAAAAGTTGCATGTCTAAAAATCTAATGATAATGATGACAGCTCTCAACCAATCAAATGATAATGTGCAAGATATACTAAATAAATACATAATAAATGTTTTCCATCCGTTAGTAATAGTCACAAATAAAAATTTTAGGGTAAAATACTATTTTGGTCTCTAAACTTTAATAAAAATTTGTTTTTCATCCCTAAATTTAAGAATTTCATTTTTCATCCCTAAACTATTAAAAATTTCATATTTCATCCTTAAACTATTGAAAATGTTTTATTTATGTTTTTAAACTTTACTAGAAGTTTGTTTTTCATTCCTAAACTATTGAAAAAAATTCTTTTTTCATCTTTATTTTTGTCTCTATACTATTCAAAATTTTTTTTACAAAGTTTAGGGATGAAAAAAAAAAAAAAACATTTTAAAGTTTAGAGACAAAAAACAAACTTCTAATAAAGTTTAGAGACCAAAATAGTGTTTTACCCTAAAAATTTTAATTGCTTATCACATATATTGATCAAAGACAAGTCTAAACGCCACAAGACCCACAATAAATTTTTTTTTTTTTAAATAATAAAATAGAGAAACTCATCAAAGCAAATAATACGTCTAAAAAGTAAAAACAAAGAGATCAGATCGAAGAAGACAAAGATCAAGAAACCATACCCTAGTCAATTGTGTAGTCACCAATGGACCCAAGGAACTGAGGAAGAAGGGTGGAGACCGTGGAGTGTTGGGAGAGATGGAGAGCTCATGACTTAGAGTTTTAGGTAAAAAAATTTGGGGTTTTGTGGTTTATTTGGTTAGGAATTTGTGATTTGTAATTGTTTTATTAGTATTTTTTGTTGTTGTTATAGACAGTGGTGGCTCCAGGAAATTTTTTCAGGGTGTTCTTTAATAAGCATAAATTACATCTAATAAAAAGAAAATTTGTATATTGACAACAACAACAATCAAAAAACACACAAATATATAAAGTTTACAATTGCCTTCTACGTGGTTTTCTTATCAAATATTTGTCCATAATTCTAGCAAAAGAATAAACAATAAACTATAAATTCATTTGAAATATTAATAAAATTATTAATTATTGTTATTTAGTTGTTTCATTAATTTATTTGTCTTTTATAAACTATAATTTGTTATATTGTTGTTTCATTAATTATAAAATTATTAATTGTTGTTTAGCCTAAAAAAATTTAATTTGTTTGTCTTTTATAATGTATTGGTTAATTAAATTATTAATTATTATTTATTAGTTGCTTCCCTCAATTAATTATTGGTTAATTAAATTATTATTTATTAGTTGCATTAGCACACACCCCATGTGCATTTACTTCCTCCAATTCAAATATCCCACCCTGCCTTGATGCCCCTATCCACCCCCCACTCAACAGACAAGCCCCATGGCCTCCAATCACAAAAGCCAATTAGAAAAATTCACAATCTCAAATCATAATACACTAAAATACAATTAATTATATCTCACCAACACTAATACCAACACCAGATAAAGTCAAAAATAGGGGCAAAAATTAATAAAGTGATAAGGTAAAGCTAAGCAATCAGATAAATTTTCAAATAAAGTCTCAAAGAGAGAGAGAGAGAGAGTCTCATTTGCTTTTAGTCTTCAGATAAAGAGAGAGCCAGAGAGTCTAAGAGAGAAACCCATACCCATTAACCCATATATGTAAGAGACTAAAGAGAGAAAAAGCTGAAATACCTTGAGGTTAGGGGCAAAAATTAATAAAGTGATAAGGTAAAGCTAAGCAATCAGATAAATTTTCAAATAAAGTCTCAAAGAGAGAGAGAGAGAGAGTCTCATTTGCTTTTAGTCTTCAGATAAAGAGAGAGCCAGAGAGTCTAAGAGAGAAACCCATACCCATTAACCCATATATGTAAGAGACTAAAGAGAGAAAAAGCTGAAATACCTTGAGGTTGAGGGAGCAGGGAGGCTTGAGGCTGAGGGGCGACGCCATTTGGCAGCATGTCAAGGCAAGGAAGACCGATCTCCGATCCGATCGGACCGATCTCTGATCTCCGATCTCCGATCTCCGATGCTCGATGTGTTCTAGTTTTGGAGCTCGAGTTTGAGGCCCGATGTGCTCTATTGCAGCGTTGCTCGAGGCGGAGGCGTCGTCCATTGGTTGTTGTTGTTGATGTGCTCTATTCTGGTTTTGCTTTACTTGATGAATTTGTTGCTCTAGTTTCTTTAGGTTAGGTTGTAATCGCGTATATTGGGTTTTGGTTTTTTATTATTATTAATTTTTTTTATGTTTTTGATAATCTGTGGGTTTGCTACTATGTTGGGTTTGCTTTACCTTTTTTTTTTTTCTTCTTTAGATTGGGTTTATAATATGTTGTTTAGGATTGATGTTGGGCTTTTTTTCCCTGGTGGGCTTGCTTTGTTACAATTTTTTTTTTTTTTTTTTCCAGATTTTAGTTCAAAAATTTTTTGGGGCTTTTTTTTTGGGCATTTTTTTTTCCTTGAAAGTAGAACAAATAATTTTTTATTTGAGGGTGTTCCTAATTTTGGTTGAGGGTATTCCTAATTTATTTTAAGGGTAAAAAAATTAAAAAAATTTTAATTAATATATATATATATATTTTTTTTTCAAGTCAAGGTGTTCATGGGAACACCTTGGACTAAACGTGGCACCACCACTAGTTATAGACCATATAAGTTATTCGTTTGTTGGTTATTATCTAGATTTGTAAATTGTTTGCTGGTATTTTGGTTTATCTTGGTGTTCTTGGAGCAACTGAGCATGAGGAAAAGTCAGATTTTTTTTTGGTTTTCATGGGTCAATTTGTAAAACTTTTGTGAAGAGGGCCAAGAATAGATATTAAGTATCAAGATCTTAAATTTTGTATAAATTTATATCCGTCTCTTTTACATATCACAAGTACGTAATGAAAAGAAAGGAATTTCCAGAGAAAGTTCTAGAGAGAATATATGAGAATCTAATAGAAGAATTGCTGTGTGTTTACTAACTGAATAGATTACAAGGGATTTAGGATATTTATACAAGATTAGGCTGTAACAGAATTTACAATGGTGCCAATCCTCTCTGCCTATAACAGAATTTACAATGGTCCAATGGGTTAGTTACGCGTGTCCCTAACTAACTCTATTACCAACTGATACTATGAGCTACAAGTCGTGTCAGGTCTCAACACTAAGCTACTGGTCGTTTTGATTTTCTGATCTTGTTGATCTTGCTGCTACATTATCTTGACAAATGCAGCTGACCAAAGAGAGAAGCATTCTCTTCCCCAGGGAATAGGAGAAATGCTTGGACCACATTAAGTTGTGCAACTTTATGTGATCCTAGCATTGCTCAGGGAATAGAGAGGCGGAACAATGGAATAACTATTGTATGAACTATGAAGAAGAGACTGAACGCAGGCCAAATTAATGAGTACCTGTAACTTGCGAACTACAACACAAAGCTCAGTGTTATTTTCACAGAGAAGCTTCTCACAGTCAATGGCAAACAATGCATTTGACCTCAATCATAACCTTGGACTTTTTAGGGAGCTTTGGAACCACCCATCCCTGCTTCAACATTTCACACAAGTTATCAGGAACTCAAGCCACAGATGAACTTATTGAGAGCAATATATAATCTTTCCTCATCGAGTGAAACTTTCGTTTTTCCGTGAAACTATTTATATAAATAAGCACCAGAACATAATTTAACATTGTGTATTCAGTTATTCACCCAAATGACAGAGATGAAGTATCTAAAAAGTACTGTCATCGTATCTAAAAAGTACCATTATATATGAACCAGCAAAGCTTTTCTTAGAGACTCAAAAAGAAAACATGCTGCAAGGGGCTTCTGGTCACATTAGCTTACACTTTCTTTTCAAGAGATAATCAATGGTCATAGTAGCTTAGGGCCCGTTTGGTACATGTGTTTAAAAACTGAAAATTGTTATTTGAAAATATTTATGGAAATACGTGTGGGTGAAAAAGTGCGTTGAAATGCGTGAAATGTTGTTTAAAAACTGAAAATGGTTATTTAAAAACACAAACCAAACACCCCCTTACACTTTCTTTTCGAGAGATAATCAATGGTCATAGTAGCTTACTCTACTTAAACAGTTAAACTAGCAATATATTTCATCTTAGCTACCTAAGCTATTTTTAGCATAATCTATCTGTATGCCATTTTGCCACACCAAAAGCAATAGCATTTATCAGATGCAAAAATTATTATTTGTTCAGGTTTTCTTTAATTCTTAATTTGTTCAATTTTTTCAAATCTCATCAATTCTGGGCTTTTTGTTGGCATCTTTACACCTCAATGTCAAATGATCCAACCACATGTGATCCAACCACATCAGCCACATACAGCATGACAAAATTCTGAAAACTGAAAATACTCTTAATTCAACAATACTCTTAATTCAACTGTCATATTTTTAAAAATTAATATTTTCTTAAGCATTTTTTAAAAAATTAAAAAAAAAAAAAAACATGTTGAACCTGTCACTGAGTGAGAGCAAATGGGCAAAAGAAGCTGTCTCCTTATCAAAGAACTCAAACAGATCAAAAAACACCTCTCCAGAAACCAAGAACTCAAAAAGATACTGAGTCTGAACAAACCACAAGGCTAGATAACAAAACTCAAGCACAAACAGGTTCTAAGCACAATTGAGCTATATAGAACAGCAAGTAACGCATGCATCCAGATAACACCAAATACCAAGGCTCATATCAAAAGCCAAAAATATATGCAATCTAAAAGCCAACCTGTCAAGTTGAAGTTGTTTCAACTGAACTAAACTACCAATGTAGTCCATAGAAAACTTACACAAATAACTCATATCCAATAACATTAACTCACACAGAACCCATTGAATTAAACATAGTTGAGCTTGCCACTTCCTTGATGACAAATGGTACTTAAATTTAACACAACAAAACAATTGGCTAATACTAAACTTAACACAACAAAACAACATAGCCAATGAGTTTTAATGGTAGCTTCATAAAAACAAAATGAAACAAATAAACCAAATCAAAAGTTTAAATGGCAACTCTATAAAGAAGAGGAGACAAATAAACAAAACCAAAAGTTTTCATGACTCTCCTTGTAATTGCCATAAATGTTCAACGAGATTCATTTGGAGTTGAGAATGAACTTCTTGATCACTAATGCATTGATGAACTTGAATGAACTCCGTAAATTCATTTGTTGGCTCACGTGACATTGGTGTACATGAAATCTCATCAATTTGTTCATAATCTAAGTCCACTGCTTCAGCTTCATCTCGCTCATTTTCAATAATCAGGTTATGAAGAATTATGCATGCTTTCATAATGTCTTGTAGTGTTTCATGATAGAAAAACCATGCAGGTCCACGTACAATTGCAAATCGTGCTTGAAGCACTCCAAATGCATGCTTTACATCCTTCCTATATGCCTCCTGAGTTTTTGTAAATAATTTTATTTTTACTCCTAGTGGCCTTGGGATTGTCTTCACAAATGTCGACCATTGTGGATATATGCCATCAGCAAGATTGTATCCCATTGTGTAATCATGACCATTGATTGAGTAATTAATTGCAGGAGCACGTCCTTGTGCAAGCTCAAAAAATACATGAGACCGCTCCAACACGTTAATATCATTATTTGACCTAGGTAACCCAAAAAATGAGTGCCATATCCAAAGATCATATGAAGCCACTGCTTCCAAAATAATACTTGGCTCACGAATATGACCACAATACATCCCTTTCCATGCAGTTAGACAATTTTTCCATTTCCTATGCATGCAATCAATACTTCCCAACATGCCTGGAAATCCACGATTTTGGCCATGGGCTAACAATCTAGCGATGTTTTCATTGTTTGGTGACCTCAAGTATTCCTCTGAAAAAATAGCAACCACTACTGTAACAAATTTTTTCAAATTGGTTATTGCAGTGGTTTCTACTATTCTCACATATTCATCAATAAAATCAGCTGCTACTCCATAAGCAAGCATCCTAAGTGCAGCGGTCATCTTTTGAAGGGGAGATAGATCAAGCTTTTTGGCAGCATTTCTTTTTTAGGTAAAGTAAGGTTCATGAGCTTCTACCTTAGATAAGATTCAGAGAAAAAGAGAACGTCTCATTTGAAATCTCCTTCAAAATAAGTTGGGAAGATATATAGGTTCTTTGGCAAAGTAGTCATCATAAAGCCTTCTATGGCTTGCCAAATGATTACGGTTGATATACCGACGATGCTTACGTTGTGATGTCGAACCCGTGAGAAGTTTTATAATTATCTCATCTTAATTTGAGTCATCATCAAGCAATTTACGAAAAAAAGAACGACCCATGGAGATAAACTATAAGAAAACATTAGAAAGCAATTCTCAATATAGATGCCATTATCATAATATGAAATGAAATCAATAACTTTAAAAGAAGGTTTGATTGCAATATCTTATAAAAGAAGGATAAGCACATATCATATAAAATCTATAATATATAATGTACGTCTAGCCAAACGGCAATATAGGCCTATTTAAATTTGGGCCTTGTTCTCTAAGATATCAAATTTGCAAGTTTACACATCATTGAGCTCTCCAGCTACATAATACTCATATTTAACTATTAATTTTAGATTACAGGAAATAACTGCCACATAAATAAATCATCTAAATCTTCACAAACAATTTTTTAGTAACAGCAGCACAAGTATATGATAATGAGTGGATTCTTAAGTATTAAAAAACAAATAAAGTTATTGATATATGACCATTAAGTGGAATACAAGAAACCACATAACAAGAAGGGGAAATGGCAAAAACTTCCCCAAGTAAAATTGTGATTGATCTTACAAAATGTAACAAAAGGGCATGTATATTTCAAAGAACAAAGAAACAGAATAAGGTTGATCCACTTAATGGACTAGAAATAGGAAATCATCCATATTTTAGAAATTATACTCAATAGATTATTGAGTCCATCCATTTTGAAACATGGAAATAACATCACATATAGCAGACATAGCTTTGAACACTGCCATCGCATTTCATTTATTTATTTATTTTTGTTGATAATCAAGTGAATTTTATTAAGTAACAAGCTGGAAAACCAGCCACAACTACAATAAAGCAAACAACTCCCAACAACCAAATAACAGTATCTGACTACACAACCAAGATTGACTACCCATATATGCAGGTCAGGGACAAATTCCCAGCAACAAACAAACCAAAATACAAGATAATGCAAAGCAAAACAACCACATATCCGCTTGGCAAATAGCAGGAAGAAAAATCTGCAAAAGCTGGAGAGTTGTACAGGTTTTTTGTAATATAAATTCAAACATAGAAAATACATGACATTTGTATAAGCTAAAATGTTAGGATTACTTACATGGCAGTGGCCTACTAGAATCTACAACGAAATCACATAATAAAAGAGTCAAGACCTTTTGCTAAGATCACAAAATACATATCAAGGCCTAAAATCAGCTACACCTAAAAAATGCCACAAAATACATATCACGGCCTAAAATTAGTTAATACCAAAATAAGGTTGAAACAAGACATCACCAACATCATCTCAGCCCAACGAATGACTTGATCTTTGTTTTGCAAGGATTTCCTTTTTGAGTCCATCATAAAATCTTTGGTCTTCATTCATGCCACTTATGTCTAGCATCATAATTCTTTCATTCTCTTTCAACTCTTGCAAGCAAAGCTTTTTTGCTTTGATACGTACTTTCTCTTTTTTGGCTACACAATCTTCTTCAAGAATTTTCATTTTCTTTTTCAAATATTCCGTTGCAATATCTTTCCCATCATCTTTTCTCTTTCGATTAGCCTTTTCAACTTTTCTACCTATTGGCCTCTCGAAATCCATAATGTCATCAGCCCCCCCACCTTGATCTATTAAATTTGGAGTTTGAGGCATTTCTTTTCTTGAATCTCCCCTAGGCATAGTAGATGCCCACTTTGGAAAATCCTTCAAGATTAGCCAACAATGTTCAAATTGAAAAAACGGAACCATGAATTTCTTTAAACAATTCCTTTGCTTTCTCAATCTAAAAAAATATAAATAAATATAACATAATTAGTTTCTTCAAACAATTCATTTGTGTTGTAAACCTAAAAAAATTAAAGACCATTGCAAAATTTATACCTTGTCATGAGCCGTGGTTCCACTTTCATTCTTTGCTTCAATTTTAGCTAAGGACCCAACAAATTTAACTGTTTCCTTATTAATCGTTCCCCATTAGGTTGTTAGGGATGCAACACTATTTGTAGAATCAGTTTTGTGGTCCATAAAGTATTTCGCAACTTTGCCATAAAATATTGTTTTATGTTGCTCATTACCATACACAAGATTGACACTGGTATTGAGCCTTGCTGCTACAAGCAGCTTGTCTTCCTCAGCACTGAAGTTGACAACACGTGCTGGTTTTTTCTTAGAAGTGGCAACTTCATCATTCAGTAGAGAATCTTCGACTAATAGGGGACTACTTTCAGATACATTGAAAAGTTCATCCTCAAGATTAATATTCCCTCGTACAAGATCAGTGAATGATGAATAATTTCTTGAGTCCATGCTCTAAATAGATATGGAGACTGCTTGTTTTGGTTTGTTAATTACAACAAAATATATCATTACTAAAATTTGTCAATGTATCTCTCTAGCAAATTTGCCAAACTCAAAATGTGATCCCTCATCAAACACATGCACATGTGAGAGTTGAGCCCCCTAATACGTGAGGCATGGATTCACACAGACACTTGTGAATCCACGCCTCACTCTTTAAGGAAGGTGATCATTATGACTGCCTATGTGACTAAGTCACCATATGGGTTAATATCATATTTTACTTTGACCAAGGCAAAAGCATCATTTTTAATGTTGAATTATTTTCATTAAGTTGGTTGACCATCTCAAAAAATACTTTTTCCTAATATTAACATGAAGTAATTCCTACAGCATATAATAAGAAATTCTTGTTTTGACTCATCCTGGCCGGAGCAACTTTTTTAGTTTATGATTGAGATAGTTCCTATGTCATACATTGTGTTTTAACTTTGTTTGCATTTGATTATGGATTAAACTAAAGTTTAGTGACACTTATATTAACATTGACCATTATTCTCCTGATTAGCTATCATTGTCATGGGCTTACAAGATTTTAAACCTAGTCCAGCAGAAAGACTAGATACATAAAAATGTATGATGTATGATACCCCTATTATTTAAAAAAAAAAAACACAAGATATACTCTTGAGAGTTTTTTGTTTTGTTTTGTTTTTAAGAATAAGTAGACTATATTAAGGTTAAAGACAAGAGCAACAGAGAAGATTGTCGAATAGATTAGGCAGAACAAATTCATAACACAGCAAACAACACATATGAACTAAGAAGATAGAGAGAATCAAAAGTAGACACTGAAATACCAAGAGAATCACAGAGATGACAGAGAGCTTACCTGTATGGTGAATCGATGAAATAGTATCGCCCAAACAGAGTAAGACCAGTGAGCTATTCTTGTCATGATTCTCGAGCACAGATTTCACCAGGGCCTCTTTCACAAAACCGGAAGTCCACTCACAAAGTTCTTGCGCCAAGAATTGATTCAAAGAGCCTACTCTCTAATGAGACGAAAGGGCTCGGTCAGTTCACTGGGATATAGAACAGAGAGGAAAGACCCACAATCCAGAGACCTATGCCCACGCTGATCACAATCGGAAATCACAACCATAACCCAGACCCACAACCAAACCCACGCTGATAGAACAGAGAGGAGAGAGCGAACAAAAGAGGAAAAAAAAATCGGTGAAGTATATAGATCAGTGATGGTAGAGAGGAAATCGATGGTGGCTCATATTCATGAATGGGAAGAGAATAGAGCAACAAGGAAGAGGGAAGAAGAAAGAGAATGGGAGAGTGGAGATGGTGATGGAGATGGAGGCGGTGAGCTGAAGGAGAAGATGAAAGAGATATGAGAGTGAAAGAGGAATAAAAAATTAATAAACCCAATATGCCACAGCTTACCGTACAGTTGCAAATTTGTGATTGTACTGTAACATGTTGCAAAAAATATGACATTTACAACATTTGATAAATGGGGTCAAACTTGGTTTGGTGTGGGATATGTGCCAAATATTTAGCATTTCGCACATATCCCACATCTGCTGTGGGTGCTCTAATATACTTATTTTAAAACGTAAAAACAGGTGTGAGAAAAGTGAATAAACATAAAAAATGTAAAAAATAAATTGCGTGCGAGAAAATCATTGTCCAAACCCCAAGAAATGTGTGGAAAGCAAATGCTGATTGAGATTATCTAAAAAAGGTAATAGTGAAACATCAGTGGTTAATGAGAGCACGAAAATGGCCTTTTTAACATGCAAGAAGTGCATATGAAAATAGCTTGAAAAGGTAAAAACAAGCAACGTTTTTTATTTTGAAGAAGTTGCAAAAGAAGCAATTTGGATAAAAGTCATGAATGAAGAAATCACATATTCACATCCACTGGGAGGAAAAAACATTGGAGCTGTAGATGACCTACTCAAAAGGTTCCATATGAACAATAGTAAACCATTGTCTATGTCCACCCCAATGGCATTGAATGAGAAGCTGCACTCAAATGATAGCATAGAAAAAGTGGACGCAAGAAACTATCGAAGTTTGGTTGGAAGTTTAATTAATTTAATTGAAGTGCATGTCTAGATCTTGTATATCCAGTCAATCTCATCTCTAGATTTATGAATGAATCAAGCAAGTTCCACCTCACAATAGCAAAACAAATTCTAGAGTTTCTACAAGGTACAAAGAAACTTGGTATCAGGTATGTGAAAGAAAAAGACACTAAGCTTGTGGGATATCAGATAATGATTGGGTAGGCTCAATTGTTGATTGTAAGAGTACTTTTCCCTACTTATTCGATCTAGTTACAAAATGTTGGAGTGGGTTGTGTTTCAAACTTTCAAACACTTAGCATTGTGCTTTGTGTCCCACATTAGTTAGAAGTGAACCATGTTACATGTTTATAAGCCATCATTCACCTTAGATGTTAGAGTTAGGCATAGGTTGGGTTTGGGTTTGTCTCTATTTCTTCATTGGTCATGCACAGTGACTATTGGAGCCAGCCTAGTATTCCTTCTTTACCTTTGGCTTATAAAACCCTTGAGCTATATCATTTTTTCTTTCCTTTCCTTCTAGCCATTTTGGCTTAACCCGTTGGGCATGCACAGTGACCGTTGGAGCCAGCCCACTATTCCTTTTTTACTTTTGGCTTATAAAACCCTTCAACCCTGTTGGTCTCTACCCAAGCAGCCCATTGGGCATTTAATAAACTACCTGTTGGGCATGCACAGTGACCATTGGAGCCAACCCACCATTCCTTCTTTACCTTTGGCTTATAAAACCCTTCAGCCCTCATTTTCTTTTAATCATCCTTTTCTTTTCCTAGCTGCACTCCACAACTTTTCTCCCTTTGTTCTGCTCTTAATTCCCTACTCTTCATTGTTGAAATTTCTTTTCCTTCTAGCCATTTTGGCTTAGCCCATTGGTCTCTACCTAAGTAGTCCATTAGACATTTAATAAGTTGCCCTTTGGGCATGCATAGTGACCATTGGAGCTAGCCCACTATTCCTTCTTTACCTTTGGCTTATAAAACCCTTCAGCCCTCATTTTCTTTTAATCATCCTTTTCTTTTTCCAGCCTCACTCCACAACTTCTCTCCCTCTGTTTTGCTCTTCACCATAGAAATTTCAGCATCAAATTTTGGTTTTAAGAAAAGGCAAATAAGGTTGTTCGTGGTTCTTCTTGCTTGGGTGTGGGTCCGACTTGAAGAAATTGCTATAGTTTAATCCTGAGGGATTTTTCGGCCAAGAAAGCCATTCGCACCGAGTTTTACTCCAAGTGGTACGAATCAACCGTTAAGGACAACACAATTTATGTGATTCTATAGTTAATTTGTAAAATCTTTCGAACTCTATCTATTTATTTTTTGTCATTGTTAATTTTTTAGGGTTTATATTGTTGAATCAAATCTTGTTTATTTAGCCACATTTTCCAACACAAAACCATTTTCTTGTTCATCAAAGAAACAAAGAGCTATGACATTATTATCAATAGAAGCTGAATCCAAGCAGATAGAGGTAAATACTTGTATGCCTGCAATAAAAAAGGCAAGAATCTATAATTAGACAATCTATTTATAATAAATTTTAAAGAAAAAAATGTAGTGTTTAAGATAGCAACTACTGTGTGCAGCAAGACAAAGACTGTTTCACAAATTTTAAATTGTCAAGACAAATTAATTAAATTCCTTTCTGACCAAATACTTTAACAAGGGTCAGAGAGATATAATTCCTTACCTATGTAGAACAAGGCCAGGAAGTTTGCACCAATTCCCAACCATTGAACGAGCAAGTCAAGCTTTAACGTAACATGTGGCTTAGGAAACTAGTTCCACCGCTCTTTGTTTCACAGTGAAGTAAAGAATTCTGGTTATATGTAGCCTGCAAAATATGCAAAAGAAATCATAAGAAAAAGAACAATTCTGGTTCATTTGGATTTTTTTTTTTTTTTGAGATAACTGATAGAAATATTTTATTGATTGTAATATCCTTTGTATACAGAGTAAAAGGAAATGGAAACACTTGACTCATGCTAACTTTTCCTTGTACCAGTGGAAGAACATGTGCCCCCCATAAAACCGTGGACCCCTTGTCTCCCCATCATATGTTTTCTTGAGTGGCTGTGAGTGTGTGATATGAAGTCAGTAGAGCTATAGATCCATCCAAAATCGTTTGAGGTTGTGTCTGAAACTTTTCAAAGTGAGCTCTGTTCCTTGCGTTCCAAATTGCCCACGTTATAGTAGCCCACTGTTCAAGTTCCTTCATTGTCAATTTCTCCTCCAACACTCGAAATAGCTGGAAAAAATCCCATACGTCATTCCTGCATTTCTGCACTTTCCCACTGGACAGAGACCAACATTACGAGCAAATGGACACTCCCACAGCAGGTGTGCACCCGTTTCAGGTTGTTGGCGACAGAATTCACAGTTTCTATCCACGTCCACTCTTCGCTGGTGCAGATTGTCACGAGTTGGCAGGATATTCGCACAAGCTCTCCATCCGCCCCTGCCTGTGAGTGTTCCGTTACTTCCTGCTTGTTTAGCCATAGAGCGACATGATAGGCTGATTTTACTGAGAATTCGTGCTTCCTATTTTCCTTCCATATCAATGCGTCTTGGGTGCGTTCTCTACTGAGTGGAATTGCTAGAATTTCCTCATAGTTTCTGGGAGCAAAAATTTCCGCAATCATTGTCCTCTTCCACTCCTAAGCTCTATCATCAATCAGGTCTCCCACTCGTAGGTTCAGCCATTCCTGCCTTTTAAAAATTGGCTTATGGGACAGCCAATTCCGTGACTCTGCCCGAATCTGCGTCCCATTCCCCACTCTCCATCTAAATCCTTCCATTATCACCTCTCTAGCAGCCACCAAACTCCGCCACACAAAAGATGGGTTGTGTCCAATCTCTGCCTCCATGAAGGAACAATTTGGAAAGTACCGTGCTTTGTATACACGATAAAAGAGATAGTGTGTATGGTGTATCAACCTCCAAACTTGTTTAGCTAACATAGCTAAGTTGAAAGCTTGTATGTCTCGAAATCCCATTTCTCCCTTTTCTTTTTTTTGTTGTGCATAATTTTCTTCAATTTATTCAGTGTATCTTCTCCTCATCCTTTATTTGCCCCCACCAATATTTTGCTAGTGTAGAGTTGATAGAGTCACATAGTGCTTTTGAGAGCTTAAAAATGCTCATGGTATATGTAAGAATAACTTGAGCAATAGTTTTGATTAAAATCTCCCTCACCGCCTTAGAAATAAATTTTTCCTTCCATCCCATGACCCTCTTGGTAATCCGCTCCTGCAATTCTTTAAAAGTGTTTACCTTTGATTTCCCACATGCCATTGGGAGACCAAGGTATTTTTCACAATCAGTCATAATCCTTGCCCCCAACATTTGCTGAATGTTTTGTTTTACCTCTTCTCTTGTGTTTCTACTGAAGAACAAGGATGTCTTCTGCCTGTTTATAGCTTGGCCTGATGCTGCTTCATATTGACCTAGGATATCCATAAGGCGTTGGCACTGCTTCATATTCACACTAATTCAATATCAAGTTCAATTTGTGACTTAATGCCATACCTATAGATATATAATAGTACATACATTAATCAGATTGTAGGCTATCTAATGGGTAATATAGTACACAAAGAATTTAGGAGACATAAATGTATGGCATTAATCATAGTTCAACATTAACATTTTGAATATCCATTAAAACAATATTTCCAATGAACACCTAAAGGTCAGTTATGAGTTAAAATTTTCCAACAATTACCACAAATTCTTAAGAGGAGCCTCAAATTCTAGTTCAAAACAAGAATTCTTAGTTGAACTATTAAAAGCAAGCAAGAGTATTAGTAACAGTTCTTTGCTACTTAACTTATAAAATGAGAAGGAATAATGGAGAACCATAATTTACATTTTTCTTTTTTTCTTTTTCTTTTTTTATAATCAAAACGCAGCTACAAGTATTTGTTCACACTCCAAAAGTGAAAAATACATTTCTATTCATTCTTCCAAGTAAACAAAATCAGTGATAAACCAAGACCTTGTGATTGGGAATCTCTAAATTGCTAAGAGTATGACCAAGTTAATACCGAAGGATCAAAAATACAGTGGCTGGAGCATAATTTCTCAGCTGAGAGGCAAGTTTGGAACATAAAACTGTATTGGCCATAATGAACATCCCAAAGCACTTCAACTGGAAGACCATCCACTACAATGGTGTGGTTGCCCCTAAACTTCCACTTCAACCTCCATGACCTGGCATCACTATCTGCGGATCACTAAGCCCAATAGTGTCAGTATGTCACACTCAATTGTGACATCATGCATTTGCCCCTTGTCACAAAATTTAGTTTTGGCCCCATAAAATGTCCTCCCAAATATGGGTTCCCTCTTAGAAGTAAAACTATTTGTTGATAAAACACAACAGCTAAATAATCCCTCCACTGGCTCTAGCCCGGAACCAAATTTAGCATTAGTTAAGTCCAGTAAATCTCAATTTTACTAGAACCCACTTTTAAATTCTTAGACCCTTTTCTTTTAGAGAACAACCATGGCTTTATATCAACATTACAAAGGCATTGATTGGACAAACCAAATCATCAATCCCAACACTAAGGCCTTGACCCATCAAACTTTTGGTCCATGTAATTAATGGTGATCAAGCCGAAGTTAAAATCAAAATCTTAGCTGGGAAAAACACCCGGAAATGTGGAGCCCCTTTATTTTTAACACTTATCTCAACAATTATCCCAACCGTTTAAGTATGTTAATTTCCTTGCTTTTACTCCACGGTTGAGTACAACCGCAGAAAATTAAGGCTTCTACCAATGGCTTTTAGTGACCGTAGATTAAAAGTATGTTGAAAAAGCTCAAATTATTTGTAGCGATCATATACTTGATAATGCGTCAGACTTTGCCATAACTAAAAATTCAGTATTTCACAGTAGAACAAAGCATATTAAACTTCATGGTTCTCAAAAAAAAAAAGCATATTAAACTTCATCATTTCATCAGAAAATTGGTGTAAGAAGGCGAAATACAATTGGAATTCATCAATGTAAATGAATAACTAGCGGATATTTCTACAAATGTCCATATACTATAAAAGTTAAAAGAATTTAAGAAAAATATGAGAACTACAAATTAAGAGGCCATGTGTATGCGTATATAATTTGTAATTCACAAGTGGCTGTGCCGCTGTGTTAGCTGTTGAAAATTCACCGGATATGATGAACGGGTGGCAGTAAATAAAATGAAGATGAAGTTGGTTAGTTGACATCTCACGAAGCCGGGTGTCATTTGAAAAGAAAATTCACAATTCCTGAAGTCCTAGAGCTTTTCAAGAATTCCAAAAATCACCAGAATTACTTTTGTATTCTGTGTTAGATTCGAGAACCAACCGAAGCGATTCTTTAATTATCACCTTGTGCAATGAAAATAATGATGCACAACAAAAAAAAAAAAGTAATGAAATGAAAAGGCAAACAGAGCATACTTTGTAACAACCCGTGCTACTTGGAACCAGAGCCTAATAAAAGTGTTTCTTACTAGCTCAGTTGAAGCGAGTTATACAGTGTTGGTCAAAGCAAAAGAACATATCTGATGACAATGACGAGCAGAGAAAAGCCATAGAGTTGGTATCCTCTGTAGCTCTCTTTGGTAGTGAGCCGAGTCTAAAGGGTTTGGAGCCATTGTCTCTGAGACCATTGCCCTTGGAAGCAATTTCTTTCTCCAACCCCTTCACTCTCTTCTCGGGGGTCACTTGATTGACGCTATATATATATAAAGGTAGCGTTGGTGGGCTTCAGTGGCTGGAGTGTTAATCGTGGACTGTATTGTTCAAATAAACCAGTAAGTATTTTACAAAATGTTTGGTTTGAGAGTGTTGAAGAACCTAATTCTCAAGCTACGAAGAAGCTCAAACTGTCCTTGGTTCAGCGGTAGCAAATTGTTTCATTTATCTAGCATGTGCTGTGCACAGCCCATGGTGCGCACTGTTTCATTAATCACTTAAGTGATGCGCACCGTTTTGATTGATGTTCTTGTGTTTCTTCTTTAAGCCTTAAACGATGTCGTCTGAAGCAAGAGTAAATGTTAGTTACTAATGGCGCGAAGATTAGTTATAATTCCACAGTTAATTCCTTGAATCACGACACATAGTTTGGATCATAATCTATTCTGTTATTGGGAATGATGTGTACCTATAAATAGAGAGCTATGGTTCAGATGTAATTATGCTAGTGAAAACAGTTTTCTTCTTCAATAAAATCTTTTCTCTCTCTCTCTCTCTCTCTTTGTTCTTCTTCTTGATCTATTTTCTCAAGAACTCTTTCTTTGGTTTTACTTGATTCTGAGACTAGCATTCATAAAGTTTCATTGTATTACAATTTCTTCATGGTATCAGAGCCATTGGCAACTACAAGTTCAACCATGGCTTCTTCTTCAATGGGAACTACAGGTTCAACAATTGCTTCTTCTACATCATCATTGTCCTCTTCAAGTTCTTCAGTGAATGTACTTAATCAACCGCTCCTTCTTCTCTCTAATATGGCCAACATGATGACCATAAAGCTAGACAATACAAACTACATAGTTTGGAGGCATCAAATTACAATGGTGCTAGAGATTTATTCACTGTTTGAATTGATTGAAGAACCACAACTAATCCCTGATAAATATCTCAAAGATCTCTCAGGAGAATACACAGTTGTTGTGAATCCTGATTTCTTGGTTTGGAAGTCTAAAGAGAAGGCTTTACTGACCTTTATGAGCTCTACCTTGTCTCCTTCAATTCTAGCACTTACTATGGGGTGCTCATCAGAATTAGAAGTCTGGAAGGTTTTGGAGAACATATTCTCCTCCATTTCAAGGTCACATGTTATGAGCCTTAAGGGTGAGCTTCATAATATCAAGAAAGGGGCTGATACTATAGATTCGTACTTGCAGAAGATTAAAGTGGTTAGAGACAAATTGCTAGCTGTAGGAGTAATTGTGGATGATAAGAAGCTACTTCACATTACTCTCAAGGGACTCCCCAAGGAGTACAATGCTTTTAGGTCAACTATCAGGACCAGGAGTACTCATTTGAGTTTTGATGAGCTTTCAACCATGCTTAATGCAGAAGAAGAGTCCTTGTGTGATGGATTTGAAGTCAAAGATACCATCTTTGCTATGGTAGCAACAGCTAGTTAAAAGCCTAATAACAATGGCTTGAATCAGTCTTACAACAGAGGAAGGGATAGAGGTAACTCAAATAATAGAGGTGGTAGAGGATCCAGTGTTAAATCCTCTCAATTTCAATCTCAATTCCCTCATTTCAATCAATTTCAATTTCAGCAAGCTCAATCTAACTTTAATGGCATTAGGTCAAAGAGACCTATCTGTCAGATTTGTGGAAAGGTTGGTCACTTAGCACTAGATTGCTACCACAGGATGGATTATGCTTATCAAGGAAAGCATCCTCCTACTAAGCTTGTAGCTATGGCCACTGCATCAAATGCTTGCTTCACTCAAGATCAACCTTGGCTTGCAGATAATGCTGCAACAGACCATGTTACATCCAATCTCAACCATCTTAGCTTTCCTAAGCCTTATCAAGGGCAAGATCAGATTACTGTAGGCAATGGACAAACTTTCCTATTATTTATTTTGGTAATGCTTCTATTTCTCTTCCTCACTCCACACTTCATCTAAATGATGTTCTCAAAGTACCTTCTATTGCATCTAATCTTGCCTCAGTACATAAAATTTGTCATGATAAACAATGTTGGTGTTATTTTGATGAACATGTCATTTCCATTCAGGCCTTAGCCACGGGGAAAATTATTTACCAAGGCAAGAGTGAAGATGGAGTTTACCCCATCTACCCTTAAAAGGCTTCTCAGCTCTCTTTGTCTTCTAAATCATGTAATAGTGTTACTAGTCGTTCTGGTTTTAATAAAACTCTTTGGCATTTGAGACTTGGACATCCCTTTGACCAAGTTCTCAAACAGTTGTTTCCTAATGTCAGAGTTGATTTCAATAAGTGTACTTTTGTTGATAATTCTTGTACACATTGTTTGTATGGAAAAATGCACAATTTACCTTTTCCTAAATCTCAATTTACTGCATTTACTCCTTTTGAGCTTGTTCATTCAGATCTGTGGGGTCCTACACCTATGAACTCCATTTATGGCTTTAAATACGATGTTTTGTTCATTGATCATTTCACTAGTTTTACCTGGATTTATTTGCTCAAATCTAAATCAGAAGTTTTTACTAAATTTGTTCAATTCAAAGCCATGATTGAAAATCAGTTCTCTGCTCAAATTAAGACTTTTTGATCAAATGGTGGGGGTGAGTATACCTCTACTGAATTCAAGACTTATCTTTCCCAATGAGGCATCATTCACCAAATTTCATGTCCATATACTCCCCAACAAAATGGTCTAGTTGAGAGGAAGCACAGACATCTTATTGAGACCACCATAACACTTCTGTCATAGGCTTCAATGCCTTCCTCTTATTGGTCTTATGCAGTCCACACTGCAGTGACTTTGATCAATCTGGGTATTCTTCACCCCCTGACATCTCTCAACTTAAAGTATTTAGTTGTGCCTGTTATCCTAATCTCAAGTCTTACACTCCTCATAAACTTGCTCCAAGAACCACTGAATGTATCTTTCTAGGTTACCCTATGGGCACTAAAGGTTACCTATGTCTAGACTATGCCACTAAACACTTATATACTTCCAGACATGTGGTCTTCAATGAAACCAGATTTCCCTTCACATACATCACTTCCACACAATCTTCCTCTCCTTCCTCTTCCTTATCCCCTAATCTCTATTGGTTTTCCAATCAATATTTCCTTCATTCTGCTAATCTACCTTCTGTCTTGGGTCCTTATTCTACCTCTCAATCTTCTACCACACACATGTCTACTCCCACATTGTCTCTTTCTGAACTTCCCACCATTATTTCACAATCCCCTATTCCTTCTCTTGAGTCTCAGCCTATTATTTCTTCAGTTCCTTCTGTTTCTGATATTTCATCTGATACTTTACCTTCATTGGTTTCATCTTTGCCTATCTCTTCATCTACTCCTAAACTTGATTTGCCCTCTTCTCATTCCTTATCTACCAATCATCATCCTATGCAAACCAAGTCCAAGAGTGGTATCTCTAAGCCTAACCCCAAGTTATGTTACAAGGCAGTTTTGGATTACACATTTACTGAACCTCCATCTTATAAAGTTGCTGCTAAGTACCCTGAGTGGTGTAAGGCTATGGATGATGAGTTTCAAGCCTTGCAGAGACAACAGACATGGTCTTTGGCTCCTGCACCTCCCAATGTGAATCTAGTTGGCTGCAAATGGGTTTTTAAGTTGAAGTTGAACAGTGATAGCTCTATTTCAAGGAACAAGGCCAGATTGGTGGCTAAAGGCTTCCATCAACAAACAGGCATTGATAATCATGAGAATTTTAGTCCCGTTATCAAGCCTGCCACTGTGAGACTTGTTTTAGCCGTTGCAGTCAGTTGCAATTGGAATTTAAGGCAGCTTGATGTGTCTAATGCCTTCCTACATGGCATCCTTAAAGAAGATGTTTACATGCACCAGCCTCCAGGATATATGGATTCTCTCCATCCCTCATATGTGTGCAAGCTCCATAGGTCTTTATATGGCCTCAAACAGACTCCTAGAGCCTGGCTTGTAAGGTTCACTTTCCATCTTCTTCATTTGGGATTCATTGCTTCTCTAGCTGACAACTCTCTCTTCATTTTTCAGTCTTCAAGCACCATCATCTACCTATTGTTATATGTTGATGATATCATTGTTACAGGCAATAATTCCTATCAGATTGCTACTCTCATCACTGTTCTTAGTTAGGTGTTTGAATTGAAGGACTTGGGCCCCTTGAACCATTTCTTGGGCATTTAGATTTCTCATACTAAGTATGGCATCACTCTTACTCAGTCTAAGTATGCCTCTGATGTTTTACATAGGTTCAATATTGAGAATTCTAAACCTATGAAGACCCTTTCTTGTTCCTCTTCTCATTTGGTGCCTCATTCTGGTGTGTCTTTATCTGATCCATCTGTCTATCGGAGTATGGTTGGTGCCCTTCAATATCTAACTTTCACCAGACCTAATCTAGCCTTCAATGTTCATCAACTTTGTCAATTCATGAGCAAGCCTACATCTGATCATTTGGAGGCTGCTAAACGAGTCCTCAAATATCTCAAGGGTACATTGCATCATGAAATTTGCTTCTCACCTGGTCCCTTGACCCTTACTGCCTCTTCTGATGCAGATTGGGCAAGGGACACTAGACAGGCATTCCACCATAGGTTTATTGGTGTTTCTTGGTCCTAATCCTATATCTTGGTTTGCTAAGAAGCAATAGAATGTCTCACACTCCTCCACAGAAGCTAAGTATAGAGCTCTCGCTACTTCAGCTACTGAATTGTCTCGACTGCACATTCTATTCAAAAAGCTTAAGATCTTCCATCCTTATGTTCCTGTAATCTGGTGTGATGATGTCTCTGCTCTTGCTCCTTCTGCCAATCCTGTTTTTCATTCCAAGACTAAGCATTTGGAAGTTTGATTACCATTATATTCGTGAAAAGGTTCTTCGCAAGGATCTTCACATTGGTTTTGTCTCTGGTAAAGATAACTTGGCTGATATCTTTACCAAGCCTTTATCTGCTCCTCCTTTTCTTTTCTTTCATTCCAAACTCCTAGTGGATTCTTCCTCCTGTCGTTTGAGGGGGGATGTTGAAGAACCTGGTGCTCAAGCTATGAAGAAGCTCAAATTCTCCTTGGTTCAGCAGTAGCAAATTGTTTCATTTATCTAGCATGTGTTGTGCACAGCCAATGATGCGCACCATTTCATTAATCACTTAAGTGATGTGCACCGTTTTGATTGATGTTCTGGTGTTTCTTCTTTAAGCCTTGAATGGTGTTGTTTGAAGCAAGAGTAAATGTTAGTTACTAATGGCGCGAAGATTAGTTATAATTCCATAGTTAATTCCTTGAATCACGGCGCATAGTTTGGATCGTAATCTATTCTGTTATTGGGAATGATGTGTACCTATAAATAGAGAGCTATGGTTCAGATGTAATTATGCTATTGAAAACAGTTTTTTTCTTCAATAAAATCTTCTCTCTTTATCTCATTCTCTCTCACTGTGTTCTTCTTCTTGATCTGTTTTCAGTGGCGGCTCTAAGAATATTTTTTAGGGGGGTCATTCAAATTCATGTTGAAGACGTTGACAAGGACCTTTTTGTAAATATATATATTTTTTTCATCTTGATCATTATGATAATATTGATGAGGTCTTTCAAAACCTATGATCCAAAGGAAGATTTTTTTAAGTCAACACGAGATCTTTTGGATAGTAAATCTTAGGTAGGAGATAAATCTTGCGGTATATGTTACTTCCTTATCAAAAATTTTATTCATAGTATTAGTAAGAGAAATAAAGATAAATTATAAGTTCATTGGGCATATGTTTTCTTAGTATAATGAAAATATTAATTATTATTGCTTAGATTAAATCTTGTAAATTATCTATTCTCTATTACTATAATAAAGTTATTAATTATTGTTGTTAAGTGAATTTCAATTATTATTACTTAGAATACTCTAATTCATTATTTATTAGTTTTTGTTTTTACTCTTTTCAATTCTTTTAATAAACAATTCAACTCAATTGTGACAACTTACAGGTCTTTGTAATTCATTAAGAAGAATTTTGTTGTGTTTTTTACATTACTCTATTAAGAATTCAATGCAACAATACAATCATTAAAAAAAAAATGTCTTCATTCTCCACTGTCTCACGTCCCACTTCCACTGCCTCACACTTAATTTTTTTTAGTGTTTACACTTTGCAGCTCATTTAATTGTCTTTTTCTAAGATTTAAGATTAACAAATTACTAATTTTTGTTGTTGGACTTGCTATTTTTTTTCCCTTACATTTTAGATCAAATTGGTTTGATGTTGGGTTTTTTCTTTTCGTTTAAGAAGGTCAAGATAAATTTTAGTATTGAATTGATTTGTTCTTTGGACTGATTTTAGGGGGTTCAAAATTTTATTTTAAGGTATTCAAAACAAAAATATTTTAAAATGTTATATGTAAAAAAAAAAAAAAAAAAAAAAAAAAAAAAAAAAATCACAGGTGAACCCCCTAAACACCATGTGGTGCCGCCACTGTCTGTTTTCTCAAGAACTCTTTCTCTGGTTTTACTTGATTCTGAGACTAGCTTTCATAAAGTTTCACTGTATTACAATTTCTCCAGAGAGGAGTATCTTCAGCTTTTGAGATCGTTGGTGGCCTTAACTTACATATTCTCTAATCTTGTCTTGTTCATTATCTTCAAAAAAATTGCCTTTTCTATTAAAAACAAAAGAATGGTCAGAGGGACAAGAGAGGGTGAAATAATGTTTTTTTCTTCGTTCACATTAAAGGAACGCAATTTCGCTCTTGTTTCCAGAACTGACCCATGATTTTACTGTGAAATAGATTTGTGGATTTGAACATGTTTAACATCTTTAGCCAGCTCAGCCGGCAGCAACCAATTTATCGTTTCGAAAAGTATTAGAAACAAAGGGGATGTTTCATTTGTTTATGTCAAACCAGTTGTTATGGATATGTGGGGCATAACCTGTCTAACTTGAACACATGCAGGATGCATCCTCTCAGGTGAATTCTGCCGTCCAATTTAATTTTTCATCTCCCAATACATTTTTAAGTATGGATTCAGAATTGAGTTCTTTTACCAACTTAATAAAATCTCATAATATTTTCACAATAAGAAAATAAAATAAACTAAAAAATTTAGACCCACCATAGCTTAAAACAAGAATGTTATAAACATGTTGTAAGATTATATTAAGAGTATTATAAAAATGTTGTAAGATTATATCATGCTCTAGACTCTCTTTAGCATAAAATAACAACCACATGTTGAAATTATGGTTAATGTAACGCTATTTCATCATCAACAATATCTTTGTAATTATTTTGAATATTAAGTTCATAATAAAATGAATCTTCCATTTTATAATCTTTGAGATAAATACCTTTAATTTTTCTTAATAAAGTTAGAGGTAAGGGCAACTCAACCCTTAGGCCATTTAGGCAATGGCCCAAAGCCCCCAAATACATTAGAACATATTATATCTATTTATCTTATTGTATAAAAAAAAAGAAAATGAAGGCTCATCACCTAGTTAAAAATAAATAAATAAATAAATAAAATAACGGGTAAAATGCATTGTTTATGTCTTAAAGTGTAACAAAGACCTAAAATCTTACAAAATTATTCTATTTTTGAATGTTATACACTATGCTAATACATTTTAATTTGTTTGTGATAGTAATTTTTAAGAGTACAAAAAATTTCAATCTCCCAAACATATATGAATGGTGAATAGACTCTTCTCTTTTTTCCCTATTAAAATTAATAATTATCCAGACAGATTCATTACTAAAATTCAATGTCCAATACTTAAACTCTAACATTGTCAACAGAGATAATGACTATCTCTAACATAATATTTTTTCTAATACCAATAGTTTTTACATAAATGAAAATACTCCGTATCGAATTTTATAAAAATGCTAGATTCTTTCTTGTAATGCATGTGTTGGATAACTATTACAAGATGTCAAGGCTTCGGTTAGTAGATTTTTCTATTACAAGATATATATACTACAAAAAAAATTGTTATTTGCGACGAAACTTTTTCGATGACTACAAAAAGCCGTTGGAAAAACTAGCTTTTTCGACGGCAAGTCTTTTTCGTCAACAATTTCTCGTCAAATATTAAAATATTTGTGACGGCAAAATGAGTTCGTCGAGGATGCCTATTATTTTTGTCAAAAATATGATTTGTTTTGGAGGGAAGTTTTCCCGCCTTACTTTTTACGACGGCATAAAAATGTTCATCGCTAATAAAGTATTATTTACGACGACTGAATAAAAACCGTCAAAACTAGTAACACCTATGACGGCTTTTGTGTGTCAAAAATACAAAATATATATTTTTTATGGTGTTATTATTTGCGACAAACATTCTTCCATCATAAATATAAAAGAGGGTATTATTTACGATGACCGAAGAAAAACCGTCAGAACTATTAACACTTGTGACGACCTTTGTACGTCGAAAATACAAAAAATATATTTTTATGGTGTTTATTATTTGCAACAAAAATTCTTCCATCATAAATATAAAAGAGGGTATTAGTGATAGCCATGAAGCCATCGAAAATGGTGAAATATTTTGGAGGGAAAATTTCCCCCTTACTTTTCACAATATTTGTGACGAAATTTATCCATCGTAATTATTTTTTTTTTATTTTTCTAATTGAGTTCGTATTTGTGACAAACATACTGACCGTCATAAATAGTTAATTTGCTTTAAAAGAAAGAACGTATTAGTGATAGAATTGGATCCCTCCCAATAAATAATATTTGCGATGGACCTAAGCTGTCGACAATGGTAATTTTTTTTTAAGGGGGGGAATTCATGCCCTTATTTTTATGTGTTTGACGATTGTTTTCCATCACTATATATTGCATTGTTATTTGTGACAGACATTTTGGTCGTCGTTAATAGTTAAAATTTTCTTAAGAAAAGAAGGTGTTAGTGTCGGTAAGGTAAATCTGTCACAATAAAGGTGATTTCCAACATATATATGGCCATAAAAATTTATTATTTTATTTGAATGGTAAATTTTCCTCAATTTTGTCTTAAAAATGTAGAATTTTTTCTTAATTTTAAAAATTACAAAAAAAAAAAAAAACTTTCAAGACCCTCCAAGTAAAAGGTATTTTTATTATTTTGAAGCTTTTAGGGGAACTTTCGTCACTTTAGAAGTTTATGGGTATTTTGGTTATTTCCTAGCTTTGATGGTGTATTTTAGCCATTTTGGATGGTCGGAATGTGTCAACAGGGTTAATCAAAGTTTCCCAGTGGGTGGGTATAACAACACATGTCCATCATGCAACCAGATGGAGATCCAAAATCTGACTGTTGGATTGGTAGAATATGGTGAAATATTTGTATTTGTAAATTATAATTGATAGGCCACAAACTGAATGACCCCTTGTGATAGTAATTAATTAATTAATTAGCCAAGTTATTAATTAATCAATTTATCATACAAACGCGTGATAGCACAAACAAATCACCAATAAACTAACAATGCAGCGGAAAATAAATAACACGGTGATTTGTTTAGAAATTGGGAAAACCTAACGGTAAAAACCCCACCGGGTGATTTTTAGGTCACCACTCCCGAAACTCCACTATTATCACAACAAACGGTTACAAGTAAAGGAATCCAAGTACTTTACTAACCTACAGTTGAACCCTTACCCCAATACCTAATTGGACTTGTTCTGTAGTGACAATTCCCTTTTCAAATGCACAACTCCCAGTACATGACTAACCAATTGTGCGGATCCCAGTACGCGACTTCAATCACCAACTAAGAAGGTTGTTGATTGCAAAGTTCTTCAATTCATCTAAGTGATAAAGATCAAGAAGATGCTTGGTCACAAAACCCTATGGTGCACATATACAGCAACGTCTTCAAGAGAAAGAGATGAACTAGGGCAAGAACTTCGGCAAGAACTTCGTCTTCAGTCACAATTTGCTTGAACAAAGTTTGCTCAAAGCTTGCACAACTTGTGAACACATTGACAGCCCTTAAATTGATCCTTTTATATGTCTAGGGTTAAGAGAAAAGAAAGCCCAAAGACACATTCACGGATCCCAAGAAAATCATATTGAAATTCTGAAAATCTTAAACCTCGACAGATAGCAGGTGTCGAGAAGCTGTCGAGCAGGTGTCGAGCACACCGAATGAAGAACAGCTTCCTTAAGCTCGATAGATGCAGCTGTCGAGCTTTAATGATTTTGCACTCTGAACTTGTTTTCTTTAACAGACTTGAAGGTTTCAATACTTGATCTTGAAATAAGGTTTCTTGAAGTATTTAAAACATCCTAAATCTACTCAAATACAAGTAAAGTGCGTTTTGTTAAAGGATAAGTCAATTACATAAAATCATGACATATGTTCTTAAAAAGTGAAACACATATGTCCTAACAATCTCCCCCTTTGGCAATCCGTGACAAAACCACAACAAACAAATGAACATATGAGAGAAGTTATAAATCACTCAACTCATATTCATTGTTGAATACAATAAAATCTATCCTAACACAAACTCTTGAAAAACTTTGCAAGAAGAGAGTTTATGGCAAAGGGTAAGAGTGTCAAGTAAACATCTCATCGGTAGAGTTAGCATCTCCATCAGCATCATCGGAAGCATCATCGTCATCACCATCATCATCATCCTCATCCTTAGAAGCAGAAGCCACGAGAGAAGGTGGTGAAGGAGTAGCCTTGGGAGCAAAGCTACCCATAGACGCCTGTCGTCATGCAATACGACCGATACGAACGTTCACCTGATACAACTCTGTAGAGAGTGTATCAAGGCGAGCATCCATGCGCTGCAGCTGCGCCATGATATCTCCTACCCGAAGAAGAAGGAGGAGCCGATGTGGATGGAGCCGAACGGGATGAAGCAGAACGGGAGGAAGGAGCTGCTGAATCTGACTATCGCGACCGAAGTTGGGCCTCACTACGTTTAACAATAGCATAATCTATGGCACACATGACTGTAAAGTGGTCGGTAGAGGGAAAAGGAACAGAAAAATGGCGTAGAATCCTCGTGATAGTGGAAGGAAAGATGAGCTTATCACGAGACGCCGAATCTAGATGAACATCTATAATAGACAGAATGAAATGAGAAGGGAAGTCTATGGTAAGATGCTCAAGAAGAGACAATAAAAATCGAGCACAAGGCTCTGTGATGGAGTTTTAGTGAGAGAGGGGATGCAAAACAAAAGTCATCACCATGTTCATGAATCCAGGACCTTTAGCAAAAGGTCGACATGGTGTAAAAGAACGCTCACCCCAAGAAGAGGGGCGCTCACAAAAAGCAGACATAAACTCATCCCTGGACACAGTCCTCAAACGCTCACGACTAGGATAGTCAGGAAACTCTATCCTAGGGACCTGAAGCGCATCCACAACCAACTGCAGTGTGATAGGAATGCACGTACCCCGAACACAAATGAAGAAAAGAGGTACAGACCGATCAATCCCGTGCATGTTGGAGTAGAACTCCTGGATAAGCACGAGAGGACAGGTGACCGGGACGTCACACAGTGACTCCCATCCCCTACTGTGAATGACAGAGAGAAGATCGGTGTCTGCAAAATCTGTCAAGATGACTTGGTGTTCCGAATGAATATCTCGTCTAGAAAAGTTCTCTGAAAATGCTTTAAAGGCATCATCATCATGGAACCGGATATGAGATAGGGTAGGATCAGACGAAGAAGAAGCACCGGAACGAAGAGGGTTCCGGGCTGGAGTGGATTTACGCTTAGGTGTCATAGACACAACTAACGTAAACTAACAAAGAGGGAGAGAAAGAATGACAATCAGAAAAGTCCCAAACATTTTTAAATATATCAAATATATTTAAAAAGAAGTACGTATGCATGGGAAATGCATGAACATGTGACATGCAAAGAAAATTGCATCATGGGCTCAACCCAATCCAAACCTATCAGCACACAAACATATAGAACATATCTAAATGCATGGCAATATCATTATAATGCTAATGTGATGCAATGTATGAGGTTTTAAACACATTTAAGTGAAAACCCAACCCAAAATTTCAATGAAATCTCATCAATTTTGAAAAACCCCAAAAATTTTCAAAACCCCCAAATCCTAGGTTTCAAAACATGAAATGCATGAATGAGAAAGGATTAGAAGCTTATCAAGTGAAGAAAAACTTGAAAAACCTTGTAAAATCCTTGAGAACCAAGATAGGAGTGAGATTAGAGTGTTTTGGGGAGAGAAATAGAGAAGTATCAAGAGAGAGATCGATGGAAATGAGAAGCAGATCACACAGAAGCTTTATATAGGAAAGCCAATAAATCTCGACAAATGCAGGTATCGAGCGATCTGTCGAGGAGGTGTCGAGGATCAACACACTAAAATTAAGAACAGAAGCTCGATCGATCCACCAGGTATTGAGAAGTTGTCGAGCATACAAACCCAATCTTGATAGGTCCACCAGGTATCGAGGTGCAGGCGAGATTGCGATAAGAAAAAGCTTTAGGAAGCTCGACAGATAGCCAGCTATCGAGGAGGTATCGAGAAAGTGTCGAGCCAGCTTTTAAAAACAGTTTTTCAAGATGTGAAAAACACATACATGAATGCAATCCAACATGCAACTCAACCAACGATTCAATCAACATATTAAGCTCTAAAAAACTTCTCTCAAATGAAAATTTAAGCACATGGATCTTCAAAAACACACACACACTAAACAAGTCTAACCAATTTTATATTTCAAAAACAAGTCTTAGACAATTTAGTGAGCATACATTAATACATGTAAAACCTTGTGACAGCCAAATCACATTGTACCTGCACATGTATCAAGAATAGCAAAGAATATTGCATGTTGTGTGTGAAAAACATCACAAGATTGTATAGGTGTATACATGTTATGACGATTTAAGATATGAGAAAATCACTTTAACTCACACACAATCATAACTGCTTGATGGAGACTATCACCTTTGAGGTACATCTTATAACTCCCACATCTCCTAGAATACACGCTTGCAATTATGTTTAAAGCATTTTGATCTTTTTGCTTTTGATTCTTTGCATATTTTTCTTTTAAGTATATTATGCATGGGCATATTAGAGAAAGAAAAGAAATACCCAATGATATTTGACATTCTAATTTTGCTATGCCTAAGCACACAAATGTCATTGACACTACACTTTTGCTATGCCGAAACATACATGTGTCAAATTATGATTGGCGGGCAACAGTGGTGAGATAGTTATTTATGCCTTTCTCTCAGGATTTTTTAGTCCTTCCCGTCAAAAAGAGTAATATGCGTGTTAAGTTTAAGAGACAACTTAATCGTACTCATCACAAACACAAGCCACAAAACTCACTTGCTTAGTTGTGCATAGAGATGCTTATCTAAGTTACAAATGATACAAAGTTTAGAAGACTTTGTTTCAATGGCCATCCAAGGTACACAATTACCAAAGTACACAAAACACACACTGTTTTTGTATTTTCTGATTTTTCAAATTTTTTTATTTTTTTATTTTTAAATAAAATTTAAAAAAAAAAAACAAAAAACAAAAAAACAAAACAAAACAAGCAAAAACTAAAAAAAAATAACCAAACAAAAACATGTTAAACAATCAAAGCATAAAAACTAAACTGACTCAAAACATGAAAGCAAAAACACATAAGTAATGCACACACAAAAACAAGAAGAGAGAGAGAGAGAGAAAAGTGACAGAATCACTTGGAGCCATTTTCCTTCCACACCTTGGAAGAACCTTTCCATCTAGCAAACCATTGAACCGGCGGTGAAGGAGAAGAATTGAAACCGTTCAAGTTCGAAAGGAACATGAGCGCTTTGAGAAGATCACCAAGGGGAGCGAGAGAGGATTGAAGCTGATTTTGGTTGCCAGATGCTATCATGCCATTGCTCTGTTGAGTGGCAAGCTACTTGTAGCAATTTGGTCGAGTATGATCGGTAGCTCCACAATGATGACAGAGATGCTGCTTCTTTTGTTTAGGCTTTTGAGAGTTAGCCTTCTTAGCCTTAGGGTTTTTAACATCTTTCTTCTCAAACTTATGGGGTGCTCCTAAGATAGATTTACCATTGTCTATGTTCTCACTAGCTAATTCAGTTTTAATCTCATTGTTCTCAGTTTTAACATTATTAGCAGAAGGAACGAAAACAGTAGTACTAGAAGAAGCAGTATTAGAGGAAGAAAATCCATACCCTAAACTCGCTCGATCTGAAGCAGATTTGTGAATGCTTAGCATCTCATCCAGCTTTGCGCTTGAAGTCCTCTCCAATTGATCTCTGACTTGAAACAGCTCTACTTCAAGCTTCTTGGTCTTCTCAGCCAAGAAATTGTTCTCCAATCTCAGTACTCCAATAGTCTGATTAACCTCATCAAATTTTGTGGAAAGCTCCTCACGGTCAAGTTCCACATCACTAAGCTTCTTGGTGGTTAGCCTATATAATTTCTCATGCTTCTCAGAAAGTTTATTCAGCTTCTCATAGGCTGTATGGATGTCATCTTGATCATCCTTCTTCTCAAACTTAGATTCCACCAATTCATCTTCTTCAACCACATCTTCAACAATCCCATCAGTAGGATTAACAGTGGTCGTGAAGGCATTTAAGATTCCGTCATCCTCATCGTCGGAATCATCCTTAGGCTCAGTGTCGCTTAAGGTAACAGTAAGTGCCTTGCTCTTCCCAATGCTCTTGAGGTATGTAGGACACTCATGCTTCATTTGACCGAAGCCTTGACACCCAAAGCACTTAGGTCCTAAGGGAATAGTGTACTGACCACCTTCCTTAGCATACTTCTTCCCTTTGTCTTGGCCTTTTAACTGAGAAGAACTGGATTGCCTGCGGTCCTTGTCAAAACCCTTTCCATTAGCGTTCTTCATAAACTTCTTGAACTGCCTGGTGATGTAGGACTTCATCTTAGAATCTTCATCATCAAAAGATTTATCTGTTTCACTACTCTTGGCCTTCAGTGCCATACTCTTACTTTTACCCGACTTGCCTATTCTTGTCAACCCTAGCTCGTAGGTCTGCAAGTTTCCAACCAGCTCAGTCAGAGAAATCTTGTCAATATCCTTTGATTCCTCTATTGACGTAATCTTGGCATGAAATCTCTTGGGTAGAAATCTGTGCACTTTCCTCACAATCTTGGGTTCAGGAATGGTTTCCCCAAGATTGAAGACTGAGTTCACTATATCCTTTAGCTTGGCATAAAACTCATCGAAAGACTCATCTTCCTCCATCTTTATCTCTTCAAAGCTTGTAGTGAGCCTCTGATACTTTGAGTCCTTGACAGCCTTAGTACCCTCATTGGTTGTCTAGAGAATGGTCCAAGCCTCCTTGGCAGTTTCAGTGGAGGATATCTTCTTGAACTCCTCATTGGTGACAACACTAAACAATGCATTCAAAACTCTGCTGTTGAAGTTTGCCGCCTTAATCTTGGTATCATCCCAGTCGGCTGGCGCTTCTGTAGGCTTAGTCCAACCTATCTCCACAGCTTGCCACACTTTCTCATCTAAAGACTGCAAGAAAGCTCTCATGCATGGTTTCCAATATGCATAGTTAGTGCCATCAAATAAAGGAGGTATGATTAATGACTGTCCTCTATCCATGACAAACAGGGGTCAATGGATCAACATAGCAAAGATTAAACCCTAATCAGAGTGTGCCCGCTCTGATACCACCTGATAGGCCACAAACTGAATGACCCTTGTAATAGTAATTAATTAATTAATTACCCAAGTTATTAATTAATCAATTTATCATACAAACGCGTGGTAGTACAAACAAATCACCAATAACTAACAATGCAGCGGAAAATAAATAATACGGTGATTTATTTACAAATGGGGAAAACCTAACGGCAAAAACCCCACTAGGTGATTTTCAGGTCACCACTCCCGAAACTCCACTATTATCACAACAAGCGGTTACAAGTAAAGGAATCCAAGTACCTTACCAACCTACAGTTGAACTTTTACCCCAATACCCAATTGGACTTGTTCTGTAGTAACAATTCCCCTTTCAGATGCACAACTCCCAGTACGTGACTAACTAATTGCGCGGATCCCAGTACGCGACTTCAATCACCAACTAAGAAGGTTGTTGGTTGCAAAGTTCTTCAGTTCATCCAAGCGATGAAGATCAAGAAGATGCTTGGTCACAAAACTCTACGGTGCACATACATAACAACTTCTTCAAGAGAAAGAGATGAACTAGGGCAAGAACTTCGTCTCCGGTCACAATTTTCTTGAACAAAGTTTGCTCAAAATTTGCACAACTTGTGAACACTTTGACGGCCCTTAAACTGATCCTTTTTTATGTCTAGGGTTAGGAGAAAAGAAAGCCCAAAGACACATTCACGGATCCCAAGAAAATCATATTGAAATTCTGAAAATCTTAAACCTCGACAGATAGCAGGTGTCGAGAAGCTGTCGAGCACACCGAATGAAGAACAGCTTCCTTAAGCTCGATAGATGCAGCCGTCGAGCCAGCTGTCGAGCTTTAACGATTTTGCACTCTGAACTTGTTTTCTTGAACAGACTTGAAGGTTTCAATACTTGATCTTGAAACAAGGTTTCTTGAAGTATTTAAAATATCATAAATCTACCCAAATACAAGTAAAGTGCATTTTGTCAAAGGATAAGCCAATTACATAAAATCATGACATATGTTCTTAACAAGTGAAACACATATGTCCTAACAACAATGACAATCGGACGATCAAATTGTGATAACAGAAAATTCAAATTAGGTAGATCAGGAGGTTTTAAGTAGGTTTTGGATATTGGTTAGTGTTTTAAGGTTTTTTGGGTTTTTACGCCTTTATCAGTTTCAAGTTTAAAAATGGCAAAGTCAAAGGTCATATGCAAATCCATTGGGGTAATTTTGCAGGTTTTTGGTTGTATTTTGTAGATCATTTTCTCGATTCTTAGTGATATTTATATAGTTTATAACTCACTTGGAAGAGAATTGTATATTTTTATTGATTGAAGTTTCATGATAGATGGATACAATGACACGCATCCATCTTGTGCCAGAGTTAGATTAAAACTTTGATCATTAGTTTGAAAGAGTGTGATAAATATTGGTTTTGATAGATTTTGAGCTCAATCAAAAAGTTGGATTAGGAGAATGTGACCAATCAAAATTTCTTAGTGTCTTGGTACAACAACACATTCATAATGCTCTAGACTCAAATCCAAAATCTGACCGTTGGATTGGAAGAATGTGGTGAGATATTGGTGTTGGCAAAGTATGACAACAATTAGACGGTTAGATTGTGAGAAATGAGTAGTCAAAGTTTGCAAAACTTGGTTAATATTTGGTCAAACATGGTCAACCACCGAAGTTGGGTCTATAACCGCTCGATAAGATCAAATTAGGTTGAATAAGGAGGTTTTGAGTGGATTTTGGGTATTGGTTTGTATTTTTGGGTTTTCTTGACGTTCATGCTTTTCTATAAAATTTTCTTTGTCAAAGTTTAACAATAAATAGTACATACAATACTGGAAATTTTAGAATAATAATACAAATTTTATTAAGCACCAAAATACTTGCAACGGAAATTCCCTCCACAACCCTTTGAAAAACTTTAAAAAAAAATATCATACTAAATATTTTAAAATAATTTTTAATTAAAATTTGAAATCAATGTATTTTAATTATGAAATAAGATGATTTTGGAAATTTGCGGGCAGGTTTGTACACAACATTCTTAATATTAATTTAACAAAATTCGGTTAATGAGATGTCAAGTGGAAAATGGTTTTTCCTTCAAATGGAGTGGTTTTGCCAAATAAAATACACAAAGTTTATTTTTATTTATTTTTTAAATATTGAGGTTATATTTCTGTAAAATAAATCCACCTAAACAATATTGAGGTTATATTTCCCTGACATTTTTTAAAAGAACACTTGCTAAAAAATAATTACAAAAAGTAAGATTTCTTAGTGTTTCTATCTTTTATTAATAATAATAATAATAATAATTAAAAATAATGATATTTCAAAGTGACCAAAAAAAGAAAGTGACGTGGTTGTCATTAAAAAAAAAAAAACGTAATTTTAATAAACAAAACAAAAAGAGAAGTCACATTGCAGTAAAATAAACCCAGCCCCACATTGTTAAAAAAACACACACGGCAATATCATTTTAAATTAAATTAAATTAAAAAAAAAATAAGAAGAAGACAAAACCCTACCTCTCCCTATCACTAAAAAACAAGCGCCTACCTTTTTATTTTTTCAATCCCACGCCTCCCTTTTTACTTAGTAATACTAACACCCTTTTCACTCACTAAGAAAATAAAGAAGAAAAAGCTCTCACCTCTATAACCCAGGTTAGTTTTCTTAAATCCTTATATCTTGATTTATATATTTTGTTGATGTAGTGGATTACTAAATGGATTTGTTGGTTGATTCATTTTATCTAAATTTTGGGTTTGGTTTAGATATATCTCTTTCGTAATATACAATCTCATATTGTAGGTAAAGTTCTTGATAGTTTGGTACTAGACCATAGTGTAATGTTTGTGTGTATTGGTGGCCCCAACCAATTTGTTGATTACTTTTAATTATATGCAAGCACCTATTACACATAATTTTTTCCAGTATAACCAACATAAATTTTTTTTCCCTATTTTATTGAGGTTGTTAAAATCAATGATAAATTTGCTCATTACTGTTTTCAATTAATTGCTATTCTTAATTCATATATAATTTTATGTGACTTGTTGTGATGATGGATATATTGTTAAGAGTGATGGGGATGTACTATTAATGTGGTTATTGGTGATGGATTTATTCTTGGAAGTTCTCATTCACAGGAGAACTACAAGATTCTTGACAGTAGTAAGAATTTATGATAGATGCAATATTTGTGTCGGTAGTAAGGATTTATTTTTGATGTTTTGTCATTTTATCGTGGTGATTGTGTTAATTTTTTTAAATGAATATATTTTAGTTAATTCTTTATTATTTACTGTAAACATAAAAATTTGTGTAGTTATAATTTTTGTATATTTATTCAGTTTAATCTAAAATATTGCAGACCAATGTTAGGGAGGAGATCGTAGTGTGAATAATTACACAAGATGACTTTGAGGAGGAAGGTGACTCTCAACTAGAGGAAATTAGCTTGGATGATGACCGATCTTCCAATACTTATGCTTTCAAGTTTAGTGAAGGATATAATATAGCTTTCATGTATTATTGAACATCATGCTATTTTGTAGACCTTTTAATATTTTCATTTTTATTGCATTATTCACTTATTAGTTTTGAACAATTATGGATTTGTACTTGTTATTTGAATGGAAATTTTTTTATGAGATATATGTTTGTAATTTATATATTATTTTATTTATTTTCATATAATTCATGTATTTCTTTTTCAACAAAATTGTTTTGTTGCAATTAAAATACTAGAAATGGCCTTCTTTTTTTTTCGACGAAGCTATTTTGTTGCAAATAATGTATTAGTGACGTGGTAACCAATTTTTAGTATCGGTCAAAGTTCGTTGAAAAGACATAAATGGTCACTAAGATTTTGTATTTTTGACAAAAAGCTAAGTATTTATGATGGCTTTTGGTCGTTGAAAAAAATATATTAACGATGGCTATAGTTCGTCGCAAAATGTATTTGGTCATTTGACTTTATCATTTGAAATTGTATTTTTGACGGCAAATCAAGTATTTATGATGACTTTTTGTCATCGAAAAAATACATTAACGATGGCCTTAGTTCGTCGCAAAATATATTTGGTTGTCCAACTTCCTCGTATGAAGTTGTATTTTCAACGGCAAAACAAGTATTTATGATAACTTTTAGCGTCAAAAAAAATACATTAATGACAGCCTTAGTTCATCACAAAATGTATTTGGTCGTCGAACTTCCTCTTATGAAGAAGTATTTTCGACGGAAAAAAAAAAAAAAAAATTGCTTACAACAGCTTTTTATAGTTGAAAATGAGTGTTAGCGATGGCCTTGTCGGTAATATAGTATTATCGACGAGGCTTTTACCGATGGACGTCGACGGCCTTTTGCCGTCGACACTACTAATCTGCGACGGCTTTTTGTGTTGTTGCGATGAACTTTGGCCGTCGCTAATAGCAATCTTTTTTGTAATTAAATGGTCACAAGCAAGGGTAACAATGTTGTCAAGAAACTAGCAACTAAGGCAATGTTTGGATTCACGTTTCTTTCCACGTTTGCGTCTGCGTTTGTTGAATTGCTGGGACCCACGCTCCAAAACGTGGAAACGGGAAACGCAGGCTGAAGGAGAAACGCGCAAAGGGATTCTGGAAACGCAAAAAATGAGTCACAACGCACCGTTTCATTTATCATTACTGTTCATGGATGCGCAAAGGGATTCTGGAAACGCAAAAAATAAGCCTACAACGCACCGTTTCATTAATCAGTACTGTTCATGGACCAGCTCTCTTCATTCACGCTGAAAAAACGCACCGTTTAACTTGTAAAACTGGTCTTGCGCGTCCTGTTGTGAGCGTACTGTTGAGCGAAATGTATCTGTTCTGAAGTATAAGGAAAACGGTACGCAACGGCTATTTTCTTCTCTCTCACAAACCGGACCAGCTTTCTTTTCTTTTCTCTCTCAACTACCTTGGTTCAATGCCTTCAATGCTGGTTGTTGCTCCGTCCAAGTCGTCTTCAATGCTTTTCAGCTACCCACAAACCACAAAACCATCAAAACAGAGAAGGAAAGGAACTCAGAAACCCATTAGCCGAACCTCTCTAAACCACTCCCCCCTGTTCTTCCTTCACTTGAGTGAATCTCCTCTCCACTGTGGACACCTTTGCCGCCGCTGTGGACACCGTTGCCGCCGCTGTGGGTCTCCGCATTCACCGGTAAGAGTCATAAAAATTAAAATGCTCTCTGATTTGCTGGTGTAGTTATATTGTTTTCTCTGATCTGTGTGATTCTCTGATCTGTTTGTGTTCAATGTTCGTCGGGTTTTTTTTTTTTTTTTTTATGTGTTTTCCAAGACAGTATGAAAGTAGGTTCTTTGATCCTCCCTGTAAGCATTTGTTGTATTTGGATGTATGTGTGAGTTTAGTTTTCATTTTGCCTAACTATGTAAGATTATGCACATGAGCTGCTTGTTGAAATGTGTCAATGAGCCATTTCATCAATCTGTGGTTTTGTAAAAAAAGGCGTAGGACAATACTGAATATATAGGAAGACCTGCTGCTTTCATTGACCCATACATTGCATAAAGAAGCTAGACTCTGATCATTTCGTTGTCAAGTACTCAAGTTGCTCCCAAAGTACTGCTAATAACAAAAACGTGTAGAATTTAATGGTTTGGTAGCAATCTTTTTGTCTCCGTGAATAGCTAGATTGACTACTTGGCCAGTGGGCTAGCTTTGGCATTTACTTCTCAATGATAAAAAGTAAAAACACCTCGATCAAAGACTTTTATCTGATCTGTTTGTGTTCATGAGTCTGTGCGTTTTTTTTTTTTTTTTATGTGTTTTCCAAGACAGTATGAAAGTAGGTTCTTTCATCCTCCATGTAAACCTTTGTTGTATTTCGATACATGTGTGAGTTTAGTTATCATTTTGCCTAACTGGTTATGATTATGCACATGGACTGCTTGTTGAAATGTGTCAATGAGTGTAGAAGGAAGTTCTAGGAAAAATGGTTAAGGAGAAATTGAAGGATGGTGGTAGTACTGATCAGAGAGCTGACTGGAAAGACCCTAAGGAACACAAGCCTTTTGTCAATTATGTGCTGCTCAAGTCCTAGCCGGCCAGAGGAAAGGAGGGTTTCTAACCAAAGTTGGGGTTGACAACGTGATTGAACAGTTGGGTAACATGGGGAAAGTAGTGACTCCACTTCAAGTTAAGAACAAATGGGATCATCTGAAAAAAGGGTGGAGGGATTATAACCAGTGTTTTGACAATGAGACTGGGTTGGGTTATGACCCGGGAACTGGGATGCTTCATGCCCCTGATGAGTGGTGGACTCGAAAGATTGCGGTTAGTTCACGTTACATAATTATGAAATTCTTTATTGTCTAAAACTATATTATTGTGTTCTAATTATTGGTTGTCCACATGTAGGAATGTCCCCTTGCAAAAACCTTTAAAAATAAAGGTTTGCCGAATCGTGACTTCAAAAACATCATGTATGGAGGCACGGTTGCAACAGGAAAAAATGCGTTTTGCACGAGCGGTCAATTACCAAAGGAAACCACCGAAGGTTCTGGGGACTCTGCTGATAGCACAGAATTTGTTGACCCCCAATGTGAACCGTTTGTGAATGTTGACACAATGGAGGTTGAAGGTCCATCATTGTCGAGGGTAGAACCAGCAGTGAGTAAGGGGAAAGGCTTGGCAACCAGTGTCCACCTTTTCAAGCCAATGTACAAGAAATAAAAAAAAAAAGCCTTCAGTTGCGCAAGAGATGTCCGAATCTTTGAAGAGCATCTCAAATGTGATTGTTCAGAGTAGAAGTGGAAGTACACATAAGGATATTGCTTCCACAGCAACTACTCAAGTTAAAACCATTTTGGACATGGTGTTGAGTCTTCCAGGGGTGTACTCGGGGCATTACCTTCATCTGTTTAGCACCATCTACTTCATGGAAAAAGAGTGGGGTAGGCACATGTTTCTTGCCCTTGGCGATGACAAGGATATCAAACTGAAGTGGCTAGAAAAAGAGTACCAAAGGCACCCTGAATTCCATATTGACTGAAGGAAAGAAAATTGTCTCGATAGGAACACGGGCTTGGTGTAGCAATTGTATTTTCAGCGTTGTACTTGTTGGACTATTGTTTTTTTTTTTTTTTTTTTTAGGCGTAGAACTAAAGCTTACCATGGCTGTGTATGTAAGACAAAATTTATCATTTCTATGTCAACTTTTGGGTATATTTATATATGTTTTCCCAATGCCTCTTTTAGATATCTTTTTTGTATTTTTGATGGTTATGCATTGTTATTTGTGGTAAACTTTGATGATGGTTGTTCATGTTTGGCAAGAAGAAGTCATGGCATATATATATATATATATATATATATCATTGAAGCAAGTTCTATGTCTTGTGGTTGTTTTTCTGCTTCTGCATCAGGGCTGCATTAGGCGCGGCATCAGGTGCTGCATCAGGGTGCATCAGCTGCTGCATCAGGGGGTGCATCAGTGCTACATTAGTTGCTGCATCAGGTGTTGCATCAGAGTGCATCGGGTGCTACATCAGTGCTGCATCAGTCGCTGCATCAGTCGCTGCATCAGTTACTACATCAGTTATTGGTATGATTATTTCAGATATTCATGCTTTTGTGCTCTTTAACTGCTTCTAAAATGGATGTGTCTAATTTGAAAAATAATTGTTGTCCTTTGTCTTGAGTAACATATTAGTATTCATATTGAACTTTGAGATTTGTATTTGTGTGTTTTAGGGGGAGTAAGAGAGAGGTCCTGTAATGGATTCTTTAGTATGCATTTGGCAAGCTCTAACACACCTAGAACAAAAAATTATGAACATTTCTAAGGCAACCATAAAACATATGAAAATTTTGAGTGGGGAAGAGAATAGGCAGTAAAAAATAGATAAAAGGCATAAACAAAAGGAATTTTTTTTCCTTATGCCGAAGGGCTCCAGAAATTTGGCTAAGAGATGAATTTTTTTTTTTACTTAAGACCAACTATAACATTATTTATGTTGGGTTCTACTTCTTGCAAAATAATGACCAACTGTTAATGCTAGTTCTTACCTTGAATAACTACCATCAGAAAATCTGGTGGCTTCTTCAACATCCAACAAAAGTCATGAACACATACGCTTCTGCATATGTTGTATTAAATACACTACCTTAGACTTCTAGTTATGTATCTACACTTATCTTACATGACTAATGTCAAGGACCCAAGATCACTGCCAACTACCTACAGCCTTGGACAACTCTACCTGCACAAAAATAAATAAAAAATTAAAAAATATAACTTGAGCCTTTACTTTCTTCTTGACATTGAAGTATTTGTTCCTCAAATTTTATATGTCATGAGTAGATTATGTATTTGGCTTCAATCCTCGATCTGTGGGGTCCATTTGTATTTACAGAAATCTGGATATGGAGTAACAGATTAACCAAAATTGTGTTTCTTTGTTTCATGTGAGCTGAATATGGATAAGGGGTTGAGCCCAGCAAATAGTGCAAATGAATATATCTTAAAAAACAGTTCCAATATTATACTACTAAACAAGTAAATTTCTGTATGTTATAGCTATTTCTAATTAATAAAATTCCACTGTATAATCATAAAATTTCAGCAGAATGAGGGTCTAATCTATATGCCTTGGAGGTTCAAAACTGTTTAGTAACAATGGGCGGGGATGAATACCGTAACGAAAAATTTACAAAATTTATATTTGAAATTATACAATTACTACTTTCATGTGACATATAAAAGTTAATACGTCTATAAAAAAAGGTTAAAAAATAAAATAAAAAACTCAATTACATGGCTAAAAATCTCAATTCGGACTTTGGACAAAGTGGGATAGAGACTTTTTTTTTTTTTTTTTTTTTCCTACTAGTACACTTTACGGGTCTTCTTTCTCCTAGCTGCTTTTATTTTCGGAGTCCTCCCAACAACTTTATACGTCAAAGAACTATTCTCAATACCTTATATTATTCTTCCTTTCATTCATGAGAAAAGGAGAAAAAAAAGAAAAAAAAGCTTTCTTTTCTTAGTTTTGACCAGAATATATTTATGCTTTAACTTTGCTTAAACCTTGTTTGGATCTAAACTATGAAATGTATAGTTTATGCATCATTGTTTAGAGTCCTTTGCCTCATCTAAAATGGCAAGGCACATGTTTTTAAAACATCACTTTTTAATTCTATATTTTCACAATAATCAAAATAAGTAAAATGTATTTGCCTCATTCAAATACACACTAAAATGTATTGGAAGTAACCAAACATTCACACCATTATTAAGATGGTGAAATCAGAAGAGAGCATTTTTTGTTTGAACTTAAACTGTAGTCATTGTCATTTGTACTTGTTTTCACAAAAATACAATGATTCAAACACACATCTTCAAGTAATGGAAGTAATAGTATGACTCACACCATTGTTAAGGCTCTGAAATCAAAAGAGATCATTTTTTGTTTGAACTTAAACTTTAGTCATTGTCATTTGTACTAGTTTTCACAAAAATACAATGATAAAATAGTTTTCTTCCTCTTATATCACAATGGTGATTAATAAGTTATAGTTTGAATTTGAAATTTATGTTTGTGAGCCTCGTTCTCTTTTATTTAATTCTGAAAATGGTGTTTATTATAAGTGTTACGTAGGCTTGCTTACCACACCAAGCAAGAATTCTTAGGGGGAACTATTGTCAAGGCTACCTCTCACCAATGAAGAAAAGATTAGACAAAAGAAAAGAAATCATGAAAAACCTGATCAAATCCTAATCCGCCTTCCTATAAATGCCAAGTACGTAAACTAAACATGTTGATTGATTTATTAGTTAAGTTGGAATATCCTTATGTTTGCCATAGACAGTATTCTTGAAAAGATAATAGAATAAGTTTTATTTTATTCATGAACTAGGTAGAAATATATATTTTTTAAAGAAATTTATTCTCAAGGTATACGTTGAGAGTTTCTTTGGTTGTGTTGGGATATACAAGGAGAAATAGGGTGAGACTAGACTCAAGGTATACAAAAGGATGGATTTGCTAAACGACTCATCTGATTCCCAACACCAGTAAGTTTCTATACTTTCCCCTCTAGATGTGAATATACAATTTGAAGAAATCTTAGATGAAATCATCAAAGCATGTGCTTAGGATTGTTAATTTAGCCTACATTTTTCATTTTTTTACTAACCATTGTATTATAGTATCACATTAGTATTTGTATATATGCAGGGACAATGAGTTCGACCTGAGCGACGACATTGTACTTGCGGCATATATGGCAGGGTGTTCATGTGCATTTTACGTGGAGACCTATATGACTAAAATACCATTGCATACGAATATACAAAGTGGGTACGACTGGGTACAGTATACATTAACTGGAAATGAGGAGAAATGTCGAAGAAATTTTAGAATGTCAAGCCATGTTTTTGGACAACTATGTAATACATTGCGCCAGTATGGATATAACGGTACCAGAAGAATTTGCTTGGAAGAGTCTTTGGCAATGACATTGGTGGTACTTGGTCATGCCGAGGGTAATAGATGGGTACAAGAAAGATTTCAGCACTCGGGTGAGACAGTGCATCGACACGTGAAGACGGTAGTTAAATTGTTAGCCACCGTAATGGCACCAGACATTATCAAGCCTGCTGATCGTACATTTCAGGACGTGCCAGAACATATTCAGCATTCAAGTCGATATTGGCCACACTTTAAGGTACTTTCTGAATTTGGTATCTTCACTTGATTTTATTCAAATTATCTTCATGGTTATACCATGTATTTAATTTCACATTTGATTGTTGTTGCACTTGTTAGGGTTGCATTGGTGCAATTGATGGGGTCCACATCCCCGTGATCATACCAGATGAAGAGCAACACCCGTACTATAACAGGAAGGGGATCATCACAACAAATTGCATGTGTGCGTGTGACTTTGACATGAAGTTCACATTCGCATGTGTAGGGTGGGAAGGGTCAGCGCATGACACGAGGATTTTTTTAAGCTGTCTCAATAATGAGAGCGACAACTTTCCAAAAGCTCCAGCTGGTTAGTAAATATGTAGTTTAATTACAGTATTAACGTATGTATTAATGTAGTGAAAATGCTAATGTAATAAATGTTTTCATCTATAGGAAAGTATTATCTTGTTGATTCAGGGTACCCTATGAGGAAAGGGTTCCTTGCACCATATAAGGGGGAGAGGTACCACATCCCCGAATTTCAGCCTAATGAAGTGTTGCATCGTCTAGAGGAGAGATATAATTATCTCCATTCGTCACTCCGTTCGGTCATAGAACGAACTTTTGGAGTTTGGAAGAATAAATGGAAAATTTTGAGAAATATGCCAGGGAAGAGTATACAAAGTCAATCGAAAATCATTGTTGCTACAATGGTTCTTCACAATTTCGTTAGAGCACATGAGATAAATGATAATGTTAACAGTTCCAGATATACAAGGGGCACATCTGGACATAGTGAAAGAGGTCATTACGATGCCGAGGCACATGCAATCTCAATCTTGGACGAACCTCAGATGAAACAAGTTCGTGACAATATCACAGCATCGATATGTGTAGACCATAACTGAGTATGGTGACTATTATTTTTGTCACAATGGAAATTTAGTATGGTTGAAAATACCATTGATATTATGGAAATTTTGTTTTGTGGGGACCAAAGTGGACAGTTCACAAACTTCAATATTGTATTACCATTTTTTGTTATATTGTTGGTAAGCACAACTGGGCTCACAAAACTTGATTGTAATACCATTGCAGTATGCATTTGTATATAATTGTTACACGTGAAACTCATGGGTATTGCAACAGTAGATGTCAAGATTATAGGAAACTTATAAATAAACCCCAATCTTATTTGAACAAGAGATAAACAATACTAGAAAATATAAAACTTGTTTCTATACAAGAAAGAGTATAGCTTCAATATCATTAAGATTGTACTCTTTCTATATATGTAGCAACCTAGCTTTGGGTCACAGAGTACCATTACATAGCAAAGCATCACGCCTAGTTAAAACTACATGAAAAAAGCCATCAACTTCCTTTGTAAGAAGATCTATAGTCCCTATGGAAGGAAGTCCCTCTGCTTTCCTTGCCAAATCTGAAACGGATGACAAGGAATGCTTCCGCTTTAATAGGGTCCACACCACCTTGGATCATGGGATACAATTTATTTACACTTGTATCAACTGCTTCGAGCTCTTTCAAAACTGTAAATCTTCCACTTGAATATAAATTTCTAATTTCACTATTAATGCTAGTTTGCAAACTAGTAAAAGCTTCAGCCCACAAAACCCTTTGTCATCAACATTCAAATCAAACAACTCTATTGCAGAACTAGAGAAGGGTGAAGAAAAGACACTGTAGATAAATACCATAAAAAAAAAACCCCATACATAGCACGCATTAAAACCTTCCCTTTGGCTGTGTTCGTAACCTGGTCCGTTGGGTTAAGCTTTCTCAGCCTCCCACCCAAGGTTTCCTCAAAATTCTTCAACAGTAAAAGAAGCCTTTCACACAAATTGCAACCCTTGGGTGATATCATCCAGGAAGGATTTCCAAAACGGAAGAAGGGATGGGGTAAGCCATGTGGAGGACTCATGTCAATGAATTAACTGCACAAGAAAGTTAAAACGGGCAGGGATGACATTAGAAAAAGCATCAGAAAAACCATAAGACAAAGCACCAAGTTCCCGCACCATATGAAAAAAATTAATACAATACAGCATTTTTGCTTGCAGCATAAACAATTCGTTGACACAACAGCAGGAAAGTAATCATTTCAGCAAAGATGTTTCTACCAAAACACCTACCTATGGATAATAACTAGAACCAAACAGAATACTTCTAGAACTATAAAGGTAAGCAGCAGCAGCAACAACAGCAACAACAACATCAACAACAACAACAACAGAACTATAAAGGTAAGCAGCAGCAGCAACAACAGCAACAACAACATCAACAACAACAACAACAGAACTATAAAGGTAAGCAGCAGCAGCAACAACAGAAACAACAACATCAAGCAACAACAACAGCAACAGCAACAGCAACAGCAACAGCAGCAGCAACAGCAACAGCAACAGCAGCAGCAACAGCAGCAGCAGTAGCAGCAGCAGACAACAACCATTCCATCTCAGCACAGACTAATCAAGCTACAGACTAATCCCTTCACTTCCTTCAAATCATATTCATACAACAGATATGATTTCCATTTTCACAGGGGTACTCTCATGAACCCAGCTTTCAAGAGCAAAACCAAAACCAACAAATTTACAACAAATAATTAAAACAGAATTAAAAAAAATAAAAATTAAAAACAATGAAGACCCAAAAACCCAAACCCTGTGCTTGGTATAATTATACATCAACAGCAAAAGGTTTAAACTGTCAACCATAAATCCCTTGCATCCAAACATATACAATCAGAAATTAAAACAGAGCTTTCATTAGTAACCATAACTATTTGTGTCACAACTTGAAGGTCCATGTTCGAGATTTAGAAAAGAATATACAGATTTCATTATCAACTACTGATATCAAACAAGTTCATAATTTTGCTGGCAAGCCATTTTGGACATGCAAACTCCCAGCTGACAATTCAGCTCAGTTATGATGCCATTTGCAATCAAAAGGGAAAGGAAGAATGCTAATTTCTTGTAGTAAAAAACAAAGAAAAATTCAGTCATGCCAGTTGACAGTTGCGAAATTGTTAAAAGCACGACTGAATTGCAACTGCCAAATCTGTATGAGAGTAAAATTTTCTACATAGGGCTGCTTCTTGGAAACAAAATAATAAAATTAGGCACTCAAGGAATCCATGGATCACAATCCGAAGGACAGCAATAAAGGAAAAAAAAATTAAAAAAAAAAGTGTCATCTGACCCAGATTAGGCCTTTTTCAATCTGACCAAAAATTTCCTCTGGATGTTACGAAAAAAAAAATAATCAGCTAACAAACTTGTAGGTGCTATGCACTTCTTGACAGCTGAGATTGTGTAAATTACAAAAACACATACCCAACAAATAATAACTCACCTAATGGGATTGTGTAATTCATTACCTCACAAGTTTCTAGAGTCTACTGTAGAGGTACAGATTTAAAAGAAAAAGAAAAAGGAACTTACAGCAAAAGCGACGATAGCGGAAGAGAGGGCGAGAAAGCCATACTTGGCCATGCCTTCGGAGAGGCCAACGAAGGTATTAGCTATGCCGAACATAAACCTCCAGATCAAAGCACAGAGTAAAACGGCAGTGGCCCGAAAGAGAAAGAGAGAGTTTATCTTAAAGAAAGCCTGAAATTGCAAACCAATGGCCTGGCGGTAGCGAGAGAAAGCGGAAGAGAGAGCTGTGGCGGGCTTGTCGAAGACCTTTCTGGCGAAGATCTATTGTTGACAGAAGAACCTAAACCCAGGTGGTTTTGAAAGAGAGGAAAGGGTTATGAGGTGGTTTGAAAGTGGAAGTGTTTGAGAAAGAGAGTTTTGGTTTAGAATGTTGAAATTGAAATTGGGAGATCAAGGAGGTTTGGTTTCGGATGATGAGAAATTACGAATAGCAGCGTAAGAAGGGACATTCGGAAGTTCTGATGGGCTTGGAACTCTCCTGAGGCGTGGAACTCTCCTGAGGCGTGGAACTCTCCTGAGGCGTTAGCTAGGGTCCGGAGAAGAGTGAATGAAGGAAAGGGGAAAAGGGTTTTTAATTTTGGTATTTATATGCTACAGTATTTTCAGTTCCGCTACAGTACCGCGTTTGGTTTTTTTCATCTGCGTTTTTTCCACTTAATTGCTACAGTATTTTCAGCAATAAGTTTTCAGTTTCAGCAAAATAAGTTCTATCCAAACAGACCCTTAAGTCCCTATATCATGATGATATTTTATGCTAGGTAGACACTTCTTTGTGTCACTGTCTTAATAGTTTTTAATTATTTTTATCATTTTTCTATAAAATATTTTTAAAAATAGTTCCTCAACCAATGTACTTAGAATATTCTTTAACATTTCCTTTAATTATATTACAATTTTTTTAAAAAATTTTAAAAAATAGTAGAACTTGAATACAAAAACTTAATCATTAGTAATTTTATATCTTAAAAAGCAAAACATATATTTTTTTAAATAAAAAATATCAAAATATAAATATTATTCAATTAATATATAAATATATATAATAATAAAAAATGTCTCATTTAAATGACGTATGCTTACAGTAAAATGAAAATGAAAGAGATGATGTATGCTTACGGTAAAATGAAAATGAAAAAGACCATGCATGTGGTTTCACTGTTTCAAACTGTTTGGAAGAAGGGGACCATATATAAATCCATAATACTGTTTGGTTGGTTAGGATGCGTTGTTGTCAAACATCACAAGATGTCAGGGCTTCGGTTAGTAGATTTTGCTATTACAAGATTTAAATGATCACAAGCAAGTGTAACAATGTTGTCAAGAAATTAGCCACTAAGTCCCTATATCATGATGATATTGTATGCTAGGTAGACATTTCTTTGTGTCACTGTCTTAATAGTTTTTAATTATTTTTATCATTTTTCCATAAAATATTTTTAAAAATAGTTCCTAAACCAATGCACTTAGAATATTCTTTAACATTTCCTTTAATTATATTACAATTTTTAAAATTAAAAACAAAATAGTAGAACTTGAATACAAAAACTTAATCAATAATAATTTTATATCTTAAAAAGCAAAACATATATTTTTTTTAAATAAAAATATCAAAATATAAATATTATTCAATTTATATATAAATATATAAAATAAAATAAAAATGTCTCATTTAAATGACGTATGCTTAGGGTAAAATGAAAATGAAAGATATGACGTATGCTTACGGTAAAATGAAAATGAAAGAGACCATGCATGTGGTATAACTGTTTCAGACTGTTTGGAAGAAGGGGACCATATATAAAACCATAATACTGTTTGGTTGGTTAGGATGCTCTACTGTCAAACATCACATGCCGTCCAAACATAGCAATGCAAATTTAAACAAACTCATTGAAGAGGATAAAGATCAATCATTTCATTTGGATCCCACCTTGGAAAAGTTTTTATTCATCCGAAAGCTCCACGTGTCATACATAGGAAAAAATACTTTAAGGGAACGGAGTATAAAAAAAAAAAAAAAAAAAACTCCAAATAAGCATTCATACAGTATTAACAAATTATAAATACATAAAATCGTTATTTCTTAATACATTAAGATGCAATTATCTACCAATAATAACAAAAAAAAAAAAAAACAAAATAATGTTTTTTTTTTTTAATACTAAGCTAGCTAGGTTTTTTTATTTATTTTTTATTTTATTTTTTGAAGTTAAAGTATTCATAGTTATGGCTGTCTAGAGACCCAACCCACCCGCCGCCGACCGATCTAACTTCTCCGGCGGTTGGCACCGGGTTTGTTCCTCCAAAACCCGAGTTTGGTGGGTTGGATGTCGGTTTTCCTTCTCTAGAATCCGATCAAACTGATCCAACCGACCCACAAGATTTCCGACGATATTTGGTAGAATCGGTGAGATCTAGACCATTTTCGTCAAGATCTCGGCGAGATTTCGTCGGATCTAGCCAAGATCTTGCCAAAAATGGCCTTGACTAGGCCAGATCTGGAGAAACCTCAAAGATTTTGGCCGTTTTCATGTCGGATTTTCGCCATTTTCACACCAGTTTTCGCCGTTTTCTGGATTTTCGACCCTGACCGACCTGCCCGCTACCCGTTAATGGTCTGATCCGCCCAATCCAATTACTCCGGCGGTCGGCGGCGGGTGCATTTTTTTGCCACCCGATTCTGACGGGTCGATTTCGGGTTGGGCACAAACCCGATCCGAACCAACCCATGAACAGGCCTATTCACAGTAGTGGCGCTAAAAAAAATTTATTTTTAGCACCTCAAAAAACTACTTTATCTATTTTACCACCTCACTTTACAATAAACCTAACATCAAATGTTCTATTTTTTTTTACCACTTTATATAAAATAATATAAAAAACTCATTAAAATAATAAAGAAATAGAGAAATTTTGAGTTTTTTAATTGAAGAAAAAGAGATAATCTTAATAAAATATTTTATTTTATTTTTAACAACTTGCTATAGTCAATTGGTATTTATACCAATTTACTATAGTTACAAAAAATTTAGTTTTAATTTCTTCAATAACACATGGTTTTTTGGTTCTTTGGTGGTAAAATAGTTTTTTTATACCAAAATACAAACGTCATTGTGAATATTTTTATTATTTTTATTAAGTTTTTGAGTTGGATAGTTACTAGTTGGGCTAAACTAGCTAGATTGATTGAGGAGAAAGGGGCTTAAGGTCTTGGAAAATGGGCCCAATGACAAAAATAAAATATATAATAAGTAAAAAAAAAATGTAGGCCAAGGGACCCAAGCCCCCTTGGCCCCTACCTATAAGTTCCGTCCCTACATATATATATAGTGGCAAACATACTATTTAAATTAAGCACATTTGATTCGGTGGAATTCAGATTATTCTTGGCATCTAGATTCTTGAAAATGTGATACTAGTCATTTAAATATCTATGAATCAAAAATGTAATGTATTGGTCTGATTTGAAATCTAATAAGGTTCTAAAAAATATGAGATTCTTATATTTGGTTCATCTCATAGAGTTATATGATTTTTTTTTTCAAAATATCCTTAGATTTATAAACTCAATATATATTTTTTTTAATCTTCCTCCAAAATATAATTAGAAAGAAAATAAAAACTATAAATAATGGCAAATTCACTAAAACTATAGTATATTATTTTTGAATGACATGTATGATAAAAATAAATTGTTAACTCTCAAAAATAAATTGTTAGTTTATAATCATAAATTTATAATTATTTAAATGGTCACAAGAAATTAGCAACTAAGTCCCTATATCATGATGATATTTTATGCTAGGTAGAAGAGAGTAAGAGACATTTCTATGTGTTACTGTCTTAATAGTTTGTAATGTACAATATTAAGTTTTTGAATAATATTTTCACTGTCGCTTTATTGAAAAAACTTTATTTAAGATCAGTACAAAAAAAATATAAATAAATAGATTATTCATATTACAATTTTTTTATTAAATAAAATTCTCAGCAAAAGTTAAATACAAAAACATAATTAATAGTAATTTTATATCTCAAAATTTTTTTTTAAAGTTAAATAAAAAATATCAAAATATAAATAGTATTCAATTAATATTTAAATGTTAAAAAAATGTCTCATTTAAATGTGTAATTTTGTATGCTTACGATAAAAATTTTAAAAAGAAAAGAAAAAAAAGGACCATGCATGTGGTTTGACTCTTTCAGACTTTTTGGAAGAAGGGGACCATAATACAGTTTAGTTGATTGGGACGCTCCGCTGTCAAACATCAAACAGCTCCCCCCGCGTGACGTTACATTGCCATCCAAACGCAGTAAATGCAAATTTAAACAAACTCATGAAGAGGATGGATATGGAGATCAATCATTTCATTTGGATCCCACCTTCAAAAAGATTTTATCCATCTAAAAGCTCCACGTGTCATACAAAGAAAAAAACACCTTCAGTTCTTCTTTTTTCTATTTTTAAATAATTACCTTAGTTTTTCTTTATATATACACATAAAATGACAAAAATACTATTTAAATTATGCGAGTTTAATTGGGTAGAATTCACATTATTCCTGTCATTCAAATTTCTAAGAATATGATGGTGGTGATTTGGATGTTTAGGGATGTAATGAATTGGTCTAATTTGAAATCTAACAAGATTTTAAAAAAATATGGGAAATATTACACTTTACCACCGTAAACTATACATTATATTACACTTTGCATCCTAAATTTTTCGAATGCATTTTTTGCACCATAAACTATGACCATTGTTACACTTTGCACCTCGACATTAAGTTTGCTATAAACTTAGATGGAAAAATATGACATCACGTTAAAAGACCTAATTGCTCATCATCTCAATGCTTTAAAAACAAAAGATAAATTACATTTTATTATCCTAAATTATACTCCTTATTATACTTTGCACCCTATATTTTAAATTTTCATCTAAGTTAATAACAAACCTAATGGCATGATGCAAAGTGTAACAGAGGTCATAGTTTAAGGTGCAAAATATGCACTCAAAAAGTTTAAGGTGTAAAGTGTAACATGAGGTATAGTTTAGGGTGATAAAGTATAATTTTTCAAAAAATATGATATTCTTATATTCAATTCATCTCTTAGAGTTACATGAATTATTTATTTTTTTTCAAAATATCCTTAGATTTATAAATCCAATATATATCAAGTCTTTGTTTTTTCTTCCTCCCAAAAAATAATGAGAAACAAAATAATGGCAAATTCACTAAAACTACCGTGTGTTATTTTTGAATGACATGTACAATACCCCCCAAAAAAATGTTAATTTATAATTATAATTATAATTATTTTTGTTTTATATCTATTGGTTGACCCGTAAAGAGGAATGTGTAAAAGTGAGAATGTGAATACCCACTTTTTTTTTTTTTTTTTTTTTAAGGGAACCCATATTTTTACAAAAAAAAATGAGACTAATTAGAATTTAAACACTCATAGTCATAAACATCTGATTTTTCTTAAAATCTTAAAATATAGGACAATGTTTTAAGGTCAAAAAAAAAAAAAAAAAAAAAAAAAAGAAGCACGTGATTTGACTCATAGACTATTTGGAGGGAGAACGTATACCATATTTCAGTAATGCCAACTCAGTATCTGTTTTAGTATTTCCTATTCAATAAATGAGTAACACATATTCCAAAAAAACCACATCAGACTACTCTAATAAATGATTAATTTATCTTCCCAATAATATAGAAGATTGTGATTAATATTGGAGTAATCTAATGTGGTTTTTTGAAATAGGTGTCACTCACTTATTGGATAAAAAATACCAAAACAGATGCTGAGTTGGTATTATTAAAACATAGTATACTTTCTCATTTAGAGGGGACCATATAACTCCATAAGACAGTTGGATTGGCTATCCTGGCTCCAATGTAACATCAAAACATTATAGTATCTATACGAAACCGGGCCTTCAGGGCCATTTGGGCCTTAGACCTAAGCTCGACAGTATGACCCACAGTTCCTGACACCCCTGTTAGAAACTGGGCTTAAGGCCCACTAAGGCCATGGGCGCAGATCCTATGGCATTATGTTTGGCCCAGAACCCATTGGGCCAGTCGTTAAAATATATGCTGATTAATTCGTGGCCAAGAAGTTGTCTGACACGTCCCATCTCCAACACGTGTGACTGCTCAAGAAGGCCATATCCCGGATGCCCGACGACTTCTTGAGAAATTCCGCTGCCAAACATCACCCCCCCTTGAAATGGGAACCAGTTCCAATACCACTCTCACCATACTGAGAAGCGACTACCATTCGACTAGCCGAGTATCAGCAGAAACTCGCCTGACGCTACAACCGATGTGTAACGACAAGGGAATTCAGTGCCGAAGACCTGGTACTATGGAAAGCAGTAGGGAACATGCGGGATAAGAACGCTGGGAAATTGGCCCCTACCTAGAAGGGCCTTACAGGGTTACTACTATCGTAGGAGCGGGAGCTTATTACTTGGAGGATCTAGATGAAAGACCGTTTTTCCAACCATGGAATGTCCACAACTTGAAGAAGTTCTACCACTGATTAGTTAAACTCGGGGGCATAAATTGAATGAAACATTGTATATATGCTTTATAAAGTAATATTAAGATGATGTTTATTACTACAGGTGCGTTTAAATTCCGTTATTGATCTATTAGCACCGGCCAACGGGAAAGGAAAAAGTTAAGAAAACCAAGGCAACATGTTTTACGCTAAGGACAGAAACTTGTCCCTGGTTCGATTCTCATCACCGGGCAGGTGGAAACCTTAATAAAAAATTTCTGAGGATAGAAACATGTCCCCAGTTCGGTCCCTATCACCGAACAGGTGGAAACCTTAATAAAAAATTTCTAAGGTCAGAAACCTGTCCCTGGTTTGATTCCTATCACCGGACAGGTGGAAACCTTAATAAAAAATTTCTAAGGACAGAAACCTGTCCCCGGTTCAATTCCTGTCACCAGACAGATGGAAACCTTAATCAAATTTTTTTTCTAAGGACAGAAACCTATCCCCGGTTTGATTCCTATCACCAAACAGGTGGAAACCTTAATAAAAAATTTCTAAGGACAGAAACCTGTCCCCAGTTCAATTCCTATCATCGGACAGGTGGAAACCTTAATCAAAATTTTTTTCTAAGGACAAAACCTGTCCCCAGTTCAATTCCTATCACCGTACAGGTGAAAACCTTAATCAAAAAATTTCTAAGGACAGAAACCTGTCCCTGGTTTGGTCCCTATCACCGGACAGATGGAAACCTTAATAAAAAAATTTCTAAGGACAGAAACATGTCTCCGGTTCAATTCCTTTCACCAGACAGGTGGAAACCTTAATCAAAAAATTTCTAAGAATGAAAACCTGTCCTCGGTTCGATCCCTATCACCGGACAGGTGGAAACCTTAATAAAAAATTTCTAAAGACAAAAACCTGTCCCCGATTCGATTCCTATCATCAAACAGGTGGAAACCTTAATCAAAAATTTCTAAGGATAGAAACCTATCCCCGGTTCGATTCCTATCAACTGGACAGGTGGAAACCTTAATCAAAAAAATTTTCTAAGGACAAAAACCTGTCCCCGGTTCGATTCCTATCACCAAACAGGTGGAAACCTTAATAAAAAATTTCCAAGAACAGAAACCTGTCCCCGGTTCGATTCCTATCACCGGACAGGTGGAAACCTTAATAAAAAAATTTCTAAAGACAAAAACTTGTCCCCGGTTCGATTCCTATCACCGGACAAGTGGAAACTTTAATAAAAAAAATTCTAAGGATAGAAACCTGTCCCCGGTTCGGTCCCTATCATCGAACATGTGGAAACCTTAATCAAAAAATTTCTAAGTACAGAAACCTGTCCCCGGACAGGCAGAAACCTTGGTCTAAATTCTCTAAAGGCCTGTTCCCAGCTCAGTCCTCATCACCGGATAGGTGAGGGCCTCATGCTAAGTATCCCAAACAGTGTTCTAGCAAAACTTCTAGCATTAAAAGGTTTCATGTCCGAGAATTATTCTGGGCCCATCCCAAACCACTAAAGTGGTACAAGGGTACCCGGACGTGCGAAAACGAAGCCTAAACAACCTTAAGACAACTATACACGATACTCGGTATCCAAAGCCAAGAAACAAAGTTGTTAATGCAAACAAAGCTGTTAATAAAACCATTGTTCGATCACCACAGCCCAGTGACCATAGGAAAACAAGTCCGAAAATAAATGGAAAGGAAATTTAGTGAGCGAAGAATGCAAAAGTGGAAGAGTGATTTAGAATGGAGTATTTATAGAGGCCAAAAGGGATAGAATAAATACCACTTAATAAATGAAGAGCGAGAAACTCTACGAATCCCATCACAACCGCTAAACGCGCACCACCTCAGTTCGTGAACCGTCAGGTAATAATGACGACTGAACCAACTGTCAAATACAACGTGTCTTTTGAGGGCGCATTAATTAACCTCTCAACCACCTAGTGCCTACTGATTAAACTTCTCGGATCGCTATTGTCTCTTGGACTCCTTGATTTGCCCTCAGGCATTGAGCACGAATCAAGGGGGGGCTAATGTACGGCACTAGGCCTCTAGGGCCATTTGGGCCTTAGACCCAAGCTCTACAGTATGACCCATGGTTCCTAATACCCCTATCAGAAACTAGGCTTAAGGCCCACTAGGGCCATGGGCCCAGATCCTATGGCATCATGTTTGGCCCAGAACCCGTTGGGCCGGCCGTTGAAATATATGCTTATTAATTCGTGGTTAGGAAGTTGTCCGGTGCGTCCCATCTCCGACACGTGTGACTGCTCGGGAAGGCCATATCCCGAATGCCTGGCGACTCCTTGAGAAATTCCGCCGCCAAACATCACCCCTCCTTGAAGTGGGAACCAGTTCCAATTCCACTCTCACTACACCCCACTCCCAACTAAACATCCACTTAGTGATAACAATATTGGACCTCCATTCCCACTAGCCATAAGAATAATCTTGATTTTTCCACTAATTTTGGGCTATAAATATATGAGGCTAAGGAAGGGAAGAGGGTTGTTGAAAGTTTGGGAAGAAAGCTTAGAACCAAGAATAATAGTCATAAAAAGTGAGACGAAAACAATACAAAGTGTAAAGTTGTGATTTACAACTATGTTTTATGTTGGCTTTATTCCATGACAAAAAGTGTTGTAATTGCTTTAATTTTGTTCCTTGTATTTTGTGGGATTTTATTGTATTGGGTTTAGTATTAAGTTGGTGAAGACTCAAGCTTAAATGAAGAATCAGTGGATTTCGTGAGAAGCTCACGAGAAGTTAAGCCGCGAAAGAGCATGTGAGGAGCACATGACTGGAAGCTGAAGAGTCGTGCTAGGCTGTCATTTTCGCGAGTGACTCGCGGGTAAGGCCTTCCCGCAAAACAGTCGCGAAACATTCTACCTAGAGGATTTTTTTGTGTGAATTCCTTACCCTTCATCCATACTATATATACCATCATTACCCACAAATGTAAGTAAGGCCATTCAGAGAGAAAAACCCTAAATAGGTTTTCTACAACACACACACCCATCTTTTTAAGAGAGAGCTACTCATCCTTAGTGAGAATTAATTGTAGCCTCTTCTCCTTTCCTCTCCCATTATCATACCTTAAGAGAATATTTGTAACCAAACACAATCCACACATTTTCAGAGTGTAGTGAGTGTTTTTGGGGTTGCTGGGAAGTATTGGAGGATGCCAAGGTTGGCAGATGCAACATGGAGCTTGTTGTGGGATCCGAAGAGCTAGACAAGACACGGTTCTGAGAAGGCTTGTTGGATTAGGAGTTTGGAGGGCTTAGGTACAATGGATAGATTAGGCTTGGAGGGTCTCTTGTTAACCCATGTATCCCAACAAATTGTCTAGTGGATCAATTACCGCTTGGAGGGCAGTGGAGAGGTTTTTCGCCGAGATTCTTTAGTTTCCTCTTCGATAACACGTCTCAGTGTTATCTGTGTTTGCATCTCTCTTCCCTACTCTTGTTCATTTCATTTTACTGTTGTGTTACTTTAAATATGGATTAGAGTAGCTCTCGTGCTTGTATGCTTGTGTTTACACTATTCCGCACTTAGTATTAAGTTAGTGTAAAATCAACCAAGCCGTAATTTGAATTGGGGGTCTAAACAAACTCTTGTATTTTTACACATTTCGAGCTTTCACAAAGATTAGAGAGATATTGCTGGGTCTCTAGGTTAGAATCACCCAAAGTAGGAAATCTAAAGCCCACATTATAAATATATTGTGAGCCCAAGAGCAAGCCAAACCTTTTAAGCTCGTTTAGGGTGCACACAGTATCATTTGAATTTTAGGGACCAAAACAGGTCATCATTGTCACGGATGTACGTACGTAACATAATGTAAATAATACTAGTAAATTATAAACAAGGGCAGCTTTAGGATTTTTGTCTTGGGGTCAATAAGAAACATAAATTATATAAAACCTAAAACAAAAGAGACTTGAATATATTAATATCACCCAGTCAAACAATCATTCAACCAATCATTCAAACAATTTATTCAAACAATCACAGGCCCACACATAGTCACACACATGTTCATACTTGACTTTAGAGGCTCAAAACTCAAGTTGAATTACTCAACAACAAACACAGTTCTTAATGCCACAACTCCCACACACATGGTCCAAGATCAAAAACTCAACAAAAAAAATCAAAACATAACTCCCCACGCACACATACGGTGATTCACTCACACAGATTTAGTGAAATAGCATATCAAAACACTATAAACACACTCTCACAGTGAAAGAAAGAGAGAAAGAGAGAGCTGAAAAATTAGATCAAGCGGTGGCAGAAGGCAGACCAAGCAGCGGCGACAGCGGCGATGGTGGACTAAGGACAGTTAGGCGGTGGCAGATTTTGTGTGTGACTATGTGCGAAGCAAAGGCATCCTTTTTCCTTTGAATTTGGAGAGTGAAGAAAGATAAAGAGAGATTCTAGAGGTTAGGCAGATACAAATTCTTAAGTTTTATTTGACCTTTTTTTTATTTATGATTTTTCAAATTTTGATTTATGGGTTTTTTATTTCTGAGATTAAAGACCAAAATTTTCTTTTGGACTTCTTTTTTTCCCAGAGTTTAAGTTGGGTTTTAAAAAATAAAGGGGTCAGGTTCATGGTGAGGGTGTGCAAATTTGTATTGCCAGGGGTTCAAAATAAATTTTTTTTTTAAATATTATATATATATATATATATATATATAAATTTCGGGTCAAGGGATTCATTTGAACCCCCTGACTATAACATACCGCTGCCCCTGCTAATAAATTCAGCAACCCACGCCACACAAATGCAGCAATGCAAATATCTTCATTAATGATTTAGTACCCGTTTGGATCCCACATCTGTGTTCCACGTCCAGAGTTTCACTTTTTTTTTTAGAAGAGCGTTAATTGAGTTCAGGTGGGTCCCGTGCACTGTTCACGGGACCTACAAATCTCTTTTTCAACAAAACTTTCATTAAAAATGGGTCCTACGACACTATTCACACATTTAAAAATTATTTTGCTATAATGTTTTCAGTTTTTAGTTTTTAATTTTTAGCAAAATAAATGGTATCCAAACGGATAAGGAGATAAATTATTTGAGTTTGGATCCCCAGCACACCATCTAAATTAAAAGCACCATGTGACATAACGTGACACCTGCGTTGTCTCAGTTGAAATCCAGCAAGCAAAGGGTAATTCTTACATGCTTTGGGAGCAATACTCCCACCTTTTGGTGGGTCTCATGGTGGGTTTTACAATGAGCCCACCACTCTCATGTGAGAGAAAGAAGTATTGCTCCTAGAGCACCTAAGTTCTCTTTGCAAGCAAAAAGTGCAGAGACCGCGTAAGCTCAGCGGACAGGTTGGCAGCCACATGGACATTGGACTCAGCTATCCCCTCGCAACCCCTTACTTATATAAATCTTTTGCTCACCCTCATTGCCTTCAATGGCTTCGAATCAAAAGTCGAAACTCAAGGAACTCTCTTACTCTTACCCCTCACTCTTCTCTCTCTCTCTCTCTTTCTCTCTCTCTCTCTCTCTCTCTCTCATTCCAAAAAAAGAAAAAAAATTTGTCATTTTTTCCGAATTCCGAGAGCCACTACTACTACATGAGACATGGGTGGTTTTTATGCAAGCAGCATGTGGTGTCCTTGGAAGACAATAATAACAGAGGAACAGGAACACGACATTATGGTCTCAGCTCTCAAGCACGTTATCACTGGCGGCATCCATGGTCTCACCCCACAACACTTTCAACTACGAGAACAACAACCAGTCCCGGCTAGTGCTGCCACTTTCTCATTATCATCAACCAGCAAGAGGAGCTCGAAGAAGAAGAAGAAGAAGAATGATAATGAGAAGAGATACAGGGGAGTGAGGCAGAGGCCTTGGGGGAAATGGGCTTCTGAGATTCGAGACCCAAGGGAAGTGAAGCGAAAGTGGCTAGGCACGTTCCAGACGGCGGAGGAGGCTGCCCGGGCTTACGATAAGGCTGCCATCAAGTTCCGTGGACCCAGAGCCAAGCTTAATTTCCCTTTCTCAGACTATGGGGAAAAGCCAAGCGACATAAAAGAAGATCAGGTTGCCGAACAAGACCACAATCTCGAAGTTAATCCAAATGTTAATGCGGAGACAATGACAGAGAGCGAGACACAGACTTTGGAAGTGGCAAATAGCAATGACGAAGAGAATGAGTTTTTGGATTGGCTTACGTTGGAAGAACTTGAAGGGTTGTTGAAGGATTGGCCTGACAATCTCAATGACCCTACCAATGACCCCACTCAGTAAAATGGTTTACCAAGTATGCCTTACGGGCCCACATTGATAAAACCCTAGATTATATTATGGTAGAAGTAGAGCATCGAATAAGGGAAAAGGATGCCACCGGCCTTATTGCCTGGTGGTACCTAGTATCATGTGTATCTATGAGCTCGGGGGTTCTATCTCTTGTAATTACCTAGAAAAAACAGTGAGATCATATCGGAGAAGACAAAGATCAAGAAACCATACCCTAGCCAATTGTGGAGTCACCAATGGACCCAAGGAACTAAGGAAGAAGGGTGGAGACTGTGGAGTGTTGGGAGAGACAAAGAGCTCATGACTTGAGTTTTAGGTAAAAAATTTTGGGGTTTTGTGATTTATTTGGTTAGGAATTTGTGATTTGTAATTGTTTTATTAGTATTTTTTGTCGTTGTTATAGACCATATAAGTTATTCGTTTGTTGGTAATTTGGGTTTGTCTAAAAGTTTTCGTTATTATCTAGATTTGGAAATTGTCGCTGGTATTTTGGTTTATCTAAAGGTTTATCTTGGTGTTCTTGGAGCAACTAAGCATGAGGAACGGTCAGATTTTTTTTTTGGTTTTCATGGGTCAATTTGTAAAACTTTTGTGAAGGGGGCCAAGAATAGATATTAAGAATCAGGATCTTAAATTTTGTATAAATTTATATCCGTCTCTTTGACATTTCACAAGTACATAATGAAAAGAAAGGAATTTCTAGAGAAAGTTCTAGAGAGAATATATGAGAATCTAGTAGAAGAATTGCTGTGTATTTACTAACTGAATAGATTACAAGGGATTTAGGATATTTATACAAGATTAGGCTATAACAAACTCCAACAGAATGGTGCCAATCCTCTCTGCCTATAACAGAATTTCCAATGGTCCAATAGGTTAGTTACGCGTGTCCCCCTAGGCTAATGAATTACGAACTCTATCACCAATTGATATTTTGAGCTACAAGTCGTGTCAGGTCTCAACACTAAGGGTAAGTTTGGTACATTAAATGTGGATTACAACAGGAATGGTAATCTTTATTACCGGGAATAAAATATGTTGTAATTGAATAACTAAACATATTCATTAGTTTGGTTGTGAGTTGTAACATTAGAATAAAACTTATGATCTATTTTAGGAAATATCTCATTCATAGAATTATATTTCCTAGAAAATATATATATATATATATATATTTTTTAAATTTTAGAGAGATGAGTTATTTTTTGATGATTTTTTATTTCCATAATTGTTAGGTGGATATAGAAAGTTTATTTATTTGGAAATATATTAATGTTATAAATTATTATATTTACTAAGGAATAGCTATTACAACCCTTTTAGAGAAGAATAGTTATTCCTCATTTTAAAGAATAGCTATTCATAAGGAATTACCATTCCCTGTAATAAAAACATAACCAAACTATTGAATAGCTAAATCATAGGAATAACTGTTACATTACAGTGTCTATTACAGTCTACCAAACGTGCCCTAAGTTACAGGTCGTTTTGATCTTCTGATCTTGTTGATCTTGCTGCTACATTATCTTGACAAATGCAGCTGACCAAAGAGAGAAGCATTCTCTTCCCCAGGGAATAGGAGAAATGCTAGGACCACATTAAGTTATACAACTTTTTGTGATCCTAGCATTACTCAGGGAATAGAGAGGTGGAACAATGGAATTACTATTGTATGAACTACGAAGAAGAGACTGAACTCAAGCCAAATTAATGAGTACCTGTAAATTGCGAACTACAACAAAAAGCTCAGTGTTATTTTCACAGAGAAGCTTCTCACAGTCAATAGCAAACATTGCATTTGACCTCAATCATAACCTTGGACTTTTTAGGGAGCTTTGGAACCACCCATCCTTGCTTCAGCATTTCACACAAGTTATCAGGAACTCAAGCTACAGATGAACTTATTGAGAGCAAAATATACTCTTTCCTCATCAAGTGAAACTTTTTTTTTCCGTGAAAATATAATTTCAGATGAAACTCCAAAAAATCTAATACATTCTTGTGATTAAAGAACAAAAAATCTGGAACATCCTCGTAAATATTGGTACCTAAAAAATTCTTTGGTCTAAATAAAATCAGTTGTCCCAAAAATATCATCCTTAACCCCTAAAGAAAGAAGAATTGAGAAGAAAGAGGACGAAGAAAAAGTTGAGAGTCTGAAGAACTGAGAAGAAAGAAGTATGTATTATAAACATACTAAATGGTAAAGAAGTAATAAATAAATATATGAGAGAATAGATACAATGGGAAATTTGAGAAGCAAAGGTGGCCACGTGGATGGGAGCTTGGGAATGGAAAAAATTATTTGAAAGGAAGGTTCTAGGAACTAGGAAGGCAGTTTTATTTACTTAATAACCAAATTTGTTCTTTAAAAAAAAAAAAAAAATCTGACCACTTATTTTAAAACGCTATTTTTTTAATATACAATTAAAATATTATATTCATTAATCTATATAATTTATCTATTATAGTAAAAAGTTATATTAATTTCTCTAACATATATATACTAGCCTCATCATTTGCACTTTGCATGTGCAATGAGGTTTTTTTTTTCCCTTTATTTTAGTCTAGTGTCATAAAAGTGCACTATTCAAGAAATGGATTAGTAGGATATTGCACTATTCATTTTAAGTGGAGTTGGAGAATGCCCCATTTTAATTCTCGTCAAAGGTCCCAAAATGCTAGGTCCGGCATGTGTAGAAAGTAAATGTTGATTGAGATTATGTAAGAAAAGGTAATAGTGAAACATAAGCGGTTAATGAGAGCACGAAAATGGCCTTTTTAACATGCAAGAAGTGCATATGAAAATAGCTTGAAAAAGTAAAAACAAGCAACGTTTTTTATTTTGAAGAAGTTGCAAAAGAAGCAATTTGGATTAAAGTCATGAATGAAGAAATCACATATTCGCATCCATTGGGAGGAACAACACATTGGAGCTCTAGAAGACCTACTCAAAAGGTTCCATATGAACGATAGTAAACCACTGTCTGTGTCCACCCTAATGGCATTGAACGAGAAGCTACACTCAAATGATGGCATAGAAAAAGTGGATGCAAGAAACTATCGAAGTTTGATTGGAAGTTTAATTAATTTAATTGAAAAGTGCAAGTCTAGATATTGTATATCCAGTCAATCTCATCTCCAGATTTATGAATGAATCAAGCAAGTTCCACTTCACAATAGCAAAACAAACTCTACAGTGTCTACAACGTACAAAGAAATTTGATATCAGGTATGTGAAAGAAAAAGACACCAAGCTTGTGGGATATACAGATAATGATTGGGCAGGCTCAATTGTTGATTGTAAGAGTACTTTTAACTACTTTTTTGATCTAGGTACAAAATGTTGGAGTGGGTTGTGTTTCAAACACTTAGCATTGTGCTTTGTGTCCCACATTAGTTAGAAGTGAACCATGTTATGTGTTTATAAGCCATCATCCACCTTAGATGTTAGAGTTGGGTTTGGGCTTGTTTCTATTTCTTCATTGGGCATGCACAGTGACCATTGGAGCAGCCCATTATTCCTTCTTTACTTTTGGCTTATAAAACCCTTGGGCTATATCCTTTCTCCTTTCTTTTCCTTCTAGCCATTTAGGCTTAGCCCATTGGGCATGCATAGTGACCGTTGGAGCTAGTCCACTATTCCTTTTTTACTTTTGGCTTATAAAACCCTTCAGCCCCGTTGGTCTCTACCCAAGCAACTCGTTGGGCATTTAATAAGCTACCTGTTGGGCATGCACAGTGACCTTTAGAGTCAACCCACTATTCTTTCTTTTCCTTTAGCTTATAAAACCCTTCAGCCCTCATTTTCTTTTAATCATCCTTTTCTTTTTCTAGCTGCATTCCACAACTTCTCTCCCTCTGTTTTGCTCTTATTTTTCCACTCTTCACCATTGAAATTTCTTTTCCTTCTAGCCATTTTAGCTTAGCCCATTGGTCTCTACCTAAGAAGCCTGTTAGACATTTAATAAGTTGCCCATTGGGCATGCACAATGACCATTGGAGCCAGCCCACTATTCCTTCTTTACCTTTGGCTTATAAAACCCTTTAGCCCTCATTTTCTTTTAATCATCCTTTTCTTTTTCTAGCCGCACTCCACAGCTTCTCTCCCTCTGTTCTGCTCTTCACCATAGAAATTTCAGCATCTAATTTTGGTTTTAAGAAAAGGCAAATAAGGTTGTTCTTGGTTCTTCTTGCTTGGGTGTGCGTCCAACTTGAAGAAATTGCTATACTCTAATCCTAGGGGATTGTTCGGCCAAGAAAGCCATTCGTACCGAGTTTTACTCTGAGTGGTACGAATCAACCTTTAAGAACAACGTAATTTGTGTAATTCTATAGTTAATTTGTGAAATCTTTCTAACTCTATCTATTTATTTTTTGGTATTGCTAATTTTTTAGGGTTTATATTGTTAAATCAAATCTTGTTTATTTAGCCATATTTTCCAACACAAAACCATTTTCTTGTTCATCAAAGAAACAAAGAGCTATGACATTATTATCAATAGAAGCTGAATCCATAGCAGATACAGGTGAATACTTGTATGCCTGCAATAAAAAAAGGAAAGAATCTATAATTAGACAATCTATTTATAATAAATTTTAAAGAAAAAATGTAGTATTTAAGATACCAACTACTGTGTGCAGCAAGACAAAGAACGTTTCACAAATTTCAAATTGTCAAGACAAATTAATTAAATTCCTTTTTGACCAAATACTTTAACAAGGGTCAGAGAGATATAATTCCTTACCTATGTAGAACAAGGCCAGCAAGTTTGCACCAATTCCCAACTATTGAACGAACAAGTCAAGCTTTAACGTAACATGTGGCTTAGGAAACTAGTTCCACCGCTCTTTGTTTCACAGTAAATTAAAGAATTCTGGTTATATGTAGCCTGCAATAGATGCAAAGAAATCACAAGAAAAAGAACAATTCTGGTTCATTTGGATTTTGAAGTGTGGAGAGATCACACTGATTCAATATCAAGTTCAATTTGTGACTTAATACCTATAGATATATAATAGTACATATATTAATTAGATTGTAGGCTATCTAATGGGTAATATAGTACACAAAGAATTTAGGAGACATAAATGTATGGCATTAATCATAGTTCAACATTAACATTTTGAATATCCATTAAAACAATATTTCCAATGAACACCTAAAGGTTATTTCTGAGTTGAAATTTTCCAACAATTACCACAAATTCTTAAGAGGAGCCTCAAATTCTAGTTCAAAACAAGAATTCTTAGTTGAACTATTAAGAGCAAGCAAGAGTACCAGTAACAGTTCTATGCTATTTAACTTATGAATTACTTGAGAAGTAAAATGAGAAGGAATAATGGAGAACCATAATTCACATTTTTTTTTTATAATCAAACCGCAGCTACAAGTATTTGTTCACACTCAAAAGTGAAAAATACATTTCTATTCATTCTTCCAAGTAAAAAAATTCAGTGAGAAACCAAGACCTTGTGATTGGGAATCTCTAAATTGCTAATAGTATGACCAAGTTAATACCGAAGGATCAAAAATAGAATGGCTGGACCATAACTTCTCAGCTGAGAGGCAAGTTTGGAACATGAAAACTGCGTTGCCCATAGTGAATATCCCAAAGCACTTCAACTGGAAGACCATCCATTACAATGGCGTGGTTGCCCCTAAACTTCCACTTCAACCTCTTGACCTGGCATCACTATCTGCGGATCACTAAGCCCAACAGTGTCAGTATGTCACACTCAATTGTGACATCATGCATTTGCCCCTTATCACAAAATTTAGTTTTTGCCCCATAAAACCTCCTCCCAAACATATGTTCCCTCTTAGAAGTAAAACTAGTTTTTGATGAAATACAACAGCTAAATAATCCCTCCACTGGCTCTAGCCCAGAACCAAATTTAGCATTAGTTAAGTCCAGTAAAAATCCACTTTTAAATTCTTAGACCCTTTACCTTTAGAGAACAACCATGGCTTTATATCAACCTTACAAAGGCATTGATTGGAACAACCAAATCATCAATCCCAACACTAAGGCCTCGACCCATCAAACTTTTGGTCCACGTAATGGTGATCAAGCCAAAGTTAACACCAAAATCTTAGCAGGGAAAAACACCCGGAAATGGGGAGGCCCTTTATTTTTAACACTTATCTCAACAATTATCCCAACCGTTTAAGTATACTAATTTCCTTGCTTTTACTCCACGGTTGAGTACAACCGCAGAAAATTAAGGCTTCTACCAATGGCTTTTACTGACCGTAGATTAAAAGTGTGTTGAGAAAGCTCAAGTTATTTTTAGTTATAATATACTATGATAATGCGTCAGACCTTGCTATAACTAAAAATTCAGTATTTCACAGTAGAACAAAGCAAATTAAACTTCATCATCATTCATCGGAAAATTGGTGTAAGAAGGTGAAATACAATTGGAATTCTTCAATGTAAATGAACAACTAGCGGATATTTTTACAAATGTCCATACACTATAACAGTTTAAAAAATTTAAGAAAAATATGAGAACTACAAATTAAGAGGCCATGCGTTTGCGTATATAATTTGTAATTCACAAGTGGCTGTGCCGCTGTGTTAGCTGTTGAAAATTCACCGGAGATGATGAACGGGTGGCAGTAAATAAAATGAAGATGAAGTTGGTTAGTTGACATCTCACAAAAGCCGGGTGTCACTGAAAAGAAAATTCACAATTCCTAAACAGTAAAGTCCTAGAGCTTTTCAAGAATTCCAAAAATCACCAGAATTACTTTTGTATTCTGAAGCAGATTCGAGAACCAACCAAAGCGATTCTTTAATTATTGCCTTGTGCAATGAAAATAATGATGCACAAAAAAAAAAAAAAAAAAAAAAGTAATGAAATGAAATAGCAAATAGAGCATACTTTGTAACAACTACTTGGAACCAGAGATGCCTAATAAAAGTGTAACATAATAGTTCAGTTGAAGCGAGTTATGCAGTGTTGGTCAAAGTAAAAGAACATATCTGATGATAGTGATGAGCAGAGAGAAGCCATAGAGTTGGTACCCTCTGTAGCTCTCTTTGGTTGTGAGCTGGGTCTCAAGGGTTTGGAGCCATTGTCTCTGAGACCATTGCCCTTTGAAGTAATTTCTTTCTCCAACCCCGGCCTTCACTCTCTTCTTGGGGGTCACTTGATTGACGCTATATATATAAAGGTAGCGTTGGTGGGCTTCAGTGGCTGGAGTGTTAATGTTGGACTGTATTGTTCAAATAAACCAGTAAGTATTTTACAAAATGTTTGGTTTGAGGAGCGTCTTCAGCTTTTGAGATCGTTGGTGGCCTCTAAGCTCTAACTTACATGTTCTGTAATCTTGTCTTGTTCTTTATCTTCAAAAAAATTGCCTTTTCTATTAAAAACAAAAGAATGGTCAGAGGGAAAAGAGAGGGTGAAATAATGTTTTTTACTTCGTTGACATGAAAGGAACGCAATTTCGCTCTTGTTTCCAAAACTATGGGGACCCATGATTTTACTGTGAAATAGGCCTGTCGATTTGAACATGTTTAACATTTTTAGCCAGCTCAGCAGGCAACAGCCAATTTATTGTTCCGAAAAGTATTAGAAACAAAGGGGATGTTTCATTTGTTTATGTCAAACCAGTTGTTATGGATATTTGGCGGCATAACTGACTAACTTGGACACATGCAGGATGCATCCTCTCGGGTGAATTCTGCCGTCCAATTTAATTTTTCATTTCCCAATACATTTTTAAGTATGGAATTAGAATTGAGTTCTTTTACGAAGTTAATAAAATCTCATAATATTTTTATAATAGAAAATAAATTAAATTAAAAATTTTATTAAAACTCACCACAGCTTAAAATAAGAGTGTTATAAACATGTTGTAAGATTATATTAAGAGTCCGTTTGGATACAGCTGAAAACTGAAACTGAAAACTGAAAAACATTGTAGCGAAATAATTTTTAAATGTGTGAATAGTATTGTGGGACCCATTTTTAATGAAAAAGTTGCTGAAAAGTGAAATTTGTGGGTCCGTGAACAGTACACGATGTGCTGTGATTGGTCCAAAAAAATTTGAAAAGTCAAAGTTTGCGGCTACTGTTCATTGAACAGTGCATGAACAGTAGCCGCAACACCCAAAACGCCCCAAAACGTGTGAAAAAAAAAAAAAACGCAAACGCAGGATTGGGCAGAAAACGCCCAATCCAAACGCACTCTAAGAGTGTTATAAAAATGTTAACTGAGTTCCGGTCGGTCCCGTGCACTGTTCATGGGACCTACAAATCTCTTTTTTCAACAAAACTTTCATTAAAAATGGGTTCTACGATACTATTCACACATTTAAAAATTATTTTGCTACAATATTTTCAATTTTTAGTTTTTAATTTTTAGCAAAATAAATGGTATCCAAACGGATAAGGAGATAAATTATTTGAGTTTGGATCCCCAGCACACCATCTAAATTAAAAGCACCATGTGACATGACGTGACACCTGCGTTGTCTCAGTTGAAATCCAGCAAGCAAAGGGTAATTCTTACATGCTTTGGGAGCAATACTCCCACCTTTTGGTGGGTCTCATGGTGGGTTTTACAATGAGCCCACCACTCTCATGTGAGAGAAAGAAGTATTGCTCCTCGAGCACCTAAGTTCTCTCTGCAAGCAAAAAGTGTAGAGACCGCGTAAGCTCAGCGGACAGGTTGGCAGCCACATGGACATTGGACTCAGCTATCCCCTCGCAACCCCTTACTTATATAAATCTTTTGCTCACCCTCACTGCCTTCAATGGCTTCGAATCAAAAGTCGAAACTCAAGGAACTCTCTTACTCTTACCCCTCACTCTTCTCTCTCTCTCTCTCTCTCTCTCTCTCATTCCAAAAAAAGAAAAAAAATTTGTCATTTTTTCCGAATTCCGAGAGCCACTACTACTACATGAGACATGGGTGGTTTTTATGCAAGCAGCATGTGGTGTCCTTGGAAGACAATAATAACAGAGGAACAGGAACACGACATTATGGTCTCAGCTCTCAAGCACGTTATCACTGGCGGCATCCATGGTCTCACCCCACAACACTTTTAACTACTAGAACAACAACCAGTCCCGGCTAGTGCTGCCACTTTCTCATTATCATCAACCAGCAAGAGGAGCTCGAAGAAGAAGAAGAAGAAGAATGATAATGAGAAGAGATACAGGGGAGTGAGGCAGAGGCCTTGGGGGAAATGGGCTTCTGAGATTCGAGACCCAAGGGAAGCGAAGCGAAAGTGGCTAGGCACGTTCCAGACGGTGGAGGAGGCTGCCTGGGCTTACGATAAGGCTGCCATCAAGTTCCGTGGACCCAGAGCCAAGCTTAATTTCCCTTTCTCAGACTATGGGGAAAAGCCAAGCGACATAGAAGAAGATCAGGTTGCCGAACAAGACCACAATCTCGAAGTTAATCCAAATGTTAATGCGGAGACAATGACAGAGAGCGAGACACAGACTTTGGAAGTGGCAAATAGCAATGACGAAGAGAATGAGTTTTTGGATTGGCTTACGTTGGAAGAACTTGAAGGGTTGTTGAAGGATTGGCCTGACAATCTCAATGACCCTACCAATGACCCCACTCAGTAAAATGGTTTACCAAGTATGCCTTACGGGCCCACATTGATAAAACCCTAGATTATATTATGGTAGAAGTAGAGCATCGAATAAGGGAAAAGGATGCCACCGGCCTTATTGCCTGGTGGTACCTAGTATCATGTGTATCTATGAGCTCGGGGGTTCTATCTCTGTAATTACCTAGAAAAAACAGTGAGATCATATTGGAGAACACAAAGATCAAGAAACCATACCCTAGTCAATTGTGGAGTCACCAATGGACCCAAGGAACTGAGGAAGAAGGGTGGAGACTGTGGAGTGTTGGGAGAGACAAAGTGCTCATGACTTGAGTTTTAGGTAAAAAATTTTGGGGTTTTGTGATTTATTTGGTTAGGAATTTGTGATTTGTAATTGTTTTATTAGTATTTTTTGTTGTTGTTATAGACCATATAAGTTATTCGTTTGTTGGTAATTTGGGTTTGTCTAAAAGTTTTCGTTATTATCTAGATTTGTAAATTGTTCGCAGGTATTTTGGTTTATCTAAAGGTTTATCTTGGTGTTCTTGGAGCAACTAGGCATGAGGAATGGTCAGATTTTTTTTTTGGTTTTCATGGGTCAATTTGTAAAACTTTTGTGAAGGGGGCCAAGAATAGATATTAAGAATCAGGATCTTAAATTTTGTATAAATTTATATCCGTCTCTTTGACATTTCACAAGTACATAATGAAAAGAAAGGAATTTCTAGAGAAAGTTCTAGAGAGAATATATGAGAATCTAGTAGAAGAATTGCTGTGTATTTACTAACTGAATAGATTACAAGGGATTTAGGATATTTATACAAGATTAGGCTATAACAAACTCCAACAGAATGGTGCCAATCCTCTCTGCCTATAACAGAATTTCCAATGGTCCAATAGGTTAGTTACGCGTGTCCCCCTAGGCTAATGAATTACGAACTCTATCACCAATTGATATTTTGAGCTACAAGTCGTGTCAGGTCTCAACACTAAGGGTAAGTTTGGTACATTAAATGTGGATTACAACAGGAATGGTAATCTTTATTACCGGGAATAAAATATGTTGTAATTGAATAACTAAACATATTCATTAGTTTGGTTGTGAGTTGTAACATTAGAATAAAACTTATGATCTATTTTAGGAAATATCTCATTCATAGAATTATATTTCCTAGAAAATATATATATATATATATATATTTTTTAAATTTTAGAGAGATGAGTTATTTTTTGATGATTTTTTATTTCCATAATTGTTAGGTGGATATAGAAAGTTTATTTATTTGGAAATATATTAATGTTATAAATTATTATATTTACTAAGGAATAGCTATTACAACCATTTTAGAGAAGAATAGTTATTCCTCATTTTAAAGAATAGCTATTCATAAGGAATTACCATTCCCTGTAATAAAAACATAACCAAACTATTGAATAGCTAAATCATAGGAATAACTGTTACATTACAGTGTCTATTACAGTCTACCAAACGTGCCCTAAGTTACAGGTCGTTTTGATCTTCTGATCTTGTTGATCTTGCTGCTACATTATCTTGACAAATGCAGCTGACCAAAGAGAGAAGCATTCTCTTCCCCAGGGAATAGGAGAAATGCTAGGACCACATTAAGTTATACAACTTTTTGTGATCCTAGCATTACTCAGGGAATAGAGAGGTGGAACAATGGAATTACTATTGTATGAACTACGAAGAAGAGACTGAACTCAAGCCAAATTAATGAGTACCTGTAAATTGCGAACTACAACAAAAAGCTCAGTGTTATTTTCACAGAGAAGCTTCTCACAGTCAATAGCAAACATTGCATTTGACCTCAATCATAACCTTGGACTTTTTAGGGAGCTTTGGAACCACCCATCCTTGCTTCAGCATTTCACACAAGTTATCAGGAACTCAAGCTACAGATGAACTTATTGAGAGCAAAATATACTCTTTCCTCATCAAGTGAAACTTTTTTTTTCCGTGAAAATATAATTTCAGATGAAACTCCAAAAAATCTAATACATTCTTGTGATTAAAGAACAAAAAATCTGGAACATCCTCGTAAATATTGGTACCTAAAAAATTCTTTGGTCTAAATAAAATCAGTTGTCCCAAAAATATCATCCTTAACCCCTAAAGAAAGAAGAATTGAGAAGAAAGAGGACGAAGAAAAAGTTGAGAGTCTGAAGAACTGAGAAGAAAGAAGTATGTATTATAAACATACTAAATGGTAAAGAAGTAATAAATAAATATATGAGAGAATAGATACAATGGGAAATTTGAGAAGCAAAGGTGGCCACGTGGATGGGAGCTTGGGAATGGAAAAAATTATTTGAAAGGAAGGTTCTAGGAACTAGGAAGGCAGTTTTATTTACTTAATAACCAAATTTGTTCTTTAAAAAAAAAAAAAAAATCTGACCACTTATTTTAAAACGCTATTTTTTTAATATACAATTAAAATATTATATTCATTAATCTATATAATTTATCTATTATAGTAAAAAGTTATATTAATTTCTCTAACATATATATACTAGCCTCATCATTTGCACTTTGCATGTGCAATGAGGTTTTTTTTTTCCCTTTATTTTAGTCTAGTGTCATAAAAGTGCACTATTCAAGAAATGGATTAGTAGGATATTGCACTATTCATTTTAAGTGGAGTTGGAGAATGCCCCATTTTAATTCTCGTCAAAGGTCCCAAAATGCTAGGTCCGGCATGTGTAGAAAGTAAATGTTGATTGAGATTATGTAAGAAAAGGTAATAGTGAAACATAAGCGGTTAATGAGAGCACGAAAATGGCCTTTTTAACATGCAAGAAGTGCATATGAAAATAGCTTGAAAAAGTAAAAACAAGCAACGTTTTTTATTTTGAAGAAGTTGCAAAAGAAGCAATTTGGATTAAAGTCATGAATGAAGAAATCACATATTCGCATCCATTGGGAGGAACAACACATTGGAGCTCTAGAAGACCTACTCAAAAGGTTCCATATGAACGATAGTAAACCACTGTCTGTGTCCACCCTAATGGCATTGAACGAGAAGCTACACTCAAATGATGGCATAGAAAAAGTGGATGCAAGAAACTATCGAAGTTTGATTGGAAGTTTAATTAATTTAATTGAAAAGTGCAAGTCTAGATATTGTATATCCAGTCAATCTCATCTCCAGATTTATGAATGAATCAAGCAAGTTCCACTTCACAATAGCAAAACAAACTCTACAGTGTCTACAACGTACAAAGAAATTTGATATCAGGTATGTGAAAGAAAAAGACACCAAGCTTGTGGGATATACAGATAATGATTGGGCAGGCTCAATTGTTGATTGTAAGAGTACTTTTAACTACTTTTTTGATCTAGGTACAAAATGTTGGAGTGGGTTGTGTTTCAAACACTTAGCATTGTGCTTTGTGTCCCACATTAGTTAGAAGTGAACCATGTTATGTGTTTATAAGCCATCATCCACCTTAGATGTTAGAGTTGGGTTTGGGCTTGTTTCTATTTCTTCATTGGGCATGCACAGTGACCATTGGAGCAGCCCATTATTCCTTCTTTACTTTTGGCTTATAAAACCCTTGGGCTATATCCTTTCTCCTTTCTTTTCCTTCTAGCCATTTAGGCTTAGCCCATTGGGCATGCATAGTGACCGTTGGAGCTAGTCCACTATTCCTTTTTTACTTTTGGCTTATAAAACCCTTCAGCCCCGTTGGTCTCTACCCAAGCAACTCGTTGGGCATTTAATAAGCTACCTGTTGGGCATGCACAGTGACCTTTAGAGTCAACCCACTATTCTTTCTTTTCCTTTAGCTTATAAAACCCTTCAGCCCTCATTTTCTTTTAATCATCCTTTTCTTTTTCTAGCTGCATTCCACAGCTTCTCTCCCTCTGTTTTGCTCTTATTTCTCCACTCTTCACCATTGAAATTTCTTTTCCTTCTAGCCATTTTAGCTTAGCCCATTGGTCTCTACCTAAGAAGCCTGTTAGACATTTAATAAGTTGCCCATTGGGCATGCACAATGACCATTGGAGCCAGCCCACTATTCCTTCTTTACCTTTGGCTTATAAAACCCTTTAGCCCTCATTTTCTTTTAATCATCCTTTTCTTTTTCTAGCCGCACTCCACAGCTTCTCTCCCTCTGTTCTGCTCTTCACCATAGAAATTTCAGCATCTAATTTTGGTTTTAAGAAAAGGCAAATAAGGTTGTTCTTGGTTCTTCTTGCTTGGGTGTGCGTCCAACTTGAAGAAATTGCTATACTCTAATCCTAGGGGATTGTTCGGCCAAGAAAGCCATTCGTACCGAGTTTTACTCTGAGTGGTACGAATCAACCTTTAAGAACAACGTAATTTGTGTAATTCTATAGTTAATTTGTGAAATCTTTCTAACTCTATCTATTTATTTTTTGGTATTGCTAATTTTTTAGGGTTTATATTGTTAAATCAAATCTTGTTTATTTAGCCATATTTTCCAACACAAAACCATTTTCTTGTTCATCAAAGAAACAAAGAGCTATGACATTATTATCAATAGAAGCTGAATCCATAGCAGATACAGGTGAATACTTGTATGCCTGCAATAAAAAAAGGAAAGAATCTATAATTAGACAATCTATTTATAATAAATTTTAAAGAAAAAATGTAGTATTTAAGATACCAACTACTGTGTGCAGCAAGACAAAGAACGTTTCACAAATTTCAAATTGTCAAGACAAATTAATTAAATTCCTTTTTGACCAAATACTTTAACAAGGGTCAGAGAGATATAATTCCTTACCTATGTAGAACAAGGCCAGCAAGTTTGCACCAATTCGCAACTATTGAACGAACAAGTCAAGCTTTAACGTAACATGTGGCTTAGGAAACTAGTTCCACCGCTCTTTGTTTCACAGTAAATTAAAGAATTCTGGTTATATGTAGCCTGCAATAGATGCAAAGAAATCACAAGAAAAAGAACAATTCTGGTTCATTTGGATTTTGAAGTGTGGAGAGATCACACTGATTCAATATCAAGTTCAATTTGTGACTTAATACCTATAGATATATAATAGTACATATATTAATTAGATTGTAGGCTATCTAATGGGTAATATAGTACACAAAGAATTTAGGAGACATAAATGTATGGCATTAATCATAGTTCAACATTAACATTTTGAATATCCATTAAAACAATATTTCCAATGAACACCTAAAGGTTATTTCTGAGTTGAAATTTTCCAACAATTACCACAAATTCTTAAGAGGAGCCTCAAATTCTAGTTCAAAACAAGAATTCTTAGTTGAACTATTAAAAGCAAGCAAGAGTACCATTAACAGTTCTATGCTATTTAACTTATGAATTACTTGAGAAGTAAAATGAGAAGGAATAATGGAGAACCATAATTCACATTTTTTTTTTTTTTATAATCAAACCGCAGCTAAAAGTATTTGTTCACACTCAAAAGTGAAAAATACATTTCTATTCATTCTTCCAAGTAAACAAAATCAGTGAGAAACCAAGACCTTGTGATTGGGAATCTCTAAATTGCTAATAGTATGACCAAGTTAATACCGAAGGATCAAAAATAGAATGGCTGGACCATAACTTCTCAGCTGAGAGGCAAGTTTGGAACATGAAAACTGCATTGCCCATAGTGAACATCCCAAAGCACTTCAACTGGAAGACCATCCACTACAATGGCGTGGTTGCCCCTAAACTTCCACTTCAACCTCTTGACCTGGCATCACTATCTGCGGATCACTAAGCCCAACAGTGTCAGTATGTCGCGCTCAATTGTGACATAATGCATTTGCCCCTTATCACAAAATTTAGTTTTTGCCCTATAAAACCTCCTCCCAAACATATGTTCCCTCTTAGAAGTAAAACTATTTCTTGATAAAATGCAACAGCTAAATAATCCCTCCACTGGCTCTAGCCCAGAACCAAATTTAGCATTAGTTAAGTCCAGTAAATCTCAATTTTACTAGAATCCACTTTTAAATTCTTAGACCCTTTACTTTTACACTATGTTTGGATGGATGGATTTTAGGGAGGATGGAAAAAAAAGAGTGAAAAATAGGAGAGAAAATGGGTGGGAATGGTGTTTGGATGAGAGGGGGAGGGGGAGAGAAAAGTGGTGGGGCCTAGCTATTTTCTCTCTGGGCCCACCACAATTCAATCTCTCCAAAATGGAGAGAAAATGGGGGAGAAAAGGAGGAAGAGTGTATTGGACAAAATTGCCTTTCTCTATCCCATGCCAACTTTTTGTCTTTCCATCGTTTTTTTTTTTTTTTGGCCTAGATAAAATCTCTTCAGGTTTGCACAGTACGTTCACGTTGGTTTTGGTTTTGGTTTTGGTTTTTTTTTTTTGGTGGATAAAATTTTGCACAATAGACGTTGGTTCTTTTTGTTTGTTTTTATCTTTTTTTTTTTAAATATCCTTTTAGCATTTGCTTATTTTATAAATAAATAAATAAAATTAAAGTGTCCATACAATTTTTTTTTAATAATAAATGTGTTACTTTTTGTTTATATATTTAGTAAGGATATAATGGTAAATTTATATCAACTTCATTTTTCATCCTCTCATTTTTTATCTCAACTAAATAAAAAAGTTTTCTATCCCTCCACTTTTTCACCCTTCCAACCAAACACAAATGAGAGAAAACTAAATATTTTCTATCCTTCCACTTTTCCATCCTCCCACAATTTTCTATCCTCCCACTTTTCCATCCTCCCAACCAAATGGACCCTTAGAGAACAACCATGGCTTTATATCAACCTTACAAAGGCATTGATTGGAACAACCAAATCATCAATCCCAACACTAAGGCCTCGGCCCACCAAACTTTTGGTCCATCTAATGGTGATCAAGCCAAAGTTAAAACCAAAATCTTAGCAGGGAAAAACACCCGGAAATGGAGGGCACCTTTATTTTTAACACTTATCTTAACAATTATCCCAACCGTTTAAGTATACTATTTTCCTTGCTTTTACTCCACGGTTGAGTACAACCGCAGAAAATTAGGGCTTCTACCAATGGCTTTTAGTGACCGTAGATTAAAAGTATGTTGAGAAAGCTCAAGTTATTTTTAGTTATAATATACTATGATAATGCGTCAGACCTTGCCATAACTAAAAATTCAGTATTTCACAGTAGAACAAAGCAAATTAAACTTCATCATCATTCATCGGAAAATTGGTGTAAGAAGGTGAAATACAATTGGAATTCTTCAATGTAAATGAACAACTAGCGGATATTTTTACAAATGTCCATACACTATAACAGTTTAAAGAATTTAAGAAAAATATGAGAACTACAAATTAAGAGGCCATGTGTTTGCGTATATAATTTGTAATTCACAAGTGGCTGTGCCGCTATGTTAGCTGTTGAAAATTCACCGGAGATGATGAACGGGTGGCAGTAAATAAAATGAAGATGAAGTTGGTTAGTTGACATCTCACAAAAGCCGAGTGTCACTGAAAAGAAAATTCACAATTCCTAAAGAGTAAAGTCCTAGAGCTTTTCAAGAATTCCACAAATCACCAGAATTACTTTTGTATTCTGAAGCAGATTCGAGAACCAACCAAAGCGATTCTTTAATTATTACCTTGTGCAATGAAAATAATGATGCACAACAAAAAAAGAAGTAATTAAATGAAATAGCAAACAGAGCATACTTTGTAACAACCCGTGCTACTTGGAACCAGAGATGCCTAATAAAAGTGTAACATAATAGTTCAGTTGAAGCGAGTTATGCAGTGTTGGTCAAAGCAAAAGAACATATCTGATGATAGTGATGAGCAGAGAGAAGCCATAGAGTTGGTACCCTGTGTAGCTCTCTTTGGTTGTGAGCTGGCTCTCAAGGGTTTGGAGCCATTGTCTCTGAGACCATTGCCCTTTGAAGTAATTTCTTTCTCCAACCCCGGCCTTTACTCTCTTCTTGGGGGTCACTTGATTGACGCTATATATATAAAGGTAGCGTTGGTGGGCTTCAGTGGCTGGAGTGTTAATCTTGGACTGAATTGTTCAAATAAACCAGTAAGTATTTTACAAAATGTTTGGTTTGAGGAGCATCTTCAGCTTTTGAGATCGTTGGTGGCCCCTAAGCTCTAACTTACACGTTCTGTAATCTTGTCTTGTTCTTTATCTTCAAAAAAATTGCCTTTTCTATTAAAAACAAAAGAATGGTCAGAGGGAAAAGAGAGGGTGAAATAATGTTTTTTACTTCGTTGACATGAAAGGAACGCAATTTCGCTCTTGTTTCCAAAACTATGGGGACCCATGATTTTACTGTGAAATAGGCCTGTCGATTTGAACATGTTTAACATTTTTAGCCAGCTCAGCAGGCAACAGCAAATTTATTGTTCCGAAAAGTATTAGAAACAAAGGGGATGTTTCATTTGTTTATGTCAAACCAGTTGTTATGGATATTTGGCGGCATAACTGACTAACTTGGACACATGCAGGATGCATCCTCTCGGGTGAATTCTGCCGTCCAATTTAATTTTTCATTTCCCAATACATTTTTAAGTATGGAATTAGAATTGAGTTCTTTTACGAAGTTAATAAAATCTCATAATATTTTTATAATAAAAGTAGTTCATTAAACTAATATGCATAGGACATTCTTTGACATTTCCTTTAATTATATTATTGAAGATGATGAAATATGAGTCCTGACGGGCCTACCTTAATGGGCCTGATGGATATAAACTGTTGGGCCTATGTAGAGGTGATCCTGCGCGCCTTGGAGGCCCATCGCTGAGGGCCCATAATCCGAAATGACCAAGTAAAGCCCTGAAAAGATTGGTATCAGAGTCCCACATTGGAAAGATATGGAGTTCTAGAAGAAAAGCCTACTCTCCACCACTATAGTCCCACATTGGAAAGATCTGGAGGTAAAGAGCCACCTCTCCACCACTATAAAAGGGCCGACATTCTCACAAATCGAGGTAAGATGAATTGACCCCTCCCTAACGCTTTAGAAAGTGGAAGGACGAATTCTGACTTGACCTTCGGAGAGTGTTAGGCCGGCCCCATACCGGTGCTCTCTAAAGGTTTTCTCTCGATCGCTTTTGTCGTGCAGGTTCGATTTTGAGTCGCGAGCACGGTGTGACCCATTGGTGACAAATTTTCAACATCATCAGTTGGCGCCGTCTGTGGGAAATCGGTGTGGCACTTCATCGCTTCCTAGACAAAAGAGTTACATGGTACTCACGCGCTCAATGGCAACCACGCATGACGTCCAAGAAGAAACCCCTACGACTGCCCTTGAGAAACAAGTCAGGACGCTCGCCGCAGCAGTGGAGCGCCTAACCAAACAAAACCACGACCTAGAAGAGCAACTGAACCAAAAGACTGCGGCGGTCAATAACCAAGGAGCGGATCAGGAGGGGACCAGCGCTGAAAGGAGAGATCAGGACGGACAACAGGAGAGTAACGCCCCGAGCAGACCAGTGCGACGGGACGTTAACATCCCTACCCCGACGGATACGACTCCCCAATCCATCATCGTGGAGATGCAGGCGATTAAGAAACAGATGGATGTAATGATGAACGCTCTCAAGGGTCGAGTGTCAAGTGATCTTGACGACCTTGTCAACAGGACTGACTCGCCCTTCACTACAGCCGTCAACTCCTTCCCCCTGCCGAATAAGTTCCGCATGCCGAGTATGGACAGTTATGACGGAGTCAAGGACCCCCTAGATCACCTAGAGACCTTCAAGACCCTGATGCACCTTCAGGGAGTGGCAGACGCGATTATGTGCAGGGCCTTCCCTACAACCCTAAAGGGCGCAGCAAGGATTTGGTTCAGCCGACTAGCACCCAACACCATCAGCACCTTCAAGGAACTAAGTGCTCAATTTACTACGCACTTCATCGGAGGACATCGGTATAGAAAATCCACGGCTTGTTTAATGAACATCAAAAGCAGCGAGAGGAGGAGACGCTGCGGGCCTACATATCACGCTTCAATAAGGAAGCGCTCTCGATCGACGAAGCCGACGACAAGATATTGGTAGCAGCATTCACGAATGGGCTGAAAGGGGGTAAGTTTTTGTTCTCCCTATACAAAAACGACCCCAAGACCATGTCGGAGGTGCTTTACCGGGCCACCAAATATATGAACGCTGAGGACGCACTATTATCGATAGAAGATAGACCCAAGAAAAGAGACAGACAGGAGGATTCTCAACAGGACCAGGGGCGGAAGAAAGGAAGGATGGGAGACCGAAGGGAGGACAGACGTCCAAAACCCATGGGCGGAAGGTTCGCAAGTTTCACCCCGCTAAACGCACCGATTGACCAAGTCCTAATGCAGATTAAGGACGAAGGGTCCCTGACGTTCCCAGGAAAGCTGAAGAGTGACCCCAGCAAAAGGTCCAGAGACAAATATTACCGCTTTCATCGTGACCACAGCCACAACACGGCCGATTGCTACGACTTGAAGCAACAAATCGAAGCCCTTATCCGACAAGGAAAGCTACAGAAGTTCGTCAACAAGCGAAGAACGGATCAACCCCCGCAGGAACAACAACTCCGCCGAGAAAACGAGCGACCAAGACCCCCAATAGGAGACATAAGAATGATAATCGGAGGGACTACTGCAACCGGATCGTCAAAGAAGGCTCGCAAAACATACCTTCGGATGGTACAAAATATCCAGTTGACGAGCAGAGTGCCAAGGATAGCAGACAGAGAAGTCCCTATTGTCGGGTTCACGGAAGATGATGCACGGCGCCTACATCATCCACACGACGATGCCCTCGTCGTCAGCATGCGGACAGGAGACTACAACGTGCACCGAGTGCTGATCGACAACGGAAGCTCGGCCGACATCTTGTACTATCCAGCATTCCAGCAAATGAGGATTGACAGGGAGCTGCTAATACCGACAGACGCCCCGCTCGTTGGTTTTGGAGGGAGTAGGGTATTCCCTTTGGGCTCGGTAACATTACCGCTGACAGTAGGAGATTACCCCCAACAGATAACCAGGAACGTGACATTCTTGGTGGTCGATTGCTCGTCCGCTAAACGCACCGATTGACCAAGTCCTAATGCAGATTAAGGACGAAGGGTCCCTGACGTTCCCAGGAAAGCTGAAGAGTGACCCCAGCAAAAGGTCCAGAGACAAATATTGCCGCTTTCATCGTGACCACAGCCACAACACGGCCGATTGCTACGACTTGAAGCAACAAATCGAAGCCCTTATCCGACAAGGAAAGCTACAGAAGTTCGTCAACAAGCGAAGAACGGATCAACCCCCGCAGGAACAACAACTCCGCCGAGAAAACGAGCGACCAAGACCCCCAATAGGAGACATAAGAATGATAATCGGAGGGACTACTGCAATCGGATCGTCAAAGAAGGCTCGCAAAACATACCTTCGGATGGTACAAAATATCCAGTTGACGGGCAGAGTGCCAAGGATAGCAGACAGAGAAGTCCCTATTGTCGGGTTCACGGAAGATGATGCACGGCGCCTACATCATCCACACGACGATGCCCTCGTCGTCAGCATGCGGACAGGAGACTACAACGTGCACCGAGTGCTGATCGACAACGGAAGCTCGGCCGACATCTTGTACTATCCAGCATTCCAGCAAATGAGGATTGACAGGGAGCTGCTAATACCGACAGACGCCCCGCTCGTTGGTTTTGGAGGGAGTAGGGTATTCCCTTTGGGCTCGGTAACATTACCGCTGACAGTAGGAGATTACCCCCAACAGATAACCAGGAACGTGACATTCTTGGTGGTCGATTGCTCGTCCGCTTACAATGCTATTCTTGGACGGCCTACGCTCAACTCGTGGAAGGCGGCAACGTCAACTTACCACCTAATGATCAGGTTCCCAACGGAATATGGGGTAGGAGAGCTACGCGGAAGTCAAGTTGCCGCACGAGAATGCTACGTAGCTATGATGGAGATGCAAGACCAAATCCAGGCTTTGAACATAGAAGAGCACCGAACGGTGGCGGAACCCACAGAGAAGCTGGAGGAGATAACTCTTGACAGTTCCAATCCGGACAGAACAACCAAGATCGGAATGCATGCCAAACCCGCAATTCGTCAAGAACTCGTAGCTTTCTTGAGGAGCAATAAGGATGTGTTCGCCTGGAGCCATGACGATATGCCAGGAATCGATCCCTCGGTCATGGTACACAAATTAAATGTATTGCCCACATTTCCACCCGTCCGACAAAAGAAGAGAGTGTTCGCACCGGAACGGGACCAAGCAATAGCGGAAGAGGTCCGCAAACTCCAAGAGGCAAGCTTCATCAGGGAAGTCTACTATCCCGATTGGCTGGCGAATGTGGTAATGGTGAAGAAAGCGAGCGGCAAGTGGCGGATGTGCGTGGATTTCACCGATCTCAACAAAGCGTGCCCTAAAGACAGCTATCCCCTTCCAAAAGTCGACGTCCTGGTAGACTCGACGGCTCAACACCAATTATTAAGCTTCATGGACGCTTACTCGGGTTATAACCAGATCCGCATACACGAGGCCGATCAGGAAAAGACTTCGTTTGTGACCAGCCAAGGACTATTCTGTTACAAAGTAATGCCATTCGGCCTGAAGAATGCAGGGGCAACATACCAAAGGCTAATGAACAAGATGTTCGCGCAGCAAATCGGGAGGAATGTTCAAGTCTATGTCGACGATATGCTGGTAAAGAGCCGGAAGGAGGAAGACCACCTGGAAGATCTAAAGGAAACGTTCGGTACGCTTCGATCCTACAACATGAAACTCAATCCGGGAAAGTGCGCATTCAGCGTAACGGCAGGTAAATTCCTAGGGTTCATGGTATCCCAAAGAGGGATTGAGGCTAACCCGGACAAAATCCGAGCCATAGTAGAGATGGCCCCCCCGAGAAATGTGAAGGAGATACAAAGCCTTAATGGCAAGATAGCGGCGTTAAATAGATTCGTGTCGAGAGCCACGAACAAGTGCTTGCCATTCTTTCGCACATTAAAGAAATCCTTCGAGTGGACGGAGGAGTGTCAGCGAGCGTTCGAGGAATTAAAGACATACCTATCTTCACCACCACTATTGAGCCCCTCGCAACCCGGTGAAGAACTTTTCCTCTACTTGGCTGTCTCCCCTGTCGCCGTCAGCGCGGCCTTGATTAGAGAAGAGGGTAATGCACAGAAGCCTATATACTACACCAGCCGGGCACTCCGCGGTGCCGAAGAAAGATACCAACCTATGGAGAAACTCGCTTTCGCATTGGTCATGGCGGCTCGCAAGCTCAAACTTTACTTTCAAGCCCATACCGTGAACGTAATGACCGACAAGCCCTTGCGAAGGGCACTGAGTAATCCTGAAGCCGCAGGTCGACTGACGCTGTGGGCAATAGAATTGAGTGAGTTTGATATCAAGTACCGTCCGCGTGTGGCCATTAAAGGACAAGCTGTAGCCGACTTCATAGCAGAGTTTACGCGTGACGAGAACAATGGGGCAGAAGAACCCCCCAAGTGGAGCATCTACACCGACGGGTCATCCAATCGGCGAATTGAAGGGGCCAGCATAGTGTTGCGGTCACCCGAAGGAGACAAGATCGAATGTATGGTCCGTCTAGACTTCCCCATCACCAACAATGAAGCAGAATACGAAGCAGTGGCGGCAGGACTAGACCTAGCCAAGGCTGCCGGAGCGGAAAGTGTGGCCGTCCATTGCGACTCTTAGGTCGTGACCAATCAAGTAAACGGAGACTACGAATGCAAGGGGGAAAGGTTGAAGAGATATCTTGATCAAGTGAGGACAAGAGTCAACGGGCTAAAAGCGACGGTCGTCTAAATCCCCAGGGGAGAAAATGAGCTCGCCGACCGGCTAGCCAAAGCCGCCTCAGCAGAACATGTGACGACACCGGGTAATGTACTTTCTTTTGTTCAACTCTCTCCACTAATAGACCCCGATGATGTGCAGGAGATTCGCTCTGAAAGAAACTGGACCACCCAGATAACTTCATACTTGAGGGACGGGTTACTGCCACAAGAGAAGGAGGCAGCGAGGAAGCTGAAAGTCCAAGCGGCAAGATTCGTCCTGATAAAAGACATTCTTTACAAGAGAGGTTTCTCCCGCCCTTACCTAAGGTGCCTCGGGGTTGAGGAGGCAGACTACGTAATGAGGGAAGTACACGAAGGAATATGCGGGAACCACTCTGGATCGCAATCGTTGGTGCACAAACTGGTACGGGCTGGGTATTACTGGCCAACCATGCAGAAGGATGCCGAGTCTTACGTTAAAAGCTGCGACAAATGCCAGAGGTTCAGCAATTTTATCGAACAGCCAGCCGAGGAGCTGACCCCTATGACGGCTCCATGGCCGTTCGCTCAGTGGGGACTGGATATCATGGGACCTTTCCCAACGGCGGTAAGGCAGCTAAAGTTTTTGGTAGTGGGTATTGACTACTTCACAAAATGGGTAGAAGCGGAAGCCTTGGCCACCATTACAGAAAAGAACATTAGAAGTTTTGTTTGGCGGTGCATCGTATGCAGGTTTGGTATTCCTAGAGTCCTTGTCTTGGATAACGGGAGGCAGTTCGACAACGGCCACTTCCGGGATTTCTGCACACAACTAGGAATAAAAAACCACTACTCATCGCCCGCCCATCCTCAGGCCAATGGCCAGGTTGAAGTCACGAACCGATCCCTGCTAAAGATTATCAAGACTCGGCTCGAGGGGGCAAAAGGAATATGGCCCGAAGAATTACCGAGCATACTATGGGCATACAGGACAACGGCGAGGACTCCGACAGGAGAGACGCCATTCAGACTGACATACGGGAGTGAGGCGGTCATCCCCGCAGAGGTTGGCCTCACAAGTTACAGGGTTCACAACCATGACGAAGGCAGGAATGACGAATCTATGAGGCTACAGCTGGACCTGATAGATGAGGTAAGGTCGGCGGCGGAGCAAAGGATCGCAAGATACCAGGATCGCATGGCCAGACATTACAACTCCCGGGTCCGACACAGAGACTTCCAAGTAGGAGACCTGGTACTCAGGAGGGTCATGGGTGCAGCTAGAGACCTTGTACAGGGAAAACTCGGCCCCAACTGGGAAGGACCTTACAGAGTCACGGCATGGAAAAGGAAAGGAACATACCACCTGGAGACTACAGAGGGGGAGAAGCTACCGCATCCATGGAATGCTGAGCATTTGAGGAGATACTACCAGTGACAGTAACACGGCGAACGACAACCAATTTTCCATTTGGCCTTTATTAACTATTTATAAGTTTTTTTTTTCTTTAAACTGTGCTTCTCTTGCTACAATCTTGTCGTGCCTTTTTTAAGCCCAAGGGGGCAGGCACTTTTCCTTTACGCATCTCTATAATTAGATATAATTATGATCTTCTTCTATTTGGATGTCATTACAATTGTCCTCAAAGTTAACGAATGCTAGTTAAAAGTCCACAAGATGGACGGACACAAAATAAAGCCCACAAGATGGACGGACCACCTTACACGGATGTCGCCATCCTACATAGATAATAACTTGAAATTCAAAAGATGAATGTCCGACGGATCACCAAAACGGTGAGAATTATACAAGTCCATAAAGTGGACGGTATAGCCTCCACAAAGTGAACGGATCACCAAAACGGTGAGTAATTCTACAAGTTCATAAAGTGGACGGTATAGCCTCCACAAAGTGGACGGATCACCAAAACGGTGAGTAATTCTACAAGTTCATAAAGTGGACGGTATAGCCTCCACAAAGTGGACGGATCACCAAAACGGTGAGAATTATACAAGTCCATAAAGTGGAAGGTATAGCCTCCACAAAGTGTACGGATCACCAAAACGGTGAGTAATTCTACAAGTTCATAAAGTGGACGGTATAGCCTCCACAAAGTGGACGGATCACCAAAACGGTGAGTAATTCTACAAGTTCATAATGTGGACGGTATTGCCTCCACAAAGTGGACGGATCACCAAAACGGAGAGAATTATACAAGTCCATAAGGTGGACGGTATAGCCTCCACAAAGTGGACGGATCACCTAAACGGTGAATAATTTAATAAGTCCATAAAGTGGACGGTATAACCACCACAAGGTGAACGGACCATCGACTTGATAAAAAACTATCCATAAAAATGGACGGATAGTATATCGTATACGTCATAGACGGGTCCGATTAAAGTTGAGGAAAACTTTTTGAGTGGACGGATAAACAGAACAGTTTGTCCAAATTAACCCTTAATATGCAAGGAGACGGAGAGAAAATCCCTAAACGGATACAAATAATGAAGAAGCATATTATGAAAGAAAAACATTGTTCAATACAATAGCAAACTTAAAACAAACCGTTTACAAAGTACTAAAAATATTTAAAAAGGGGACGGATCCTCCTCAACAGTTACAAGGGTTTAATCAACTTTCTTGGCGTCGGCAACAGGAACCTCCTTCGGCATAGCGGACTCTCCGTCACCCTGAGCTGCTTCGTCTCCAAAGAGGTCCTCCGTGTTGTCTGAAGCGACGAGCAAAGCAGATGTCTGATCTTGGTCGCTGACGGATATCATGGAGACGTCCAGCTCTGGGTAGGCCTTCTTTATCTGACGGAGTGCATCGTCGAAGTCTTGAAGGAATGATCCCCCAAGCTCCTTCAACAATGCCTCTGAGTCGCGATACTCGTTGACGGCATCTTCCTTGGCCTGACAGAGCTTCTTCTTCAGGTCCTTCACTTCATCTTCCTTTCCCCTCAAGGCCTTCTCAGCTTCTTCCGTCCTCTGTTCGAACTCTTGCCTGGTCTTCTCAGACAGTTCAAACTTCTGCTCCATTTTGGACTTCCACTTGTACAGTTGGCTAAGCTCCTCCTCCGTCTGCCCAGCCTTTGTCCGTACACGCTCCAGAGCCGCTTCACGGTTGAGGCAGCGATCCATCAAACCCTTCATCATAACTAAGGACTGAAATAGGCAAAGTCAAAGTGTTAGATTGAGAGCAAAGAGTGGACGGGCATACAATGACGGATGTAAACTGGTAAGAAAAAACAGTTACCTGTCCAACAGCGAATAAACCCGTCTCCCCCATTGCCTCCGTCGAATGATTCCCCAGATCCTCATAATCCTCTGCGGAAATTATCGACGAAAGTTTCTCCAAGGCATATTTCGAGTCGTCACGGAGAAGGGAAGGGGGCTTCTCCTCGTTGACGGGTGGGGCATGCATTAAGCCCTTACCGGTTCCATGTTTGGCTTGGGTGACGGTCTTAACACCTTCAGCCATCAAGCCCACAACAGGTTCCAAGGAAACCTTTGGCTGCTTGTATGGACGGTCAGACTTTGGCGGCTGCTTCCTCTTAGCCGACGACCCCGGCATCTTAGGAACAACAACTTCACCCGTCTTCTTTTGCTCGACGGCTAGTGATTTTATCATCGCCCTTCTCTTGGCGTCGTCCATTTCTGCAAATACAGGACGGATTAAGATTTTTACTCATTAAAAGCTAAGTTCAAGAGTGAAAGTTGACAGACTCACGTTTGTGTATTCTTTCGTCGTATGCAATGGCCTCGCGAGTAGGTTCTGGACCGTCACAATACCAATGTATTGTTTTTGGATTCACTAACTTGGCCCAGGTCCTTTCTTCCGGCTTAGTTTTTCTGCAAATCTCTTCAAGGAAACTGAACTCCTCAAGGCTAACTTGCGGGCGCCGTCTACCTACAAAGAAAGACGATCAGAATATACACATAAAAATGGACGGATATGAAAAGCAGAACAAAACTAAGACGGGTGCATACGCAATTGGTTTATCACTGCCCAGGTTGTGTCAACGGGCAGGTACTCCGTCTCCCCTGGATGGTTCATCCATCTGCTACCCTCCAGGAAGAAGTAACGACTCTTCCAGTCTCTATTTGAGTCTGGGGTCTCAAAGATCACCTTCAACAAGGGGCTCCGACTAGCAAAGCTATACATCCTCCTTGACCCAGAGATCTCATCTGGACGGTAGTTGTGAAGAAATTCACGTACCGTCAGTCTCCTCTCTCCGTTCGACCATGCACCATAGAGAATCTCCATGGCTATGAAGACTCTCCAGGCGTTAGGGGATATCTGTGTGACGGACAGCCCTAGGTAATGTAAAAGTTCCCTATGAAGTGTAGAGAGCGGGAACCGAAGTCCTGCCTTCAACGCCTGCTCGTATATCCCGACACTCTCTACCCCTTCATAGTAACACTTCTCCGACACATGGGGCAGACGGATGGAAACGTAGTCCGGTATTTGGAAGTTAATTCTAAAAGTGCTGAAATGTTTCTCCCTGATGACGGATGTGAACTTATGCACTGTCCACTCTGGCAACATGATGAACTTCCTCAGTCCATCAGCACCTACAACGGACTCCAGTGCCTGATTCCCGTCGTCATCAGAACCATCTACTTCAACTATCTCCACATCCTCATCTGTAGAGGACGAAGAGGAGGCGGACGGACTCCTATCTTCGCCGGGACTCTCTTGGTCCTTATGACCAGACGGGTATACACTCTCGTATTCCGTCCCGTCACGAACCACCGACTGGTTACTTGACGCACTAGACATTTCCTACAATTGACGATAAAACCTAAGACTGACGGGTTTGTAATCACTGACGGGTATAATAAGCCTAACAACAATGCATGGACGGAAATGTACTTGATAATGTATTGAAGTACTTACCACACTTGGCGGATTAGGGGTGACGGTTGTTATAATCGGTAGATTCTCGACCACGACGGGGTGCTCTGACAAGGTTGACGGTTTCGCTTTGACAGTCGTTTTCAGGGTAAAAATTGTGAAAATGGTAGTAAGGCGCCTTATATATATATAGGAGATGCACGGAAGACGAAGCGACGCTTCGATCCTATACAACGGCCACTTAGAGATTGACACGTGTCATGCTCAATAAATGCTGATAACCTATCAGTACACTTCAACAAATTGAACCCTTCATGTAACCATCAACTTGATGAGTCTTCTCCTGACGGGTTGATCCGTCTGGAACCGTCATCTTATCTTTTATGAATCCGACAATTAGTGTAAACTTTCTTAGCCTCACGGATCTCATTCCGTCATTAAAATACCCGTCATGCTCGTACTTTGTGATCGTCACCCCATTGATCCTCTGACCTAGAAGCGGATGGATCATTGGGGTGAAGGGGGCAACTGAAGATGATGAAATATGAGTCCTGACGGGCCTACCTTAATGGGCCTGACGGATATAAACTGTTGGGCCTATGTAGAGGTGATCCTGCGCGCCTTGGAGGCCCATCGCTGAGGGCCCATAATCCGAAATGACCAAGTAAAGCCCTGAAAAGATTGGTATCAGAGTCCCACATTGGAAAGATATGGAGTTCTAGAAGAAAAGCCTACTCTCCACCACTATAGTCCCACATTGGAAAGATCTGGAGGTAAAGAGCCACCTCTCCACCACTATAAAAGGGCCGACATTCTCACAAATCGAGGTAAGATTAATTGACCCCTCTCTAACGCTTTAGAAAGTGGAAGGACGAATTCTGACTTGACCTTCGGAGAGTGTTAGGCCGGCCCCATACCAGTGCTCTCTAAAGGTTTTCTCTCGATCGTTTTTGTCGTGCAGGTTCGATTTTGAGTCGCGAACACGGTGTGACCCATTGGTGACAAATTTTCAACATCATCAATTACAATTTTTAAATTAAAAAAAAATTAGCAGAACTTGAACATAATCAATAGTAATTTTATATCTTAAAAAGCAAAACATAAATTTTTTTATAAATAAAAAATATCAAAATATAAATATTATTCAATTAATATATAAATATAAAAAAAAAATGTCTCATTTCAATGACGTATGCTTACGTACGGTAAAAAGGAAAGAAAAAGACCAGCACGTGGTTTGACTGTTTCAGACTGATTGGAAGAAGGGCACCATATATAAATCCATCGTACAGTTAGGTTGGTTGGGATGCTCCGCTGTCAAACATCACAGGCCGCCCAAGCGCAGCAATGCAAAGTTTGAACAAACTCATGAAGGGGACGGATGGAGATCAATCATTGCATTTGGATCCCACCTTCAAAAAGTTTTTATCCATCTGAAATCTCCACGTGTAGGGAAAAAAACACCTTCAGTTTTTCTTTTCCTATTTTTAAATAATTACTTTATTTTTTCTTTATATATTCACACAGAAAGACAAACATACTATTTAAATTATGCAAGTTTAATTTGGTAGAATTCACATTATTTTTGGCATTTAAATTCCTAAGAATTTGATAATGGTGATTTGGATGTTTAGGGATAATGTATTGGTCTAATTTGAAATCTAATAAGTTTGTAAAAAAAAAAATGAGATCTGTATATTTAATTCACCTCTTAGAGTTACATTGAATTTTTTTTTTTTTTTTAAAATATCCTTAGATTTATAAACCCAATATATATCAAGTCTTCTTTTCTTTCTTTTTTTATCTTCCTCAAAAAAAAAAAAAAAAAAAAAACAGAGAGAGAGAGAAACAAAATAATGGCAAATTCATGTATTATTTTTGAATAACATGTATAATACCAAAAAAAATGTTAGTTTATAATTATAATTATTTTTGTTTTATATCTATTGGTTGACGGGTAAAAAGGAATGTGTAAAAGTGAGAATGTGAATACCCACTTTTTTGTTTTTTTTTTTTTTTTAAGGGAACCCATATTTTTACCAACAAAAATGATATGTTCACAACATTTTCACAATATTTTTACAACAAATCTAAAGTGGCAGGTTATTACTGGTTGTTATTGTTAAAGCAAAAAAATAATTTTATTGTGAAAATATTGTAAAAATGTTATGGACGTAATACCTCTTTCATAAGACAATAACTTAAGGTGAAAAAAAAAAAAAAAAAAAAAAAAAAAAGCACGTGATTTGACTCAGTCTGTTTGGAAGGGGACCAAATAGGGCAATGTTTTAAGACAGTTGGAATGGCTGTCCTATCTCGTATGTAACATCAAAATATTATGAGAGTTGTTATATCCATAACATTAATTTTTATAATAAATTATAGGTGATTAGTTGTTATTAGTTCAAATTTGAAATTTACACTAAGATTACTTTTTTACCCAAATAATAACAACTTGCCACTTAAACTTTGTTATAAAAATATCGTGAACATATCATTTCTCAATCATTTAAATTTTAGGGGCCATATAATGTCTGGTTATCTTCATCATGGATGTACGTACGTAACGTAAACGATACCAGTAACAATAAAGTCAGCAACCCACGCCACGCAAATGCAGCAATGCAAATATCTTCATTAATGATTAATTTAAGGAGACCAAGTACATGAGTTTGGATCCCTCACCGGCCACCACACCATCTAAAAGCTCCACGTCAACACCTGTGTTGTCCCCATTGAAATCCAGCAAGCAAAAAGTACAGAGACCGCGTAAGCTCAGATGACAGGTTGGCAGCTACATGGACATTGGACTCAGCTATCCCCTCGCAACCCATTACTATATAAATCTTTTGCTCACCCTAACTACCTTCAATGGCTTCGAATCGAAAGTCGAAACACAAGGAATTACTCTCTTACTCTAACCCCTCACTCTTATCTCTCTCTCTCTCTCTCTCATTCCATAAAAAGAAAAAAAAAAATTATCATTTTGTCCGAATTCCGAAAGCCACTACTACTACATGAGACATGGATGGTTTTTATGCAAGCAGTGTTCACATGTGGTGTCCTTGGAGGACAATAATAACAGATGAACAAGAACACGACATTATGGTCTCAGCTCTCAAGCACGTTATCACTGGCGGCATTCATGGTCTCACCCCACAACACCATCAACTACTACAGCAACAGCCAGTCCCGACTAGTGCTGCCACTTTCTCATTGCCATCAACTAGCAAGAGGAGCTCGAAGAAGAAGAAGGAGAAGAATGATAATGAGAAGAGATACAGGGGAGTGAGGCAGAGGCCTTGGGGGAAATGGGCGTCTGAGATTCGAGACCCAAGTGAAGCGAAGCGCAAGTGGCTAGGCACGTTCCAGACGGCGGAGGAGGCTGCCCGGGCTTACGATAAGGCTGCCATCAAGTTCCGTGGACCCAGAGCCAAGCTTAATTTCCCTTTCTCAGACTATGGGGAAAAGCCAAGCGACGTAGAAGAAGACCAGGTTGCTGAACAAGACCACAATCTCGAAGTTAATCCAAATGTTAATGCGGAGACAATGACAGAGAGCGAGGCACAGACTGTGGAAGTGGCAAATAGCAATGATGAAGAGAATGAGTTTTTGGATTGGCTTACGCTGGAAGAACTGGAAGGGTTGTTGAAGGATTGGCCTGACAATCTCAATGACCCTACCAATGACCCCACTCAGTAAAATGGTTTACCAATGTAGGACTTACGGGCCGCACATTGATAAAACCTTAGATTATATTATGGTAGAAATAGAGCATCGAATAAGGGAAAAGGATGCTCTTTGTAATTAATATTAAGTCATGTCTATTTCGACCATTATATAGAGTCGAAATGATAGTTCTTTAATTACCCCATGTGGAATCATATGAGTGGTCAGTTTATTGATTTAGGGAGTAAACTAGCCTATGCTCAGAAACCATTTCATTTTTATCAAGTAATGTAATTAGTTGACTCAATAAAAATAGAATGACCGGTTCTTTTTTTTTCTTTTTCTTTTTTTCCTTTCTTGTTAATTAGAGCAAGTAATTAGATGACATGAATGGCCCTCAACAACCACTTGAAGCGGAAATTTATTAGATACTCCAAGAATATACTATCTCCCTCTTGCATAAAATGGGTCCCATGATGTGTGAAACCCAACCGTATGTGAGATGGGAGATTATATTCCTACAATACCCAATAATGAACCACTCAAAGCTAAGCTATAAAGTCTACTTGCCTCCTTGGCAAAGGTAGGCAAGATATTCACAATACATTTTTTGCTCCATAGTACAGTGTTCCTAATATTATCCTAACTTAGGTTATATTTGGATCAGTTGAAAGTAAGAAGGATGAAAAATATGGAAGAGAAAATGTTATTTGTCATTGTTTGATTGAGTTGAAAACACGAAGGGAAGAAAATTGTGAGGCTCGGTATTTTCCATCAGCCCACCAAAATCAGGGACGGACCCACTAAGGGGCAGGGGGGGCCATTGCCCCCCCCCCCCCCACCCCACACAAAAAAAAAAAAAAAAAAAGCCATTTCTTTGAAAAAATTTATTATATTGGAAAACTCATATTTTAGAGTTTATAGGTGGTCCCTCTCAAAATTTTGGATTGGTCCAAATAGCTCAAAATAAACTAATCACTTAACCCTTTCTCTGGGCCCGTGGCCCCTCCATAGTCTAAATACAACACAACAAAAAATCCACAAATCACCAATATTATAATTCAATAATTCATAATCAAAAAAATCTCATAGAAAAAAAAATTCCCTTACGAGGGTGACAATAATTTATATGACTTTTTAATTGATTTATAAATTATGGGAAAGTCAATTACAATATTTAAATTTTTTTCAAAAAATAAAATGCAAAATTATTTTAGAAGCCAATATTAATGATGTAGCATTGCCAACTTTTAATATTAATATCCCAATTTTTTTAAATCATCAAATAAAGTTTTGAAAACTTCATTAGTGTGATTTTTAGTTGCATCCAAAAGTATGGATTTATTATATTGGTGAGTTGGTCAACGTGATAAAATTAACATTTTTATTTCAATTACCCAAAATCTGGAGATTTGAAGTCCTCTTCTTTTTTTATTCTTCTTTTTTGAAAAGGTTAGAATATCATATTGTAACTTTCAACTTTTTTGGTTCATATTATTTCCTTTTTGACTTAAATATATATGGTAATAAAATGCAATTGTTTTGGCTACCATGATTTTTTTTTTTTTAATAAATCATGTCACTTGAAATTTTTTTGGTTCATGCTTTGGCCCCCCTCAGGTTCAAATCTTGGTTCCGTCCCTGACCAAAATGCATCTCAAACGCAGAGAAAACATGCTAGAAAATGAGATAAGAAATGCAAATGCCTCTTTTGCCCTTACTCCTTGTTGTCTTTGACTTGTTGAAGCTATATTTTTCTTTTGGATGCTGAGAACCTTATTTCTTTTTAATACGGTGACAAATATGAAAAGGGGATCTAAGTAGAAATGGCCAAATTCATTGGGTAATAAATACCTGACCCTACCCAATTCATAGGTTCTAAGTAATACCCGGTACATCATGGGTGAATAATAATCGGATAGGGTTTGAATATTACCCGAAAGTATCAGGTTGGGTGTAGATATTACCCACACTCTACCCATACTTGTAAATTTAAAAAAAAAAAAAAAAAAAACATTAAATCAGACTTTCAGCCCCCTTGGCCCTTAGCAACCTCACGGCACCTCCACGGAGTTCTCCTTCACAATCAATTATAGTTACCGTTTGATGATCATTGGTCTCTTGCCTCTCTATTCTCAATCATCTTCTTCACTGGTTTGCAACCTGTAACTGATGTTCAATCTTCTTTGTTATTTGTGAATTTGCATTTTTTTAGTTTCTGCAACTTCAACTTTTGTATCGTGGATCGTTTACTGAGGTGTGTTTGTTTATTGTAGTTGTAGAGTCAGGAAAATTTGTGTGACATACATGAATGAACTAGGTTGTTGAATTGGACCCATGATCGTATTTATATTGAAGCTTCATCCAGATAGGATTGTCATTGGTTTTATTGCAATAACGACGGTTAAACTGTAATTGATGATCACAACCTGTTGTGTGCCTAGAAAAACTATTGCTTTTGAGCTCTGCTCTGTTGAAGTTCTCGAAATATGTAACCTTTAATCAAGCGTATATTTATAAGTGAGCCTTCACTCCAGTAATAACTTATTAAAAGAACTGAAAAATAATTAAGAGAAGGGAAATTGTTTAAAATAACTTATTTTTTACATTTTTTAGTTCTTTGATATTCCACCAACCCAAAACATTAAATTTGTTTTTTTCTCTGTTGTCATAAAGTAATGTTAAGAACTGCAGATATAAGACAATGGAGCATGAGTGTGTCCACGTCCATGAGATAATATAAATTGCCGCAACTGAAGAGGCAGAGGCAAATGTTGAGTACTAGAGTGACTTTAACATCTTTGTTTAGCAATTTGCTTGTTAAGAAGCAGATACATCTGACTTGAAAGTTATTTATAAGTGTTAAATAGATAGAGTTATTGGTTAGTTTTTAAGTTAAAATGGTCTGGATTTTTTATTTAAAAACAATAATTTTTTTTAAAGCGGGTTTAGATCGGAATTGGGTATTCGTGGATAATAAATTTGGGTATGAATTGAGTATAGATGCTAATGAGTATTGAAATCCAGGTATCTATGGGCAAACAATTTGGATCTAGTTTGGGTATACTCAATCCAAACCCTACCCATAGTCATCCCTAAATAAATAGGTTAAAAAAAAAATAATAATTGAATTGCTAAAATGTGGAGGCCATGCGGAACTCCACATATGATATATTCATTACAAAACCAAAAGGCGAGATTAAAGTTGGAATTTTTCTTTAATTAGTCAAAAATAAATAAATGGTGAAATTGTGGAGGGCATACAGGAATGTGGAAGAACTTGTTAATATAATATTTTATTATGACAAACCTTTGTTATTTTTGAAATATTATAATAAAAATTTTTATTTAGAAAATGAGGTTGTCCAGACTTCTTTAAGTATTTGACTATTCTCTTGGATATATGTAATTCCTTGTTTCACACGCACCAAGTTATTACAAAGAGAAATCTCATGGGAGTGATCCCAAAATGCTGATAAGAGGTTTCGAATCTATAATCTTATAGATATTATAAGGCTCCAATAACTATATTTACTATATGTTTACTATAATATTTGAAATTACACGGAAAATTAGTTAGATGCACATGCATATGCTAGATTTTAAAAAGTTATTAAAAGAAGAAGTCATGTGCTTTATTAAATTTAGCATATGATTAAACATGTTATAATTGTATTTCAATATATGATAAATGTGATTTAATTATTGGTGCTCTTAGGCCAGTCATGTGCTTTATTAAATATAGCATATGATTAAACACGTTATAATTGTATTTTAGTATATGATAAATGTGATTTAATTATTGGTTCTCCTAGGCCAGTACCACATTATTGCCATTTGATGTATTTTTCTTTTGTTTTACGGTACTCAGAGATATCTATCACTTCAACAATTCGTTGGATGAGGAAACCTTCTGAAGAGTATTGTAATAAAATTAATGAATTGAGATTTGATAAAAGAAAAAGAAAAAAGAAAAAAAAAATACTTCAAGCAGAGTGAAACAGAGTCAAACACAAATATATCTAGCTAAAATGGGTGGCCCCTGGCGGAGCAGCCCTCAAAAAAAATAAAATAAAATAAAATAAAAACCCCTCAACTTTAGCTCAGCACTCCTCTTAAACTCAATCCTCACGATCCCCAAAAAAAAAAAAATAACCATTATTTTCTTTTTTCTTGCTTTCTTAAAATAAATCATTCAGAGTAGGGGTGTAGCCAGAAGGTGAGTTTTTAGTTTCCGCTTCATCTCTTTTTAGTGTTTTTTTTTCCTCAACTATCTACACTTAAATATTCACATGTTCTTTAATTTTTCATAGATTTTTAGAGAAATATATAGTTGAAGGCATGGGCATGGGGAGGTTGTTTGTGATGAGTCTTGAAGGGAAGGTAAAGTTTGCACTTTGCGAAGATAAAGTTTTTAAGGTTTTTTTTTTTTTTTGATTTATTACCTATTTTCGATTAGTTAGATATCATGTGCAGTGGGTGTTGTTAAATTGTTTGGTTTATGTTGCGTACTTGTGTGTTTAATTTTTGCTTTTGTTTGAGGGGTTATTCTTAATTTAAAAAAAAAAAATACAGGAAAATTTGAATAATAGGAATGATGATGGGTTGACTGTTTAAATTATAGTGGAATTTTTTTTTTTTTTAAGTATGAATAACATTCATATAATTAAGTAAAAATTTCTAATTAAGATTTTATTTTTTAAGTTCAGGTTAATTTTTGAGTCATATTCTTAAAGTTAAAAGAATTATGAGCAAACAAAAAACAATTGATACATTCTTAAAGAAAAAAGATGTTAGCAATTTAAAATTTAGGACACCTGTAATTGTAGAAACAAATGTGGCTGGTGAAATAAATGTTAATACTTCAATGCCTGATGAACACCCCTCTAAATGTTCAAGAATTCAATTTGAAGAAATAGATCGTAATCTAGAATCATGTAAATAAATATTTAAATTTCCTAAAAAACAAATAAGATGAAATTCGATGAGCTTATTTCAAAAAAAGTCCATATCAACCTAAATATATAGACTGTCCATACAATGATGATAATCACCGTCGTCGAAAATCAGCCCCCATGTAAAAAATTCTGGCTATGCCCTGGGGTGGACCAATGTTGAAGCCCGACACTCCAACATGGTTGACCCTCCAAACTGGTACATCAAAAGTACGAACCTTATCAGGGCCGGCTGAAGCTATAGGCCACTTAGGCAGTGGCCTAAGGCCCCCACTGATAAAGAGGCCCTCAAATAGTAATAATATATTATATAATATTCCATCAAAAAATTGTATAGTTTGAAAAAAAATTGTCTTAATCTTGAATATTTTCTCACACATGAAACTTATTCCAATATTGATGGCTTAGATTTATTTTCAGAACTAAAAGTTTTAAAAGAAGTTTTGCAAATAAATGAAAACTCTCCAATTAATGTACTAAATTATATAAAGAGGCTAGAATCTTTTCCAAATGCATGTATTGTTTTCAGAATATTACTAGCTATACTTGTTACAGTTGCTTCTGCATAAATAACTTTTTCTAAAATTAAAATTAATAAAATCCTATTTAAGATCAACTATGTCACAAGAAAGATAAAGTAGATTAGCCATATTATCAATTGAAAAGGAAATGTTAGCAGAACTTGAATGTAAAAATTTAATTAGTAATTTTCCCTCTCAAAAAGCAAAAAAAATAAATTTTAATTGAAAAAAAAATATGAATTTATAATTAAATATAATAAAAGGCCCCATTTAAAGATTTCGCCTAGGGCCCCCAAATTCATTGAGCCGGCCCAGCTTATTGTCCTACTCTCCAACCAAAACAACGTCAATTAGTTTAGTTGGTTGGTGCGTTGGTGAGCTGTGAGTCCAGAAAAGTTATGATTGTAGTTCGAAATATTCTAAAATGCAATGATAAACAAGAATCATCTCGACCCTAAAGTCAAAAAATCATATCTTCAATGAAACAGAGTTGCCTCAAGAGTCAATCGGTATCTTCATGGGGACAGAAATACATCATTCAATCATATCTCGACTATTGAAACAATGAGGGAGAAGAATTGTGAGTTTAAAGATTATGTTATTGTTTGCAATTGACTCCCAAGTGAATATGAAACTGTGCACCTTTGATCTGTACTCGATTAGTCTCACGAGTGCTCCTTTCATTAACTCATCCATGACTCTGAGGCTGTGTGCTTTATCTACTGAAGAAGACGACCATTTGTGACATCTATAAAAAATTGAAACATAAATAAAATCGTCAGTACTTTTGGTTTCTCCAACCCTTTGGCTCTCTTCTTGCGACCACTTGATTTACGATATATAGGTAGCGTTGGTGGGCATTAGTGGCTGGAGTGTTAATCTTGGAATGTATCAAATAAACCAGCTATTACTTTGGGTTGTCACATGACCACCTCAGTTGCAAAAAAAAATGTAATATAAGTTACTAAAAATGAAATGACTGTTTTTATTTTTATTTTTTTTCCTTGTTATTAATTAAAGTGGGTAATTAGATGATAATAATTCTATTTTGTATATGATAGGGAAGAGAAAACTTGAAAATGGTCATTAAAGAATTAGTGGACGACCCTAGTTCTTGGGTTCGGCTTACCTCCGTAAAATTATAATAGGATATTTCCTTTTGTTTTGAACAAAATTTGCTACATCGATCACCAATTAACTTACGATGGAGATTAAACCCAATGTCACCTCATTAAATTTCAAACAAAATCTAATGGAAAAAACCCTTTTAAATCCAATGCAAAACTAATAACGTTAAGCAGGGGCGGCAATCCCCTAACTTGGCCAAAATTGTTTTTTATATATAAAATTTTTAATTATTTTTTTTGAACCCCCTGACCCTAAATTTTGTTTAAAACTAACTGAAATAAGTTTAAATATGATCATCTTAAAGCCACCTTCACAATATTTTTACAATAATTTAACAATAAAGGTTAAGTGACAAGTTGTAACTAGTTTTTATCAAAACCCACAATTGATATTACTTTTTGACCTACCTTTAACAACTTGACAACAAAATGAAGTTGTTTTTCCTTCCACTTTTTTTCTTCATCAACAAAAAAAAAAAATACACCATCATCACAACCAACAGATCTGTATCTATATTTTTTATTCTTTCCTCCTTCTCTCTATCTTTCTTTCTCCTTTCTATGTTTTTAAAATTTTTCTCTCTATTTGATCAAGCGGTTTGATAAATGCTCTATAGATTTCCAAGTCTAAGAAGTTTTTTAGTGCTTGCTCTAATTCCAAGAAACTGACCACGTGTATAATTAATTAAGAAGCCATACACTTCAAAAGTATATATTTATATCAGTTACTATATTTTTCTTAGTTTCACATTTAATGCTAGTCCAACTCCTAGGTGTGTTACTATTCTTCTTTATCATATATTTTTATTTAATTATATTACATATAAATATAATAAGTCTTATTGATTTGATAAAAATGCATGATTAGTTATTTAATTATATTTGTTTATGAATTCAATGATTATTGTCTTACCAATCTTTAAACTATTGTACAATATAGTTGTATTGTACACTAAATTATATTTAGAATACTATTTTAGATCATTTTATAACATGTATTAATATAGAAGTTGTATATATAGAAAAAAATTAATTATTTTATTTTTTACTTGCCCCTCATGAAAAATTCCTAGATTTGTCACTATGTATATAATATAGAAGTTGTATATGTAGAAAAAAAAATTAATTATTTTATTTTTTTACTTGCCCCTCATGAGAAATTCCAAGATTCGTCACTACTAACCCTCAAAAAAAAATTCTGGAGCTGTCACTGATGTTAAGACTTTTCTTTTTCTTTCTTTTTTTAACATTACTAACGCTTAAATCTTAAACAAGTGCAAAATAAAATGACTAATGAGAAAAATATTTCTTACCATCCAAATTAGATTTGAAACCATTTGGTATGATCTTTAGAAAAAAGAAAGAAAAAAAAGAGTGAAGAAGGAGAAGAAATCTATCTTTTCAAACTATCAAAGTATGGGAAGATATTCATTAAAAAAAAAAAAAAAGTATCAGAGAAGGACATCTAATCATGTATTCTTTACTTTTGATTTCTTATTCAATCCTATGTTGATTTTTGATAATTTATTCAATCCTATGTTAATTCAATTCTTTACTATTGGGTACTATAATTATATTACAAAACTTGGCATTGAATTTGATCTGAACAAGAGGCATATAGCTTCTATAATGAGTGTGGAAGAAATTTTAAATTTAGTATTCGAAGAGAATGGTGTAATAAAAGGAAAAAAAAAAAAGATGGTGTGGTGACTTAAAGAAAATTTATATGTTGTAAAGAGGGATATAAAGCCTTATAGAGAGATCGTGAAAATCAGAGAAGTTCAAGAACAAAGTTCATTTGGAACTTCTGAAAATTCAGTAAATTTTTATAGTAAAAAAAGAAATGGAGAATTTTCAAGAGACTTATGTGAATTTTCTAATAGTTAATATTTGGCTAATATCTGTAATGTGTCAAGTAGGAAGGAGAAATCCTCGTATTCTTTTTTCTTGTTTTAAGAATCCTAACAATCTCCAAAGAGATGGTATCAGTTCAATGCGTACAGAGTCTACAACTGGTAGAATTGAAGTGTTTTCTACTTGTCTTTGAATGGATGCATCGAATTTTTAATTTTGAATGATTGTCAATGGCCAAATTTTTTAATTGTTGGAACTCACAATTTATGCTATTTTGCTGGAGCTCAAAGTTTGTAATGATCAAAGTTCCTTTAATCTTTAATGCTACTCTGTAGCTAACAGTTTATGCAAAAGAGAAGAATAATATCTTTGTGAAATTTTTCTTTGTTCTTGCGTGTTGCTGTGTTCGCTGCTTTCCTTGGTATTTTTGATTTCGTCTATCTGTTATTACAAATTTACAACGCTAAAGTATCATACATGCGTACGCGTAGTTGACCATCCAAACTGGTACATCACAAGTAGTCAAGTATAGACCCTTTATTGTCCTACAGTCCTCGTACTCTGCTACCGAAACAACGTTAGTAAAGTTGGTTAGTTGGTAAGTTCCGAGTCTGGATACCCAACCAAGAGCCGCCGCTATACGCGTACAAACGGTAAAGAGATATTACTAGAAATAGTTATGTGAATGTAGTTTAAAATATTCGAAAATGCAAAAGATAAACAAGTATCATCGATCTCGACCCGAAAGTCAAAAAAATCAACTAGCATCTTCATTGAAACAGATCGAGATGCCTCAAGAGCCAATCGGTGTCTTCATGGGGACAAAAATACCTCATTCAATCATATCTCTACCGTTGAAACAATGAAGAGAGAGGGCAATTGTGAGTTTAAAGATAATGTTAATCTTGGACGGTGTTAATTGTTCAAATAAACTAGCTATTACATCAGGGACTTTTTACCCGTTGAACTAACGAGACCATTAAATTAAAACATCAATAAATTTTTAGTGTAAATGAGAATTGAACCTCAAATCTCTTATTTAATTATCAAAAACTTTATTAATAAAGTTAACTGAAACTCACTTGTATACTTTCACTAATCATGTCCTAATAAATATTTTCTAAAATATTAGATTTGAGGAATGTCTTCAGTTTTTGAGATGGTCGGTATCCTCTTATGTATATATAATGTAATCATGACTTGTTCATTTTCTTCAATAAATTTGCAATTTTCTATTAAAAACTAAAAAAATGTCGGAGATTAGTATTTCATGCAACTGGCTCAGGAGAAAAGTATTGCTTACAAAACTAGTCTGGGCCCATTTTGCTGTTTTGACTTTTCACACTAGAAGTAGTTAATCTGGGCATGTTGGACACTTGGACAATGTCAGCCATCTCAGCCGAGTCCTTGTTACGGGAGAACACACTTTCATATGTCATGTCATCCAGTTGTTATGGGTACGTTCGTTGAGATTTATGTGGGGCCTAGCTACGTACGAGGTCCGATTCGGTCTCATGCATCCTCTCTTAAATTTTGCCACCCAATTTAATTAAATTTAATTTTTGAATTCCGACCCTAGTACATTTTGTGAAAGCCTGAAAGGTCAAGATAATATAATAAACCACAATCCACCCCCCCCCCCAACCCAAAAAAAAAAAAAAAATCATTTTAATAATACTTTTATTTTAAATTGTAGTGAGTTTCACTTCTGTTTTTTGTAAAGATATCGTACAATTTTATTATATCAGTAAAAACTCATACATATTAATTTAAGGATTTAACATATTTAAGCCCAAAAAAAACTATGGATATAGCGTACAATAAAGACCACACATTGGAGTTAATTAAAAAAAATTATAATAGAGGTGGGGGATTTAAACACTAGATTTTTTTATAGAAATGCTAAAATGTGTCAACCAGTTCAGATACAGAGCTTTTGAAAAATAAATATAGTTAATGTAAGCCTCATCAACAACTTATCTGTATGTTATTTTAATTGTTAAATTCGCCCCAAAAAAAAAATGAATCCTCTACTTTATAAACTTAAGAGATAAATACTTTATATATATATATATATATATATATAAACACACACACAGTCACATTAGGGTGACGAGGGGTCTATTTGGATTTTTTTTTTCCTTTCTATATATATATATATATATATATATATATATAGACACACACACAATCGCATTAGGATGACTAGGAGTCTATTTAGATACCGCTTATTGTTGAAAACTGAAAACATTATAATAAAATAATTATTAAATGTGTGAATAGTATCGTGGGACCCAATTTTGAAGTTGTTTTTGCTAAAAAAATACTTGTGGGTCCCATGAACAATGCATAGGACCCACACACAAAAAGCAGATGCGTGTCTGCTTTCCTTTTCAGTGCAATACAAATGTGCACTAGATGCAATATAAAATTTTAAACCAATTTTTTTATGTTTTAAGTTGACATGTTAATTTGTAAACTTATGCAAGAAAATTTGTAATAATTATAATATAAATATTTATTAAAATGATTGTAACTTTTATTGTAGGCACTTATACATTTCTTGTGGGGTCAGTTAGGAAAATCTTTTTGGAAGAGTAAATGGTAGTAGATGGGTTTGTGAAAAAATAAAGAAATACTATTTAAATAGAGTATAATATAAGGTAAAAAAATTTATAGATACAATAAAATTTTAATTTATGGTGTCTACTTTTTTTTTTTTAAGTGTTTATTATTAGATTAAAACATCAATTAATTTGTTATGAACATAATTCAAACACATATTCAATTATTTTTTAAAAAAGTACCAGTTAATAATAATTCATTCAAATTAGTGGGAAAAATAGTATTTTAGATAAAATATTGAAGAGCTTGGAATGTTGTTTTGCAGCTATCAAAGCATTGACATCGGTTGTGCCAAATGCTAAATTTTTAGCATTTGGCACACCAAACACCAAAAAACCTCCCACATCAAATGTTTTAAATACCAAACATTTCGGTATTCATTAACAATACAATTCTAAATATAGAACAATATAGATAGGAATTGTAAAAAATTTATTCTTTTTGAATTTAACTTTTCTCTATCCTCTCTTCTATCTCACATATGTATCTCTCTCTCTTCTTATGGTTTTTCTCTCAACCTGTCTTCCTCTCTTCCTCTCTCACACTCAACCCCCAACCTCACCGTATTGTCAATCTCGCCACTTGCCACGCCGCCAAACTCGCCAATTTTAGTCGCTGAACTATCTGGCCATATGTAGAAGAGATTGAAACAGATTAGGACCTCCAACCTTGTTGGAACAGAGAGAGGTTTATGATTACAATATTAAAATTCTTAACTCAATCTAGTTGTGGAGGTTTTTTTTTTTTTTTTGTGGTCTTTTTTTCTAGAGCTGGTCCCAATCTCTATGGTTTGGTTGGTTTTGGATGTGTGGGTAATTATTTTTGTTGTTGTTGTTGTTGTTGTTGTTGTTGTTGTTGTTGTTGTTGTTGTTGTTGTGGGAGGGGTAATGGTGGGTTGCAATGGGTTGTTAGTGTTGGCCTATCTCTGTGTACGTGGTTTGGGTCAATTCAGTGGTAGTAGTTCTTGGGTTGTCAATAGTGGGTTCTGATCTATGTGGTTTGGTTGGTTTTGCATGTGCATTGTGGTGATTGGTTGGGTTCTAATTGGTTTTAGGTGGGCTATGGTGGCTGACTGGTTGCTGCTTAGGGGTAAGTTGGTGATTTTTTTTTTTTTTTAAATAAAAGATGGGATTTTTTTTTTTAAAGTTATTTTAATGGGTGATATGCTAAAGTAAAACATGTGATGTATGATATATTGTAAAATGATGTATTAAAATAAATAAATTAGCTTTTTGGTGTGAGAAAATAGAATTTTTTTTACAACAGTTAATACTTAATTAATGCTCTTAGAGCATCAGCATTGGTGGAGCTAAAATTTTAAGCTTTTAGCAACTCAAAAAGTTACTTTATCCATTTTAACACCTCGCTTTATAATACGCCCAACATCAATGGTTCTATTTTTTTTTTTTTTCCTCTTCATTTAAATATTATTTCTTTATCAATTTCTTTCTTATTTTTCAATGCCTCTTTCTCATTTCTTATCGGTCTCTCTATCATCTGAAGCAAGAGCCACAACCACTTCCACTAGCACAACCAACCCAGTCACAGCCACTCACTGCCACAACCATAACCACAACCAGCCCACTAGAACTCTTATTTAAAATAAATAAATAACAACAACAACAACCACCACCACCACAAACCCAACTCAACAACACACCCACCACATCAACAACCCGATTTCAACCACAACAGCAACAACCCAACCACCGATCCCAGCAACAACCCTATTTGAGAAGAAAAGACACTCAGATGACTAGGAGTGGAGGAAGAGAGCGATATGGGTTGGTGAGGAGTGGAGGAAGAAAAAAAAAATGAAAGGGAGAGGAGAAGGGTGGCGGCTTAGGGCTTGGGTCGAGAGCGAGTGGAGGAAGAGATGGGTGAACAGCCAGGTAAGGGGAGATGGGTCAGGGAGGAGTGGAGGATAAGAGAAAAAAAAATTAAATTGGAGAGGGTGAAGAGAAAGCTATAGGAGAGGAAATAGGAAATAGAAAAGGAAAGAAAAATATTATTTAATTGGAGGATTCAATAAAATAGTAATATTTTAGTAGACTTTTGAGCTACAGTGCATTGGCATAGATGGCAGTCATTGTAGTTCAAATGGTAAAATTTTAGTAATAGCACTAGGGGTGTAATCAGTTCGGTTTTCGATTTTTCATGCTTTGGGTTTGGTCTAATAGGGCCTTTGGTTTTTTTTCAAAAATTTTCTTTTTTGGCTTTTTGACAAAAAATACAGTATTCAAGCCCATTTGTTTATTGGCCCTATTTGGGCCTTTTATGCTCTTCTTTATTAGGCCTTTTTTAGAAACCAGTTTTAGGCCTTTTTTGGGAACCAGTTTTGGCCTTGTTTTGGGCCTTTTCCTATTTTGGCCATTTTTGGGCCTTTTTTAGGAATCTATTTTGGCCCTTTTGGGGACTTAGTACACACCCATAATTTATGAACTCGCTTAACTTGCTTTTGCTCAACAAAAAAAATTCTCATATAGCCTGCCTACTTTAGGGCTTCTATTATCCTCATTAAAATACTTACATAACCTACTTTTGATCCCAAAAAATAAAATAAAAAATCACAACCTGTTACATATTCATAAATCCAAAAATACACAGATCACAGATTCATAAATCACAACCTGTCACTGTGTCACAGATTTATAATGTTAGGACATATGTGATTCACTTGTTAAGAACATATGTCACTATTTTATATAATTGGCTAATCCTTTGACAAAACACACTTTACTTGTAATTAGGTAGATCTAGGATGTGTTTAATACTTCAAGAAATATTGTTTCAAGTTCAAGTGTTGAAGGCATGCAAGTCTGTCCAAGATTCAAATGTGATGAGTGTTGTTTATTAAAGCTCAACAACTAGCTATCTATTGAGACCTATAGAGCTGTTGAAGCCCATGGCTCGACAGTAGCTCGACAGATAGGGTATCTGTCGAAATTTATGAAATTCAGTTTTTCAGGATTGTTTTTCATTCAATTCATGATTGTATGTTTGAGCTTTCTTTTCTCACGACTCTAGACATATAAAAGAATTATTTTAACAGCCGTCAAAGGTGACACAAGTTGCACAAGTGTTGAACAAAGTTTGTTCAATCAAATTGTGACGGGAGACAAAATTTGCCATAATTCATCTTTCTTGTGAAGAAGCTGCTGTGTTTGTACACCATAGGGCTTTGTGACCAAGCATCTTCTCAATCTTCATCGTGTGATGAACTGAAAAATTTTGCAGCCAACAGCCTTCTCTAGTTGGTGATTGAAGTCGCATACTGGGATCCGCGCAATTGGTTAGTCACATACTGAGAGCCATGCATTACAAGGAGAGATTGTCACTATAGAACAAGTCTAATTGAGTATTGGGATAAGAGTTCAAATGTAAGTTGGTATAAGGTACTGGGATTCCTTTATTTGTAACTGCTTATTTTGATAATAGTGGATTCTCGGGAGTGATGACCTTAAAATCACTCGGTGGGGTTTTTGCCGTGTAGGTTTTTCCCATTTGTAAACAAATCATTGTGTCAAATTTATTTTCCGCTGCATATTTAGTTATTTAGTGATTTGTTTATACTACCACGCACTTTGCATGTAATTAACTTAATTAATTCACTTGGCTAAATTAATTGGTTAATTTATTACTAGGGGTCAATACGTTTTTGGCCTATCACATTACCAGCTTTAAAGCTTCATTATTCTCATTAAAATACACATATCACAGTCATAAATCCAAAAATAAAATGTCAACAGTATATAACCAGTCAACAATACATTTGCACAACCTATTAACACAGATTCAAAAATCCAAAAATAATCTAGAGCAAAAAATTGCTCCAGTGCTCAAACTAATCTGTAACTTGTTACAGGTACTCATCAAATACAAACAAGATTAAAAAATAACCTATACAAGAAAAATAAAATTACAAATTTCATTACTTCATTAGTAATATGTCAATGTCCACATATTGTCCATATGTAAATACCTACATAACAGCATTATAGCCAAAGACTCAACATAAATTGGCCATATGTCAATGTCAACATATACTATCTATATGTAATATTTGGCCAAAGACTCAAAATAAATTGGTCATATGTCATTGCGTATTGCCTAATACCATATATTGTCTATATATAGGCCACTGTAAAGACTCAAAATAAAAACCCACATCTAGATGTAGGCCACTGTCTATTAGTGTCTAATAACAAAAAGTCCATATATCAATATGTCAAGTCCACACATCAATATGTTGTCAAAATAAAAACCAACAAAACCCAATACGTTGTCATCAATACCACCCATCCAAAGAGCAAAGAGCAATAATCAATCATTAACTTCAATCGGTGTTGGTGTGGACAAGTCTAGTTTCGATGTTAATGCAACACCACTCACAAGTTCTACAAAAAAAAACCAAAAAACCAAAAAGTCACTTGTAAAATAAAACAATAAATATGCCAAGAATCCAAGACATTCAATTTTGTTTTTAATAACGAAAGAAATAGACATGTAGTATTTTTTTTTTTAACCAATAAAGAAATAGACATTCATATTTTTTAGAATATAAAAAATAATAGTATACCTCTATCAAGCTTTTCAAACTCTTCAACATCATCCATGGCAGCTCGAAGGCTAATTGGAGCCGATGAAGAACGAAGCCAATTTTGGCCACAAATGAGAGCTTCCACCATAATTGGAGACAAAGAGCTCCAAAATGGATCAAGAACACGACCAGTCGTACTAAATGCAGATTCTGAGGCCACAGTGGATACCAAAATTGCAAGAACATGTCATGCAATTCTTGAAAGCATACGGTATCATGGATAATTAACCTTCCACAAAGCCAAAATATCAAACTTCTCATCCAAGACATCTTCACAACTCTCTGCTAAGTATTTATCAACCTCTAATTTGTTATTTGAAGAATCTGTACCCTTTAAGTGCTTCTTAAATCCCATCATCCTCATTGCCTTCACATCCACAACTACACTAGAATCATCTCTCTCCATTGATCCACTTTTCTTTTGGCCTAGGGCTTGTGTAGCAACACTAGCACTACTAGTCCCCACTTGATTTTGAGTATAAACATCATACAAACTCACCAATACACCCTTTACTCTTTCTATCATATCAGTAGCCTTTTTTTCCTCATACTAAGTACCCAAACAATACTCAAGATACCGCAACTTGTATCGAGGATCAAGACCTAACATGACATACAACAAATTATTCATATTATCAAAGTTTCCCCAATACCTTTCAAATTTGTTCTTCTTGTACTCTGCCATTTTTCTCAACAAATAGCCATCTTTTTCGTACTCCTAGTCAATTGTGTCATGAATTGACATGAGCTCCCAAAAAAAAAAAAAAAGAATTGCTGGTGACATAATTAGCACCTAAAAACAGCAAGGTTGCATCTAAGAAAATTTTAAGAAATTTCAAAAAGATCTTAATCTTTTCCCAATCCACATCATCCAATCCCCAAGAAACCTCATGTCTATCATTTCCTTCTACCTTTGTCTCCTCTCTAATTGTCCTAAGATAATTTGGATCTTCTTCGTCCAATCTCTCAAAAGCCTTTTGATGCTTCTCAACCTTCTCCAACATCAAATAGGTGTAGTTCCACCTAGTGAGCACATCTAAGCACATTGACTTTTAAAGGCAACTTTCTCCTTCTCTGCACATAACTTAAATGCACTTAGTCTTTGTGGAGATGATCTCACATATCGCACAGATTTCCTCACCTTCACTATTGTCTCATCCATTTCAATTAACCCTTCACGAACAATTAAGTTCAAGATATGAGCACTACACCTCAAAAGCAAGTATTTATTATCTAAAATTTTTGCCTTCCTATGCTTAGTCTTTTTTTGAATAAAAGAAATGAGCTCACTATTAGACACAGCATTATTAACTGTAATAGTTAGAATCTTGTATATCCCCCAATCAAGCAAACATATCTCAACCGCCTTTCCAAGTGTTTCACCCTTGTGATTTTCACTAAACGAAAGCTAAGAATCCTCTTGTGCATTTTCCAATCACTATCTATAAAATGGACAGTAAGACACATGTAGTTCAAATTTTGAACGGATGTCCATGTATTTGTGGTAAGGCAAACCCACTGCTCTCTAAGGGCTTCTTTCAACTTATAATTCTCATCCAAAAACACCCTAAAGCATGCTTTGGCCATTGTTATGTGACAAGGGATTGGATGAAATCTAGGTTGGGCAGCAGACCTAAACCTTCTCAAACCAAGACCCTCCACAAACCTAAAAGACAACTCATCTAAAATAATCATCTCCGCCAATGTTTTCTTACATGCCTCAAAATTATACACATGAGGCACAAGTCTCCTACTAATTTCTCCTTCTTCTTTAGGTTTGAATGCTAGGGTTAATTGGTTATTTTTCACTTTCCCAAAAGGATATTTCAGACATTGTGATTCTATGTGAGTTCTCATGGCTATAGTGCCATTCAACTTACTATCACAAGCATAAGTTGTGCCACAGTAGTTACAAGCTGCAGTAGGTTTCATCTCCCCTTCAATCGTAGTGAAATGACCCCAAATAATAAATCTTTTTTTTATCAACTTTTGGTGGGAGTGGAGTTTGCCTTTGTCTTCTTGCACGTTGGTTGCTCTTTGATCTGCTTCATTGTCTTGACCCTCTGGGATTTCACTTGTGTCATTCATCTACAATTTAAAATAAAACAACAACAAAGACAATAAGTCAGCAACTATAAAAAAATAATAAATAAATGAATAACCAAAATGAGTCTAGTCTACAATAAAAAAATAAAGCAACAATAACACAATAAGTCAACAACAAAGAAAAAAAAAAGAATGAAAGGACTCTAGTATACAATAACACAACATAACAAGACCCAAAAAAAAAAAAAGGACTCCAGTATATCGCAACAACAAACACGTCAATAAGATAATAATAAACACATCAACATTAAAGCAATAATAAACAAATACCCCAACATCACAGTCAACTATTAACAAATACACCAACATCACAGTTAAGCAGATGGCATTATTGATTTTTTCAAAACTCTAACATCAATAAGAAAATAACAATAATAAACAAGCACAACAATAACAATACACCCCTAATCACAGTCATAGATTCATAGCATGTCAACAACAATAAACAAATATACTAACAATAAATAAATAAATAAAAGTAGCTAACTTTATATATCAAAAGTCAACAAGCACATGACCTATACAGTATTTAAAATTTTAATCTTTAATAAAGAAACCAACCATCACAAGTAGCCAAGCACTTGGATTATCAATTTTTTCAAAACCCTAACTTTATTTGCATATAAAAATTGAAAAAATAAACATCTTATGTTGATACTACTAGGCTATTAGCTTTAATCTCATAAAAATAGCATTTTCAGTATTAAACAAAACCCAAAATACAGAAAAGAGAGAGGGTTATCGAGATTTTCAAAAGAGATAGGGCCACTATGAGGCGTGACAATTGAAAAGCCTATGATCAGGCTGGCATGGGAAGGCCAGTGTGTGGAGGTGGTGTGTGGAGGCAGTGGCAGTGGTAAATTCGGCGTGAGAGGGATTGTGGACTAGAGTGGTGGCTGAATGTGAGATGTGAGAGTGAGAGTGAAATGTGTGGGGTATGTAGGGTAGGGTTTTCTAACCTTTGTTTTTATAGTTTAATTAGTTTAGTTGCATATTTATTTAGTTTAATTATAGTTAGTTAAACTAATTGGTTTTATTCATTTTAATTAGGCCTAAAGGTTTTAACTAATTAATCTAATCTAGTTAGTTAATATATTTAGTTTAAGGAAAATACTAACAAATGCTCTTAGGATAATGGTTATTAATCCATTTAAAAAAAACAATTAATATTTTAACAGTTTTTTCTATTTCCCATAAAAGTGATGTCAAAATTTACCTAAAATGGATTCTTACCCTAAGGACACCCATTAGCATGACTCTTAGTTTAATTAGGCCCAAATGTTTTAAAATAAATTGAAAAGGGTAGAGGCCCAAAGCCCAAATATTTATAAAATTTATATTATATATTTAAAATAAAATATATTATATTATGATTTAGTTTGGTTTTGGCCAGTTCGGTGCACTCAAACAAACCATCGAAACCAAACCGAAAATTTCAGTTTTTTAAAAATGAAAATCGAAACCGAACTGAACTGAAATTTTTGCAACAATTCAATTGATTTTGGGCGGTTTTTTTTTCTTTTTCCATTTTGTGCACACCTCTAAGTAGCACCACTATTGCAGCCTTATTTTTATTATATTTGTTGTTAAAATTAGCAATTTAGTAATTGAGCACTACCAATACCAATGCAATACTTCTAAAAGAGGATATTCGGTATACGGTCAAAAAAGGAAAATGCTAGGACGGATTTAGGATTTGGGCTTTGTGATATCCTACTATTGTTGATCAAAGGAAAGAAAAAGCATGTGGTTTGACTCTTTTTAGATGGTTTGGATGCTTCGCTATCAAAATTATTTGGATTGTGATCTCACCGTCCCAAATCCCAATAATAGAATCCACAAGGATACTTTTATGTAAGGACGAAGTCTATAAAATAAAAAAGTTAGCTTCTGGATATAAACATACTAGTCGCTAAAACATGTGATACACGGAATAATTAAATAGAAATTAAATATATTTATTTTGTTCAAGGTATTGGTAAGTCTAGCACCAATAATGTAAGGCTATGTCTATTTTCAATGACATAGCATGCAACATTACGTATTAGAATAAAAGGCGTAATTAAAACAAACATAACAACCCATCCTTATGTGCTTTTGTTTCTTAAGCATAATTTTTGATACCAGTAAAGAAAGAAAAACATACAGTTAAGTTACAAACTGAACCATATTAGGCCAACAGAAGTGAGTTAGCACATCAGTAGCCAACTTAGCTAAATTCCAAACATTATCTAGGACAACCTTAGGAACAAAAATCAGCTTAAACACTAAACCAGTTTGTTGCATGTGACTAAGATCTGCCATCATTGTTCTTTCCCTCCAATCTGGCTTTGCAAACCCATTAAAGAGTAGAACTAATTTCTTGCAGTTGCTGAGTAACAAAACTTGCAAAAAACCAAGGGACCTCGCCTAGATAGAGGCTTCCACCAGAGCTTCATGTACTACCCCAGCAGCAGAGCTTGCAATATAGCTTCTGATACCCCAAAACACCATTTCACCTTGTCTATTCCTAGCCTCGTAAGCATAAGCACTACCAGTAAATCCCCTCCTTTTTGCACCTGCTAGTTTAAGTACAATTTGCCATTGACCTCCAGTAGGATTAGGATTAGTGGAATGCTTGTACACCTTGAATTGTTAAGATTCTTCCTTATTGAAAGCTTGCTGGTACCTGCAAGACAGATTTTGAGCCATTAACAGTACAATAAAGGGGGTCTGGTTGAATATTAGAATATACATAATAGCCCATTGTGTGATTTTGTTCCTTCTGTTTAGCACAAGCTAGCTACTCCCTTAAACAAATATAAATCCATCTTACAAATATAAGACAAATCTTTATATATACAAATCAAAAAGTGATGCTCTTCTCAGCTATATCAGAAAATTGTTCATCACAAGTTCAAGTATTCAATTTTAGGATTTGATGGAACTCATTGCAACATAGCATAGGCCGAAACCTGTTTCTTCATTGCCATAGTACCCATGATAGCAAGGTAGTGAGTTCGCATGTTTTTTGATCCCTATCCCAAGCCAAATCCATGAGTTCAATGAAAGAAGAAGGCTGGTTGTTGAACGCACATTACATCACGTCATGCTGCTAGACCAACTAAATTTTGGAACAGCCACAAACAGCAAGAAGAGCATCTTCCACCTCAACCCCGCAGAATCAACTACAGCTATATCCTTCCACTTGAAAAAAGTTAAGTTGACTACGATCTATTCATAGCCCTCAAAACAATTTGGGAGAAAGTTACCACGATCATTGTTGGGATTTCAAACGGTGTTATTTGTTAACTTTCAATTTTGAGTGGTAATTTTCAACTTTGAGTGAGACTTTTTGTCAAATACATGGTGTACATTTTCTAAATGGGAATAAAAAGAATGCTTTATTGCATGAATACACCCAAAAAATGCACCTAAACTAAGCACACTACAATTGAACATTGACAAAAGGGAAGAAAAAACTTCAAAACGATCCATAACAAAATTTAAGAAAGCAATTTCTTGTACCTTTTCCCTTTATAGCAGCAACCTCAAAGAAATCAGGAAAGTAGCCACATATTTTGTATTTGATTGTAACCCATGACATAAACTCACATTCTTTACAACTTCGATATTTCACAACAATTAAATATTTTTGTGATTGGAGCAACATCACTGTCACATATAGATGTATTGATAACATTATTTTTATTATGTATCAATCACAACAGGGTTTATCAATAGTTAAAAAAGATGTTATGTCTCTATCGAGAATCATCTAGAATGTCACTGTTATACACACAAACTGCTATTCAGCAATCCCTTTGCTAAAGTTTAAAAAATCAACTCTTGGAAAATTAATGCCAAACACTGATGCGATAGTCAAATATTATAAAGATTAGTTATAAAAGAACACAACTCTTGTGACATCAAAAGACAAATAGTTTCTATTTGGGGGAGCTATGCTTATGATCTTAATGATTAGGAAATTAAAACAACTATTCAATGACACCAAATCCATACTATATATAATCCTTTTCTACTTGGGTTGTGAGGAAAATTCACTGTACCATTCAATAAAACATCTTCAGAGAACAATGGTGAAAAAAAAGGGGCAAGTTTTTTCATCATATATAGCAAATTTAATAAAACAATTCGTCAACAGCAACATAAATCTATAACATAAAGAGCTAGAATTTCCCAATTCAATATAATTAAAGAAAGAAAATCTTGGATTTGAAGTGCGACCGCTGGTCAGCCTTGCAAGCCGTCAAGAATTCTGGCTTCTGCATCATTGTACTAGGTTCCTTTCCTTGGTTTGTCAGATGGAGAGAGGTGGCTCTTCCTTCTTTCTCATCCTAAGTTTTGGATTTTGATTTTGGATTTTTGGGGGAAGAAGAAGGTTTTGATTTTTGGAGAGAAAGAGGGTTTCTAAGGACTGAGAAGAGAGAGGAACGATCGTACATGATGCCCATGGTTTTGGATTTTTGGGGGAAGGAGATGGTTTTGATTTTTGGAGAGAAAGTCTGAGGACTGAGGAAAGACAGAAAAGAAAGAAGTATGTATTATAAACATACTAAATGGTAAAGAAGTAATAAATAAATATATGAGAGAATAGATACAATGGGAAATTTGAGAAGCAAAGGTGGCCACGTGGATGGGAGCTTGGGAATGGAAAAAATTATTTGAAAGGAAGGTTCTAGGAACCAGGAAGGCAATTTTATTTACTTAATAACAAATTTGTTCTTTAAAAAAAAAAAAAAAAATCTGACCACTTATTTTAAAACGCTATTTTTTTATATACAATTAAAATATTATATTCATTAATCTATATAATTTATCTATTATAGTAAAAAGTTATATTAATTTCTCTAACATATATATACTAAGCTCATCATTTGCATTTTGCATGTGCAATGAGGTTTTTTTTTTTTTTTTTCCCTTTATTTTATTCTAGTGTCATAAGAGTGCACTATTCAAGAAATGGATTAGTAGGATATTGCACTATTCATTTTAAGTGGAGTTGGAGAATGCCCCATTTTAGTTCTCGCCAAAGGTCCTAAAATGCTAGGTCCAGCCTGTGTAGAAAGTAAATGTTGATTGAGATTATGTAAGAAAAGGTAATAGTGTAACATAAGCGGTTAATGAGGGCACGAAAATGGCCTTTTTAACATGCAAGAAGTGCATATGAAAATAGCTTGAAAAAGTAAAAACAAGCAACGTTTTTTATTTTGAAGAAGTTGCAAAAGAAGCAATTTGGATTCAAGTCATGAATAAAGAAATCACATATTTGCATCCATTGGGAGGAACAACACACTGGAGCTCTAGAAGATCTACTCAAAAGGTTCCATATGAACGATAGTAAACCACTGTCTATGTCCACCCTAATGGCATTGAACGAGAAGCTGCACTCAAATGATAGCATAGAAAAAGTGGATGCAAGAAACTATCGAAGTTTGATTGGAAGTTTAATTAATTTAATTGAAAAGTGCAAGTCTAGATATTGTATATCCAGTCAATCTCATCTCCAAATTTATGAATGAATCAAGCAAGTTCCACTTCACAATAGCAAAACAAATTCTACAGTGTCTACAAGGTACAAAGAAATTTGGTATCAAGTATGTGAAAGAAAAAGACACCAAGCTTGTGGGATATACAGATAATGATTGGGCAGGCTCAATTGTTGATTGTAAGAGTACTTTTAACTACTTTTTCGATCTAGGTACAAAATGTTGGAGTGGGTTGTGTTTCAAACACTTAGCATTGTGCTTTGTGTCCCACATTAGTTAGAAGTAAACCATGTTATGTGTTTATAAGCCATCATCCATCTTAGATGTTAGAGTTGGGTTTGGGCTTGTCTCTTTTTCTTCATTGGGCATGCACAGTGACCATTGGAGCAGCCTATTATTCCTTCTTTACTTTTGGCTTATAAAACCCTTGGGCTACATCCTTTTTCCTTTCTTTTCCTTAGCCATTTAGGCTTAGCCCGTTGGGCATGCATAGTGACCGTTGGAGCTAGTCCACTATTCCTTTTTTACTTTTGGCTTATAAAACCCTTCAGCCCCGTTGGTCTCTACCCAAGCAACCCATTGGGCATTTAATAAGCTACCTGTTTGGCATGCACAGTGACCGTTGGAGTCAACCCACTATTCTTTCTTTACCTTTAGCTTATAAAACCCTTCAACCCTCATTTTCTTTTAATCATCCTTTTCTTTTTCTTGCTGCATTCCACAGCTTCTCTCCCTCTGTTTTGCTCTTATTTCTCCACTCTTCACCATTGAAATTTCTTTTCCTTCTAGCCATTTTGGCTTAGCCCATTGGTCTCTACCTAAGAAGCCTGTTAGACATTTAATAAGTTGCCCATTGGGCATGCACAATGACCATTGGAGCCAGCCCACTATTTCTTCTTTACCTTTGGCTTATAAAACCTTTTAGCCCTCATTTTCTTTTAATCATCCTTTTCTTTTTCCAGCTGCACTCCACAGCTTCTCTCCCTCTGTTCTGCTCTTCACCATAGAAATTTCAGCATCTAATTTTGGTTTTAAGAAAAGGCAAATAAGGTTGTTTTTGGTTCTTCTTGCTTGGGTGTGCGTCCAACTTGAAGAAATTGCTATACTCTAATCCTAGGGGATTGCTCGGCCAAGAAAGCCATTCGTACCGAGTTTTACTCCAAGTGGTACGAATCAACCTTTAAGGACAACGTAATTTGCGTGATTCTATAGTTAATTTGTGAGATCTTTCTAACTCTATCTATTTATTTTTTGTTATTGCTAATTTTTTAGGGTTTATATTGTTGAATCAAATCTTGTTTATTTAGCCATATTTTCCAACACAAAACCATTTTCTTGTTCATCAAAGAAACAAAGAGCTATGACATTATTATCAATAGAAGCTGAATCCATAGCAGATACAGGTGAATACTTGTATGCCTGCAATAAAAAAACGGAAAGAATCTATAATTAGACAATCTATTTATAATAAATTTTAAAGAAAAAATGTAGTATTTAAGATACCAACTACTGTGTGCAGCAAGACAAAGACTGTTTCACAAATTTCAAATTGTCAAGACAAATTAATTAAATTCCTTTTTGACCAAATACTTTAACAAGGGTCAGAGAGATATAATTCCTTACCTATGTAGAACAAGGCCAGCAAGTTTGCACCAATTCCCAACTATTGAACGAACAAGTCAAGCTTTAACGTAACATGTGGCTTAGGAAAATAGTTCCACCGCTCTTTGTTTCACAGTAAATTAAAGAATTCTGGTTATACGTAGCCTGCAATAGATGCAAAAGAAATCACAAGAAAAAGAACAATTCTGGTTCATTTGGATTTTGAAGTGTGGATAGATCACACTGATTCAATATCAAGTTCAATTTGTGACTTAATACCTATAGATATATGATAGTACATATATTAATTAGATTGTAGGCTATCTAATGGGTAATATAGTACACAAAGAATTTAGGAGACATAAATGTATGGCATTAATCATAGTTCAACATTAACATTTTGAATATCCATTAAAACAATATTTCCAATGAACACCTAAAGGTTAGTTGTGAGTTGAAATTTTCCAACAACTACCACAAATTCTTAAGAGGAGCCTCAAATTCTAGTTCAAAACAAGAATTCTTAGTTGAACTATTAAAAGCAAGCAAGAGTACCAGTAACAGTTCTATGCTATTTAACTTATGAATTACTTGAGAAGTAAAATGAGAAGGAATAATGGAGAACCATAATTCACATTTTTTTTTTTTTATAATCAAACCGCAGCTACAAGTATTTGTTCACACTCAAAAGTGAAAAATACATTTCTATTCATTCTTCCAAGGAAACAAAATCAGTGAGAAACCAAGACCTTGTGATTGGGAATCTCTAAATTGCTAATAGTATGACCAAGTTAATACCGAAGGATCAAAAATAGAATGGCTGGACCATAACTTCTCAGCTGAGAGGCAAGTTTGGAACATGAAAATTGCATTGCCCATTGTGAACATCCCAAAGCACTTCAACTGGAAGACCATCCACTACAATGGCGTGGTTGCCCCTAAACTTCCACTTCAACCTCTTGACCTGGCATCACTATCTGCGGATCACTAAGCCCAACAGTGTCAGTATGTCACGCTCAATTGTGACATCATGCATTTGCCCCTTATCACAAAATTTAGTTTTTGCCCCATAAAACCTCATCCCAAACATATGTTCCCTCTTAGAAGTAAAACTATTTCTTGATAAAATACAACAGCTAAATAATCCCTCCACTGGCTCTAGCCCAGAACCGGATTTAGCATTAGTTAAGTCCAGTAAATCTCAATTTTACTAGAATCCACTTTTAAATTCTTAGACCCTTTACTTTTAGAGAACAACCATGGCTTTATATCAACCTTACAAAGGCATTGATTGGACAAACCAAATCATCAATCCCAACACTAAGGCCTCGACCCATCAAACTTTTGGTCCATGTAATGGTGATCAAGCCAAAGTTAAAACCAAAATCTTAGCAGGGAAAAACACCCGGAAATGGGGAGCCCCTTTATTTTTAACACTTATCTTAACAATTATCCCAACCGTTTAAGTATATTAATTTCCTTGCTTTTACTCCACGGTTGAGTACAACCGCAGAAAATTAAGGCTTCTACCAATGGCTTTTAGTGACCGTACGTAGATTAAAAGTATGTTGAGAAAGCTCAAGTTATTTTTAGTTATAATATACTATGATAATGCGTCAGACCTTGCTATAACTAAAAATTCTGTATTTCACAGTAGAACAAAGCAAATTTGTTAGGTTCTAAATGTTTAGAACAATTGGCAAATCGTGAACACAAACTTGTCTAGATATAGATCTTAGATTCTATAGGTTTTATTAGACAATGCTCAAGGTGATTCAAGTCAAGATTCAAGAACATACAAGCTGCAGGAAGAAAATTTCATAATCTGTCTGGTTCGATCGATCGAAAGACAAGCTCGATCGATTGAAAGTCGTATCTGCAGAATTTTAATTAAGCCCAAACAGCAGTTCAAGCCCATTTAGAATTAGGGTTTCTAATCTACTTCTCCCAGTATATAAAGGAAACCCTAAGCACGTTTTTGTAAAGGCTTTTCAGAGAGAAAAGAGTGTGCCTCTTTGGTATTTAGGGTTTTGTTCCTAAAAAGCTCTCTTATGTCTTCTATCGGTGCTATTCCTTGAAGAATCTCAAGATTCGGTATTATAAAAGTTGCTACCTTCTCTTGTCATCAAAGGTGTTGATGATCTAAACCTTCAAGGGTGGTCTTGGAGTCACAAATAGGAGAGTTTGTGTTGCAAAACTTTTGAGTGGAATCTCAAAGTCACAAACGGGGGTGTTTGTGTTTTGCAAAGGTCAAAGAAAGAAAGAGTCCGTGGATTCGGAACTTGCATGTGGTCGTGTCAGTAAGTTCTACTGGTTGGTAGCAATAAGAAGTCGAGCGTGAGAGCTTATAAGTCTTATTGTATGAACTTCGATTCTTTCTAGTGGATTTGCTTTTTACCTTGAGGATAGTTAGGTTAAATCCTCCCCAGGTTTTTTACCAGTTTGGTTTTCCTGGGTGATCATATCATTGTCTTATTTATTTTCCGCTGCTATGCATGATATGATTGATTTTGATAACCTAGACTTGTTTAATTGGATTAAGTAATAACTTGGCCAATTACCTAGGTTAAATCAATTGTTTAAGGGGTCTAAAAACCAACAAGTGATATCAGAGCTGGTTGCTCTTTTGTTTTAGATCTTTTGATCTAAGAGCTGATCCTTGACCCCTGTTGTCATGGATAATTTGAAGTGTATTTCTGATCATGTTTCTGCTCATGCTTCTGTTGATTTTATTGATACCTGTGAAATTTTCGTAAGGAATTATTGAAATCTATGAAAATTGCTAAGAAATTCAAAGAAGAGTTAAAATTGTCTAATCTTAAAAAAGAGGAATTGGTTGTTAGATTAGATGAATCTAATAAAAAGAATGAATTTTTGAGAAATCAAATTTCCTCCCAAGATGAGAAGATGAAAAGCTTGGAACAAGAGTTAGTTGAATCTAAAGCTAAAATTAAAAATTTGACTTGTACCAAGTCTGCTGTTGATAACAAAAGTGTTTCTATTTCTCTTAAGCCTAAAACTGAAAAAGTTTATATCCCTCCTTTCAAGAGGAATAATAAAGAAAAAACTTATTTTGCTAGGTTAGACAAAGGTAAAAGTTCTGATGTTGACACTGAAGTTTCTAAACCTAAGTCAAAACCTACTATTAGAGAGCATAATAAATCTGTTTTTTTGTCTACCTGTCACCTTTGTGGTGTTGTTGGTTATATTAGACCAAATTGTTCTTTTTTGAGGCAAGAACCCAAGCCTGTGACCGGAAACCCCACTAGGAATACTGATGCTCCTAAATTTGTTCCTGTTTGCCATTTTTGTGGCGTCCATGGTCACATTCGTCCTAATTGTCATAAATTAAAATTTAAACTTTTAGTATTTCAATCTAGGATATGTGATGATATTTCTCCTGCCATAAGTCCATATAAATTATTTTATATTCTTTTGAAAAATTTGAGCTTGTTGGCTTGTGAAAGGAATTTGCAGGATTTCAGTCTTTCTCAGAAGATTGGTTTAATCCCTCAAATACACTCTACTTCACATGGATTTTCACCTGCAAAGCAGAAGACTCATGCTAGATGGGTGAGAAAAGATTCTCTAAGGTGAGTGTTGCTGACTTGTCCCTGATTTAATTCTTTCAATTGTTTGTGGACATATTTTGTTTTTGTTTTTGGTTGTTTTGTTTTTTTAAATAAAAAAAAATCCAAAAACATTGAAAAATTTTCAAAAAGACAAAAATATTTTATTTTGAGTCTTGTTTTATTTTTTCTTGAGGATTACATGAATGATGATACCTCTCTCTTGATTTAGAACATGTTTGACATTGTGGAGAAACTTGAATAGTATGTGTTATACAAGTGCTAAGCTATTTTTGATTTTATGTGAGTATGTACTAGTTTGTACATGTACTCAAGGGTTAATTAAGAAATTGATATTTCTTGTTTGTGTACCCTCTATAACTTAGTTAAGCACTGTCATGCATTGCATTTGTATTGTTCATTTAGCATAATGTGTGCTTTTTGTTTTTTGTCATAAATTTTTTAAAACCAAAAGGATTTTTGTGTTTTGTATTTCACATCTTAGATTCATAATCAAGGATTGGCCATATTATCTTTACATAATAAGTTTATGTACCTTGTTTAGTTTTGATGAGCTTATTTATTGTACTTTACTAGTTGAAACTTTGTAGTGCATGTTGTGTGGGAAAGATGTTTAAGGTGTTTATCACTTTGTTTTAATCTTGAAGTCACATGTTATTTGACTGTCGGACTTGATCCTTTTGAGAAATGCATAAATAACCATCTCACCACTGTTCACTAGCTAATCATGAACACCTTAATGCATATCATAAGATTTTGTGCTCGAGAAAGTGTAGCATATGCACAAAAAGAACATAAGGTGAAGTCTCGGGTTAAATTACTTAATTCTTAAAATCAAAATTGGTGTGTACTATTAGGCTTGATGCCAAACTCACATAACTTAAAATTGGTATGTATATTATGAGGTATAAATATAAGAAATTTACATGATTGCAAACTTATGATCTAAGAGATGTGGGAGTTATATGATATAACTCTTTAGGTGATAGTCTATTTTAAATTCTATGTGATGAATTTTGTAGACATTGTGATTGATTTCTATTTACATATCATCTCACATGTATCTCAAGTTTTTTCTAGTTGCACACACTACATGAATTACTCTTTGCTAAGCTTGGTACATTATATTGTGTGTGATCTTGTTGTGGTCATCTAAGATTAAAGTTCCTTGATTTTGATGCAAAATGTGCTTAATGTTTGAGTTTTTGAGGACAATTGGTTGAAAAAACTTGTTTTTGGAAGATCTGGATTGAATTCAAATGTTTTTTTTGAAAAACTTTTAATCTCATACTCATGCATTTCATTCATGAAATATTGTGTTTTGAGGAGTTTCTGTATTAAATTGCTCTGTTTTTCAAAAATTTGATTTTTCCATGCATCATTTATGTTTAGGATTCACATGTATTGCATTGATTTTTTGTATCCATCTTGCAGTTTTGCAGTCATATCTCTCATTGTTTTCACACATAACATGCATACACTTTGCTACAATGGGTACTCAACTTGATCAAAAAATTGATTGATTAATTTTTGAGCTATGTACTTTCTACTATATGTTTTTTTTATGTGTGAACTGTAAAAAATATTTTTTTTAAGAGATATGATAGATAATCAATGTGCAAATATTTTATCTACTCATACAACTGTTTATAGGTCACATAGTGTCATGTTTGCATTTTATTGAAAGAGAGAATATTTTTCTTCATGTGTATCCTCAACTTAGTTTTTTTTTTTTATAAAAAAAAAACTTGGTTTGTGTCTTTTTATTTATCTCCACCCCTTTTATTTTTCCCCAAAATTGTTTTTCCCAAAACTTATTTTGTTTTTCCTGTTTTTATTGGGGGAGAAGCTTGTTTTTTAACTTTTGTTGTTCATAGGGGGAGTTGTCTTTATTTCATATAGAGTTGAATTGTTTTGTGTTCCCTTCTTTCTCTATTTTCTCTTACTCTGTTACGTATGTTTTCTGTCAACTCTTTGTTTGAGTTGTCTTTGTCAATGCGTGACAAAAAGGGGGAGACATATATGACCTGTTTGTTTTGTTTAAGGAGAGAATATAAAATCTTTTTGATGTATCTAACTTAGGGGGAGAGTTAGTTTACTTTTGTTTTTTTTATATTCTGTTTCATATTATTGTATATATGTCTTTCTGTCCACACATGCGGTGATGTGTTTGTTGAGTGTTTCAGGAAAGACAGGTGCATTCTGATCAAGACCTTCTACCTCTTCTTGCAACTTCTAGGTTAGGAGTCTTAGATTGGGATTTGTGATGTAATTGGGCATTTTATTGTATTGGGTTGTTCTTGTATTTGAGCATTTCATTTTGTATGAAAGTTTTGTCATGAATTGCCAAAGGGGGAGTTTGTTAGGTTCTAAATATTTAGAACAATTGGCAAATCGTGAACACAAACTTGTCTAGATATAAATCTTAGAGCCTATAGGTTTTATTAGACAATGCTCAAGGTGATTCAAGTCAAGATTCAAGAACATACAAACTGCAAGAAGAAGATTTCATAATCTGTCTGGTTCGATCGATCGAAAGACAGGCTCAATCGATCAAAATTCGTATCTGTAGAATTTTAATTAAGCCCAAACAGCAATTCAAGCCCATTTAGGATTAGGGTTTCTAATCTACTTCTCCCAGTATATAAAGAAAACCCTAAGCACGTTTTTATAAAGGCTTTTCAGAGAGAAAAGAGTGCGTCTCTTTGGTATTTAGGGTTTTGTTCCTAAAAAGCTCTTTTATGTCTTCTACCGGTGCTATTCCTTGAAGAATCTAAAGATCCGGTATTGTATAAGTTGTTACCTTCTCTTGTCATCAAAGGTGTTGATGATCTAAACTTTCAAAGGTGGTCTTGGAGTCACAAACAGGAGAGTTTGTGTTGCAAAACCTTTGAGTGGGATCACAAAGTCACAAACGGGAGTGTTTGTATTTTACAAAGGTCAAAGAAAGAAGGAGTCCGTGGATTCGGAGTTTGCACGTGGTCGTGTCAGTAAGTTATACTGGTTGGTAGCAATAAGAAGTCGAGCGTGGAGACTTGTAAGTCTTATTGTATGCACTTCGATTCTTTTTAGTGGATTTGCTTTTTACCTTGAGGATAGCTAGGTTAAATCCTCCCCAGGTTTTTTATCAGTTTGGTTTTCCTGGGTGATCATATCATTGTCTTATTTATTTTCCGCTGCTATGCATGATATGATTGTTTGATTGTGATAACTTAGACTTGTTTAATTGGACTAAGTAACAACTTAGCTAATTACCTAGGTTAAATCAATTGTTTAAGGGGTCTAAAAACTGTCAAAATTAAACTTCATCATCATTCATCGGAAAATTGGTGTAAGAAGGTGAAATACAATTGGAATTCTTCAATGTAAATGAACAACTAGCTGATATTTTTACAAATGTCCATACACTATAACAGTTTAAAGAATTTAAGAAAAATATGAGAACTACAAATTAATAGGCCATGTGTTTGCGTATATAATTTGTAATTCACAAGTGGCTGTGCCGCTGTGTTAGCTGTTGAAAATTCACCGGAGATGATGAACGGGTGGCAGTAAATAAAATGAAGATGAAGTTGGTTAGTTGACATCTCACAAAAGCCGGGTGTCACTGAAAAGAAAATTCACAATTCCTAAAGAGTAAAGTCCTAGAGCTTTTCAAGAATTCCAAAAATCACCAGAATTACTTTTGTATTCTGAAGCAGATTCGAGAACCAACCAAAGCGATTCTTTAATTATTACCTTGTGCAATGAAAATAATGATGCACAACAAAAAAAAAAAAAAGTAACTAAATGAAATAGCAAACAGAGCATACTTTGTAACAACCCGTGCTACTTGGAACCAGAGATGCCTAATAAAAGTGTAACATAATAGTTCAGTTGAAGCGAGTTATGCAGTGTTGGTCAAAGCAAAAGAACATATCTGATGATAGTGATGAGCAGAGAGAAGCCATAGAGTTGGTACCCTCTGTAGCTCTCTTTGGTTGTGAGCTGGGTCTCAAGGGTTTGGAGCCATTGTCTCTGAGACCATTGCCCTTTGAAGCAATTTCTTTCTCCAACCCTTTCACTCCCTTCTTGGGGGTCACTTGATTGACGCTATATATATAAACGATTAAAGGTAGCGTTGGTGGGCTTCAGTGGCTAGAGTGCTAACTAATCTTGGACTATTGTTCAAATAAACCAGTAAGTATTTTACAAAATGTTTGGTTTGAGGAGTGTCTTCAGCTTTTGAGATCGTTGGTGGCCTCTAAGCTCTAACTTACATGTTCTGTAATCTTGTCTTGTTCTTTATCTTCAAAAAAATTGCCTTTTCTATTAAAAACAAAAGAATGGTCAGAGGGAAAAGAGAGGGTGAAATAATGTTTTTTACTTCGTTGACATGAAAGGAACGCAATTTCGCTCTTGTTTCCAAAACTATGGGGACCCATGATTTTACTGTGAAATAGGTCTGTCGATTTGAACATGTTTAACATTTTTAGCGAGCTCAGCAGGCAGCAGCCAATTTATTGTTCCGAAAAGTATTAGAAACAAAGGGGATGTTTCACTTGTTTATGTCAAACCAGTTGACAGTTGTTATGGATATTTGGCGGCATAACTGACTAACTTGGACACGGACAGGATGCATCCTCTCGGGTGAATTCTGCCGTCCAATTTAATTTTTCATTTCCCAATACATTTTTAAGTATGGAATTAGAATTGAGTTCTTTTACGAAATTAATAAAATCTCATAATATTTTTATAATAAAAAATAAAATAAATTAAAAATTTTATTTAAACTCACCACAGCTTAAAATAAGAGTGTTATAAACATGTTGTAAGATTATATTAAGAGTGTTATAAAAATGTTATAAAATTATATTGTGCTCTAGACTCTCTTTAGCATAAAATAACAACCACATGTTGAAGTTATGGTTAACGTAACGCTATTTCATCATCAACAATACCTTTGTAATAATTTTGAATATTAAGTTCATAAAAAAATGAATCTTCCACTTTATAATTTTTAGAGATAAATACCTTTAGTTTTTCTTAATAAAGTTAGAGATAAGGGCAACTCAACCCTTAGGCCATTTAGGCAATGGCCCAAAGCCCCCAAATAAATTAGAACATATTATATCTATTTATGTTATTGTATAAAAAAAAAAAAAAAAATGAAGGCTCATCACCTAGTTAAAAAAAATAAAATAAAATAACTGGTAGAATGCATTGTTTATGTCTTAAAGTGTAACTAAGACCCAAAAATTTTAATGAATAAAATTTATTCTTACAAAATTATTCTATTTTTGAATGTTATACACTATGCTAATACATTTTACTTTGTTCGTGATAGTAATTTTTAAGAGTACAAAAAATTTCAATCTCCCAAACATATATGAATGGTGAATACTCTTCTTCTTTTTTCCTATTAAAATTAATAATTATCTAGACAGATTCATTACTAAAATTCAATGTCCAATACTTAAAGTCTAACATTGTCAAGAGAGATAATGACTATCTCTTACATGATATTTTTTCTAATACCGACAGTTTTTACATAAATAAAAATACTCCGTATTGAATTTTATAAAAATGCTAGATTCTTTCTTCTAATGCATGTGTTGGATAACTATTACAAGATGTCACGGCTTCAGTTAGTAGATTTTGCTATTACAAAATTTAAATGGTCACAAGCAAGGGTAACAATGTTGTCAAGAAATTAGCAACTAATTCCCTAAGTCATGATGATATTGTATGCTAGGTAGACACTTTTATGTGTCACCGTCTTAATAGCTTGTAATTATTTTATCATCTTTTTATAAAAATAGTTCATTAAACTAATATACTTAGGACATTCTTTAACATTTCCTTTAATTATATTACAATTTTTAAATTAAAAAAAATTATCAGAACTTGAACATAATCAATTGTAATTTTATATCTTAGAGCATTTGCAGCTGTGGAGCTAAAAAGCTATAATGCTATTTTAGCTCCACCATTATAGCAAAAAGGGCTTGCAACAGTAGAGCCAAATGTATAAAATTTAGCTTATTTGCTATAGTGCACATCTATCTATAGATGTGCACTATAGCACTCATCTAAAAAAAAAAAAATTTAATCTCACTACCGAATAAAATAATAAAACTAATCTTATTTTTTTCATTCTTTTATTCCATTTCTTTCACCGTGCACTCAGATCACTCATCTCCCTCAATCATCAAACACTCATCTCCCTCACTCATCTCTCTCACTCCATCAAGCACTCATCACCGTCGCCGTCCCAGCCCCAGCCCACGCTGTCCGTCACCGTCCCAGCCCAGCCCAGCCCACGTCGTCGCAAGCTCTCATCTCCCTCACTCATCTCTCTCACTCCATCAAGCACTCATCACCATCGCCGTCCCAGCCCCAGCCCACGCCGTCGCCGTCGCTCCTTACCACCATTCTTCCTTTGTTCAACCTCACAAAATGCCTGTCCTCCTTCACCAGCCTTTCGTTCACGTCCTCGCCTCCGGCGAACGACACCGAAGGGCACCACAGGAACACGAACAGGCTAAACGGCATCGTACTGGTGAAGAGAATCCACTCCTTGACATCGGAATCGCCTCGATGTCTCAGCCGATCCTTGGAGTGGCGGTGGAGAGCAAAACCTTGATTTGGGTTTTTTTTTTTTTTTTTTGGGTTAAGCCTTGATTGAGCCTTGATTTGGGTTGATGTCTCAACCGATTCTTGGAATCGCTTGAGCCTCGATTTGGGTTTTTTTTTTTTTTTTTTTTCTCTGCTGTGGATTGCTGGTGGTGGTGGTGGTGGAGAAGGATGTTTGTGCTGTGTGGTGGTGGTGATATATTATTTTATTAGAGTAGAAATATTATTATTTTATTGTAGTAGAAATATTATTTTATTGTGATGAATATATTATTTGATTGTGTTGAAAGTTAAAATAAATCCATTGCTGTAGCATGTGTGTAGGTAAAATAGATAAAGTAACTTTTAGTGAAGTTAAATTGCTAAAAATTTAGTTCCACTGCTATGGATGCTCTTAAAAAGCAAAACATAAATTTTTTTTATAAATAAAAAATATCAAAATATAAATATTATTCAATTAATATATAAATATAAAAAAAAAATGTCTCATTTAAATGACGTATGCTTACGTACGGTAAAAAGGGAAGAAAAAGACCAGCACGTGGTTTGACTCTTTCAGACTGATTGGAAGAAGGGGAGGGGACCATATATAAATCCATCGTACAGTTAGGTTGGTTGGGATGCTCCGCTGTCAAACATCACAGGCCGCCCAAGCGCAGCAATGCGAAGTTTAAACAAACTCATGAAGGGGATGGATGGAGACCAATCATTTTATTTGGATCCCACATTCAAAAAGTTTTTATCTATCTGAAATCTCCACGTGTAGGAAAAAAACACCTTCAGTTTTTCTTTTCCTATTTTTAAATAATTACTTTATTTTTTTTTATACTAGTATTATGCCCGTGCGATGCACGGCTTAATAAAAAATATTTTGATAATACAATCAAATTTAATAACAAATAAAATGAAAAAAAAGAATTAATTCAAAATTTAAGATTAAAAATAAATTGTACTTGTACACTTAAAAGAAATTTAATTTTTATTTCTTATTTTGATATTTAAATCATTTGTTTTAGTGTTTATTTCATTCAAATGGTTATAAGTTATATTAACTCTAAACCAACATATGTATACATATGTAACATTTTAAATTAATAATAAATAAAAATATAATACTCTAACTTAATGTAACATTCTAACTTACTAATAAATAAATATAACATCCTAACTTAAAATAATGTTTGTAATTGTATTGTGTTTTAGTCTTTAAGAACACATATATTATTTTTTTATCATAAAAAAAAAACACAGATATTAATATTATACATGAAAAAAATAATGAATTCAATAATTGAAACGGTTGAAACAAAATTAAGCCAAAACCTCAATTCATTAATGAAAAAATATCCAAATTTTTGAACTTAAAAAAAAAAAAAAAAAAAAAAAAAAGAGTTAAGTAAAGATAGACTTACATAGAAATTTGGGCGGATGGATTCTCTCGTATCCAATTTCATGTTTGACAGCAAATTTTGTTTTTAATTAAAGAATATAGATTACATGGAACAAAGCACCAAACAAAAGCCATAACAAATTAAATCCATAATAAAATATTGATGTCAACAACAAATAATCATGTAATAAGAAATTAAAAAATACAAATATATTGCTTGCTATATTGACTTCTAAAAAAAAACACTAAAACGTATGATCAAACATAGAATTTTAGCCTATTTATAAAACTTGTTGATAAAATAATATTATATATAATAAAAAGGCAACAAATACATAAAATCTATTCAATTTGATGAAAGAAAAAAAAATTACCTGCAAGGTTGTAGGTAGGGCAGAGAGGAGAAATGAAGAATATAGCAAATAATTGTAAAGAACGTAATAGAAATAATGAAATACCAAAAAACTGTGTATATATAGTGGGAATTTTAGGTTGTGAAAAAGATGATATGAACAAAAAGAAGCAGTTTAGGTGAAACTCAAATACTTTATTTTATTTTATTTTATAATACGATATGATATAAATATATAGATTTAAAAAAAAAAAAAAAAAAAACCTTTAACCTGACGCTTTTTTTTATTTTATTTTTTATATAAAAAACTCCTAACCGGCTCTTTTTCCCTCACATTTCTCTTCTCTCCCTCTTATTATACCATATATTCGTTTTGCCATCAATACCTTCACTCCACAGAATAGCTTAATTGATTTTCTTTTATTTTTTGTTTCGTTTTGTTCATAGTTTTGTCTCTTTCTAATTTCAATTTTTAATTTCTTAACAGTGCACAACTTTTCTATTTGCTTTTCCTTCTATTCTCATTTTATTATATTATTTTTAGTTTAACAAATCCCTAGCCAGATCTAATTTTTTTCCTTTTACGTTTTTTAAAGAAACGTTTTTTTACATTTTTTTATCTCTCTTTTTTATTTAAATTTTATTTTTAGGTAATTCTATTCTATTGATTTTAGGGTTTATTGATAACATTTTAGATAGACACAACTGTTATTGATTTGTCATATTTATCCAAAAAATATATATATATATATATATATATCTATTCTTAAAATCTAAAAATTTATTAAAATTTCTGCAATTAGTGAAGTCACTTGGCGTAATCACGGCGTCTAAACCCAACTTTTATTATATATATAATATAATTTTTATCTCTCTTTTTTATTTGAATTCTATCCTTAGGTAATTATATATTCTATTGATTTTAGGGTTTATTGATAACATTTTAGATAGACACAACTGTTATTGATTTGTCATATTTATCCAAAAAATATGTATATATCTATTCTTAAAATCTAAAAATTTATTAAAATTTCTGCAATTTGGTGAAGCCACGTGGCGCAACTACGGCGTCTAAGCCCAACTTTTATTATATATAATATGATATACACACAGAATGACAAACATACTATTTAAATTATGCAAGTTTAATTGGGTAGAATTCCCATTATTTTTGGCATTCAAATTTCTAAGAATGTGATACCGGTGATTTGGATGTTTAGGGATAATGTATTGGTCTAATTTGAAATCTAATAAGTTTGTAAAAAAAAAAAATGAGATCTTTATATTTAATTCATCTCTTAGAGTTACATTGAATTTTTTTTTTTTTAAATATCCTTAGATTTATAAACCCAATATATATCAAGTCTTTTTTTCTTTTTTTTTTTTATCTTCCTCCAAAAAAAAAAAAAAAAGAGAGAGAGAAACAAAATAATGGCAAATTCATGTATTATTTTTGAATAACATGTATAATACCAAAAAAAAAATGTTAGTTTATAATTATAATTATTTTTGTTTTATATCTATAAGGACGCGATTTATGACGAACCGTAACAGTGTTGGGTTCGCACGTAAAAAGGCCCAAACAATATCATTTGTAGAAAGACCCAAACAATATCATTTGTAGAGCGTGGGTTTGAAAGGCTAGGCCTCAGTCACCAGACGGTGGGTTTTTCGCGGTGTTCATACATGGCTTAAATTGTGTTCACCTTGGGAGTCTTTCTCCTGGAGGCGGGCTGGGAGGCTCTGGTTTTTAGCCATTTTTCCCAGCCACCTCTCTAGATTGCTTACTTTTCCTTTTATACTAGCCTGTGTTTTTTATCCTTCGTCCACGTGTAGGATCGGCATTCCAAGACTGATACTTGTTCCATCAGCCCATACCCAGAGTGGTTGGGGGTGGTTGTAAAAGCTAGAGAGTATGGTTTTGTCAGGTGCAGAGTATTGAATGGCAGTAAGGGCAGCTTTCCCTGGTCGTTACACTTTCCAGCGTACCCTTTTCTATTGACCTAGATATTTTATATTTTTTCCCAAGCTGTTTCTATACCGTTTTTGCCCTTCCTTCTAGTGAGACCTCGAACATGCCGAGGACTGAATCGTCCTCGGCTGTGTCTCAAGGCTATTTTGTACTTGTATTACCGATCCTGTGCTATAACCCTTCTCGGCTCGGGCCTTAGGCCTCAATGAATAAATGGGCCAGGGCCACAAACTATTGGGCCCTACAATATCTATTGGTTGACGGGTAAAGAGGAATGTGTAAAAGTGAGAATGTGAATACCCACCTTTTTGTTTTTTTTTTTTTTTTTTTTAAGGGAACCCATATTTTTACCAACAGAAATGATTTGTTCACAATATTTTTATAACAAATCTAAAGTGACAGGTTGTTACTGATTGTTATTGTTAAGGCAAAAAAAGTAATTTTGTTGTGAAAATATTGTAAAAATATTGTGGACGTAACACCTCTCATAGGACAATGATTTAAGGTAAAAAAAAAAAAAAAAAAAAAAAAAAAAAAAAAAAAAAGCACGTGATTTGGCTCAGTCTGTTTGGAAGGGGACCACATAGGGCAATGTTTTAAGACAGTTGGAATGGCTGTCCCATCTCCTATGTAACATCAAAACATTATGAGAGATGTTATATCCATAACATTAATTTTTACAATAAATCATAAGTGATTAATTGTTATTGGTTCAAATTTGAAACTTACACTAAGATTACTTTTTTGTCCCAATAATAACAACTAATCATAACTTGCCATTTAAAATTTGTTATAAAAATATTGTGAACATATCATTTCTCAATCATTATAAATCATTTGAATTTTAGGGGCCATATAATGTCTGGTTATCTTCATCATGGATGTACGTACGTAACGTAAATGATACCAGTAACTAATAAAGTCAGCAACCCACGCCACGCAAATGCAGCAATGCAAATATCTTCATTAATGATTAATTTAAGGAGACCAAGTACATGAGTTTGGATCCCTCACCGGCCACCACACCATCTAAAAGATCCACGTTGACACCTGTGTTATCCCCATTGAAATCCAGCAAGCAAAAGGTACAGAGACCGCGTAAGCTCAGATGACAGGTTGGCAGCTACATGGACATTGGACTCAGCTATCCCCTCGCAACCCGTTACCTATAAATCTTTTGCTCACCCTCAATACCTTCAATGGCCTCGAATCGAAAGTCGAAACACAAGGAACTCTCTTACTCTAACCACTCACTCTTCTCTCTCTCTCGCTCTCATTCCATAAAAAGAAAAAGAAAATCATCATTTTGTCCGAATTCCGAAAGCCACTACTTCTACATGAGACATGGATGGTTTTTATGCAAGCAGTGTTCACATGTGGTGTCCTTGGAGGACAATAATAACAGATGAACAAGAACACGACATTATGGTCTCAGCTCTCAAGCACGTTATCACTGGCGGCATTCATGGTCTCACCCCACAACACCATCAACTACTACAGCAACAGCCAGTCCCGACTAGTGCTGCCACTTTCTCATTGCCATCAACTAGCAAGAGGAGCTCGAAGAAGAAGAAGGAGAAGAATGATAATGAGAAGAGATACAGGGGAGTGAGGCAGAGGCCTTGGGGGAAATGGGCGTCTGAGATTCGAGACCCAAGGGAAGCGAAGCGCAAGTGGCTAGGCACGTTCCAGACGGCGGAGGAGGCTGCCCGGGCTTACGATAAGGCTGCCATCAAGTTCCGTGGACCCAGAGCCAAGCTTAATTTCCCTTTCTCAGACTATGGGGAAAAGCCAAGCGACGTAGAAGAAGACCAGGTTGCTGAACAAGACCACAATCTCGAAGTTAATCCAAATGTTAATGCGGAGACAATGACAGAGAGCGAGGCACAGACTGTGGAAGTGGCAAATAGCAATGATGAAGAGAATGAGTTTTTGGATTGGCTTACGCTGGAAGAACTGGAAGGGTTGTTGAAGGATTGGCCTGACAATCTCAATGACCCTACCAATGACCCCACTCAGTAAAATGGTTTACCAATGTAGGACTTACGGGCCGCACATTGATAAAACCTTAGATTATATTATGGTAGAAATAGAGCATCGAATAAGGGAAAAGGATGCTCTTTGTAATTAATATTAAGTCATGTCTATTTCGACCATTATATAGAGTCGAAATGATAGTTCTTTAATTACCCCATGTGGAATCATATGAGTGGTCAGTTTATTGATTTAGGGAGTAAACTAGCCTATGCTCAGAAACCATTTCATTTTTATCAAGTAATGTAATTAGTTGACTCAATAAAAATAGAATGACCGGTTCTTTTTTTTTCTTTTTCTTTTTTTCCTTTCTTGTTAATTAGAGCAAGTAATTAGACGACATGAATGGCCCTCAACAACCACTTGAAGCGGAAATTTATTAGATACTCCAAGAATATACTATCTCCCTCTTGCATAAAATGGGTCCCATGATGTGTGAAACCCAACCGTATGTGAGATGGGAGATTATATTCCTACAATACCCAATAATGAACCACTCAAAGCTAAGCTATAAAGTCTACTTGCCTCCTTGGCAAAGGTAGGCAAGATATTCACAATACATTTTTTGCTCCATAGTACAGTGTTCCTAATATTATCCTAACTTAGGTTATATTTGGATCAGTTGAAAGTAAGAAGGATGAAAAATATGGAAGAGAAAATGTTATTTGTCATTGTTTGATTGAGTTGAAAACACGAAGGGAAGAAAATTGTGAGGGAAAATGTTATTTGTCATTGTTTGATTGAGTTGAAAACACGAATGGAAGAAAATTGTGAGGCTTGGTATTTTCCATCGGCCCACCAAAATGCATCTCAAACGCATAGAAAACATGCTAGAAAATGAGATAAGAAACGCAAATGCCTCTTTTGCCCTTACTCCTTGTTGTCTTTGACTTGTTGAAGCTATATTTTTCTTTTGGATGCTGAGAACCTTATTTCTTTTTAATACGGTGACAAATATGAAAAGGGGATCTAAGTAGAAATGGCCAAATTCATTGGGTAATAAATACCTAACCCTACCCAATTCGTAGGTTCTGAGTAATACCCAGTACATCATGAGTGAATAATAATTGGGTAGGGTTTGAATATTACCCGAAAGTATCAGGTTGGGTGTAGATATTACCCACACTCTGCCCGTACTTGTAAATTAAAAAAAAAAAAAAAAAACATTAAATCAAACGTCAGACTTTCAGCCCCCTTGGCCCTTAGCAACCTCACGGCACCTCCACGGAGTTCTCCTTCACAATCAATTATAGTTACCGTTTGATGATCATTGGTCTCTTGCCTCTTTATTCTCAATCATCTTCTTCACTGGTTTGCAACCTGTAACTGATGTTCAATCTTCTTTGTTATTTGTGAATTTGCATTTTTTTAGTTTCTGCAACTTCAACTTTTGTATCGTGGACCGTTTACTGAGGTGTGTTTGTTTGTTGTAGTTGTAGAGTCAGGAAAATTTGTGTGACATACATGAATGAACTAGGTTGTTGAATTGGACCCATGATCGTATTTATATTGAAGCTTCATCCAGATAGGATTGTCATTGGTTTTATTGCAATAATGACGGTTAAACTGTAATTGATGATCACAACCTGTTGTGTGCCTAGAAAAACTATTGCTTTTGAGCTCTGCTCTGTTGAAGTTCTCGAAATATGTAACCTTTAATCAAGCGTATATTTATAAGTGAGCCTTCACTCCAGTAATAACTTATTAAAAGAACTGAAAAATAATTAAGAGAAGGGAAATTGTTTAAAATAACTTATTTTTGACATTTTTTAGTTCTTTGATATTCCACCAACCCAAAACATTAAATTTGTTTTTTTCTCTGTTGTCATAAAGTAATGTTAAGAACTGCAGATATAAGACAATGGAGCATGAGTGTGCCCACGTCCATGAGATAATATAAATTGCCGGAACTGAAGAGGCAGAGGCAAATGTTGAGTACTAGAGTGACTTTAACATCTTTGTTTAGCAATTTGCTTGTTAAGAAGCAGATACATCTGACTTGAAAGTTATTTATAAGCGTTAAACAGATAAAGTTATTGGTTAGTTTTTAAGTTAAAATGGTCTGGATTTTTTATTTAAAAATAATAATTTTTTTTAAAGCGGGTTTAGATTGGAAATGGGTATTCGTGGATAATAAATTTGGGTATGAATTGAGTATGGATGCTAATGAATATTGAAATCCAGTTATCTATGGGCAAACAATTTGGATCTAGTTTTGGTATACTCAATCCAAACCCTACCCATAGTCATCCCTAAATAAATAGGTTAAAAAAAAAATAATAATTGAATTGCTAAAACGTGGAGGCCATGCGGAACTCCATATATGATATATTCATTACAAAACCAAAAGGCGAGATTAAAGTTGGAATTTTTCTTTAATTAGTCAAAAATAAATAAATGGTGAAAATGTGGAGGGCATACAGGAATGTGGAAGAACTTATTAATATAATATTTTATTATGACAAACCTTTGTTATTTTTGAAATATTATAATAAAATTTTTTATTTAAAAAATGAGGTTGTCCAGACTTCTTTAAGTATTTGACTATTCTCTTGGATATATGTAATTCCTTGTTTCACATGCACCAAGTTATTACAAAGAGAAATCTCATGGGAGTGATCCCAAAATGTTGATAAGAGGTTTCGAATCTATAATCTCATAGATATTATGAGACTCCAATAACTATATTTACTATATGTTTACTATAATATTTGAAATTACACGGAAAATTAGTTAGATGCACATGCATATGCTAGATTTTAAAAAGTTATTAAAAGAAGAAGTCATGTGCTTTATTAAATTTAGCATATGATTAAACATGTTATAATTGTATTTCAATATATGATAAATGTGATTTAATTATTGGTGCTCTTAGGCCAGTCATGTGCTTTATTAAATATAGCATATGATTAAACACGTTATAATTGTATTTTAGTATATGATAAATGTGATTTAATTATTGGTTCTCCTAGGCCAGTACCACATTATTGCCATTTGATGTATTTTTCTTTTGTTTTACGGTACTCAGAGATATCTATCACTTCAACAATTCGTTGGATGAGGAAACCTTCTGAAGAGTATTGTAATAAAATTAATGAATTGAGATTTGATAAAAGAAAAAGAAAAAAGAAAAAAAAAATACTTCAAGCAGAGTGAAACAGAGTCAAACACAAATATATCTAGCTAAAATGGGTGGCCCCTGGCGGAGCAGCCCTCAAAAAAAATAAAATAAAATAAAATAAAAACCCCTCAACTTTAGCTCAGCACTCCTCTTAAACTCAATCCTCACGATCCCCAAAAAAAAAAAAATAACCATTATTTTCTTTTTTCTTGCTTTCTTAAAATAAATCATTCAGAGTAGGGGTGTAGCCAGAAGGTGAGTTTTTAGTTTCCGCTTCATCTCTTTTTAGTGTTTTTTTTTCCTCAACTATCTACACTTAAATATTCACATGTTCTTTAATTTTTCATAGATTTTTAGAGAAATATATAGTTGAAGGCATGGGCATGGGGAGGTTGTTTGTGATGAGTCTTGAAGGGAAGGTAAAGTTTGCACTTTGCGAAGATAAAGTTTTTAAGGTTTTTTTTTTTTTTTGATTTATTACCTATTTTCGATTAGTTAGATATCATGTGCAGTGGGTGTTGTTAAATTGTTTGGTTTATGTTGCGTACTTGTGTGTTTAATTTTTGCTTTTGTTTGAGGGGTTATTCTTAATTTAAAAAAAAAAATACAGGAAAATTTGAATAATAGGAATGATGATGGGTTGACTGTTTAAATTATAGTGGAATTTTTTTTTTTTTTAAGTATGAATAACATTCATATAATTAAGTAAAAATTTCTAATTAAGATTTTATTTTTTAAGTTCAGGTTAATTTTTGAGTCATATTCTTAAAGTTAAAAGAATTATGAGCAAACAAAAAACAATTGATACATTCTTAAAGAAAAAAGATGTTAGCAATTCAAAATTTAGGACACCTGTAATTGTAGAAACAAATGTGGCTGGTGAAATAAATGTTAATACTTCAATGCCTGATGAACACCCCTCTAAATGTTCAAGAATTCAATTTGAAGAAATAGATCGTAATCTAGAATCATGTAAATAAATATTTAAATTTCCTATAAACAAATAAGATGAAATTCGATGAGCTTATTTCAAAAAAAGTCCATATCAACCTAAATATATAGACTGTCCATACAATGATGATAATCACCGTCGTCGAAAATCAGCCCCCATGTAAAAAATTCTGGCTATGCCCTGGGGTGGACCAATGTTGAAGCCCGACACTCCAACATGGTTGACCCTCCAAACTGGTACATCAAAAGTACAAACCTTATTGTCCTACTCTCCAACCAAAACAACGTCAATTAGTTTAGTTGGTTGGTGCGTTGGTGAGCTGTGAGTCCAGAAAAGTTATGATTGTAGTTCGAAATATTCTAAAATGCAATGATAAACAAGAATCATCTCGACCCTAAAGTCAAAAAATCATATCTTCAATGAAACAGAGTTGCCTCAAGAGTCAATCGGTATCTTCATGGGGACAGAAATACATCATTCAATCATATCTCGACTATTGAAACAATGAGGGAGAAGAATTGTGAGTTTAAAGATTATGTTATTGTTTGCAATTGACTCCCAAGTGAATATGAAACTGTGCACCTTTGATCTGTACTCGATTAGTCTCACGAGTGCTCCTTTCATTAACTCATCCATGACTCTGAGGCTGTGTGCTTTATCTACTGAAGAAGACGACCATTTGTGACATCTATAAAAAATTGAAACATAAATAAAATCGTCAGTACTTTTGGTTTCTCCAACCCTTTGGCTCTCTTCTTGCGACCACTTGATTTACGATATATAGGTAGCGTTGGTGGGCATTAGTGGCTGGAGTGTTAATCTTGGAATGTATCAAATAAACCAGCTATTACTTTGGGTTGTCACATGACCACCTCAGTTGCAAAAAAAAATGTAATATAAGTTACTAAAAATGAAATGACTGTTTTTATTTTTATTTTTTTTCCTTGTTATTAATTAAAGTGGGTAATTAGATGATAATAATTCTATTTTGTATATGATAGGGAAGAGAAAACTTGAAAATGGTCATTAAAGAATTAGTGGACGACCCTAGTTCTTGGGTTCGGCTTACCTCCGTAAAATTATAATAGGATATTTCCTTTTGTTTTGAACAAAATTTGCTACATCGATCACCAATTAACTTACGATGGAGATTAAACCCAATGTCACCTCATTAAATTTCAAACAAAATCTAATGGAAAAAACCCTTTTAAATCCAATGCAAAACTAATAACGTTAAGCAGGGGCGGCAATCCCCTAACTTGGCCAAAATTGTTTTTTATATATAAAATTTTTAATTATTTTTTTTGAACCCCCTGACCCTAAATTTTGTTTAAAACTAACTGAAATAAGTTTAAATATGATCATCTTAAAGCCACCTTCACAATATTTTTACAATAATTTAACAATAAAGGTTAAGTGACAAGTTGTAACTAGTTTTTATCAAAACCCACAATTGATATTACTTTTTGACCTACCTTTAACAACTTGACAACAAAATGAAGTTGTTTTTCCTTCCACTTTTTTTCTTCATCAACAAAAAAAAAAAATACACCATCATCACAACCAACAGATCTGTATCTATATTTTTTATTCTTTCCTCCTTCTCTCTATCTTTCTTTCTCCTTTCTATGTTTTTTAAGTTTTTCTCTCTATTTGATCAAGCGGTTTGATAAATGCTCTATAGATTTCCAAGTCTAAGAAGTTTTTTAGTGCTTGCTCTAATTCCAAGAAACTGACCACGTGTATAATTAATTAAGAAGCCATACACTTCAAAAGTATATATTTATATCAGTTACTATATTTTTCTTAGTTTCACATTTAATGCTAGTCCAACTCCTAGGTGTGTTACTATTCTTCTTTATCATATATTTTTATTTAATTATATTACATATAAATATAATAAGTCTTATTGATTTGATAAAAATGCATGATTAGTTATTTAATTATATTTGTTTATGAATTCAATGATTATTGTCTTACCAATCTTTAAACTATTGTACAATATAGTTGTATTGTATACTAAATTATATTTAGAATACTATTTTAGATCATTTTATAACATGTATTAATATAGAAGTTGTATATATAGAAAAAAATTAATTATTTTATTTTTTACTTGCCCCTCATGAAAAATTCCTAGATTTGTCACTATGTATATAATATAGAAGTTGTATATGTAGAAAAAAAAATTAATTATTTTATTTTTTTACTTGCCCCTCATGAGAAATTCCAAGATTCGTCACTACTAACCCTCAAAAAAAAATTCTGGAGCTGTCACTGATGTTAAGACTTTTCTTTTTCTTTCTTTTTTTAACATTACTAACGCTTAAATCTTAAACAAGTGCAAAATAAAATGACTAATGAGAAAAATATTTCTTACCATCCAAATTAGATTTGAAACCATTTGGTATGATCTTTAGAAAAAAGAAAGAAAAAAAAGAGTGAAGAAGGAGAAGAAATCTATCTTTTCAAACTATCAAAGTATGGGAAGATATTCATTAAAAAAAAAAAAAAAGTATCAGAGAAGGACATCTAATCATGTATTCTTTACTTTTGATTTCTTATTCAATCCTATGTTGATTTTTGATAATTTATTCAATCCTATGTTAATTCAATTCTTTACTATTGGGTACTATAATTATATTACAAAACTTGGCATTGAATTTGATCTGAACAAGAGGCATATAGCTTCTATAATGAGTGTGGAAGAAATTTTAAATTTAGTATTCGAAGAGAATGGTGTAATAAAAGGAAAAAAAAAAAAGATGGTGTGGTGACTTAAAGAAAATTTATATGTTGTAAAGAGGGATATAAAGCCTTATAGAGAGATCGTGAAAATCAGAGAAGTTCAAGAACAAAGTTCATTTGGAACTTCTGAAAATTCAGTAAATTTTTATAGTAAAAAAAGAAATGGAGAATTTTCAAGAGACTTATGTGAATTTTCTAATAGTTAATATTTGGCTAATATCTGTAATGTGTCAAGTAGGAAGGAGAAATCCTCGTATTCTTTTTTCTTGTTTTAAGAATCCTAACAATCTCCAAAGAGATGGTATCAGTTCAATGCGTACAGAGTCTACAACTGGTAGAATTGAAGTGTTTTCTACTTGTCTTTGAATGGATGCATCGAATTTTTAATTTTGAATGATTGTCAATGGCCAAATTTTTTAATTGTTGGAACTCACAATTTATGCTATTTTGCTGGAGCTCAAAGTTTGTAATGATCAAAGTTCCTTTAATCTTTAATGCTACTCTGTAGCTAACAGTTTATGCAAAAGAGAAGAATAATATCTTTGTGAAATTTTTCTTTGTTCTTGCGTGTTGCTGTGTTCGCTGCTTTCCTTGGTATTTTTGATTTCGTCTATCTGTTATTACAAATTTACAACGCTAAAGTATCATACATGCGTACGCGTAGTTGACCATCCAAACTGGTACATCACAAGTAGTCAAGTATAGACCCTTTATTGTCCTACAGTCCTCGTACTCTGCTACCGAAACAACGTTAGTAAAGTTGGTTAGTTGGTAAGTTCCGAGTCTGGATACCCAACCAAGAGCCGCCGCTATACGCGTACAAACGGTAAAGAGATATTACTAGAAATAGTTATGTGAATGTAGTTTAAAATATTCGAAAATGCAAAAGATAAACAAGTATCATCGATCTCGACCCGAAAGTCAAAAAAATCAACTAGCATCTTCATTGAAACAGATCGAGATGCCTCAAGAGCCAATCGGTGTCTTCATGGGGACAAAAATACCTCATTCAATCATATCTCTACCGTTGAAACAATGAAGAGAGAGGGCAATTGTGAGTTTAAAGATAATGTTAATCTTGGACGGTGTTAATTGTTCAAATAAACTAGCTATTACATCAGGGACTTTTTACCCGTTGAACTAACGAGACCATTAAATTAAAACATCAATAAATTTTTAGTGTAAATGAGAATTGAACCTCAAATCTCTTATTTAATTATCAAAAACTTTATTAATAAAGTTAACTGAAACTCACTTGTATACTTTAACTAATCATGTCCTAATAAATATTTTCTAAAATATTAGATTTGAGGAATGTCTTCAGTTTTTGAGATGGTCGGTATCCTCTTATGTATATATAATGTAATCATGACTTGTTCATTTTCTTCAATAAATTTGCAATTTTCTATTAAAAACTAAAAAAATGTCGGAGATTAGTATTTCATGCAACTGGCTCAGGAGAAAAGTATTGCTTACAAAACTAGTCTGGGCCCATTTTGCTGTTTTGACTTTTCACACTAGAAGTAGTTAATCTGGGCATGTTGGACACTTGGACAATGTCAGCCATCTCAGCCGAGTCCTTGTTACGGGAGAACACACTTTCATATGTCATGTCATCCAGTTGTTATGGGTACGTTCGTTGAGATTTATGTGGGGCCTAGCTACGTCCGAGGTCCGATTCGGTCTCATGCATCCTCTCTTAAATTTTGCCACCCAATTTAATTAAATTTAATTTTTGAATTCCGACCCTAGTACATTTTGTGAAAGCCTGAAAGGTCAAGATAATATAATACCCCACCCCCCAAAAAAATCATTTTGATAATACTTTTATTTTAAATTGTAGTGAGTTTTATTGTAATCTTTATTTTATTTTGATTTATAACAACTGACACTTCTGTTTTTTGTAAAGATATCGTACAATTTTATTATATCAGTAAAAACTCATACATATTAATTTAAGGATTTAACATATTTAAGCCCAAAAAAAAACTATGGATATAGCGTACAATAAAGACCACACATTGGAGTTAATTAAAAAAAATTATAATAGAGGTGGGGGATTTAAACACTAGATTTTTTTATAGAAATGCTAAAATGTGTCAACCAGTTCAGATACAGAGCTTTTGAAAAATAAATATAGTTAATGTAAGCCTCATCAACAACTTATCTGTATGTTATTTTAATTGTTAAATTCACCCCAAAAAAAAAATGAATCCTCTACTTTATAAACTTAAGAGATAAATACTTTATATATATATATATATATATATATAAACACACACACACAGTCACATTAGGGTGACGAGGGGTCATTAGGGTGACGAGGGGTCTATTTGGATTTTTTTTTTCCTTTCTATATATATATATATATATATATATATATATAGACACACACACAATCGCATTAGGATGACTAGGAGTCTATTTAGATACCGCTTATTGTTGAAAACTGAAAACATTATAATAAAATAATTATTAAATGTGTGAATAGTATCGTGGGACCCAATTTTGAAGTTGTTTTTGCTAAAAAAATACTTGTGGGTCCCATGAACAATGCATAGGACCCACACACAAAAAGCAGATGCGTGTCTGCTTTCCTTTTCAGTGCAATACAAATGTGCACTAGATGCAATATAAAATTTTAAACCAATTTTTTTATGTTTTAAGTTGACATGTTAATTTGTAAACTTATGCAAGAAAATTTGTAATAATTATAATATAAATATTTATTAAAATGATTGTAACTTTTATTGTAGGCACTTATACATTTCTTGTGGGGTCAGTTAGGAAAATCTTTTTGGAAGAGTAAATGGTAGTAGATGGGTTTGTGAAAAAATAAAGAAATACTATTTAAATAGAGTATAATATAAGGTAAAAAAATTTATAGATACAATAAAATTTTAATTTATGGTGTCTACTTTTTTTTTTTTAAGTGTTTATTATTAGATTAAAACATCAATTAATTTGTTATGAACATAATTCAAACACATATTCAATTATTTTTTAAAAAAGTACCAGTTAATAATAATTCATTCAAATTAGTGGGAAAAATAGTATTTTAGATAAAATATTGAAGAGCTTGGAATGTTGTTTTGCAGCTATCAAAGCATTGACATCGGTTGTGCCAAATGCTAAATTTTTAGCATTTGGCACACCAAACACCAAAAAACCTCCCACATCAAATGTTTTAAATACCAAACATTTCGGTATTCATTAACAATACAATTCTAAATATAGAACAATATAGATAGGAATTGTAAAAAATTTATTCTTTTTGAATTTAACTTTTCTCTATCCTCTCTTCTATCTCACATATGTATCTCTCTCTCTTCTTATGGTTTTTCTCTCAACCTGTCTTCCTCTCTTCCTCTCTCACACTCAACCCCCAACCTCACCGTATTGTCAATCTCGCCACTTGCCACGCCGCCAAACTCGCCAATTTTAGTCGCTGAACTATCTGGCCATATGTAGAAGAGATTGAAACAGATTAGGACCTCCAACCTTGTTGGAACAGAGAGAGGTTTATGATTACAATATTAAAATTCTTAACTCAATCTAGTTGTGGAGGTTTTTTTTTTTTTTTTGTGGTCTTTTTTTCTAGAGCTGGTCCCAATCTCTATGGTTTGGTTGGTTTTGGATGTGTGGGTAATTATTTTTGTTGTTGTTGTTGTTGTTGTTGTTGTTGTTGTTGTTGTTGTTGTTGTTGTTGTGGGAGGGGTAATGGTGGGTTGCAATGGGTTGTTAGTGTTGGCCTATCTCTGTGTACGTGGTTTGGGTCAATTTTTGTGGTAGTAGTTCCTGGGTTGTCAATAGTGGGTTCTGATCTTTGTGGTTTGGTTGGTTTGGATGTGCATTGCGGTGATTGGTGGTTCTAATTGGTTTTGGGTGGGCTATGGTAGCTGATTGGCTGCTGCTTAGGGGTAAGGTGGTGATTTTTTTTTTTTTTTAAATAAAAGATAGGATTTTTTTTTTTAAAGTTATTTTAATGGGTGATGTGCTAAAGTAAAACATGTGATGTATGATATATTGTAAAATGATGTATTAAAATTAACAAATTAGCTTTTTGGTGTGAGAAAATAGAATTTTTTTTACAACAGTTAAAGCTTAATTAATGCTCTTAGAGCATCAGCATTGGTGGAGCTAAAATTTTTAGCTTTTAGCAACTCAAAAAGTTACTTTATCCACTTTAACACCTCACTTTATAATACACCCAACATCAATGGTTCTATTTTTTTTTTTTTTTTTTGCCTCTTCATTTAAATATTATTTCTTTATTAATTTCTTATAATTTCTTTCTTATTTTTCAATGCCTCTTTCTCTCTTCCTATCGGTCTCTCTCTCATCTGAAGCAAGAGCCACAACCACCTCCACCAGCATAACCAACCCAGTCATAGCCACTCACCACCACAACCACAACCAGCCCACTAAAACTCTTATTTAAAATAAATAAATAACAACAACCACCACCACCACAACCACAAACCCACCTCAACAACGCACCCACCACAGTAACAACCCTATTTGAGAAGAAGAGACACTCAGATGACTAGGAGTGGAGGAAGAGAGTGATATGGGTTGGCGAGGAGTGGAGGAAGAAAGAACAAAAAAATGAAAGGGAGAGGAGAAGGGTGGCGGCTTGGGGCTTGGGTCGGGAGCGAGTGGAGGAAGAGATGGATCAACAACTGGGTAAGGGGAGATGGGTCAGCGAGGAGTGGAGGACAAGAGAAAAAAAAAATTAAAAGGGAGAGGGTGAGGAGAAAGCTATAAGAGAGGAAATAGGGAATAGAAAATGAAAGAAAAATATTATTTAATTGGAGGATTCAATAAAATAGTAATATTTTGGTATTCTTTTAAGCTACAGTGCATTGGCATAGATGGCAGTCACTGTAGTTCAAATGGTAAAATTATAGTAATAGCACTAAGCGTATAATTGGTTCAGTTTTCAGTTTTTTATGCTTTGGGTTTGGTCTGGTAGGGCCTTTGGTTTTTTTTCAAAAATTTTCTTTTTGGGCTTTTTAACAAAAAATACAGTATTCAAGCCTATTTGTTTCTTGGCCCTATTTGGGCCTTTTATGCTCTTTGTTATTTGGCCTTTTTTAGAAACCAGTTTTAGGTCTTTTTTGGGAACCAGTTTTGGCCTTGTTTTGGGCCTTTTCTATTTTGGCCATTTTCGGGCCTTTTTTAGGAATCTATTTTTGCCCTTTTGGGGACTTAGTACACACCCATAATTTATGAACTTGCTTAACCTACTTTTGCTCAACAAAAAAAAAAAAAAATCTCATATAGCCTAACTACTTTAGGGCTTCTATTATCCTCATTAAAATGCTTACATTACCTGCTTTTGATCCCAAAAAAATAAATAAATAAAAAAATAAATCACAACCTGTTACATATTCATAAATCCAAAAATACACATATCGCAGATTTATAAATCACAACCTGTCACTGTGTCACAGATTCATAATGTTAAGACATATGTGATTCACTTGTTAGGATATATGTTACCATTTTATGTAATTGGCTAATTTTTTGACAAAACGCACTTTACTTGTAATTGGGTAGATCTAGGCTGTGTTTAATACTTCAAGAAACATTGTTTCAAGTTCAAGTGTTGAAAGCATGCAAGTCTGTCCAAGATTCAAGTGTGAAAAATGTTGCTCATTAAAACTCGACGACTAGCTCGACAGCTAGCTATCTATCAAGACCTGTAGAGCTGTTGAACCTCGTGACTCGACAGCAGCTCGATAGATAGGGTATCTATCGAGGTTTATGAAATTCATTTTTTCAGGACTGTTTTTCATTCAATCCATGATTGTATATTTGGGTTTTCTTTTCTTACAACCCTAGACATATAAAAAAATTATTTTAAGGGCCGTCAAAAGTGACACAAGTTACACAAGTGTTGAGTAAAGTTTGTTCAAGCAAATTGTGACCGGAGATTGAATTTACCCTAGTACATCTTTCTTGTAAAGAAGCTGCTGTGTTTGAACACCATAGGACTTTGTGACCAAGTATCTTCTCGATCTTCATTATGTGATGAACTGGAGAATTTTGTTGCCAACAACCTTCTCTAGTTGGTGATTGAAGTCGCATACTGGAATCCGCGCAATTAGTTAGACACGTACTGGGAGCCATGCATTACAAGGAGAGATTGTCACTACATAACAAGTCCAATTGGGTGTTGGGATAAGGGTTCAATTGTAAGTTGGTATAGGGTACTAGGATTCCTTTACCTATAACTGCTTATTTTGATAATAATGGATTCTCGGGAGTGGTAACCTTAAAATCACTCAGTGGGGTTTTTGTCGTGTAGGTTTTCCCCATTTGTAAACAAATCACTGTGTCAAATTTATTTTCCGTTGCATATTTAGTTATTTGATGATTTGTTTATGCTACCACGCACTTTGCATGTAATTAACTTAATTAATTCACTTGGCTAAATTAATTGATTAATTTATCACAAGGGGTCAATACGTTTTTGGTCTATCACATAACCAGCTTTAAAGCTTCATTATTCTCATTAAAATACACATATCACAATCATAAATCCAAATATAACATGTCAACAGTATATAACTGGTCAACAATACATTTGCACAATCTGTTAACACAGATTCAAAAATCCAAAAAAATTCTAAAGCAAAAAATTGCTCCATTGCTCAAACTAATCTATAACTTGTTATAGGTACCCATCAAATACAAACAAGATTAAAAAATAACCTGTACAAGAAAATTGGCCATTGTCCACATATTGTCTATATGTAAATACCTACATAACAGCATTATAGCCAAAGACTCAAAGTAAATTGGCCATATGTCAATGTCAACATATACTGTCTATATGTAATATTTGGCCAAAGACTCAAAATAAATTGGTCATATGTCATTGCTTATTGCCTAATGCCATATATTGTCTATATATAGGCCATTGTAAAGACTCAAAATAAAAACCCACATCTAGATGTAGGCCATTGTCCATTAGTGTCTAATAACAAAAAGTCCATATATCAATATGTCAAGTCCACACATCAATATGTTGTCAAAATAAAAACCAACAAAACCCAATATATCGTCATCAATACCACCCATCCAAAGAGCAAAGAGCAATAACCAATCATCAACTTCAATCAGTGTTGGTGTGGATATGTGTGGTTTCGATGTTAATGCAACACCACTCACAAGTTCTACAAAAAAAAAAAACCAAAAAACCAAAAAGTCACTTGTAAAATAAAACAATAAATATGCCAAGAATCCAAGACATTCAATTTTGTTTTTAATAAAGAAAGAAATAGACATGTAGTATTTTTTTTTTTTTAAACAAATAAAGAAATAGACATTCATATTTTTTAGATTATAAAAAATAATAGCATACCTCCATCAAGCTTTTCAAACTCTTCAACATCATCCATGGCAACTCGAAGGCTAATTGGAGCCGATGAAGAACGAAGCCAATTTTGGCCACAAATGAGAGCTTCCACCATAATTGGAGACAAAGAGCTCCAAAATGGATCAAGAACACGACCAGTTGTACTAAATGCAGATTCTGAGGCCACAATGGATACCAAAATTGCAAGAACATGTCGTGCAATTCTTGAAAGCACACGGTATCGTGGAAAATTAACCTTCCACAAAGCCAAAATATCAAACTTCTCATCCAAGACATCTTCACAACTCCCTGCTTAGTATTTATCAACCTCTAATTTGTTATTTGAAGAATCTGTACCCTTTAAGTGCTTCTTAAATCCCATCATCTTCATTGCCTTCACATCCACAACCACACTAGAATCATCTCTCTCCATTGATCCACTTGATTTTTGTCCTAAGGCTTGTGCAGCAACACTAGCACTACTAGTCCCCACTTGATTTTGAGTATAAACATCATACAAACTCACCAATACACCCTTTACTCTTTCTGCCATATAAGTAGCCTTTTTTTCCTCATACAAAGTACCCAAACAATATTCAAGATACCACAACTTGTATCGAGGATCAAGACCTAAGACAACATACAACAAATGATTCATATTATCAAAGTTTCCCCAATACCTTTCAAATTTGTTCTTCTTGTACTCTGCCATTTTTTTCAACAAATAACCATCTTTTTCATACCCCAAGACAATTATGTCATGAATTGACATGAGCTCCCAAAAAAAAAAAAAAAAAAATTTCTAGTGACATAATTAGCACCAAAAACCGCAAGGTTGCACTTAGAAAATTTTAAGAAATTTCGAAAAGATCCTAATCTTTTCCCAATCCACATCATCCAATCCCCAAGCAACCTCATGTCTATCATTTCCTTCTACCTTTGCCTCCTCTCTAATTGTCCTAAGATAATTTGGATCTTCTTTGTCCAATCTCTTAAAAGCCTTTTGATGCTTATCGGCCTTCTCCAACATCAAATAGGTGTAGTTCCACCTAGTGAGCACATCTAAGCACAATTGACTTTTAAAGGCAACTTTCTCCTTCTCCGCACATAACTTAAATGCAGTCTTTGTGGAGATGATCTCACATATCGCACGGATTTCCTCACCTTCACTATTATCTCATCCATTTCAGTTAACCCTTCACAAGCAATTAAGTTCAAGATATGAGCACTACACCTCAAATGCAAGTATTTATGCTCTAAAATTTTTTCCTTCCTATGCTTAGTCTTTTTTTGAATAAAAGAAATAAGCTCACTATTAGACGCAACATCATTAAGCGTAATAGTTAGAATCTTGTATATCCCCCAATCAAGCAAACACATCTCAACCGCCTTCCCAAGTGTTTCACCCTTGTGATTTTCCACTAAACGAAAGCTAAGAATCCTCTTGTGTATTTTACAATCACTATCTATAAAATGGGCAGTAAGACAGATGTAGTTCAAATTTTGAACGAATGTCCATGTATTTGTGGTAAGGCAAACCCACTGCTCTCTAAGGGCTTCTTTCAACTTCTAATTCTCATCCAAAAAAAACCTTAAAGCAAGCTTTGGCCATTGTTGTGCGGCAAGGGATTGGATGGAATCTAGGTTGGGCAACAGACATAAACCTTCTAAAACCAAGACCCTCCACAAACCTAAAAGACAGCATATCTAGAATAATCATCTCTGCCAATGCTTTCTTACATGCCTCAAAATTATACACAGGAGGCACAAGTCTCCCACTACTTTCTCCTTCTTCTTTAGGTTTGAATGCTAGGGTTAATTGGTTATTTTCCACTTTTCTAAAAGGATATTTCAGACATTGTGATTCTATGGAAGTTCTCATGGCTGTAGTGCCATTCAACTTACTATCACAAGCATAAGTTGTGCCATAGAAGTTACAAGCTGTCGCAGGTTACGTCTCCCCTTCAATCGTAGTGAAATGACCCCAAATAATAGATCTTTTTTTACCAGCTTTTGGTGGGAGTGGGGTTTCCTTGACCCGCTTCATTGTCTTGACCCTTTGGGATTTCACTTGTGTCATTCATCTACAATTTAAAATAAAACAACAAATACAATAAGTCAATAACTATAAAAAATAAAAAATATATAAATAAATAACCAAAATGAGTCTAGTCTACAATTAAAAAAATACAACAACAATAACACAATAAGTCAGCAACAAAGAAAAAAAAAAAGAATGAAAGGATTCTAGTATACAATAACACAACATAACAAGACAAAAAAAAAAAAAAGATTGAAAAGGACTCTATTACACAACAACAACAAACACGTCAATAAGATAATAACAAACACATCTACATTAAAGCAATAACAAACAAATACCCCAATGTCACACTTAACTATTAACAAATACACCAACATCACAGTTAAGCACATGTCATTATTGATTTTTTCAAAACTCTAATATCAATAAGAAAATAACAATAATAAACAAGCACAATAATAACAATACACCCCTAATCATAGTCACAGATTCATAGCATGTCAACAACAATAAACAAATATACTAACAATAAATAAATAAATAAAAGCAGCTAACTTTATATATCAAAAGTCAATGATAGAGTATTTAAAATTTTAATCTTTAATAAAGAAACCAACCATCACAAGTAGCCAAGCACTTGGGTTATCAATTTTTTCAAAACCCTAACTTTATTTGCATATAAAAATTGAAAAAATAAACATCTTATGTTGATACTACTAGGCTATTAGCTTTAATCTCATAAAAATAGCATTTTCAGTATTAAACAAAACCCAAAATATAGAAAAGAGAGAGAGTTATCGAGATTTTCAAAAGAGATAGGGCCACTATGAGGCGTGAGAACTAAAAAGCCTATGATCAGGCCGGCATGGGAAGGCTAGCATGTGGAGGTGGTGTGTGGAGGCAGTGGCAGTGGCAGATTCGGCATGAGAGGGATTGTGGACTAGAGTGGAGGCTGAATATGAGATGTGAGAGTGAGAGTGAAATGTGTGGGGTATGTAGGGTAGGGTTTTCTAACCTTTGTTTTTATAGTTTAATTAGTTTAGTTACATATTTATTTAGTTTAACTATAGTTAGTTAAACTAATTGGTTTTATTCGTTTTAATTAGGCCTAAAGGTTTTAACTAGTTAATCTAAACTAGTTAGTTAATATATTTAGTTTAAAGAAAATGCTAATGGATGTCATTAGGGTAATGGTTATTAATTTGTTTAAAGAAAGTTTTTATGGGGAAAAAAAATAATTAATATTTTGACAGCTTTTTCCATTTTTCATAAAAGTGATGTCAAAACTTTTCTAAAATGGATTCTTAACTATTGCCCTAAGGACACCCGTTAATATGACTCTTAGTTTAATTAGGCCTAGATGTTTTAAAATAAATTGAAAAGGCCAGAGGCCCAAAGCCCAAATATTTATAAAATTTATATTATATACTTAATATAAAATATATTATACTATGATTTAGTTTGGTTTTGGCTGGTTCGGTGCACTCAAACCAACCATCGAAACCGAACCGAAAATTTCAATTTTTAAAAAATGAAAATCAAAACTGAACCAAACTGAAATTTTTGCAACAATTCAATCGGTTTTGTGCAGTTTTTTCGATTTTTCCATTTTGTGCACACCCCTAAATAGCACCACTATTGCAGCCTTATTTTTATTATATTGCTTGTTAAAAATAGCAATTTAGTAATTGAGCACTACCAATACCAATGCTCTTAGTAAATACTTTTAAAAGAGGATATTCCGTATACGGTCAAAAAACGAAAATGCTAGGACGGATTTAGGATTTGGGCTTTGTGATATCCTACCATTGTTGATCAAAGGAAAGAAAAAACATGTGGTTTGACTCTTTTTAGACGGTTTGGATGCTTCGCTGTCAAAAAATTATTTGGATTGTGATCTCACCGTCCCAAATCCCAATAGTAGAATCCACAAGGCTACTTTTACGTACGGACGAAGTTTATAAAATAAAAAAGTTAGCTTCTGAATATAAATATATAATTAAAAAAAATTAGAAAGTCAACGTATCCCGGCACGAGCAAACTCGATTGTGCAATCATAATTCATAAGTCAAGATGGATATAAATATTTTGAATAAATTATAAAAGTAGTCCTTTTTTTTTTACATTATATTTTAATTTGATCAATTTAGTCTCCAATTTTTTTAATGACGTATTAATTTAATTTCTGTCATTATCTTCTGAATTAAAAAAGTTGATGTGTCAAACGAAACAATAAAAAATTATTTTTCATGTCACATTAGTTATCAACTACACTGCCACATCAATTTAAAAACAACTACATCAACAACCACGTGTACTTATTTATTTATGAAATTTAAAAGAAAAAAAAAAACAAAAGACTGTCTTTTCTCCCCCAAATCTAAAACCTCTCCCTCCCAATCTCTTTGGCCGATGCACCTTCATTCTCTCCCAGCCCTTCCCTTCCTCTGCTCCCTATTCTTAATAAAACAATGTCCTATTCTTAATAATAAAACCATAGTGAGAGCACTAACGGTAATGAAGCCAAAAAAAAAACCAAAATCACAAAAATAGAATATGGATCTATGTTATATGAAGGTTCTAACTCAAATCTGCAATGGAAATAAAAAGATACAAACTTTTTCTAATAAAATAAAATAAAATAAAAAAAGATCCAATCTTTAGTTGGTATTGGGAGAGAATAGTCTGCCAGCACACCTATTGTGTGATCTTCTGGCTGGTTTTTCCTCTTCAACTGCAGCTCTAAATAGTTACCCTGATTGTAATTTGTAAAAAAAAAAATTCCTACCCGCCTCCAAATCCTTTATCACAAACATATGCAGCAACTACTTGATTGTCTAAGCCGATTTTCCAGATTCATGGAGGAAGACCCCAATCTTCGTCAAACAAGCAAGGCTGTTACAACTTACAACCATTGATATTCATGGCGCAAGATTCACAAATGATTACAATTAGACAGATGCTATTATTCAAACCTCTGGTTTCTTTTTTTTTATTTATATCACTACAAAAAACGCGGGCTATAGCCGCGTTTTTTTTAGCCGCGTTTACAAAAAACGCGGCTATAGCTTACCTATAGCCGCATTTCCAAGAAACGCCGCTAAAGCCTCAAGCTATAGCCGCGTTTTCCAAAAACGCGGCCATAGCTAACCTATAGCTGCGTTTTAAAAACGCGGCTATAGATCCAGTCAAATAAATTTTTTACAGGGTGACCTATAGCTGCGTTTTTTCAAAAACGTGGCTATAGCTAACTTTAAAACGCAGCAAAAGGTTTTCTATAGCTGCGTTTTTTAGAAAAACGCGGCTATAGGTTCAAGCAAATAATTTTTTAGAGGAACCTATAGCTTCGTTTTAAAAAACGCGGCTATAGGTCCAGTTGTAATAAATTTTTAAAACGGTTGTCAATAGCCGCGTTTTTTTAAAAACGCGGCTATAGGTCTAGGCGTAATTTTTGAAATGGTGACCTATAGCCGCGTTTTCTAAAAACGCGGCTATATGTAACAGCCAAAAAAAAAAAAGGTTTTTCTGCAACTCCCCACGTGCCAACCCTTTCACACCTACATCCCCACCTACCCCACTTTCATCTTTTATTTCTTTACTCTTTCTTTCATTTTCTTTCTTCATTCTTCACTCACTCCACCGTCTTCACTCTTCAGGTTCTTCTTCTCTCTTTTTTTTTTTTCTTTTTTCCTTCCTTCTTCACATTTGGGTAGCACTTTTTTTTTTCCCTTATTCTTTCTTCCTTCTTCACATCTAGGTAACTCTTTTTTTTTGTTTTTTTGTTTTTCTTTCTTTCTTTCTTTCTTTACATCTGTGTAACTCTTTTTTTTTTCTTTGATTCTTTGGAGCTACTGCTTCTTTTTTTCCTCTTTCTTTTTTTTTTTCTCCGTTATTCACTCTAGCACAACTCTTTTTTTTTCTTTGATTCTTTCCAGCTACGTACTTTTTTTTTTCTTCATCTCAAGCACACTGATTTGTCTACAGATCTAGTTTTTTTTTTTTTTTTTTTTTTTCTTATTTTACGTTTAGTTATAAGAAAACGGAGGAGATGTTGAAAATTTTGATGAAGTGGATAGCCCGCATATTTTGAATTTTCTGGGTATGTTTGTATTGTGAGAATGTTGTGTTTAATTTTGAATTTTTTGAGTGTGTTTGTATTTTGAGTATGTTGTGTTTGATTTTGAATTTTCTGGGTGTGTGTTTGATTTTGAATTTTTTATTTGTTCAATTTTGAATTTTTTATTGGAATTTTGAATTTTCTGGGGAAAAAAAACCCAGAATTTTTTTCTTTTTTTTTTTGTTTTTTAAAAAACCTATAGCCGCGTTTTAGACGCGGCTTAAAGCTGGTCTATAGCCGCGTTTCCAAAAACGCGGCTATAGGCCTAATCCTATAGCCGCGGTTACAAATCGCGGCTATAGGTCAGACCTTTAGCCGCGTTTTTGAAAAACGCGGCTATAGTCTTTGAGCTGCGGTCTTTAAGCCGCGTTATAAACGCGGCCATAGGAAACGCGGCTCAAAGCCTATAGCCGCGTTTTTGGGGTCTTAAGCTGCGTTTTTCAAACGCAGCTTTAGACCCATTTTTTTGTAGTGTATATATATATATATATATATATATAAATTAAGGACACATGGCTGTTGATGTGACAGCTGAATTGGCAAAAATAATAATATTTTAATATTACCGTTAGTCATGTCAATATTTTCCATCCATTATCTAACAATAGAAACTGTTTTGACATAATAGCAAAAACTTAGAAATTAAACTGACACATTTGAAATCTTACGGTGCTCATTAACACAACCCTATTTTGAAATATTTGAATATAAAAAAGATAAACGAGCATCATCTTGACCCAAAAGTCAAAAAAATCAATTGGTATTAATTGTTCAAATAAACCAGCTATAATTTAGTCTTTTTATTTTATTTTATTTATTTATTTATAGCGTTTCACTATATTGCAAAATTCAATTAATTTTTTGTGCAGACGAGAATTAAACTTCAAACATTTTACTTAATTATAAAAAATTTTATCAATTGAGTTAACTAGAATTCACTTACATACTTTAACTAATCATGTTCAATAAGTATTTTATAAAATGTTAGGTTTGAGGAGAGTCTTCAGTTTTTGAGATGGTCGGTAACCTATGAACGTATTATTCTGCAACCATGACTTGTTCAGTAAATTTGCCTTTTTCTATTAAAAAAAAAAAAAAAGGGTCGGAAGCATTATAATTTTGGTATTGCTTACAAAACTGGTTTGGCCCATTTTACTGTTTTGACTTTCACACTTTGAAGTAGTGACTCTGGGCAAGTTGGACACTTGGACAGTGTCATCCAGCTCGACCGAGTCCTTGTTCGGATGATTCTTCAAAATTAGACACTTTCATATGCCATGTCATCCGGTTGTTATTGGTAAGTTCGTTGACATTTGACTACTTTGAGCCCATTTTACTGTTTTGACTTTTACACTTGGAGTAGTGACTCTGGGTTAGACACTTGGACAGTGTCAGTCAGCTCAGCCGAGTCCTTGTTCGTATGATTCTGGAAAGTAGACACTTTCATATGTCATGTCATCCAGTTGTTATAGGTTAATTCGTTGAGATTTATGCGGGGCCTAGCTACGTACGAGGTCGAACTTGGTCCATGCATCCTCTCGTAAATTCTGCCAACCAATTAAAAATTTTTAATTCCGACACTAGTACATTTTGTGAAAGGTTAAGATAATAATAAAATCGCACAATTGTTTCATTAGGAATGTTAATAAGCACCGACGGGTACTTATTAAGGTGAAAAAAGGAAAATGACAGAAAAAGTCAAAAAAGACTCCAAATAGTATTTATACAATTAAAAAAAAAAAGAGATAAAACTGTAAAAAAAAAATTGTTGGAAATTTTTTTAAAAAGTTGTTCACATGTGCCCGTTAACACAATCTTTATTTTAAAATGTAGTGAGTGATCAGTATAATTTTTTATATTATTTTATTTTGATTTATAATAGATTGACTCTTCACTTTTTGTAAAGATATTCTAAAATTTTATTGTATTTATAGAAGAACTCAGACATATTTATTTAATGATTGAATATATTTAAGTCATAAAAAAGAATTATGAATTTAGTGTACAATAGAAACCACACATTGGAGTTAAATATGGTTTTTTTTTATTATATATAATTCAAAAATTATAATAGAGGTGGGGGATTTGAACACCAAAATTTTTTTTATTGGAAATATTAGGATATGTCAACCAATTGAGTTATAAAGCTCTTGAAATATAAATATGGTTAATGTAATGCAACCTCATCTTCAACTTCTTTGTATGTTATTTTAAATGTTAAATTCACAACAAAATGAATCTTCTACTTTGTAATTTTAAGAGATAAATACCTTTTGTTTTTCCTGATATATATATATAAATATATATATATATATATATATAGAGTCAAATTAAGGTGACTGGATGCAATATAAATTTTTAAACAATTTTTTTATTGTTTTAAATTGACTCATTAATTTGTAAATTAATGTAGCAAAATTTGTAATAATTATAACATAAATATTTATTAAAATGAATAGTAACTTATATAGCAAGAACTTATACATTTCTTGTGAAAAATAAAGAAATAGTGTACGGCAAAAAGATCTCAAGACCTAGATGGACCCTGATCTCAGGCCCAATGGTACGGCCCCATCGCCCTAAGCCCTTCTTGAAACTACCTTCATAAAGAACGAGTTTTGGGCCTCAGATCCTGAATTGTGCTTGGCATAAAACTTCTCGAGCAATCAAATAAACCTTGTCCGGGTGAACCAAAGAATGCTGGGGGAATATCATTACCGAGCAAATTCACCTGAGCTGGAACCAAGTTCCAAGGCCATAATCGTTACATGCCACTCTCACCTAAACACCCACTTAAAACAGATAATATTGGACTTTCAATTGCACTAACGATGGTAGTAATCATGATCTCCCCACTAACTTGAAGCTATAAATAGAAGAAGTTGGGGAAGAGGAAGGGGTTCAGAAAAAAAAAAAAAAAAAAAAAAATAGTCATTGAGGGAGAGAGGAGGAACATTACTTTGAGTCTCTGTGCCGAGAACGACCCAAAGTAGGAAATCTTGAAACTCACTTTATAAATAAATTGTGAGCCCAAGTGAGTTCGAGCCCAATAGTCACATTTCAGGCGCGCACAATTGGCACCCACTGTGGGGCTCTCCTACGAAGCTGTGGTTCGACTGAGACTCAAACAAGGGAAATGTCCGAGGGGCATTCGAGAGGGCTGGCCCAGAGCAGTTCCGTAGGATCTTCTCGGGGATCGGCGTGGCGGGAAAGAAGGCAGAAAGGGCGTGAGGATAGGGAGCGCCTCCGAGGAGAAGAAGGGTCGGATCAGACCCGTCGAACGGTGTCGGGTGTCTCGACACACGGGCATTATGATGATAGAGACCAAGAGTTGGAGCAGTTGTGAAAACTGGTAATGGATCTAGAGCTAGAAGCAAGGGGTCAACGCCAAGAAAGGGACCGCAACCACCGACAAAGGAGAAATGATAGCACGAGAAATTAGGGCGAAGAGGGCTCTAGCCAATCCGGTACACAACGATTCCAAAACCAGTCACCCTCTCAAGAATCACGCCGGCGTAGAAATCACTCACACTCCCAAGAGACACGTCATCACTGGAACCGTTCACAGTCGCATGGATACGATGACCAAGGATTGGATTCGCCAGAGGAACGGCGACCCCACAATGCTGCCATGGACGCCATGAGCCGATTCTTACAAAGGGCGGCTCGGTCACCATTCTTCGACGAAATTGAACGGGCCCCTATGCCGAGTAGATTTACACGACCGCCATTCAATTCCTACGATGGAAAGACAGACCCTGTGGAGCATGTCAGTCATTATATCCACATAATGTCCTTGCATGCACACAATGATGCGTTGATGTATAAGGTATTCCCCTCTAGTCTCGGATCCATGACTCTGAGATGGTTCAATGGGTTACGAAAAGGCTCCATTCGTAGCTTTGCCTAGCTGATCCAAGAGTTCGGCAGTAGATTCGTGACATGCAGCTGAGTGCCGCAGCCGGTGGAAAGATGAGGGTCGGAGAAACCCTTCAGAGTTATGTCAGCCGATACTGGGAACTCTACAACGAGATTGGTGGAGGAAATGAGAAGATAGCAGCGAGCACCTTCAGGATGGGGCTCCCCGAAGACTTTGAATTACGGGAGTCATTGACAAAAAGACCTCCCAAGAATATGAGGCAACTTATGAGACGCATTGAGGAGTACAAACGCCTGGAAGATGATCGACTGTAGAATAAGGGGAAAGCACTGTTACTCGGGAGATCTCGGCAGGGCATTATGCCGGCAAGACCGAAAAAAGATTTCAGGATGCAGGAACCAGAGGTGCAAATTGAAGGAGTTAATGTGGCGTTCAAAGAGCCTGTGCACAAAATTCTAAATCGGATTAAGAACGAATCGTTCTTCAAGTGGCCAAACAAAATGGGGGGTGACCCATCTTGGAGGAACCAAAACCTGTATTGCACATACCATAGGGACAAAAGGCACACCACCGAGCAGTGTCGGGTACTAAAAGATCATTTCGGGCAGCTAGTAAAAGCAGGGTATCTGAAAGAGTTTGTAGTGGACTCCGCTGACCGAGACGCCGACCAGGGTGTTCAACAGAAAAGGAATCCCCTCCCACCACTGCTGGGAGTGATCAAAGTCATCCACGCTGCCCTGAGAGGTACGGCAGCAGCTAAAAGGGTATTGACAGTGGCTTGCACGAAAAGAGATTCACCCGAGAAGAAGATGAAAGTTGATCAGCTAATCATCTCGTTCGGTGAAGAAGACTTTGAAGGGACGATCCAACCTCATGATGATGCGTTGGTAGTAACAGCTCGGATAAGCGGGTTCTTGGTGAAAAGAGTGATGATAAACCAAGGAAGTGGGGCCGACGTTATGTACCCGGATCTGTTTGAAGGGCTCGGATTGAAGAATCAGGATTTGGCGATGTATGACACGCCGCTGGTCTCGTTTGACGGGAGAGTCATGATTCCCGAAGGTCAGATTTCTTTCTCGGTGGACATGGAAGGCAAGGAAGTAATAGTGACCCTCATAGTAGTTCGATCATTCTCATCGTACACTGCAATCTTGGGAAGGCCATAGATTCACGCAATGAAGGCCGTTCCGTCCACCCTGCATGTGAAAGTAAAATTTCCCACTGAGTATAGAGTCACCGTGGTGAGAGGGAACCAACGAGTGGCTAGGCAGTGTCTTGTCACCGCGGTCAGGTGGAAAAGTGAACAGCTCGGACAAGCGGAAGAGACCGAAAGAGAAACTTTATAGCAATTACGGAAGCCCTAAAAGGAAACGGGGGCGAACATTGCCGAAGAGGTTTTGAAGGTTAGAATTTTTTCGGATACTGACAGGTATTTCCAAATAGGCACAAGCATGAATGACCGAGAAAAGGTAGAGATATTGTTGTTCCTTTTGCAGAACATAGATGTTTTTGCCTGGAGCCCGTATGAAGTGCCCGGCGTTGATCCCGAGTTCATTGTCTATAAGCTTAACGTGGACCCATCATTCCCCCCGAAAAAGCAAAAACCGAGAAGAGCATCGAAGGAGCATGTTGACGCGGTGAACTTGGAAGTCCAGAGGCTGAAGGAAGCAGGAGTGATAAGAGAAATATTCTTCCCGAGATGGTTAGCGAATACAGTGGTAGTGAAGAAAAAGAACGGTAAATGGAGAGTTTGTGTGGATTTCACAGACTTGAACAGGGCATGTCCCAAAAATCCATTCCCAATGCCCAAGATTGACCAACTAGTAGACGTCACGTATGGGCACCCGAGGATGAGTTTCTTGGATACTTTTCAGGGATACCACCAGATTACCTTGGCGCCCGAGGACTGAGAAAAGACACCATTTATCACCCCAAGTGCAAACTATCACTACGAGGTCATGCCGTTTGGATTGAAGAACGCTGGAGCCACATACCAGCGGATAATGACGAGGATGTTCCGAGAGAAAATTGGGTGCACAATTGAAGTATACATTGACAACATGGTGATAAAAAGCAGAAAGGAGTCACAACATACGGAAGACCTCCGGGGAGTATTTGAGATACTCCGGCAGCATAAGTTGTCCTGAACGCCGAGAAGTGTACTTTCGGTATGGGGGTTGGCAAGTTCTTGGGTTATTTGGTTTCTACTCGAGGGATAGAGGCCAATCCCGACCAGATAGAGGCCATGAATCGCCTCGGACCGCCAAGCAATCCCAAGGAAGTGCAAGTGCTAACCGGGATGTTAGCCGCCCTAAACCGATTCATCTCCAAATTCTTTGATTGCTGCAGACCGTTTTATCAACTTCTGGAAAAGTGGAAGGGGTTTCATTTGGACAAGGAATATGACGAGGCTTTTTGAGAGCTGAAGGAATACTTGGCAAAAGCGCCCATGTTAACGGCCCCAGAACTCGAGGAGGATTTGTTTATGTACCTCTCAATGTCCAACCATGCCGTAAGTGCTGTGTTACTAAGGGACCAAGGAGTACAGATGCTAGTGTATTACATAAGCAAAACCTTAGTAGATGCCGAGACGAGATACCTGCCCCTGGAGAAGTTAGTTTTAGCACTGTTACACACCACGAGGAAGTTGCCACATTACTTTCAGGCTCATACGGTGTTCGTCCTCACCGAGTATCCCCTGCAGTCGTTGTTAAAAAGATCGGACTTCACAAGCTGAATTGCCAAATGGGGGACTCGATTAGGTTCGTTCGACATAAGGTACCGACCGCGAAGCTCGGCGAAAGGACAGGTTCTTGCTGACTTCATTGCAGAATTCACCCTTAAGAACGATGGGAAGATAATCTGTAATGCAGAAAGTCGTCCGTGGAAAGTATTTGTAGACGGCGCTTCGAATGCTATGGGGGCCAGAGCTGGTATTGTCATAATCACCCCAGAGGGCATACGACTAGAACACTCCTTCAGATATGGATTCAAAGCCTCAAACAACAAAGCCGAGTACCAGGCCCTTCTGGCCGGGTTGAGGGCCGTATTGCATCTGGGCGCAAAGGATGTTGAGATTTATTTAGACTCTCGGCTGGTCGTTTATCAAATCGTAGGAAGCTTCAAAGCTCGGGACTCTCGGATGAAAGCCTATCTAAGTGCAGCTAAGCAGATTATTGGTCGGTTCGAGACAGTGAAGGTGGCCCAAGTAGGTCGGGCAGAAAACAAACATGCCAACTCGCTTGCCACGTTGGCTTCATCCGCCACCGAGGATACACCGCGGCTAGTCAAAATAGAGCTTATAAGGGAGCCAAGCATTAGTGTGAAAAGTGAATATGACTAGGCCAGGGTTGAGGTTGCCATGGTGTCAATGGTTAATCCGTGCTGGATGAACCCGATCATAGATTTCCCTGTCGAGGATAAAGTTCCGAACGATGAAAACAAGGCCAAAAAGATTCGTCGAGTGGCTCCCCGATACTGGCTGTCGGCAGATCGCAAATTGTACCAGAGGTCTTTCACAGGCCCTTACCTTTTATGCCTACATCCCGAGAAAGTGAACGAACTTCTAACCGAGCTACATGACGAAGTGTGCGGTGGCCATGTCAGGAGACGGTCTTTAGTGCACAGGGCGATGATCCAGGGGTTTTGGTGGCCACAGATGCAGAAGGATGCCCCGGAATATGTCTGGAGGTGTGAATCATTCAAAAAGCACGCCCCTCTAATCCACCAGCCAGTAGGTCGTCTAAACCTCGTCAGCAACCCATGGCCATTCGCATAATGGGGGCTAGACATCCTCGGCCTCTTCCCCCGAGTAACAGGTAACCGCCGTTTTGTATTGGTGGCTGTAGATTACTTCACAAAATGGGCAGAAGCCGAGGCCTTGGCCAACATCTGGGATACTGACGTGAAAAAGTTTGTATGGAAAAACATAGTCACAAGGTTTAGAGTACCGAATTCACAAGTATCAGACAATGGACTACAGTTCGATAGCAAAGCTTTCCGAGCCTTCTGCAGCGATCTCAGCATTAAGAACAAGTATTCAACTCCAGCATATCTACAAAGCAACGACCAAGCTGAGGCAGTGAACAAGACGATTTTGAACGAATTGAAGAGGAGGCTGGACAGGGCAAAGGGGAGATGGGTTGAAGAGCTACCTAAAGTTTTATGGGCTTACCGTACGATTCACAGAAGATCCACGGGTGAGACCCCTTTCTCTTTGACATACGGGGCGGAGGCCGTAATACCAACCGAGGTGAGCTTGTGCAGTGCACGGGTCGCAGGGTTTAACCTCGCCCAGAACGCCGACCTGATGACGGAGCGCTTGGACTGGTTAGAAGAATGCCGGGAGGCCACAACCATATGGCTCGCAGAGTATCAGTAGAAACTGGCCCAAAGATACAACCAAGATGTAAAGGGAAGGGAATTCAGCGTCGGGGAGTTGGTGCTAAGGAAGGTCATGGGAAACATGCGAGACGTAGCTGCAGGGAAGCTTGCACAAACGTGGGAAGGACCGTACAGAATTACCGCCATCGCCGGCGCAGGGGCTTACTACCTGGAAGATCTCGACGAGAGGCCGATCCTCCGGCCATGGAATGCCCACAACTTAAAGAAGTTTTACCCGTGACCATCCGTATACTGAGGTGTAAGCCAAAACTTGTACTTTGCTAAAGTCAAGATAATGATGAAGTTACTTGTCTATACTATTTTCGATCCCGTCATTACACATCAAGAGAATTGCATGTTCCTCGATTCGATTAAAATTGCCAAGCAAGTGGAAACCTTATCGTTACAAAAGAATAAAAACTCTAAAGACAGAAACCTCATCCTTGGTTCGATTAAAATCACTGAGCAGGTGGAAACCTTATCATTACAAAAGAATAAAAACTCTAAGGACAGAAATCTCATTCTCGGTTCAATTAAAATCGCCGAGCAAGTGGAAACCTTATCGTTACAAAAGAATAAAAACTCTAAGGATAGAAGCCTCATCCTCGGTTCGATTAAAATCACCGAGCAGGTGGAAACCTTATTGTTGCAAAAGAATAAAAATCCTAAGGACAGAAACCTCATCCTTGGTTCGATTAAAATCGTCGAGCAGATGGAAACCTTAACACCCTTACAAACACTAATTGCAATTTCATTCTCGAATTATCCAAACACCGTGCAACAGGATTTGGGGCATCATGCCGTTTACGGTCGGAGAAAACTAAACCCCATTATATGAATGCGATATATTAAGGCATGATTTAACTGAACGGGCAACTCTCGGCCCGACTTACTACAAAATAAGAAACCACAGACATAGTCTAAGCAAACACACAAATGAATAGAAAGTCATTCAACAAGTTAAAAGCATGATTAAAAAGCAGAGTTAATATCTCATCGCCAAAACTCGGTAACTGTTTACGGGTCATCCCCGCGAAATGAGGAAATTGTTCAGCCACCACAACCTAGTGACATAGGCAAATATACCAATAATAAAATAAAGTAAAAATGCTATAAAAATAAGTAAAAGCATGAAAAGCTGGACGACAAATAATCAGGTGGAGGGCCGGGTTGGATTTGTCGCTTCTTACTGGTCGGTCATGGGATAATGCGAGTCTTCACAGAGAAGGTCTTGTACAGTTGGTATACTGGTGGCCTCCATCTCATCTGGCTCGGCATGAGCATCAATCTATTCCACCAGCTCCCTTATGCTTGCCGTTTCTTCCTCCTCAGCGGCCAACGATGGATCCAGCACGGCAGTAATGGTGCTCGGGAAGGGAATTTGGCTGGGGTCTCTTAGGGGGGAATCCCCAGGAACTCCTAGAGCTTGAAGAGAAGTAAACCACCTAGCCTCAAAACCCAGCTTCCGAGCCTGGGCCACCACCGGTTCTGCAGATTTCTCGACATCGGCAAATCCCTCATTGTACCATTTCTGCTCGCAGGCCTCTAGGGCTGCCCTCAGGTCGATTAGCTCCTCAACTTGAGAGGTGTTGAGGCTAATGGCTTCAGCTAGCTTCACGTCTGTTTCATTCTGCTTAGCTAGGAGCTCAGCACATCTCTTCTCTACCAGCGCTCTATTCTTCTCCGCGGTAGCAGCCTTCTTCTCGGCAGATTCAGCTGCCTTTAGTTTTTCCTTTGCTGTTTTGGCAGCTGACTCTTGCACCCCCTTCTCACGATCGACCTCCTCGACAAGATCTCATACACGGCCAGCCAGTATGTGAGCCAGTTAAGCGGCCTGGCAATCACAGAAGTTAGTACAGAAGTAAAAACAAATGTATGGAAAGTAATAGACAAATAAGGAGTTACCGCAATAGCATGCCACTCTAACTGGCACCCCACGGACTTTTCCAACCCCTTCTCGAAGGCATGCACGTTGTCAGGAAGAAGAGGACTCTCGGCCAGGGTTTGGGTAATGCGACCACCCTCGCCTTTCTCCTACATCCGCACACAGGCGATTGAAGGTAAAGGCTTGCCGTCCAGCAAAAATTTGGGCTTCCACACTGGTGAGGCTTGGGAGGAGGACACAAATCCCAAACCGACCTGGGTCTGCGGCTCGTGAATAACGATGCCCCCTGTTGGTTGGGGAGGAGTCTGGATGGCAGCATCTCCCGGACCCGTAGATGGTTGATCGACAACCCTCTGTTTTTTCCGGGCTCGTCCAGCTTGAGAAGAGGGTAAAGGGTGACGCACCTGGCTCTGACCTTGAGAAGGTGGGGGCTGGGTAGGTTGTCGTGCACCAAGCACGAAGCGATCAATAGTCATAACCCTCCTTGGCACCATGTTTTCGCCGGGGTGGGTATCTGCAGCCGACAAGCCGGTCGCTTCAATCGTTGGATGATCAGGCTCCGCAACAGGGTTCTTGGGCTGCGCTTGCTCTTGAGCAGGGTCCTCTTGCTGAATAGCCTCGTGAGCTAACTCTCGAAGACACCGAGACACGCGTTCCGCAGACTCATCCTACAAAGGAGCTAGCTCGTCCGAGCAAGTGTAGCGCCTTCCGAACTCCCTTGCCTCCCCGGTTGTAAGCTTCGGCAGCAAGAAGTTCGCGTACCGAACGTCAATATATGACAGCAGTGGACTATCAACTAATAATGCCTACTTGAAGGACTACCAGGTAGAATAAACAGGCTCTACTCCGAGGATCAGGTGCGATGCCCGGAGCTGTCTGCCCCAGTGCACGAATATCTTGGAACGGAGGACGAAGTTCATGTCTTTTACGTGGACGGTTTTGATGTCCGGAACGAACACTTTGCCGTTTGCAAAAGAACAAATGTTTTATCAATATTCGATAATGAAGATCTACTTCAATAAAGAGGAAAGAAAAGGAAAAAGGGGGGGGGAGGGGGGGAAGAACAGTTAGATCAAGAGATTGGTACAAACCCACTTCATGCCATGAAAGAGGGCAGGGGACTTTCCCGGAAAACCAATTACCGCGCATCCAGACAAACTCCCCAGTGGAGTTCCTATTCAAATCAGGTAGGCATGATATCAGCCGTACCCGATTATCTCTAGTTTTTAGATAATAGTTGGTAGCTTTGTTCCCACAATGGCTATACATATGGTTAATATCATGGTAATCTAACTGTAAATCAAAGGTGTGGTTCAACCTACTAACACAGCTAACTATCAGGTAAAAGTTGGGGGGAAGCTGGTCGAGACACCGCCCGTAGTACCTAAGTGTGTTTGTCAAAAGGGGATTCACGGGAAACCTAACCTCATCCTCTAAAATTGCCATTAAAGGAAAAAAGGTTGTGCCTTGTCCTCGGTGGAGACCGATTTCACTCTCGTGGCAGTAAGCCACTTCCACGTCATCAGGAATATTAAACTTGCACCTAAAGGTGGCCAAGGCAGCCGGGGCCTCCAGAAGATAAGAGTAACCCATCTATGACACTTAATGCTATGAAAGGGAACTTGAAGAAATAAGCTAAAGGAATAGGAAGGGGAAGAGAACTTACTTTAGGTTCTAAGGGAGAAAAGAACTCTAGGCAGGTGAGTAAACGCACAAAGAAGTGGTCGGCAGAGAGTAAGCTCAAAAGATCAGAGGTGGGAAAAATGAAAGAATGTTCTGAAGGAAGCTATTTATAGGATCAGAAAAGGGCATGGGAATGTTTAATCAAGCAATAAATGGGCGCGATTCACGAACGACCCTGCGAATGCCAAAGATAATCGACACGCGCGCCGCTTCAGTTCGCGAACCGTCAGGCAATAATGACAATTGAACCTGGCGCCGCAGAACAGCGCGTCTTTTGAGAAGAGCATTAATGAGAAACCATAACCGCATGAGTCCCTGACCATAGAACTACTGAGACCAAAAGGCTCGGCTGGCTCCTTGATTCTTCCCGGCAATCAGATATGAATCAAGGGGGGGCTAATGTATGACACCAAGATCCCACGACCCAGATGGGCCCTAATCTCAGGCCCAATGGTATGGCCCCATCGCCCTAAGCCTTTCTTGAAACTACCTTCACAAAGAACGAGTTTTGGGCCTCAGATCCTGAACTGTGCTCGGTATAAAATTTCCCGAGCAATCAGATAAACCTTGTCCGGGCGAACCATAAGATGCTCGGGGAACATCATTACCGAGCAAATTCACCTGAGCTGGAACCAAGTTCCAAGACCATAATCGTTACATGCCACTCTCACCTAAACACCCACTTAAAACAGATAATATTGGACCTTTAATTGCAATAATGATTGCAGTAATCATGATCTCCCCACTAACTTGAAGCTATAAATAGAAGAAGTTGGGGAAGAGGAAGAGGTTTAAAAAAAAAAAAAAAAAAAAAAAAAAAAAAAAAAAAAAAAAAAAAGAGAAAAAAAAATAGTCATTGAGGGAGAGAGGAGGAACATTACTTTGAGTCTCTGTGCCGAAAACGACCCAAGGAAATCCTGAAACCTACTTTATAAATAAATTGTGAGCTCAAGTGAGTTCGAGCCCAACAGTCTTATTTCAGGCGCGCACAAATAGTATTTAAATAGAATATAGGGAAAAATATAGTATAATATTAGGTATATCTTTTAATAGATATGATATAATTTTAAATTATGGTTATGGGGAGGTCGCTGATAAAGCCCAAATAAGCATTGGGCCGTAAGCTAAAGCCAAGCCCAAAATGTATCCTTCCAAGTTGAAAAGTTTCTCCATAGGGCACATACCTCAAAATACAAACAAAGGGTCAGCAGAAACCTCCCAAAAGTACCTGAACCTCAGACTCTGACCCAACAAAACCCATCAACTTGGATCCATTCATTTATAACCATAAAAACCATCTGAGGTAAAGCACTCTGACCATACTGCCCATGTCAGCCTATGCTCCGAGCTACCAAGGCATAGTTCTGAGGTGTACGTGGATATCCAAGGATGATTTTTGGGATCTTCCTTATAGATTTACAACAACCCACTTGACACATTTGCATTTAATGCTATAGATAATTTATCAAAATAAGACAAGAAGTCTCAAAAGTCTTTGTTCGCCATAACCATGAGAAAAAAAGAGCTTGATAGGATAGAAAACTGCCTAATTAAATTAGGATAGCACGTGCCAAAGCACATGTTGGAGAAGAAAATGAGGTAAATCAAGTAATGGATAAAGATGAAAAAGGAGAACTATGGAAGTATAAAAAGAAAGAGATGGGCAGAAATCGCAAATGGTCATTTTTGGAGATTTTGAGAGAAAAAAGAGAGAGGAGAGATACACAGTGTAAGCACTAAATTTGGATTTGACCCAATATAGGATTGGGTTTTGGCCCAATAAGCCCAAAAAATGAATTTATAGAGTGTGGGTGAAAGAACTAGTTATATTTAGTAAGAAAGACAGTAACAGTTGTTTATTTAAGAGAATCAAACACAAGTAAGGTAAGAAAATTTGTCCTCAGTACAGTCCGAGGAGCTCTATTATAATGTCAAGTTGATGATCAAGGTTACAAGAGTTTTTTTTACATATTATTACAAAGATTTCTTTGTTATCGATCTCTTTTTCTATTCTCTTTTTCATGCTATATACTATAATTTTTGGCATCATCCCCACCATACACGTGTAAGTTAGATTCTAGGAACTCCTTCTTATCCCATCTAACATCTCCCGGAACCTTCAACTAGTAGTTATAAGGCTGCTTCACCACTGTTCAGGTATCACCTCCATATTAATGTGGCTAGAGAGTTAGCTGGGATGCATTTAATGTGGCGATAGCAGCTTTTGTAGATATTTATTGCCTTCCTCTATTCCTCTCCTATCCAATGTCTGACTTCTAACTATGATGCAACTTTGAAGGATGTTCAAGACGATAGGACATTCCTATTGATCTCGGATCCACATTTCCGATATGACTTTTCTCCTCGGATATCTTTTGGACTATCATGTACAATCCTTATCTCTTCCTCTTCTACCATTTCCATAATAACATTATTTGACCATCCTCAGACTGAGCCATAGGCCCAATATGTACAATTTTAACAGTACCTTCTAGCTAACTGGCCCCCACACACAGTGAGGAATGTAACAGTAAAGTTAGAGGAATAAAATCTTTAGTACTATTTCATTGGTAAAAAGTTGTTTGGTTTTTATACAAATCTCCCATTGTGGATTACACTAAACCCATAAATGAAATTAATTGTGATTATAAGCGCTAAATTAAACACGTTTTAATTTCGTACTTCTACAAGGGTGTCCACTTTTTTATAAAAAATTATTATTAGGTGAAGACACCAATTGATTTGTTCTGGGCATAATTCAAATACTTATTTAATTAAAAAAAAAAAAAACTTTATCAATTAATAAGAATCCATTCAAAGTAGTGGCAAAAAAAATAGTGTTTTGAATAAAATATTGAAGAGCAAGCATTGGCGGCTCTACTTGTATGTGAGGGCGGACCTAGGACCACCCTCACTTGTCAAAAAAAAAAATTTATATATGAAAAAAAAATTATATAAATAATTCTTTTAAATTAATATGTTTTGTGACCACCCTAACTTGAAAATATTGTATACATATACTTTAAATATATATATTATTTACTAAATTAACCTATTTTAACCACCCTAATAAAAATATTGAATACTTTTACTTGAGACTCATAAGAATATGAGTTCAATAAATATATCCACAACATTTTCATAATAAATCTTATGTGTTAGGTTATTACTAATTCTAATTCGAGTTCAATATTGATATGTTTTACCCACCAATAATAGGCTAACAACTTGTTGCATAAAATTTGTTATGAAATTGTTGTGCTCACTTTATTATTCTTATATTAACATTTTCAATTTGCACTTTATCTTTTATTAGTCTTTTTTTTTTCTTATTCTCGTTGTTAATAGAAAAAATTATAATATTTTATGCATTTGTTTTTTTTTATTTACATTGATATATTCAAATTATTTCTTTATTAAATTTTGAATAATTTAAGTTTTTTAATAATCACCCTTAAAATAATTCTTACAACCGGCAGTAAGAATAAGAATGTTGTTTCGAGGAGACTATTAACCTATTCCAAAAATAGCATACCATATACGGCCAAAGAAAGAAAAATACTCGGACGGATTTAGGATTTGGGCTGTTCGAGGTCACTGTTGGTCAAAGGAAAAAAATGTAGTTTGACTTTTGTAGATTTTGGACGGTTTGGAAGAAGACAGTTGGCTTGATGGATACTCCTCTGTCAACCCGCAAACATATATAATATACTATGTTGTCCCATCATCCCAGTCCTTGAATCGAAAAGACTATGTTTTGATTTTAAGATAATTCTTAAAGTCGCCACTGGAAATAAGAATAATGTTCCGGGGCGATTATTAAACTATTTCAAAAATAGCATACCATATACGGCCAAAGAAAGAAAAATACTCGGACGGATTTAGGATTTGGGCTTTCCGAGGTCACTGTTGGTCAAGGGAAAAAAAATAAAAAAACATGTAGTTTGACCTTTTTAGAGTTTAGACGGTTTGGAGGAAGACAGTCGGATTGGATGGGATGCTCCTCTGTCAAACCGCAAACATATATAATATACTATGTGGTCCCATCGTCCGAGTACTAGAATAAAAAAGGCTATGCTTTGACTCTAATATTCGGCCAAAATCTATGCATCAGTGCTGACTTTTTAAAAAAAAAGACAAGAATTTTTTCTGTTTTGTGATGTGGTGTGAGTTTGGACAGCGAATGCCACCCGCGGTTGCGTTTTTTTTAATTTTTTTTGGGCTTCATGCATTTGGAACTGACAAGTTTTTTAATAAAATGTAACATTCAAACTGGATCCCACAAGTGTTATTTATAATTTAAAAATTATTTTGTTATAATATTTTTAATAATAAATTTTCAGTTTTAGTAATAAGTAGTATTTAAATAAACTTTTAGGCTTTTTTTTAAGTTTTATCCGTTTACAAATTGAGTTGTGCATGGATGCAACAAGAGACTACAACATTTTCAATTTAATTAACATGAAACATCATTTAAATTGAAAATTATGGTTGGTCTATATGTGAGTTAGCATGCTAATTTGAATTAGTATTTGAGTAATGTTATTTGTAATTTTTTGAAATATGTATGGATGAAAAAGTGTGTAGAAATATGTATAAAGTTGTTTAAAAACTGAAAATGTGAGTATGAACTTACCTACTAAACAGAATCTAAATTATTGACTATTACCAGGGAAAGGAAAAAAAAAAAAATACTTCTCAAATAAATTGTGTATAGACTTTTTCAAAGTCTTGCCTGTTAACATGTAGGAGTATTTTTACGTATGACAGTAACAGGTTGTGAACTTTGCTCAACTTTGCTCCCCATCACACCTATGAATGAAACAACTGCGGGCCACATTGAATTTCCAACAGCAAAAGATGCTCCGCGTAGGCACAGCGTACAGGCCGACAAAACTACAGTGGACATTACCAATCCGTTACTTATATAAATCTTTTGCGCAGCATCGCCGCTTTCGAATCGAAACTCGAAACTCACGAAACTCTCTTACATCTCTCTCTCATTCCAAAAGGGAAAGTTTATCATTTTGTCCGAATTCCAAAAGCCAATACGTGATGTATGGTTTTAATGCAAGCAAGATTTATAGGTGGTGTCCATGGAGGGCAAGAATAACAGAGGAACAAGAACAAGACATTTTGGTCTCAGCTCTCAAGCACGTTGTCACTGACGGCATTCAAGGTCTGACCCCACAACACCATCAACTACTGCAACAACAACCGGTCCCACCTGATGCTGCTACGTCCTCATTGCCATCAACCAGCAAGAGGAGCTCGAAGAAGAAGATGAAGAATGACAATGAGAAGAGATACAGGGGAGTGAGGCAGAGGCCTTGGGGGAAATGGGCGTCTGAGATTCGAGACCCGAGGGAAGCGAAGCGCAAGTGGCTAGGTACGTTCCTGACGGCGGAGGAGGCTGCCAGGGCTTATGATAAGGCTGCCATCGAGTTCCGCGGACCCAGAGCTAAGCTTAATTTTCCAATGTCAGACTATGTGGGAAAGCAAAGCGAAGTCGAACAAGATCAGCATGAAGAAAATCCAAATGTTAATGCGGAGACAATGATTGAAAGCGAGGCACAGAGTGTGGAAGTGGTAGAGAGCAGTGACGAAGACAATAAGCTTTCGGATTGGCTTACGTCGGAGGAACTTGACCAGTTGTTGAAGGATTTGAATGATTAGCCCATGTTATTAGAGCGGGAAATCAGATGGAGCATCGGATTATGTAGACTTTAGGAAAAAGGATGCTCTGATCTCCGTAGTAATTCATGCCCATTTCGTCCGTAATATAGAGTCGAAATGACGGTTCTTTTATTGATTTATTTTTAAAAAAAAATTCCACTTATTATCAGAGCGGGAAATCATGTGAAATTCAATGATTATAAAAAAATAAAAAAAATAAAAAATAAAAACAATAACGATGTATACTTGGAACTGAGTCAAACAGAGTCAAACAAAACGACAAAGGGGCTCAAATGTGGGCACCTATGTTGGAGCCAAACACTCTTATTCGCAGCTTTCGTTGCTATTTATGCTTTTGTCATTGTTTGTGAGCGCTAAGCATCAATTGTTATTAAAAAAAAATTTATATTTTAACTCACCAAAAGTCAATCCCAACGAACAACGAGGGAAAAACATTTGGTTCTCTCATTTTTACTCTATATAAACTAATCCTTTGTCATTATTTCTAGCCTAATCTTTATATAAACTAATCCTCTAAGCCATTATGAATTACTCCACATGAACCATTACCTTAATGGTGGCCTAGCAATATTTCCAGGCATGCAAAATTGATGTAACAAGGGATCTTATCCAATCCTCAGCGATTATTTCATTATTAGATTGAAGCCATTACAAATACCAAACAAATTTTAATATGTTAAGCAAAATATTCTTATATTAAATTATGAAATTCATAACTGAAACCATTTTATGCACAAAATGAAATAAGAAAATAACACAAAGCCTAACCAAACACATTCTATTAGGGAGTCACACCTTCACTCCTAAATGCTATAGATTTAGAAAGTAATAAGATATTCAAAGTTTAAGGTGTCCTCTCACAACCTTTTGTGACCAATATGGCATTGTAGTATGCAGTAAAATTCTAATACTAATTATTTACAGAAATCAGGCTAACAGATTCTGTAGTCTTTAATAGAAATATATGTCAGCAGAAAAGCTTAAAATCTAGCTTTGCATTTTAATAGGAACAATCATACAACTTCAAAAACTTTTAAGAACCAGAGTTAGTATTAATTTTCTAAGTTTTCTTACCGATAATTTGCAACTTCACTTTCAAAATAAAGATATATATGCACCAAGTACGAAAATTGGATTAATGAAGTAAAACTTTTGAAGTTGCAACCTGTAAGAATATAGGATGAAGAAGCGTCCTTGATAAAGTAGCTAGGAAGTGGAGCTCATATAATATTGAGCAACAATCTTCATTTCCGCAAAATACAAGCTATATATATATTGATAACCTGATTTCTGCGCTTCCCTGAACAGATTTATTTCATCTTTTTGCTAAAATTTCAAAAGAAAGTACATATATATTGTGACAGATTTTATTTGGAAATATCTTTGTGTGGTGTATGTATTATGTGTACCATCTCTTTATGTCTCCTTTAAATACCCCTGAAATTTGGTGTTTTTTCATGGACATATATATTGTGATAATATATATTTCCAAAAACTTTTTGTCTTGAGAATAATGGTTGAGTTTCTATCAAAAAAAATAAAAATGGTTGAGTTGCTTATTTTCCCTCTCGTTTGTTTGGTAATAACACTAATGGCTGTGAAGGATCTCTAAAATATCACTTTTAGAACAAAATATAAACTGTAAAAGAAATATAAAATTTGGCAGTTTCTTCTCTTAAAAGTGTGTATGTGGAGGGTGAGGTCATAAGTCCAAAACTTCTTATTTCTTTCAAAAATTGAACCATAAATAAAATCCTCCCCAGTACTTTTGATTTACTATATAAAGTTAGCCTTTGTGGGCTTTGGTGGCTGGAGTACCCTCACAATTTTTTTTTACCACACTCATTTTTTAACTTAAACTTTTTACTTTTTAGTTTCTTTTTTAATTTAATGGTTGAAATTTAAAACTGTTTTTTTTTTTTTCAACTTTAAATTTCAGTCATTCACAATTATTTTATCAAACTTTTGATCTCAATCCCCAATAAACCAGCTAATCTTTAACTAATCATGTCTAGGTGTGTGTGTGTATATATATAGGGTTAGGTTCAAGTTACACCTAGTGTAACTCTAAGTAATATTACACCACCCAATAACTTTTTTATGGAATTCATATTTTGAAAATCTCACCATTAAATTATATGTTCTATATGTTTTTAACATTCATACCAATTTTCATGTCAATTGGTTGTTATTTACCATTCGATGTATAAACTTATTTTTTATGCATTATTTTAAACTACAAAAATTTAAATTTAAATAATTAATTGATGTCATAACTAATAATCTTTGATTACCTTGAAAATTTGCAAGCATAGAGAATATATGAATATAATGTAATCTAACGGTGGATTTTTAAAAATTTACATCCAATTAAAAAATATTAAGTAATATAACATTACATAAAATTATATTAGGTATTACTTGAACATGATATATATATATATATATATCCTAGACTCCTAGTATGTTATATAATGATTGGTTTGAGGATTGTCTTTCAGTTTTTTAGATGGTCGGTTCCTCTGACTTAGATACTCTGTAACCATGAATTTTTTTCATTTTCTTCAATTAAATTGCCTTTTTCTATTAAAAACAAAAACAAAAAAAAAAAAAGGTTGGAGGAAAAGAGAGGGCAAAATAGTGCCTTTTTCGTTGACATAAACAGAATGCAATTTCACTCTTACTTTCACCTTTCAAAACTAAAAGTGTGTTTAAATATCGTTTATTTTATTGAAATTGAAAAATTATTACTGAAAATATTATAATAATTTTTAATTCTTAATCTTAATCCAAATGCTCACTAAGGTGACCCCTAGATCTCTTTCACACCAACATAAAAAAAAAAATTATAATAAATAAATAAAAAAAGAGTGACCCTTGACCTTGGTTTTGCTGTTTTGACTTTTGATATTTAAAGCAGTGACTCTTGGCATGTTGGACACCTGAACATTTTCAGCCAGCTCAGCAGCCAAGCCCTTGTTCATTAGGAAAAGTATATGTTGTTTCTTTCATAAAGTCCTCGTTCATAACGAAAAGTACATGTTTCTTTCACAAAAAAGAAAGAAGCATCCGTATGTTTTTGTTTTAATATTACCGAGTCAACAACTTCTTTGAAAAGAAGACACCTGCATGCATGCATGAGGCATTCTTTTGTAAATTCCGCGGTCTAGCGTATTTACACATGTGTCACGCTATCCGGTTGTTACTTGTTATTCATATGTTAATTTATGTGTCTTCTAAAAAAAAAAAGTTAATTTATGTGGAGCCTAGTTACGAGGTTTAACTTGGTATCACGCATGCATGATGCATTCTTTTGTAAATTCCGCGGCCTAGCATATTTACTCGTAATTTTTTATCTATAACTTATTGTATATTATGTGATTAGTTATGACAAAAGTTATGACTTAATTTTTGGTAATATAGTTTTTGCAATTTAATTTTTCAATTACATCCCCTAATAAGTTTTGTGAAACTTTAAGAACATACCAATGTCTTGTTATGTTTTCATAATACTTTTATTTTAATTTGTGGTGAGTATCAGTATGATCTTAATGGATTAACACTTCTTCTTTTTTTCTTTTTTTTTCTATAAAAATGTTGTGAAATTTTGTTGTGTCCTAGAGGAACTCATACATATTTAAATATGGATTTAACATACAATAGAAACCACACGTTGAAGTTAAATAAAAATGGTTTTTTGGTTGACAATTTCAACCATTATAATAGGGTCGGGAATTTGATCATTGGATGTTTTCGTTAGAAATACTAAAAAATGTCAACCAGCTGAACTTCAAAATTCTTGAAAAATAAATATGGTTAATGTAATGCAACATCATCATCAACCTCTTTGTATATTATTTTAATTATTAAATTCATGATAAAATGAATCTTCTACTTAATATTTTTAAGAGATAAATACCTTTTGTGACCAATATAGCATTGTGGTATGCAGTAAAATTCTAATACTAATTTATTATGTACAGAAATCAGCAAACAATTTCTGTAGTCTTTAATAGACATATTTGTCTGCAGAGAAGCTTAAAATTTTGCTTTGCATCTTTATAGTACAACAGATCAGGATAATCATACAACTTCAGAAACTTTAAGATCGCCAGAGTTTGTATTCATCTTCTAAGTTTTCTCGCCGATAGATTTGCAACTTCACTTTCAAAATATATAAAGATATATATATGCACCTAGTATGAAAATTGGATTAATGAAAGAAAATTTTTGAACTTTCAACCTGTAAGAATATAGGATGAAGAAGCATCCTAGATAAAGTAGCTGGAAAGTGGAGTTCACATAATATTGAGCAACAATCTTCATTTCCGCAAAATACAAGCTATATATTGATAACCTGATTTCTGCGCTTGTTGTTCGTTGGGATTGACTTTTGGTCTTCCCTGTACAGATTTCTTTCATCTTTTTGCTAAACTTTCATAAGAAAGTACGTACGTATATAGTGACAGTTTTTATTGGGAAATATCTTTGTGTGGTGTGCACCATATCTTTATGTCCCCTATAAAATTCCCCTGCAATTTGGTGTATTTTTACGGACTTTACGATGAAATGCTGGTAACATAATATTTTACACAATTTTTATCACACAATTTTTATCACAACTTGCAATAAGGCAAGTTGTGAATGGTGGAGAAAAAATAGTGAGTCTATATTTCTACGACTCACAACTCGTCATGTGATAAGTTATGGCAAAATGTATTTAAAATGTTGTGGTACCAGCATTTATCTCCTTAAATGACATTCTCTTTGTCTTGACCACACATCCTTGGTATGATGGTTATTCCACAAGTAGAAGTGCTTGTAGGGTGTGAGAGGTAAGGGTCGGAGTTCAAGTCTTCAAGAGGGAGACTCATACACACAGGGACGGCTTGATGCATTGAGAGGCCTAAGGCGAAAAATGAATTGAGACCTTTTATATATTTAAAAATGACTATAAAAAAAAAAATCTAAATATTGCTTAACTCTATTCTCTTGTTAGATGCAAAATTACTAATTAATACGAACCACCCAGAATTTTTTTTTTTTTTTTTTTTTTGAGAATGTCCATAGAAGCAAAAAATTTGACAAAACATTTCACACCTATTGATGTGGCAAATTAATAATGGTAAGTAAGAAAGTGATGTTAGTGGTGGACCTAGATGAGAATTAGTAAAAATTTGCCAACTCAATTGTTGTGAAAAATCTTGTAAAATTTTTTGTGTATTTCTTTTTTCTTTTTCTTTTTTTTAGAAGTGCTAAATTCATAACATTTTCACAACAAATTCTAGGTGTTAAGTTGTTATTAGTTCTAATTTGAACCCACTATTAAAATTATTTTTTTAACCACTAATAATAGCTAGTAACATCCTGCTACTTAGAATTTATCGTGAAAGTATTGTGAACCTAAAATTTCTTTTTCGTAAAAAAATACTATTTTTTTATTAGCTAATATTTGAGCTTAATTAATAATATTAAAATGAAATAAATAACTCTATTGGTTAAAATTAGGGGGCCTTTTTTTTACTCAGGGCCTTAGGCGACTGCCTCCCTTGCTTATATGCTAGAGCCGGCTGTGCATACACATATACACTTAGATTAGGTTAGAATAGAATTTCTATTTTGTATAAAAAAAATTGTTGAATTGTTATTTTCCCCCGTTTGTTTGGTAATAACACTAATAACTGTGAAGGATCTCTAAAATATATATCACTAAATGCATCACCTAGTTTCTAATGACTAGCTGGGTGATGCATGAAAAATGAGTTGAATATTGTAAGAGTTAGTTTTTGGAGTTCCATTTAGTTTGTTAATCCTTTTTTAATTTGGTAATCCGTTTTATCTTTTCACCTCACGATTTGTGTAAGTGGGTGTTACTTTTTTCTTTTTTCTTTTTTCTTTGAGAAACTTTTATTTATTTTTATTATCTTTCTGTGCACATATTTATTAATATTGTGTTTGTTTACCCAATATATATATATATATATATCACTTATAGAACAAAGTATAAACTGTAAAAGAATTATGAAATCTGGCAATTTTTCCTCTCGGAAGTGTGTATGGAAGGTGAGGTCCTAAGTCCACAACTTGTGACTTCTATCAAAAATTGAAACATAAATAAAATCCTCCTCGGTACTTTTGATTTCTCCAACCCCTTCACTCTCTTCTTGGAATCATTTGAATTACTATATAAAGGTAGCGTTGGTGGGCATTAGTGGCTAGAATGTTAATCTTGGGCTGTATTAATTGTTCAAATAAACCAGTTATTACTTTGGGTGGTCAGATGCCCACCTGACACCTAATCTCAATCCCAAATAAACCAGCTATTACTTTGACTAATCAATCATGTCCTAGTTTTTCTTATAAACCATGTCCTAGTATTTTTTATATGATTGGTTTGAGGATTGTCTTCAGTTTTTGAGATGGTCGGTTACCTACTTACATATTCTGTAACCATGATTTGTTCATTTTCTTCAATTAATTTCCTTTTCTTTTCTTTTCTTTTTTTAATGCTTGACGTCGAGGAAAAAGAGGGTGAAATAGTGTGCGTGTGGATGTGAATTAAAATTATAAATTATTTCACTAATCAGTTTATTTTGCAATTATTCATGGGCCTTACTGCACTTTTTGGCACTATTCATAGCCCTCACTGTACTATTTTAACTAACTTTTACCTTTATCTACAGTATTTTTAGGTTTCAGTAATAAGTTTTCAGTTTCAACAAAATAAACGGTATCCAAACAAACTCATAGTGTCTTTTTCTTTGACACAAATAGAACGCAATTTCACTATTGCTTTCAAAACTAAGCCCCTATTTGGTTCTAAAGAGTTATGTATTTATTTTTTATTTTCTCTTTTCTGTATTTAAATTCTATATTTGAATATAGAAAAAATTATCCATTTTTACATGTGATAGTGTTTAGTAAGTTATTTTGAATACATAATTTAGGTATAAAAATTCATCATTCACAGTTTTGCATTGTTTTTTAAGTTACTTTTTTCACTCAATCAGGTGAGACCCTTTGTGTTTTTACTAAAAACTTTTTTCTGAAAATACTATAAATATAGATAAAATTTAACTGAAATAATACAGTGAGACTCATAAATAGTATCAAAAAGTGCAATGAAACTCATAAAAAGTAGCAAAATTAAATTAAATAATAAAATAAATTAACAAAAATAATTTTTATTAAACAAAAAATAAGTGAATTGCATTAGCTGCAGTACCCTTAATCCCTCATTTTTTTAATTACTATTACAAGTCATTAACTTATTTGAAAAGAAGACACATGCATGTGTCTCGTCATCCAGTCATTAACTAATTGGTCTCATTCATCCTCTTGTGAATTCCACATGAAAAATTCTACTGTAGAACTCAATTACACAACTTTGCCCATAATTCATCCATAAGATGAGTTATGGTTGGTAAAAGGATGTGGCATATGGACCCACAATTACTCTTCTACCAACCACATTTCATCACATGAACGAGTTATGAACAAAATTGTGTAATTGAATGTAACACTAGAATTACTCATTCCACGTCTAGGTTACTTCCTCCCGTAAATTCCACAACTAGGTTAGTAAGAGTCATTCATGTGTCACGTCATCCAGTTGTTATGCACAAGTTGATTTATGTGAGGCCTAGCTACATGGTCTAACTTGGTCTCCTCTTGTAAACTCCACAGCTAGGGTAGAGTACATTTAGAAACAAGTTATTTGGTTAAAATTTTAAAAAAAAAAAAAAAAAAAAAATTTCTTGAAAATGTTATAAATAAAATTAAAAATTAACTGAAATAATATAATAATTTCATAAATAGCATCAAAAAGTATAGTAAAACTTATAAATAGTAGCAAAGATAAATAGTAAAATAAGCTAACTTTAAATTCTAATCTAAAACACAACCTTACTCATAATTTTTTCTTTACTATTCTCATGGTCTGTCAAATGATTAATTTTAACAAAAGTTGTGACTTAATTTTTAGTAATAAATTTTTTGCAATTTAATTTATCAGTTACACCCCTAATACATTTTGTAAAATTTTAAGAACTAACCAAAGTCTCACAATATTTTTATAATAAGTTGTGGTGAGTCTCACTATGATCTTTTTTTCTTTTCAATTTTTTTTATTTTGACCTATAATGGATTGATCCTTCACTTTTTTTATAAAAATGTTGTGAAATTTTTTTGTATCCTAGAAAAACCCATACATATTTAAATATGAATTTAGCATACAATAGGGACCACACATTGAAGTTAAATAAAAATGATTTTTTCATTGACAATTTCAACAATTATAGTAGGGTTGGCAATTTGATCACTAAATGTTTTTGTTGAAAATACTGGGAAGCATCAACTAGTTGACTTATAAAAATCTTAAAAAATAGATATGGTTAATGTAATGCAACCTCGCCATCAACATCTTTGTATATTATTTTAAATATTAAATTCATGACAAAATGAATCTTGTACTTTATAATTTTAAGAGGTAAATACCTTTTGTTTATTAAGGGGGAGTAGATGCAATATAAATTTTTTAATATAAATTAATGTCACCATAACATATCAACATCATAATAAATACATTTCTTAATTGCATTTTTTAAAACTATTTTTTAAGGTATTTTAAGTTGGTACAACAATTTTTAAGACTTATGTAGCAAAAGTTGTAATAATTATAACATAAATCTTTCTTGAAAGGATTGTAACTTTTATACTATTGCAGGCACCAATACATTCCTTGTGGGATCAATTAGTGGAATCATTTTGGAAGAGTAAATAGTAGTAGACTAGTAGGTTTGTAACAAAATAAATAAATAGTATTTTTTTTTTAAAAAAGAGCATTATATAAGGTAGTTTTTTATAAATACTGTATAATTTAAACTTATGGTGTCAACTTCTTGATAAGAGTTTATTATTAAGTTAAAACATCAATTGATTTGTTGTGGGCATAATTCGAACACTTATTCATTATATATATATATATATATATATTCTGTCAGCCAAGTAATTAATCAAGAACCAATATAAAGTAGTGGAAAAAAAATAGTATTTTAGATAAAATATTGAAAAGGTTGGAATGTTGTTATATGGGGATTAGAAAATGCATCTTATTAGAACATATGGTTAGAGCATTAGTGTTGAGAGGTGTAAATACCTTTCAGTTGCTATTTTATTGAATTATATATAAAAATTAAAATTAAAATATAAAGTGAATTGTAAAATAAATTAGTAAAATAAATAAAATAGTATTTAAATATTCAATATATATATATATATATATATTTTTTTTTTTTTTGCATTTTCTAGATGCTCTCTTACGGTCAAAGAAAAGGAATATGTTGCTTGATCCTTTAGACTGGTTCGTAAAAGAAGACAGATTTGGCATGGTTGGGAATCTGGGATGGAGAGTAACGTGTGGATTTTTGTCCCTGGTGCCAGAATCCAGAGGGCGCGTGATTATCTCAGCTTTGTCTTTCATCAATCACTAGTCAGGACGTAAGTGATAATGTCATAAGCTACCGACTTTTTCACCCGCACCTAAGTGTAATACCCAAAAAAAAAAAAAAATTTGATAAAGTCAACGTCTCCTGGGCTCCTGGAACGCAAGCTCAGAAAAGTGCGAATTTAAACTCAAGATGGATACATCTATCTTTCCTTTCTTTTTATTCTTCTTTAGATTATTTTTATTTTTATTTTTTTTTAATGCTTAAGATCATTTACATTGGTAAAATCATAAATTAAGCAATATGATTTCACAAAAAAATTACTTTATCTATTTTACCTTTTTACTTTATAAAATGTCCAACATCAATAGTTTTATTCTAATTTTCAACACAATAAAATAATATATCCACTAAAAAAAATAATATATTAACTACAAAACAGTGTGAACACATGAATAAAATAATATATTAGTATAACGTAGTGTAAAGACACAATTTAGTAATACTTCTTATTTTTTCCCTATGAGCTACAATGCACAGCCAAAGTAGTTGTGGAACTAAATTATTTGGCTTTAGCTCCACCAATGTAGTCATAAATTTGTATTTTGTGGTACTAAAAAACTATATTGCTATTTTTAGCACCACCAATACTAATGCTCTAAATGCACAAGTTAAGAATTAATAAATGCTCAATTGTGAGCTATAATACATGTTTTCAATAAAGAAAATACATTGATTAATATTTCATTGGCTTATAGCACAAATTTATTGTGGTTGTAGGTGCTTTTTTTGGATATCTATGAATATTTTGACATTTATTTTTTTTTTAAATGTATAAAATATCATTTTATTATTATTAGGGAAATGCTAACGGATATCTTTAAGGAATTGATTAACAATTTATTTAAAGAAAGTTTTTATAAGAAAAAAAAGAAAAAAACAATTAATATTTTGACAATTTTTTCCATTTCCCATAAAAGTGATGTCAAAATTTTTCTAAAATTAAGGATGACAATTTTTCCCAGCCCTGCTTACCCCGCCTCTCCTCGCTTCACTCTGCGTGGGTTTTCCCTACCCCTCCTCGTCCCCGCCCCACGTTTTTAAGGATTGTAATTATAAATTTTTCATACCCTAAAACTCTACTATTTAAACAACCAAATCAATATTAGCTTATTTTATTCTACTCAATGTGGTTCTCTACCTTTATTTTGTTATGTGTTATACTATGAGATTTTTTTTTTAATTTAATTTTTTGTCATGTTAAACACTTGGATATATTATTCAAGTTTTTCTAAAAATTGATTTGACTTGATGGGATAAATTTAGTTGTAATTTCAAGTATATTTTTATTAATGAAATAGGTTTTATTAAAAAAATTGTACTAGTTGTAGGACAAATTAACAAAAAGTAGAGTTATGCGGGGTGGGACGGGGCCTAAGGGGCAGGGATGGAGAGAGAAAGTTTTCTCCATCATGCAGGACAGGATGGAGCGGGGATGGGACAAGACAAAACCATACGGTGTGGGGACAAAGACTCAATCCTTTGCCCCCGCCCTGCCCCATTTTCACCCCAATCTAAAATGAATTATTAACTAATGCCTTAAGGCCACTCATTAACATAACCCTTATTATTATTATTATTATTATTATTATTATTATAATAGATAGAAACACATTGGAGATAGGAATTCTAGCTGCAATATGGGCAGGAAAATTAATAGATCTCCTAACCAAAGAAAATGAGCAGCAAAATTATTGGATCTCCTAACCCAAGAGAAAGAGCGTCTACTAAACGATTCAGCTAAGCTAAAGACACTGTTAGTGGACCAATTATGATGCAAACCAGATATGACGGGTTAAATGCATTCTCTGGAGTCACTTTCGAAGATGACTTGGGTCTAGCCTTTAAGAGAGGCAAGTTGGATGGCACAGAAGACTGGAAGACTCAGTTCGAATGGGGGCGGCGTGGTTAAAGTTTGGCCGGCTGGATGCTACTTTTACATACACTCATAATTTTTTTCCCATCATACACAACTTACCATGTTATAGTTGTAGCATAAAAAAGTGTGATTCTAGATTTTTTTTTTTTAAAAAAAAATTATTCATTTACAAGTTTCATGTGTCATACATGAAAAAAGATGTTTACAAACACAAAAAAATTGACAATTGTTAATGTTGCAAAATGTTAGTGGTAAAAAAAAATAAAATAAAAAAAAAAAAAACAAAACAAATGTAATGCCAATAATGGTAAAAAAAAAAAAAAAAAAAAAAAAAAACAGTAATGCCAATAATGGTAGATTCAAACATAAAAACCTATCAAATTTTGTAATATTTATTGTGCATAGTAGCATTTCTAATGTGACAAAAAAAAAAAAAAAATAAAATAAAATAAGATAAAAAGAACTCCAGTTAATTTAACTGCTAAAATATTTGATCATTCACCTTTGTGGAATGAATCTACCTCTAAAAAACAGCTGTCGGGGGCATTGAATTTTAAACAACAAAAATAAGTGCACCGCGTAAGCAAACTAAAGCGTGCAAGCTGGAAGCCACGTGGACAGTGGACGTCATTCCCCCTATATAAACCTTTGCCAACAGGACTATCCCCGCTGACTTCGAATCGAATTTCGAAACTCAAGAAGGATCTCTCTCTCTCCCTCTTTCTAATTAAGGAAAATTTATCAATTTGTCCGAATTCCGGAAGCCACTACGTGATACATGGATGATTTTTATGCAAGCAGTATTTATATGTGGTGTCCTTGGAGGTCAAGAATAACAGAGGAACAAGAACACGACATTATGGTCTCAGTTCTCAAGCACGTTACAACTGGCGGCATTCAAGGTCTCACCCCACAACACTTTCAACTATTACAACAGAAACCAGTACTCCCGCCGCCTACATCAGCCACGTCCTCATTGGCTTCAACTAGCGGGGCCAGCACCAGCACCAGCACCAGCACCAAGAGGAGCTCGATGAAGAAGAAGAACAATGATAACAATGAGAAGAAATACAGGGGAGTGAGGCTGAGGCCTTGGGGGAAATGGGCGTCTGAGATTCGAGACCCAAGGAAAGCGAAGCGCAAGTGGCTAGGTACGTTCCCGACGGCGGAGGAAGCTGCCAGGGCTTATGATAAGGCTGCCATCGATTTCCATGGACCCAGAGCCAAGCTTAATTTTCCATTGTCAGACTATGTGGTAGAAGATCAGCTTCACGAACAGGTTCACAAGCACGAGGTTAATCCAAATGTTATTGCGGAGACACAGATTGTGGAAATGCCTGAAAGCAGTGACAAAGAGAATGAGCTTTGGGATTCACTTATGTCGGAGGAACTTGAACAGTTATTGAAGGATTAGTTTGTGCAGTAAGCTCACCCTGCAGCTGAGCTAGAGAATTTAGATTAGATTATGGTAGAAATAGGGCATCAAATAATGTAGACTTTAGGGAAATATATGATCTTCGTATTAAATCGTGCCCATTTCGTCCATAATATAGAGAAATTACGGTTTTTTTTTTTATCAATTTATTTTTTAATATAAAAAATTCCGCTTGTTATTAGAGCGGGAAATCAGATGAAAGTAATTGTATATATTTCTTTAAAATCTGTAGTTGTTAGGAAAAAAAAAATCATAATCGAGTATTGTAATAAAATTAGAGAATTGAAATTCAATAAAGAAAAAATATATATTAAAACAGGGTCAGACATAAAGATAAAGAGGCTCAAATGGGGGTCCAAAGTTGGAGCCAGACATTCTGATTTTCTGATTCACAGCTTTCCTCAGTATTTTCCAATTTCGTAGTTGACTGTTATAACCAATTAATTCGTTTGAACTTTAAAAGAACAAACAAGAAGGTTGATCATCCAAACTGATACATCACAAGTACGACCCGTAATCCCGTATTGTCCTAATCCCACAGAAACAACTTCAATTTAGTATAGTTGGTTGGTGAGTGCTGACACAACCAAGAGCCGCCGCGTACTGATGGAGAAACAGATATATTTCAAGAAAAAAAAGTGACTTTTATTTAGTTTGAAATATTCTAAATTGCAAAGATAAACGAGAATTATATCTCGACCCTGAAGTTGAAAAAACCCAATTGGTATGTTCATCGAAACAGAGGTACCTCATATGAGTCGATCGGTTATCTTCATCGCCATCGGAGATAGAAATACCTCATTCTATCATATCTGAGATCTTCACTAGTGTTCCTTTCAATAACTCATCCAAGACTTTGTGGCCGCGTGTTCTTCATCTGCTGAAGAAAGCGACCAATTTGTTACTACTACAAAAAAATTGGAAATGTTGCTGTATGCTTCTTAAAGCGATGGGCTCCATGCGGGATATTTTTCTTAAGAGATTTTGTCTTGTAGTTGGATCAGATGTTTTTGTTTTATTTTATTTTTTTCAATTGGTAAAGTTGTATATCCCACTTGACACTGCTAAAGGAACAACTTTTGCACAAACACTTTTTTTTCAAATATTTTAAGTCAATAAACATGAGAGGAAATGAATCCTGAATCACAAGACATATATACTATAGACTTGCATCAAAAACAAACATTTGAATTTCATATTTAGTGTTATAACCACCAGATGGAGCCAAATATGTGCCAAGACCTACATCTATTGCTTCAAACGGTGTAGAAATCAATTTTCCAGTCATTCCAAGATTAGCACCTACAATGGATATTTGGGGACAAAAAACTGAATCTCATAGTTGACAAGATCAGTTCTGAACAATATTAACAATAAGAGATTTCCTTCTATGTTAGTTTTGGTTTTGAATAAGTAACTTCACTACATCTACGTATGTAAAAGGAGCCTAGCTATCAAAATGCACAACTAGCAATAGCACATTCAATCTTCAAGAAGTTGCACCCACCAAGAAAAACTTCATCTTTTTTAGTTAGTAACGGAGTCAGGATTTGATTTTTTCTTTTTCTTTTTCTTTTTTTGGTGCAAATTTACAAAAACTTAAATTTAAACAATTAGTTGATGACATACTTATTATTCTAGTACTATAAGCTTATTGGTACTTAGGTGATCCAATTTTTTTTTCTCTCTCTCTCTCAGACTTGAACTTGCAGCTCGACTCCTTTGGATTGCTGTACATGCAATCCATCTTCTTCATCTTCAACTTGTTGGTATTGATTTTGACATTTGCGACGGAGGAGCAAAATGACAAAGATGACGAGGTTTGGTTAAGGTTCTTGGCTGGCGGCGACCTTATCATTGGAGGAGTAAAGGGACTTGCAAGAGTTTTTGTGGTAGATGAGGAGCCAGGAGATGGCCACACTATATGGCAGTGCAAAACAAGATGGTCATTAGTCATTACCTACAGGTTGTCCAAGTACTTCAAGGAGGAGAAGTTGAACACCTAGGCTGTAGCCATGTTTCAAAGCAAATTTACCTAGTTACCTTGCAGACTAGTGATGGAGCTCAGCAAATTGACAACGAATCAATGGTAGGGTTAAGGTTGGGAGTGGACTTTGCCACTTTGGATCTTACCGGTGGCTGAGAGAGTTGCCACTATGTATCTTGAAATTGAGAATGGAGTGGCATTTTTATTTAGAGTTACGTTAGAGACACAAAATGGCATCATTTGATTTGGTCTGACATATTGACAATTTTGAAACATATTTTTCTATGTAGGAAAGGGGGCGATTTAGATTTAGTACTCCAACCACCAGCGTTTGGCAGATCGGCCCGACTCAATTGGTGTTCAGCCCATGACCATGGGAAGAAATAATAAAAAGTTGATGAAGAAAATACTTAAAAGAGTTGGATGTGGGGTGTTTTTTTTTTTTTTTTTTTTTTTGAAAAGAGTTGGCTGAAATATCAATGTTAGATTCTTAGAGCATCTCTTATAGATGCTCTATCTTTACTACTTCTCCAAAAAAACTCACTGTTCACGCTCCAATAGCATTTCTAAACACAACTTTTCCAATTTCTTTTTGAGTTGCTACGGTAGTTCTCTTAATCTAGAGAACACTGTAGCAACTCCAAATCAATTTTTGTACTTAAAAAATTATACCAACTACTATTATATCAATTCTTTCTCTCTCCTCCAGATTTCTTTTTTTTTTTTCTCATTCTCTCCGTTTCTCACATAATCCAAACACAAAATAAAATCCAATTCTTAAAATGAAGTTGAATCAGAACAAGCAAATATGAAGAAAAAAAAAGAAAAAAAAAAAGAGAGAAAATAACAAGCCGATCTGACCCAGCCTGGTGGTGGGGAGGAGGATGAGTGGCGGTGGGGCGGTAGACGTGGTAGTGCTGCATGATGAACGCCGATCTCCATCGGCTTTGTCCTTTCGGCAACCTCGATCTCCACCAGCGGTGGGGCGGCAGACGAGCATGACTCTCTCTCTCTCTCTCTCTCTCTCTCTCTCTCTCTCTCTCCTCTCTCTCTCTCTCTCTCTCTCTCTCTCTCTCTCTCTCTCTCTCTGATGTGAAGTAAATGTGGTTGCTGGAACGTTCTTGAGGTGAAAAAGAAAATAAAAGAAGGGAGATAGAGATAGGAGTGGACACTGGGCACTTGTGTGGAGGAGAAAAAAAAGAAAAAGAATAAAACGTGTATGGATGAAAATGAAATGAAAGATAGAAATAATATAAAAAATAAAAAAATCTTAATTGAAAAATACTACCACAATATTTTCACAATAAATTTTAAGTAACAAATTGTTATTAGTTAATATTGGAGAATAAAAAAATAATTTTAATAGTGGGTTCAAATTAGAACTAGTAACAACTTTCCACATAAATTTTGTTGTGAAAGTATTACGTAAAATGTTGTAAACATAACACTTCTGATTGAAAAATATAGTTGTTAAAAAAAAATAAATGATGATTAAAAAAAAAACCAATGAATGAAAAAATAATATTTAAATGAAATAGAGAATGAGATATCGAATCTGTTAGAAAGTGTATTTAAAAAAATAAATAGGTAAAAACTAAATACTACTGTTCATTCTCCAAGTACAAAAATATGAAAAATCTGCCGGATATACTCTTATTATGCCGAAAATTTGAGCTGCCAATGTTAGTGCGAAAAGTACAATAACAGATCATCCTCATCATCTCTGGATATGTTGATCCAAAATCTAATTTCTCCTCACATACAAAAACAGAACAAAAGGAGTAAGACCGAAAAAGGTGAAAGGAAAATCAATGGGAGGCAAGCCTCCCAAAATAGCCTGAGTTTATCATTACTAACAAACAAAAAGTATTACATTGGATCATTAATAAAAATTTAATACATCAATCCCAAGATATTGATAATGTGGTTTGCAGCCAACATACATGATGGAGCATGACTTACTGTTAGGAACCAAGCTGCTAACAGTGCCTATCAACAAATACAACACTGTACTTATCCCGTCCTAACTGAAACACCTACAAGTTTAAAACTAGGTATTTACCACCCAGTTCTGCAACCTTCAATTGGAAAACCACCATATAGATCTATAGATTCTAGTGAACAAAAAGCCACATCTCAACACTAATTGGACGCTACCAATACAATAGTTGCTGAAAAAAGTAAATCAAAATTTTCATTCTGAGAAATGCTTCAAATCTTTTATGCTCATGACATTGCTGATGTCCCACTTGTAGTCTGTTTAGCCACATAAATTTGCTTCATCTTCGAGGACGGAAAGCTTTTTTCTGGACCCAAAGACTGGTTCCTTCCTTGAAACCCCATTCGGCGATGTGACCATTCTGTCCCTGAACTATTCTTCTGAGAAACCCCACCTCTTTGATAATTGTACCCTGAGGAATGACTGTATGGGTGGGCAGACGTATTCTTGTGGTGAGACGACTGAGACTTATAAGTGGAGCTTGTGTTCTGGCCACTGCTGTTGCTGCCACTGCCAGGCTGAACATCAGTCTTGCCAGCATCTGCCATGGTGCTTATAGATGAGCTATGAGTGACCACAGCCTGTGCTGGGGCCCCAGTGCTAGTGGAGCTTGATGGGTCTACTAACCCTAGTTCATCTGGCAATTGGGTGACAGTTGCATCAGTTGCCACAGGGAAATTTCGGTTGCTGTCAGATGGTGTTGAAGTTCTAGAGTCATGGAATCTATTTGCAGTGAAGGTCTGGTTAACAGGAAGCCCATGGCTAAATTGAGAAGTAGGTACACCTTCTACCGGTTTTTGCAATGGCATTATTGGAGGAAGAGACTGAAGAGAAGAAGCAGGAATGCGCTGCCAACGAGCTTGGACTGACAAGTCCGGAGAAGACTGGGCACAGTGATTTTCACCAAACTGTTAGTAATGCCAGAAAGGAAAGTAGCAGTGACTATTAAAAAACAAGATAGCAAAATATATTAAAATCCTCCTTTTTTTACCCATCTTCTTGCACCAAATCGTGCCTATCAACTTACAAGTCTTACATATGACAAATCTAGCAAAAATGGCATTGCTTATACGTCTTCTACCCATACAAGATTTTTTTTTTTTTTTTTTTTTTTGGGCTCAATGAAAAAGGGTAGGAGGGCTACCAAAGGTAGGGTATGTACCTATTCAAGAATTATACTGCTGGATTGGAGGGTTTTTTTCATTTTTTTTTTTTTTCTTTTTTGGTTAGGGGATGGGGGGGAGAACTGAGGGGCTTTCATTCTGCCATTCATACTCATACACAGTTTCAGAACCACAATTCCAATCATTTACCTGAAAAGGAGAAACATCAAACATGGCCATCGGAGAAGGCATTGGCAGGAGAGGTGACCCAGGGGCAAGATGCTGGATTGGAGCTGGCATGTTGGAAGGATTGCGCTGTGCAGAAGCCATATTCAAATTGTTTATGTCCCCCTCACCCACACTCATACCAGACGATGTAGGATTGTGCTTCCAGTCAGGTTGCTTGCCAGATGGGATATACGTGGCACCCATGAAACTCATGCCAACTTGTCCAAATTGGCCAACTGGTGCAAAATGGTTATAGACAAACATGTGTGGAGGGCCTTGAACCCCTGGTATGCCTCCAGGACTGATGAAGGGGCCAGTAAATCCTGCTGGGGGACCATAGAATGAATCTACACCAGAATGGCATTGTTGCCAGGTCCCAAGTGGCCCTGTAGCTGATGCATTACTCTTCTGGGACTGTGATTGAGTGGTAGATGAAGATTCATCATGTGGTCCAAAAGCAGCAAAGATAGGACCCCCTAGCATATGGTTCATCTCATAAAAGGGAAAATGAGAAGGTGGTCCTCCGGGAAAATGTGAAAACATCTGACTTGAGGAATTCTGTGGGCTTGGTAAGGGTGGCCACAAGGAAATCGGTGGTGTCTCGACAGAGAGATCAGCAGGAAGAGCAACACTTAGAGACTCTTCAGCCCTTGATTGACTTGCTAATTGCTGCTCCCCTCCTACACCAGCCAATGATTAAAAATACACTTCAATATGGCATAAGCCATGTTAACACTACAATAGAGGGAAGGGGGAAAAGGGGGGGGGGGGGGGGGGAGAGAGAGAGAGCCATCAATATCTGGTCTGAAATTTTTGGTATCAGGCACAGAGGTAGAGCAAGTGCCCAGTCCATTTCCAACGATCTCATCATTACTGATGGCTGCAACAGCAACAGCTGAAGCAGCTGCTTCAGCTTCAGCTTCACAATCCTCTAAGTGAGCACATGATTCAGGGGTATGTTTCTCTTTTTCAAAGAAAAGACTACAATCATTCTCAGCTCCAGGAAGATTGTGAGGAATTTGGATGTCTGACCGACATGGACCCGGAGGACCAATCCCAAGGGAAACAGCACGGCTGCTAGGAGGGAGAATTGTTGGAGATGTGACTGCACCTGAATTCAAAGAGATAATCTCCTTTTAGAAAGTGGGAGAATTGCAATTCCAAGAATATTCTCAAGTTTGCAAGAGTATGTGCTCACCAAATTGGATTTTCTCCCCAGCAAGCAGGGAATTGATTGGGCTCGCAGCAGAAGAAAATGACTTGTCCTTTGTCAAGATGGATGATGACGGCATAGTGGGCTCACTAACCGAGCTATTATGATCTCCAACAGAAGCATGAGAATCAAATTGTTCAGGTTTCATAGCCTCATCAAGTTGGGTCTGTGTTAGGGTCATAACCTGCCAGATAAGTCAGTTTCAGATTCTCATGAGATATAATGAGCAAATTATTACAAAACATGACACCAGATACAAGTATAACCAGCTAGAAATAAATCCGTGTGATTACACAAAGGTTCAATAATACTTCCCCCCCTCTCAAAAAACGGACCACACACACCCAAAAAAAATACTGATACAACCCATGCTATATTGACTTATGTTGATTCTCACAATCAGTAGTCAGTTGCCAGTCTACAGAACTTTCAATGAATAACTTTTCACTAACGGAGATCCATTACACACATACACAAAACTCAAGCAACACACAATATCTACAAAATATATGCAAAACCTTACATTAGGTGCCCCAAATAGTGTAAAATGATCAGTCTCACGTTCTGGCAACCATATATCACAAGAAAAAACTCATGCAGCACACAATATATACAGAATATATGCAAAACCTTACATTCCATTAAATAGCCAGCTAACCCAGGTCCAAAATATTTTCTTTGAGCAAAAAAAGTCCATACTAATGTAACACAATTTTTTCCAAACACAAGATAATTTCACGAAGTCTTACTCCCAATAGATAACCTTGAGCAAGCTGAGCCCTCACTTAAGAAACATCAAATGGTAACAGCAAAGAGCACGGTACAGTTCAGAGTAAGGATGTCAGGAATTTTAATAGTATGAACAAAGAGTATTCCAGAACCCTCACATAGAAGAACTCCAATTATTTTCTAATCTAGTGATTTTTTTTTTTCTTTTGAGGAATTTTCTACTCAAGATTGATTGAATTCAGCTAAAGAAAGATATTAACATACATGCAAAGAGTAGAGTTGACTAGGAACATTAGAGATGCTAGGATTTGAATGCTAGAACAGTACAATGGTCAGTAGTAAAGATGCATACCTGTTGATTAATCCGTGAATTACCCCAAGACCCCAAAGATGCTGTTTGAACATTATCAGGGACCTTATTTTTGTTCTCAAATATCAGTCCTGGTCCAATGCTTTTTCCACCAGCATTTACTACAGGAATGGAGCTAGTTTGTAGGGGCCTGTTAAAGAAAGAAACAAGAGATTTCCATGTTTCTGTTCAGATTCTCTTGGCAGCATAAATTTTTTTCAAAAAACCAGATACCTGATAGACTGGGATCTCATTTCAGCTTGGGAATCAGTTTTCACAGCAGGAGTCCCAATTGGAGCCAATGGTTGTGAGACTATGGCAGTGTTATATCCAGCTGATACCTCAATGTTTGCTAAGCCGCGTCCCTCAGAAGAAACAAAGTCAGGCCGAAGGCTCTTTGATGCTTCTCCACTCATTGATGCAGAAATTTTACTTGATTTGGCTGGGACAATTGTGCTCTGTGAAGTAGAACGAGGTTTACGCAGCATCTGGCAAAGATAACACATTAAAGTAAACAAGACAGTCATGCAATGCAAAAAAGAGAACAGATAGAAAATGAAAGTGCAATTAAACCTTCAAGCCCCGGGACTTCGCTTTGATTTCTTTCTCTCTTTGTTCACGCCGGTCATTCAGCATTTGCCTCTTTGACCTCACCTCAATGAAGTCATCTTCATCACTAGGAGCTTCTATGCCAGGTTGCTCAAAAACACGCACAATGCCACTTTGCAAAGAAGCATCAACATCCTCTTCAGAACAAATATTCCTTTTAAGGTTTCCCTCTCCTGAGTGTAGGATGTTCTGACTTTTTGTCAAGGCTTCCTTTCCCGATCCCTTATCAGCTCTGCTTCCAGAATCCATATCCCGTGAACTAGATGGACCTGAGCTCAAGCTTTCTGATACTAATGTCTGTTTCAATTGCTTATTTGGCCCAACAGCCTTCCTAGATACACTTCTAGTTGAGATTTCTGTACCCTTTCCATTGGTATTCGACTTCTCATCCATCCCAATGTGGTTAGATGAAACCAAAGCAGTTGATTGCCGCTTATCAGCACTTTCTCGAACTCGAAACTCAGTGCGGGGAATATTACGTCGGGGCCTCCTTTGGAATCCACCAGAGTCTGTGCGAGAAGCATCAGGAGGTGGATTTGAGCCAGAATTTTTCACAGTGAAGACATATCTTTTCCCTCTGCCACCAGAAATTGGTCCTTGAGGCTTTGACCCACTTAAATCTTTTTCTTTTAGCTGAGATGACGCTGTCCAATGTTGAGGCTGCCTTTCTAATTCTCTCCTGTTGGATAAGGAATTATAATTCTTCACAACAGAATTATGATGCCCTTGATCTTCCACCTGATAACTTGATTCAGACCTAGCATTGTGATTATCACCAAAATGAGAAGTCTCTGCTTGACCCTGCTGCATCTTACCAGTGTTTCCATAATTTTCTCTTGCAGGCAACAAATTTCCCGCTTTTGATAAACTCCCTTGGGATAGATCTAAGTGCCTTGAAACAAGACCTGGTTGGTTATCCATCGAAAGAGATGTAGCATCATACTTCATAAGATTATAAACAGAAGTGTCTTGAACAGGTTGAATTGGCAGAGAACCTCCTGGGTTTTGATTTACAGGAAAACTGGCTGGAACATTGGGTGGAACAAATGACATGGATTGAGGAGCCAATGGCAGTACTCCCTGAGATATAGGAGATGTATACCTAAGCTGACCAAACTGGAAGATAGGAGGCTGAGATGGGTGCATGTGGGTAAGGGATGTGCCAACCTGCGGATGCAGATGAAGAGGCATCTGAATTGAGCCAATCTGTATGGCTGGAACAGGAGATGGTATCAGGGAAGGACCAGAAAACAGCCCAAATTGAAGTTTAACAGGCACCTCAGCTTGACCCGGTACAGCAGGTACAGTAGACATGACAGTCTGACCAGACGAAGAATGTGAGGCCAACTTGATTGAAGAAGGGGCAGGATGGTGAGCAGACATACCAGAGCTGCTAGAAGCCTCCACATCATCTATAATCTCAGATGCTGCTGACGAATGAGGCGCATTATTTGGCTGAATAACCAAATCCTGCATTGCCTTCTCAGTTTCCTGGAACATTCTGGAAGAATCATCAATGCTCACTGGAGGATTAACATCCACAGGTTGAAGGGCTAGTCTATCACAGCAACTTCCATCAAAAGATTCAGATTCTTCGACAGAGCCCGTGGATCTCTGTGGTATTACAAAAACACTTTCTTCATTCCTAGAAGTTTTTTCAAACTCATCATTTGGCATCCCAACTTCAACACCCTCATTGAAGCCTAAAACCAAATTTTCCATCATGTGGGATGACCCTTTCTCCTCAAGATGCATATCTTCAAACTTCGGGTCCAGGTCAATATTCTCATCATCTCCTTCATGTACTTCATCTTCCTCCTGGTATCCATCTTCATCCTCATCATATTCTTCTTGCTCCTGCAAATGTTCATCATTCTCTATGGTCCATTCTTCATCATCACCTGTAGAACCAGCACTTGAGGCAATCATCATATTCTCATTCTCAGCTTTGGTGGGTAAGGCAACAGGCTCACTCTCCTGTTCTGACAGAGAAACATCTTTGCCTTCTCCAGCAGCTGATACCACTGCAGAATCTCCAGATTCATCCAAATCATCATGAGACAGATGAGTCGGAGAATTAGGAGGGCTTGAAACAGAGAGTGAAGACTGTGAATCACACCTCAGTGTAGCGTTATCATCCAGCTTTTGCTCCTCGTTCTCAGTATTCTGTTGCTGAACATTAATTAATTCAGGCTGTCCAAGATTCTCTTGACAACCATCACTATACCCAATCTGCATGTTAGGTTCACTTCGTGCTGCACGATTGTACTGCATCTCATCTTCCAGAAAAGTAGAAGGACCGGGACGTTCATTCTCAACCCTGTAGGTGGTCTTGTGCACAGGAGCTAGTGATGGAGGGGGAAGAACACGAGGCTGCCTCATGGAATATCTTGACCTCCCAAAGGAATAAGGCCCATCTGCCTCAGCATTTGGATACAATCGTTCAGAATATTGAGGATAAGGGTTACCACGAAGACGACCTTGGCCCCATCCAGCATCACCAAATTTTTCAACAAGATTCTCTTGATATTCAGAGTCAACCTCTGTGTTTCTTCCATAATGATCCCCATCCCCAGAAAGGTTCCACCTCTGCCCTCTCAGATGAGAGAAATCATCCACATGAGGCTCTGGAACACCACCTCTATGATTAGTCCTAGAAGACATAAGCCCAGCTCCTCCATAGAACTCTTTCCTAGAAAATGATCTCCGACCAACAGATGCATCTCTCCTGGGACTATGGTGACCATTCTCCTGGTCTTGGATAAGGAAGTTTGGGCTGCTCCCATTCTCATACACATCTCTTCTCCATGAATTAACAGGTTTTCCTCTGTCCATAAAGGTGGAAGAATCACCAGAAAAGTGAGGCCTAGAACCAACCTCAAAGGACCTATTAAGAGTGGATGAATCAGAAGATGCTGAAGTGGTGATCCTCTCCACCATTCTTTCACCATCTTCCCAATCACCCAAGTCTGCCACCCTGGAGGCATCTTTCTCTTTTAACATGCCAGACATTTTCTCATCTGCAGCAGTTGGAGAATTGCTACCCACCTTCGATACTTCAGACTGTCTCTTCGCCATCCTTTCCTCCAATTCTAAGAGCTTTTGCTTAGCAGCCTGTTTTCTCCTCTCTTCCTCCATTTGAATCCTTCGTTTCTCCTCTTCCCTAGCTATCCTCAGTTCTTCAGCTCTTTGCAAAGCTTCCACCTGTTCTTGTTCTGCTCTCCATGCTGCCTCTCTGGCTTCCTCTTCCAATCTTCTCTGCCTTTCTTCCTGTTCCCTAGCCAACCGCACTCTCTCCTCCTCTTCTCTTCGAGCTAGCTCCAAAGTTCTTTCTTGCTCTTCAATGATGCGCTGCCTCTCCTCTTCTTGCATCTTCTGAACTCTCTCAAGTTCAGCCTCAAAAGATTCCCTAACAGGATCATGAAAATCAGTCTGTTTAGGCACATCTTTCTTCCTCTTAACCACCCCAACAAGGCCCCCAGAGAAGGGATCCCCTCCATCATAACCAGTAGCTCCAAAGTCTTCTAAATATGGTTTTTCACTCTTTGAGAATGAACGTTTCTCCCTACCAAAATTGAGTAGCGGATCATTAACAGGAAGCCCTTTACCACCCAAAGAATATGAGGATTTTGATGCTGAGTTATTCAGCAAAGCATCACCCCTGTATCTGTTGTGTTGTTCGTTGCTGTACCGATCTCGTGTATTCCTTTCAGCCCCCCGGCTGCTATATAGATCTGCTGTGTTGTTCCATGGTTGTCTGCCTCCCTGTCCATAACCGATATCTCTCCTTCCATTATCATCATTAGTATTTTCACGAAATGGCAATGGACTGTACTTATTCTCCTTTATTGTTTCTCTATGTAGGCTAGACGACCTTGCACGGATACCATTTCTATCACTTTCAACTTCTGAAACACCAACTCCATCTTTTGGAAGAGGGCCATTTCTCCATGAGTTTCCTTCTCGCCCTTCTCCACTAGGCATTCTAGAATCTCTGCCATAAGAGTCCACTTTAGGGACTTCACTGGAAGAAACCTTTCCAGCTTCATTGTCCCGCTGACCCCACCTGTCAAAATGATTATGAACCGGCTTGTGTGGTAAAACACTAACCCTGGGCATATCAAAATCTCTTTCCCAATAAGCTTCGCTCTTAGAAAACCCATGGTCTCTGCCCCGTTCTATTAAACCAAAACTCGTGTCACGCTCATCATCAGCCCAATCTGATCTAGGATTCAACCGAACAAGTGGCAGTGGACCTGGAAAAAACTCTTCCTTCTTCCGGGCCTGCTCCAATGTCCGAGAACCACTGAAACTGTGACTTTCACCACCATTACCAATCAAACCATTGCCAACAGCATAACGGGACGACTGCATTTGAGGCCGCATATCAACAAGAGAGCTCAATCGCAAACCATCACTCTCTTCAATGGGAGACTCCTCGCCAACTACTTGCTTCTGTTTCTGATTCAATCCATCTTTTTGCTTCTGCACAGGCCCTACCGTGGAAGGCAAAGAAGCCTGCAAAGAAGGAAAATCCTCACCCCTCAAAACCACAGCTTTCTCCACCACTGGTGGTTGAGCTCGAGCTGAAGCAGAAGCCGAGGGTCCCACCATACCTGACCTAGCTGAAGGCGGCAAATAAACACTGCTCCCCTTACTTGCCCCGTCAACATTAAGCAAACCCTGGTCAATTCCATCAGCTCCATTCCCATGATCACTTGACACTTCTTTCTCTTGCAAAGCAATCGTGCTGGGCTTCGTCCACCCCATCCCAGACGAACTTGGCCTCGGCCCACTTCCCGAAACCCCATTGGCAGGCCCTCCCACTGATCCCAACGGATCAAATCTCTCGTGTTCTTTTCGCAAGGAGGGCAAGTTCAAGGGGGGTGGAACAGAAAGCTTCGGCCCAACCTTCTGCGAGCTTCGAGGCCTAGAAAGGACCACCATTCCTCCTCCTCCTCCTCCTCCTCCAACACCGCCGCCGACGACATGTCCACCGGGTCTCGTCCGATTCGATCCATACAAGCTCCCATTAGACGAGTGGTGGTTGTGGTGATGACGATTGTGAGGGTTTTGCCCATACGATTTGTTCAGATTCACAGACACAAACTTGGTACCGACTCCGGGATTGGCCATCTCACGGTCCGACCCGAAACGTAACCCGTTTGGCGGATTCTGATCCCCGCCAAAAGCATCAAAAACCCTAACCCTAGTTTTCACCTCCACCAACAAATAATGGACTCGCTGATTACTATTCCCTCTCACAGATCTTACAGTATACAAAATATATATATCAGTGATCCAATCAAAACAAACCCTAGAGTCTCCCTCTAACCCTGATCAAACAAAAAAAAAAAAAAAAACCAAAATTTAGAGCTACGATCGAGTTCAGAGTTTGATTAATTAACAGTAAATAAAAACAGTGATGAAATAAATATGGAATATATATTTAGGGTTTCGATGATTTAGGTTTAGAGAGAACCGAAATTAAATAGGAAGTGGGCGTAGGATAAGGAGCTTACCTCCGGGGGGGCGTAAGTTAAGGACGGCGGTGGTTATCGTGCGCCGCGAAGAATCGAAGATGAGAGAGAGAGAGAGAGAGAGAGAGAAGAGAGAAGAGAGCGTCAGATAGAAGAAGAAGAAGAAGAAGAAGAAGAAGCCCTACTGTAACCGGAGAGAGAGATCGAGAAATGAGCTGAAACACGAGAGGAAAGTAAGGAAACTGTTTTCTTGTCTTTCGTGTTTGTTTACTCTCTATTTCTATGTATTTTTATTTATTCCCCTCCCAAAATTAATTCTATGCTCTTTTTACTTCTCTCTGGTTTTATGTCACTTAAAGCAAAAATATCATTTCACCTATACCCCTGGACTATTTTTACCCACCGATTCTGCAAAAGACCTTGGTTTGGAGATATAGAAAAAAGTTGTTAATCACTTGATTTTGTATGCTTTTATAGAGTCGTTTTATGCTGATATTTTATTTGTTTACTTACTATAAGTTTATAAAACTACATATACTTAAAATGAATAAATCCAAAACTAAAAGTTTTCTAAACAAAATAATAATAATAATAATAAATCCAAAACTCACCTGATGTACCCAAAAAAAAAAAACTTTGTCGCATTTCCAAAGCTTTTTTCTTTTTCTTTTTTTTTTCTTTTTTTTTGTGTTTGGCACAAAGTTAAGTATAATAACTATAATTCAGATTTTAAAAATAAAAAGTATAGCTATAATGTATTTTCTAAAGTGTCGTTATTTTTTGAGAGTTTATATTCCTATTATTACAATTTATTATTACTTGTAAAGTAAAAGGTGATGGGAAGGGTTGGAGAAGAATAAAGAGATTGAAAAATAATAATCAAAAAGTAAAATAATAGGTCAAATGAGCGGAATACTATGAAGACCTAACAATTCCCCTTTTAAACACCTCCATTAGGAAATGAACTCTCATATTTTAATCCATGTGTAAGATACAGAATCAAACAAATGCCATATATCTCACATTTTAATGGAAATTAGAGGAAATTTTAGCTTTTAAATGGAAGAAGATTCCATCCTACTTGGGTTAACCAAATCCAAACATTCTCCCCCCAAGAAAAATTCAAACACTCCCATTGCAAAAGTAGGCAATATGTGCCACAAAAATACATAACTCTTCTTTTTGTTCCCCCTTTATGGGAAAAACCAACAACCATGCTAAATTAATTTGCCTAATCTTAACCAAAAGACCATAATAAAATTATTAACAAAAAATGCAACCGAACATATGCTTTTTTTTAAAAAAAAAAAAAAGCAAAACAAAACAAAACAAAAAACACATGCTACTTTTAAAGTTGTTTATGTAACATCATGTCAAATGTGTCACGCTATCAAATTGTTAACCACGTAATATAATTATATAAATAATACAAAAATTGGAAAAAAAAATGCGATGCCAAAATGAATTTAAAAAACAAAATAAATAAATAAATATATATATTGTAGGGTCATGTTTTTCAGGCCAAGCCCAAAATGAATGGGACCTTAGACCTTGAGCCCCTTACAATGAATTTGTAGAGAATGGGCTATAGAGCTAGGTTTTAGCGTATGAACAACAGTCATCATGGTGCTCTTTACGATCAGATTGAGGCGGATCGGATTCCTTAGAGAGGCTTGGTCCTTGCCACGATCTGGGGAGCCTTCTTTGATGCCTCTGGTGTGTTGGGGGGTCTCCGCCCCACCCTCTCTGTCTCTCTTTACTCCCTTTTTAAAGTAGTTTTCTTCCTCCTAAATGGGGCCCTTAGAGTAGGTACTTGTCCCATCAGCCCTTCCCTCCAGTTGTTGGGAGTGGTTGTAAGGACAGAGAAGTATGACCGTGTTAGGCGCATGGCACTGAATGCGATAATGGTAGCCTTTCCTTTAAACACTTTCGTTGTCCTTTCCTGCTTTGGTACTCTTCCCGCTCCGTAGGATGATAGAGAGTGTTACTGCTAGTGGCAGGTCACTTCTCCCATCCTCAGCTACAATGTGCCGAGGAGGGCTCTCCCCGTGGCCGAGGAAGGGCTTTTCCTCCCCGCGACCGAGGAGAGATTTTTCCCTTGAGCTGGGCCTTTGGCCCAATATAAACATCAAGATGGGCCTACTAGTCTTTTACCCCACCCACCACATATATATATATATATATATATATACAGGTACAAAAACTGAATTGTAATCTTATTTTTAACACTTTTTTTTTTTAGAAATAATTTCAACCTAATAAGCATATCTCTTGCACATAATTTAAATACCTGGTTTGGCAATGAAACAAAACCATTATAAATTATTATATCATTATTTCTCATTTGTTGCTCCGGTTTTAGCAAATTCAGATCAGACACTACTTCCGTCAGGCTAATTGCTGTGCGGATTTGTTAGCTAGGATGAGTTTAGATCAAGTTACTGAGTTTGTTTCTTTCAACTGTCCGCCTGTGGACATTAGAGGTATTGTAGAGGAGGATGTTGTAGGGCTGTTTGTTAACAGACTCTGCCCTGTTTCTGTTCTTGTTGTTTAGTTCGGAATAAAAATCGCCTTTTAACCACAAAAAAAAAAAGATTATTTCAACTTCTTAGTTGCAACTTTCTGGAAAGTATCCTTTCATTGGATATGCTCAACATGTCTTTCATAATATGGAAGTTCTAGTTCTCAGCAAAAAAAAAAAAAAAAAAATGTAAGTTTTTTTTTTTTTTTGAGAGTGAAAAAAAATGTAAGTTCTAGTTAGGTAAGATCCATACATTATAAGAGGTATACTATATACTACATGTATATAATGCATAAAATAATTATTGTTAGCATGTGAGAGATGGTCAAATGGTATTGTGTGTCCTCTATAGTGCATGAAGTATAGTAGGTTCAAACCTTATTTCCTTCTCAAGATCTGCTAATTCCTAAGCTCAAAGCTCCCTATTACCCCATTTAAAATAAAACTAGTTAGTAATTCTTACAATTCACAAGAAAATTAAGTAAAATATGATATTCTCTTTAATTTATTTTTTCTATATAATTTGATGATTATGGTGGTTATTAATATGTATTTATTATGATTTTGTTTGTATATAAAATTATTTATTTTATTATTAAAAAAATATATGATTTGGTGATATTCTAAATTTCTAATAGATGGTGTAGTGAATTTCAGTTAGTTCATCCAATAAAAGTCTTTTATTATTGAATAACGAATTTAGGGTTTGAACTCTGCTTACACTTAAAATTGATTGCTGTGTTTGCCTAATAATTAAAAAAAAAAAAAAATCTTTATGAAGTGAACGGTTATAAGTTAAAATACTATTGTAGTTACACGATTTTCCTGGCCCAAATTCTATTGATCAGGCCTTGGCCCAAAGCGCAACCCACAATAAATATTTGTAGAGGATGGGTCAAAGAACTTAGCCTCAGTGAGCATGTTCGGTCTGGTACATGGACAGTGTTATTGTAGAAAACAAAAGTACAAGAATGGATCTCTCACGTGTAATTCTATTTCTTCCGTTCATAATACAGTTTCTCCGTCCCCTTTTTTGAGGGACTCCACTACATTTTATACTTCCCTTCCTCTCATCTCAACCTTACACTTGTTGATCATCTAAGCATCTACTTGAGTACCTGTCCCATCAGACGCCCTCATCTCTCCCTTTGTGAGTTGCAGAGGCCAATGCGGTACTGTTCAGGGGTCTTTTCCTCATTAATGCGGCCAAGAGGGTGGTTGGGGCCAATTAATGTGGTGGTAGCTCTCCATGAGATATTTTGGATTTTATTCATTTTATATGTTGGGAGGATGAACTGAAATGGCTGGGGAGAGTTCCTCGTCTGGGCTTCGTGATGTCCGAGGAGGAGTTACTCCTCGGACAGGTTTCCTTGGCGTTTATTGGGATTGAGTAATGCTTCATATGTGGTTTCTCTTCGGACAGGACGCTACTCGGACGAGCCTGAATTTGGAGTAGCCCATTATTTCTGGGTCGGGCCCCACACAAATTATTGTCTATTTATATAATCAAATAATTGTTATCAAATGTTTGATCACTATTGTGATAATTTTCATTACCATATTATCTTCTAACTCCTTTTGGTGATTTTTTTTTCATATGTGAAATTTTTTATAATCTAAAATCATTAAATTTTTTTATATTTATAGTAACAAATTTATAAAAAAATTAAGCCTCATATTTGCATATAAATTTTATGTAAAATAATTTATGATTTTTTTTTTAAAAGAAAGTTCTAGTTTTAATTAAGTTAGGTTTCGGGGTGAAAGAAAAAGAAAAAATGTACTATTTTTTATTTTATAGAGTTAGAATTATCTAAGAGATATATAAAACTAAAGCTTTGACTTTATTTATTTATTTATTTTTATGCTGACACGTTAGCTTCTTTTATGTAGATATGATAGTTGTGGGGCCCGACCCAGAAATAATGGGCTACTCCAAATTCAGGCCCGTCCAAGGAGCGTCCTGTCCGAAGAGAAACCACATATGAAGTATTACTCAATCCCAATAAACGCCAAGGAAACCTGTCCGAGGAGTAAATCCTCCTCGGACATCACGAAACCCAGACGAGGAACTCTCCCCAGCCATTTCAGTTCATCCTCCCAACATATAAAATGAATAAAATCCAAAATATCTCATGGAGAGCTACCACCACATTAATTGCGCCCCAACCACCCTCTTGGCCGTATTAATAAGGAAAAGACCCCTGAACAGTACCGCCTTGGCCTCTGCAACTCACAAAGGGAGAGACGAAGGCGTCTGATGGGACAGGTACTCAAGTAGATGCTTAGATGATCAACAAGTGTAAGGTTGAGATGAGAGGAAGGGAACTATATAATGTAGTGGAGTCCCTCAAAAAAGGGGACGGAGAAACTGTATTATGAACGGAAGAAATAGAATTACACGTGAGAGATCCATTCTTGTGCTTTTGTTTTCTGCAATAACACTGTCCATGTACCAGACCGAACAGGCTCACTGAGGCTAAGTTCTTTGACCCATCCTCTACAAATATTTATTGTGGGTTGCGCTTTGGGCCAAGGCCTGATCAATAGAATTTGGGCCAGGAAAATCGTGCAACTACAATTGGCGCCGTCTGTGGGAAGAACTGAGGCATCAGCTAGCACAACGGTCGAGCATGGTAGAATTAGGTCCGCACCAGGAGAATCCCCGTCAGGCTAACTCCCAACAGACACAACCCGCCGAATCCCAGAGGCAAAATAACCCCGTCAACCCAGGCCACAGGGGAAATCGTGAGGGAAGTGCGGATACTATCCGGACAAGCCAGAGTCACACTCAGATAGGTAGTCACGTGTCCCAGAGGCGAAATAGTCACCAGGCCATGCAACGAGAGATAGATGATCTGAAGAGGAAGCTACGACGGGTACAGCGAAAACGATCTCCTTCAGACTCAGATGAGTCCTCTAATGCGGAGGATGCGAGTTACCGACGGAGGTCAAGGACCCCCCCAAGTGAAACCTTTTCCTACGAAAAGGAGCCACGCCCTGTGCGGAAATTTGAGAGCACATCCAGCAAGGGTTCGGGAAACGATGCCATGAAGAAGACGTTGGACCAGGTTTCAAGGTCCCCCTTCACGTATAGAATTGAAGGGGCTAAGCTGCCTCGACGGTTCAACCAACCGGCATTCTCCATCTATAACGGTCGAACAGACCCGGTAGAGCATGTGAGCCAATTTAACCAAAAGATGGCGATCTACTTGCAAAATGAAGCCCTTATGTGTAAAATCTTCCCGTCCAGCTTGGGATCAATGGCGATGAGGTGGTTCAACGGCCTGAAGACAAATTCCGTAAGCTCATACAAGCAGCTCACTCAGGATTTCTGCTCCCGCTATATCACCAACACCAGAGTCCCCAAGCCCCTCGGTTCGCTATTGTCCTTATCCATGTACGAGGGAGAAACTCTGAAAGCATATTCGGATAGATACTGGGAAGTGTATAACGACCTGGATGACAACCATGATGCTGTCGCTATCAGCACATTCAAAAGCGGGCTCCCCACCGACCATGACTTAAGGAAGTCCCTCACTGGTAAACCGGTTGCCAACGCTGATCAGTTGAGGGATAGGATCAACAAATACAAAAGGGTGGAGGAAGATCAGATGCAAGGGAGGGGAAAGGAGAAGGTTATTCCCCCCAAAGCGACTGATTTCAGGTCAGAACGACACAACCCTGGTCAGCCGAGGAGAGATTTTTCGTGACAGGCTGGGTAGAGCAACCCGCAAACAGTGAATGCCGTATTCAGAGAGCCAGTACAACAGGTATTGGAAAAAGTAAGGAACGAGCCCTATTTCAGGTGGCCGGGGAAGATGGCTGGAGACCCTTCCAAACGTAACCAGAACCTGTACTGCCACTATCATCAGGACAACGGGCATACTACTGAGGACTGCAGGAATCTATGGAATCACCTAGATCAGTTGGTCCGAGAAGGAAAGTTGCGCCACCTGCTGCACCCATCGAGTGGCCATCCCGGCCAAGCAACACAAGAGCCTCGAAAGGACGTGTCCTTAAGACCCCCCACCGGGACGATACATGTCATTCTCGCTGCACCAGGAAGAACGGGGCCACCCATCCCCAGGGTGTTGGCTGTGGATCAGCTCCTCTCCGAGGGCAAGCAAAGGGAACCCAAAAGGTCAAAAAAGGGAAGCTCTTTGATATTAGGATTCTCGGATGAGGATAAGAGAGGAACTATTCAACCTCACGATGACGCCTTGGTGGTCACGCTGAGGATTGGGGGCTTCGACGTGAAAAGGGTGTTGGTGGATTCGGGAAGTGCAGTAGAGATAATGTACCCCGATCTATACAAGGGGCTGAACCTGAAGCCGGAAGATTTGACATCTTATGATTCTCCCCTTCTCAGTTTCGAGGGAAGGATTGTTACGCCAAAAGGGCAAATCCGACTACCCGTGCAGACTGGGGCGGAGATAGTGAAGGTAAATTTTATTGTGGTCGACGCTTATTCACCGTACACCGCAATAGTTGCAAGGCCGTGGATCCATGCCCTAGAGGCCGTGACCTCCACACTTCACCAAAAAGTAAAATACCCATCCAAAGGACAAGTAGAAGAGATCCGAGGAGATCAGGCCGTATCCAGGCAGTGTATGGTGGCCGCCGTCTTACATCGGCCCCATGCCGAGTCCTCGGCCCCTGAAAGTTTATAGCAATCAGCCGCCTCGGCAGAGCAAGACGATGGACTAGCCGAGGAGATAAGGTGTGAAATTTTAGATAAAATCGCTGTCAACGACGACCCGGAGAAGTTCTTTCTGGTCGGCTCTGAATTGCCCTCTCAAGAAAAGGAAGAACTGGTCAGATTTCTTAGAGAAAATGTCGACGTGTTCGCATGGGACGCCTACGACGCCCCGGGCGTTGATCCTAGCCTTATTTGTCACCACCTGAACGTCAACCCCTCTTCCACTCCGAAGAAGCAGCCACCCCGACGCCCTTCAAAGGAACATGCTAGTGCCATAAAAGACGAAGTGGCAAAACTAAAAAGAGCGGGGGCTATTAAAGAGGTATTTTACCCGGAATGGTTGGCAAACACTGTGGTGGTAAAGAAGAAGACAGGGAAATGGAGGGTCTGCGTGGACTTCACAGACCTGAACAAGGCGTGCCTAAAGGACCCATTCCCCCTACCCCGAATTGATCGATTGGTGGATGCAACCGTGGGGCACCCTCGAATGAGCTTCCTGGACGCCTTCCAGGGCTATCATCAGATACCCCTTGCGCTAGAGGACCAAGAGAAAACGGCTTTCATGACACCCATCGGAAATTATCATTATAAGGTGATGCCGTTTGGGCTAAAGAACGCAGGCTCAACCTACCAAAGGATGATGACTCGGATGTTTGAACCACAACTGGGCAAGATCATTAGGTTTATATAGACGATATGGTTGTTAAGAGTAAAAGGGTGTCCGAGCACGTGAAGGACCTCGGAACAATCTTCACTATATTAAGGGAGCACCGGTTGCGGCTGAATGCCTCTAAATGTTCATTCGGGGTCGGGTATGGGAAATTCCTAGGGTATATGGTCACCCACAGGGGAATAGAAGTAAGTCCCGACCAAATCAAAGCCATTAACAGCCTACAGGCTCCTCGGAATCCGAAGGAAGTACAGAAGCTTACTGGCATGATTGCGGCGTTGAATCGGTTCATATCGCGATCGGCGGATCGATGTTGGCCTTTCTACCTCCTGATAAACAAGTGGAAAGAGTTCGAATGGTCGGAGGATTGCGTTCAGGCTTTCCAGCAGCTTAAAGACTACCTGTCCCGACCACCCATCATGTCCAGCCCTGAGGCAGATGAGGTGCTGTTTGTCTACATCGTCGTAGCTCCCCACGCTGTAAGTCTGGTACTGATACGGGATGATAATGGGGTGCAACGACCGGTGTACTATGTGAGCAAATCACTACATGAGGCCGAGGTGCGATACCTACCTTTGGAAAAGGCAATTCTGGCGATAGTACATACAACCCGAAAACTTCCTCATTACTTTTAGGCGCACACGGTCATCGTTCTAACTCAGCTTCCCCTTCGAGCAGTGCTTCGAAGCGCTGACTACACCGGAAGGATCGCCATGTGGAGTGCGCTTTTAGGGGCCTTTGATATTAAATATATGCCCAGATCCTCCATCAAAGGACAGGTCCTCGCAGACTTGGTAGCGGAGTTTGCTTAGCCCTCTATAGAAACAATAACCGAGAAGAAAGACATGGATGGAAAGTCGGTTGGTGCGATTTCAACAGGGAGGAACACGCATTGGAAGGTCTACGTAGATGGCGCAGCTAACCAGAGAGGGTCAGGAGTTGGGATAGTTTTAATATCCCCGGACGGTGCTGCCATTGAAAAATCATTGAGGCTCGGATTCTCGGCTACGAACAATGAAGCCGAATACGAAGCCTTACTTCAAGGGATGACGATGGTTCAAAGATTGGGCAGAAGAATAATAGAAGCGTTCTCGGACTCCAGACTGGTAGTCGGACAAGTGATGGGTGAGCTGGAAGCTCGAGATACTAGGATGCAAGAGTATCTGGGACAAGTCAAGCGGCTGCAGGCGAATTTTGAATCCTTCAATCTGACGCACATCTCCAGGGGTGTAAACACCCATGCAGACTCGCTGGCCACTCTCGCCACGTCCTCGGCACATAATCTGCCGCAAATGATCCTGGTTGAAGATCTAGCCCAGGCCAGCCCCATCAGCGGAAGCCCGGCCAGAGTCCATCAGATCAGAAAGAGTCACAGCTGGATGGACCCCATAAAGAACTTCCTTCAAAACAACGTCTTGCCGGAAGAAAAATTGGAAGCCGAGAAGATACAAAGGAATGCTCCTCGGTTCTGGCTATCAGAGGGCCACAAACTATATCGACGTTCTCACTCTGGACCGTACCTACTCTGCGTACATCCAGAAGAATCCGAATCTCTACTCGAGGAGTTACACGAGGGGATTTGTGGAAGTCATACTGGAGGAAGGTCGCTGGCACACAGGGCACTTACCCAAGGGTATTGGTGGCCGAACATGCAAAGAGAGGCCCAAGAATACACTAAGAAGTGCGACCAGTGCCAAAAATTCGCCCCGAATATCCACCAACCCGGAGGGGTTCTCAACCCCCTCTCTAGCCCATGGCCGTTCGCACAATGGGGCCTTGATATAGTTGGACCCTTCCCCAAAGCTGCGGGGAACAATCAATACATAATAGTCGGAACGGATTACTTCACTAAATGGGTGGAAGCTGAACCCTTGGCCAACATTAGGGACGTGGACGCCCAAAAATTCATCTGGAAGAACATCATCACCCGCTTCGGGACTCCGCGTACACTCATTTCCGACAATGGTCTGCAGTTCGACAGTAAGAACTTTAGGGAGTATTGCCGCGAGTTTGGAATCATTAACCGATACTCCACCCCCGCCTACCCTCAAGGAAATGGGCAGGTCGAAGCCGTGAACAAGGTCATAGTGAACGGACTGAAGAAAAGACTGGACGAGGCAAAGGGGAGATGGGTAGAAGAGCTCCCACATGTTCTATGGACCTATCGGACAACGCCACGGCGGTCAACCGGTGAGACGCCCTTTTCATTGACCTATGGGGCAGAGGCCGTGCTCCTAATCGAGAACAACTTTCCCACGCTAAGATCTATCTCGTTTACCCCAGACGGTAACGATGAGTTGTTGGGAAGAAGTCTAGACTTAGCCGAGGAAAGAAGGGAAAAAGCAACGATTCATATGGCCTATTATCACCAGAAGCTGAGGCAGGGATATGATGCCAATGTTAAACTACGACCCCTCGGTCGAGGTGATCTCGTGATGAGAAAGGTTCTCGGCAGCGCAAAGAACCCCTCTTGGGGCAAGTTGGGGCCTAATTGGGAAGGACCGTATCGTATAACGTCCGTAGCCGGGATAGACGCCTACTATCTAGAGGATTTGGATGAAAAAACAGTACCTCGACCATGGAATGTAAATAACCTCAGAAGATATTATTATTAATGAAAATGACTTCGCCCACATTTTGTTTCGTGACTATCCACTGCTTGCTGGTATACATGACAATTTTTATAAGTTTTAAACAGAACCTAAGTCCTGCATGACTCCTCGGACCACAGACTTAGGGGAAATTAATACTTAAGGCAACTATTCATAGTTTTAAACAGAACCTAAGTCCTGCATAGCTCCTCGGATCACAGACTTAGGGGAAATTATTACTCATGACAATTTTTATAAGTTTTAAACAGAACCTAAATCCTGCATGGCTCCTCGGACCACAGACTTAGGGGAAATTATTACTTAAGGCAACTATTCATAGTTTTAAACAGAACCTAAGTCCTGCATGGCTCCTCGGACCACAGACTTAGGGGAAATTATTACTCATGACAATTTTTATAAGTTTTAAACAGAACCTAAGTCCTGCATGGCTCCTCGGACCACAGACTTAGGGGAAATTATTACTGAAGGCAACTATTTATAGTTTTAAACAGAACCTAAATCCTGCATGACTCCTCAGACCACAGACTTGGGGGAAATTATTACTCATGACAATTTTTATAAGTTTTAAACAGAACCTAAGTCCTGCATGGCTCCTCGGACCACAGACTAAGGGGAAATGATTACTTAAGGCAACTATTCAGAGTTTTAAACAGAATCTAAGTCCTGCACGGCTCCTCGGACCACAGACTTAGGGGAAATTATTACTCATGACAATTTTTATAAGTTTTAAACAGAACCTAAGTCCTGCATGGCTCCTCGGACCATAGACTTAGGGGAAATTATTACTTAAGGCAACTATTCATAGTTTTAAACAGAACATAAGTCCTGCATGGCTCCTCGGACCACAGACTTAGGGGAAATTATTACTCATGACAATTAGTTTTAAACAGAACCTAAGTCCTGCATGGCTCCTCGGACAGACTTAGGGGAAATTATTACTAAAAGTTTTAAACAGAACCTAAGTCCTGCATGGCTCCTCGGATCACAGACTTAGGGGAAATTATTACTCATGACAATTTTTATAAGTTTTAAACAGAACCTAAGTCCTGCATGGCTCCTCGGACCACAGACTTAGGGGAAATTATTACTCATGACAATTTTTATAAGTTTTAAACAGAACCTAAGTCCTGCATGGCTCCTTGGACCACAGACTTAGGGGAAATTATTACTTAAGACAACTATTCATAATTTTAAACAGAATCTAAGTCCTGCATGGCTCCTCAGACCACAGACTTGAGGGAAATTATTACTCATGACAATTTTTATAAGTTTTAAACAAAACCTAAGTCCTGCATGGCTCCTCGGACCACAGACTTAGGGGAAATTATTACTTAAGGCAACTATTCAGAGTTTTAAACAGAACCTAAGTCCTGCACAGCTCCTCGGACCACAGACTTAGGGGAAATTATTACTCATGACAATTTTTATAAGTTTTAAACAGAACCTAAGTCCTGCATGGCTCCTCGGACCATAGACTTAGGGGAAATTATTACTTAAGGCAACTATTCATAGTTTTAAACAGAACTTAAGTCCTACATGGCTCCTCGGACCACAGACTTAGGGGAAATTATTACTCATGACAATTTTTAAGTTTTAAACAGAACCTAAGTCCTGCATGGCTCCTCGGACCACAGACTTAGGGGAAATTATTACTTAAGGCAACTATTCATAGTTTTAAACAGAACCTAAGTCCTGCATGGCTCCTCGGACCACAGACTTGGGGGAAATTATTACTCATGACAATTTTTATGTTTTAAACAGAACCTAAGTCCTGCATGGCTCCTCGGACCACAGACTTAGGAGAAATTAATACTTAAGGCAACTATTCATAGTTTTAAACAGAACCTAAGTCCTGCATGGCTCCTCGGACCACAGACTTAGGGGAAATTATTACTCATGACAATTTTTATAAGTTTTAAAAAGAACCTAAGTCCTGCATAGCTCCTCGGACCACAGACTTAGGGAAATTATTACTTAAGGCAACTATTCATAGTTTTAAACAGAACCTAAGTCCTGCATGGCTCCTCGGACCACAGACTTAGGGGAAATTATTACTCATGACAATTTTTATAAAGTTTTAAACAGAACCTAAGTCCTGCATGGCTCCTCGGACCACAGACTTAGGGGAAATTATTACTTAAGGCAACTATTCATAGTTTTAAACAGAACCTAAGTCCTGCACGGCTCCTCGGACCACAGACTTAGGGGAAATTATTACTCATGACAATTTTTATAAGTTTTAAATAGAACCTAAATCCTGCATGGCTCCTCGGACCACAGACTTAGGGGAAATTATTACTTAAGGCAACTATTCATAGTTTTAAACAGAACCTAAGTCCTGCATGGCTCCTCGGACCACAGACTTAGGTGAAATTATTACTCATGACAATTTTTATAAGTTTTAAACAGAATCTAAGTCCTGCATGGCTCCTCGGACCACAGACTTAGGGGAAATTGTTACTTAAGGCAACTATTCATAGTTTTAAACAGAACCTAAGTCCTGCATGGCTCCTCGGACCACAGACTTGGGGGAAATTATTACTCTTGACAATTTTTATAAGTTTTAAACAGAACCTAAGTCCTGCATGGCTCCTCGGACCACCAACTTAGGGGAAATTATTACGTAAGGCAACTATTCATAATTTTAAACAGAACCTAAGTCCTGCACGGCTCCTCGGACCACAGACTTAGGGGAAATTATTACTCATGACAATTTTTATAAGTTTTAAACAGAACCTAAGTCCTGCATGGCTCCTCGGACCACAGACTTAGGGGAAATTATTACTTAAGGCAACTATTCATAGTTTTAAACAGAACCTAAGTCCTGCATGGCTCCTCGGACCACAGACTTAGGAGAAATTATTACTTAAGGCAACTATTCATAATTTTAAACAGAACCTAAGTCCTGCATGGCTCCTCGGACCACAGACTAAGGGGAAATTATTACTTATGATAAATTGGGAGATTATTACTTAAAGGAAATCATTTTAATACGTGCGCGCAGTCTGGCACTATCGCAACCCTCAAACGTGCAGCCCACAAACCCATTTTATTTTAACCGTTTACCCGTATTTACGTAATTGGAAGTGTTTAAAGAAGAGCGCTACTGACATACATCCATAGTAAGCAAAACGAACATTTTATATTAATATTCCGAGTACATTAGAAAGAGAGGTCCTTACAAAAGAAAGGAAAAATAGGACGACTCTCATTTAAAAAAAAAAAGGGGAAAGAGTACAAAGAAGAAAAGGTCTGCGACGTGATCCTTCGCCATATCAGGCACAAGGACGGCATCAGGCGCCGCCAGGTCCTGCTCTGAAGCCATTTGGGTGTCATCAGGATTCTCTCGGATCTCCTGAGGATAGAAGATGTTCTCGGGCAGTCTTAGTGCCGAATCCGCAGGAACTCCTGCAGCATCGAGAGCATGAGCCCATAAAATACTGCAGTAATCCCTGCACACCTCAGGGATCTCCTCGGATAGCCTGGCCTCCGTCTCTTCGGCCCCAAGCTGGCGAGCAGCACTCTTCTCAGCCTCTGTAGACTCTCGGATCAGCTGGGCCTCCTCTTTGACCCGCCGCAGCTCATCCTCGACTTTTTGCAGAGCAGTCTTGAGGTCCTGCACTGCCTGCTTCTCTGTGGCGAGGTTAATCTGGGTCATGAACAGCTCTTTGCGCTGGTCCTCCGCCTGGGTCTCGGCACTCTTCAAACCAGCCTCTGCAAATTTGCGCCGGTTCTCCAACTCCTTGAACTTGTCCATGAGTTCACCGTGATCGTGCTTGAGGGACCCCAAGGTTTTCTCCATCTCCGCCCGAGCCTGGTTCTCGACCTCAGCCCGACTACTGTTACCGCGGCAAAATTCCTCAGCTACAAATACCTGCTGAGTAATCTACAAACGAAACAAGATTGCTTTAATCTAACAAGGTCAAAAAAATTAATGAAACAGTAAAAGGATTACTTACCATCGCGAGATCCTTTTTAAGGGATAGGAAGATCTCGGGCTGAGAAAACCGCCTATAAGCCTCCATGTCCCGAGGAAGGAGTAGGGGTTGCTCTAAGGCCTCGGCCACGTACCCTGCTCGGCCTCGATTGTACTCTCGGACTGAAGCATTGTAGGGGATGTCAACCCCATCCAGCTCCAACCTGGGGCTCCATACACGCGGGGTAGCACGTACCTCCGCAAGGTTCTCCTCGTCCCGACTCTCCGAGGAGTTGCCCCTTCTGCTCCTTGGCGCGCGAGTGGTTTTTTGCTGCTTGGTCGGCTGGGCAACCACCTCGCCCTCCTCAGGAGTGTCAGCCGGCCTTTTCTTCTTTAAGTCCGGATTAACCTTAAGGCCAAGGTCCAAGGTGTCCGAAGGGGCCACAGGAGGGAGGGTTTTGACCTTTGGTGGAGTTGGTCCCTTCGATGACTGTCCTTTCGATGACTGGCCTTTCCCTCGGGAGGCCATCAACTCCTTTAGAGTTTTTCCTTTTCCTGCCATGGGCTGTGTCTCTTCGTCCGAAGTGTCGTCCGAGCAGATAACAATGGAAGGAACGCCAACTGCAGAATGCCGGTCCCGCTTTCCTTCAGGATCGGAAAGTTCCACCAAGGGGGTTTGCTGAACTTCCTCATCAAAATAAAACTCGTCTATCTCTTCCTCAAGGGAAAGACGAGATGACTCAGCTTCCTCTTCAACCTGAACGGCAACACCGGGCTCGTTTGGCGGAGGTAGCTGCTCTGCTAAGTAGGGATCTCTGACACCGGGCAACACAACTGGTGGCAGATCGTGATCGGCTAGGAACCCGTCCTTGGACACGTCAATCCTAGCCAACCTCGGACTGCCAACCCTTATAGCGTGACCGATAGCCTGGAAAGGGTTGCTCAGAGGTTGATAGCCCAAAACCAGATGGGCCGCACGCAACTGTCCGTCCTCGGAAACGTAAATCTCCGACCTAAGAAGGTAGTTCAACGCTGGCACGTTCACAAAGTTCAACCGAGGAGCGACGTGAACTTTATCTGCAAACAACCAAGAAAAGTGGGGTTAGTACATGAGATTTTCCAATTACAAAGAAAGCAAGAAAAATAACCCCTCAATACTAAATCCTTTCCCAAAAAGGACCGATCCTAAAAACGCCGCACCTGGGTTTCCTGCCCGAGTTGGACAATGAATACCATCGAACCACTCCGCAGAAGCAATAAGGAAGTCATTCTTCACGGTCTTATTGGATATTGGGAGACAAGAGATCAACCTAACCTCCTCGTTCCGGGATTTAAGATAATACCCATCATCCCCGAGGCGGTGACATTCGTACAGATAAGCCACATCGTGCCAAGTAAGGCCTAGATTCATCCGCTCGTCTAAGACATCTACACAGCCTAGTATCTTGAACATATTCGGGGCACACTGATACGGCGTCAACCTATGGTTGAACATGTATTCCCTTGTAATCCTACGCATGGGAAGTGTCATCCCTCCCTCTATGAAAGCAATCATGGGGATAACAACTTCTCCCATACCTCTCTCTGTCAATACTCCTTCAAGAGGACAGTACTGCAGCCCAACCCCCGGGGGAATGTGGTATTTAGCCCTAAAGGCCTCTATAGCGGCTGGAGTTTTTACTAATTTCTCAAATCTACCCATCTGAACTGAACTGAGGAAACGAAAGTAAAGACTGAGAAGAAAAGTAGAGTCCGAGGAGGGAATTGAAACAGCGAGACGAACGAAATGTACTGGTACCTTCATAAAACGCTCAATGAGACGCCTGGGAATCTCTCGTGGACGAAACGCTTCACAAAAAACGGTTACGATGGCGTAACGGACGCAAGTGTTCGTATATCTCTGGGGTTCGATGGAGTTCTCTAGAAGCCTCTGAGGTTTATGAAATGCAGATAAAAAGAAGAAACTGAACCCCTATGGCGTCTTATATAGCCAGGAGGAGAGAGAAAAGATCACTCCTGCCTAAAAATACGAGAAAAAAACGATGGCCGTTCGATCTACGCCACACCGTTGAATGAGGGAACATAACGCCTCCAGAAGTTAATGGCCGCGCCTCGTAAATTGTAGCGCGTCAAAAGTAACGGTCTGCACGCGCGCCACACGCTCTCCTTATTTCCATCCTCTCCCAAACATCAAAACCCCGTTTTTCTCCTCGGAAGGAGATAGAAACTGGAGTTTTGAGGGGCTATTGTGGGGCCCGGCCCAGAAATAATGGGCTACTCCAAATTCAGGCCCGTCCGAGGAGCGTCCTGTCCGAAGAGAAATCACATATGAAGCATTACTCAATCCTAATAAACGCCAAGGAAACCTGTCCGAGGAGTAAATCCTCCTCGGACATCACGAAACCCAAACGAGGAACTCTCCCCAGCCATTTCAGTTCATCCTCCCAACATATAAAATGAATAAAATCCAAAATATCTCATGGAGAGCTACCACCACATTAATTGCACCCCAACCACCCTCTTGGCCGCATTAATGAGGAAAAGACCCCTGAACAGTACCGCCTTGGCCTCTGCAACTCACAAAGGGAGAGATGAGGGCGTCTGATGGGACAGGTACTCAAATAGATGCTTAGATGATCAACAAGTGTAAGGTTGAGATGAGAGGAAGGGAAGTATATAATGTAGTGGAGTCCCTCAAAAAAGGGGACGGAGAAACTGTATTATGAACGGAAGAAATAGAATTACACGTGAGAGATCCATTCTTGTGCTTTTGTTTTCTGCAATAACACTGTCCATGTACCAGACCGAACAGGCTCACTGAGGCTAAGTTCTTTGACCCATCCTCTACAAATATTTATTGTGGGTTGCGCTTTGGGCCAAAGCCTGATCAATAGAATTTGGGTCAGGAAAATCGTGCAACTACAATTTGTTTTCCCCAAATACATATATTGGTTTCAAAATTTTACCAACGATGCTTGTTACATTTGATTGTGTGAAGATAAGTTTTTCAAAATTAAAATTAATAAAATCTTGCGTAGAATTGATTATATTACAAGAAGATTTAGAAGATTAATCCTTCTCAATTGAAAAGGAGATGTTTGCAAAACTTAAATATGAAAATTTTATTAGTAATTTTGCATATAATAAAGCAAGAATAATGATTTTTCAATAAAAAAAATTATATTAAATATAAATTTAATTAAATATTATTTAATTTATAATTTAAATATAAAGAGACATTACTTAGAGCTGTTGCATTAAGCATAAAACCATATTAAGCTAACCTTATCTAACAAAAAAAAAAATGTACAATATAATTATTACTGGGAATAGAATATGTCATTTATTAAGAATGATAATGGCCAAGATGAGATTGAATTATGGGTGTCCCATTATCAGTTCATCCATTCTTAGAAGTAAAGTACAATTTGCATGAACATAAGCATTTTGTCATCTCTAAGAGCACTAGCATTGAAAAATGCTAAAGGCATATTTAAGGCATTTTTAACATTTTAGAGGACAAAACCACCTGTATCAAACAATGCTAAACCATACTATTGCAAAAATTTTTGCAATAGTGCTACAGTACAATTCTAAACTTAGAATTGTACTGTAGCACAATGCTAAAAAAAATATATATATATTTTATTCGGTCCCTTTTTTCCTCACAGCCCAGAAATATTTTCTCTCTCTTCCATCTCTTCTCTTTTCTCCATCTCTGCTCTTTCCTCTCTACGGACCCGACCCAAACGCAACCTCTGCTCTCTCTTTCTTCTCTCTTCCTTCTCTGTTGGGTCCGGTGTTTGGGTTGTGGTTGGGTTGTGGGTCCGGTGTTTGGGTCGTGGTTGGGTTGTGGGTCCGGTGCTTGGCTCGTGGGCGACGGCGTGGGTGTGGTGGGTGTTGTTGATCGTCGAGCTGGGTTTGGTGGGTGGATCGATTGGGTTGATCGGTGGGTGGATCGGTTTGAAACAGTAGATTTGTTGATCAGTGGGTAGATCATTGGTAGCTCCGGTGATGATTTTTTTGAATGGGTTTGCTCCGGTGGGTTTCGAATAGGCTGGGTTTCAAATCGGCGGTGTGGATTCGGATCGGTGGTGGGTGTGGTGGCCGTTGTTGGCTTTGGTTTGATGGTTTGTGTGTGGGTCACTGTTGGTTCTCTGTGTTTTTTTTTTTTTTTTTCAATGACCGGTGCTTAAAGGGGTTGTGGGTAGTGGTTGGGGTCCGGCTTGTTTGGTGGCGTTGTCTTGGCTTTAGTTTGATGGTTTGTGTGTGGCTGTGTGTGGTCACTTGTTCGGTTCTCTGTTTTTTTTTTTTTTTTTTTTTTTTTTTTTTTTTTTTTTTTTTTTTTCTGGCTATGACCGGTGCTTAAAGGGGTTGTGGGTGGTGGTTGGGTCCGGGGTTTGGTGGCCGTTGTTGGCGGGTGGCCGTTGTTGGCTCTAGTTTGATGGTTTGTGTGTGGCTCTGTTGATGGGTCTGTGTGGTTCTGTGAGAGGAGCTGGTGCTAGAGGTTGAGGGAGGTTGAGGGAGGCTGAGGAAAAAAAAAAAAAAAAACGGTTGGAAAGCCTAGGAAAGTAGAACTGAAAAAAAAAATTGGTTAAAAAGAAATAATAAAAAAAGATTAAATAATAATATTTTAATAAGAATAGAGTTTTACGATGTGAGAGGTATTGTAAAATGGGATGGTATAAGTAATAAAGTGGTTTTTTGGGATGGTATAATAGTATAGGATAGCATTTTTCAATGCTAGTGCTCTAAGACACTAACTAAGTGAGTTTGTCTATGATTAGATTGACAAGATAAAGAAAAGGGACAGACAAATATTTTCGGTCTTTCTTTAATTTTTTTTTTTTAAAAAAAAGAAGAAGTATTTTTAGGGAATGTAATAGAATATGCTTTAATAATTAAACTAGTCGCTAACCCGTGCGATGCACGAGAAAACTATTAGAAAATAATAAAGCATGCATATATTAAAAGACAATTTAAGTTCATGTGTGCTTGCAAGGGATACATACCTAAATAGTTCTTACGGTAGAAATAAAAGCCTTATCTTTGAGATAAAGAACTGATGTAAACAAACTAACCTTACATAAAACAAATTAAAAAAAAAAAAAAAAAACATAAAACTGATGTCACGGGAAATTCAACCACATAGTAGTAATATATAAATCTCTTAAAACCTAAACCTAAACGTAAGGACTAAATATATAAACAAACTAACCTTACAAAAGCTAAACTTTATAAGCTAAAATCTATACCGTGCATTGTAGATCTTGAATGCTTTAGGGCTTCCTACGTCTGGAGAGAGAGAGTTTGCAGAAACCGTGACTTTATATTTCTTAACTTGAGAGAGGGGTAAGGTTGCTAGGGTTTTGTAGATCTTGAATGCTTTAGGGTTTCCTACGTCTGGAGAGAGAGAGAGTTTGCAGAAACCGTGGCTTTATATTTCTTAACTTGAGAGAGGGGTAAGGTTGCTAGGGTTTTGAGGAATTATAATTTTTATTTATTTTTTATTTTTTAAATATTGTGCTGACGTGAAAAATTGTGGTGCCAGCAAAGGCTTTGGTTTTATATATATATATATATATATATAGATTATAAAAAGACCCAATAAGAACGCAAAGCCAAGAAAGATTGTCTTCGAAACGACGCCGTAGAAACCATAAAGAAGCACGAACTAAAAGAAAGGGAAGAGAGAGTCACAGCTCAGTTGAGTTATTGGGAGTGGAAGAATGGCCATTGAAGCAAGCGAAGCTCCCTCTCCTCCTTCTCACCCCACTTCCCATTTCACGTACTTTTTTTATTCTCCTTCTAATTTCCTCTCCCTCTTCTTTTTTATTTTTTATTACTTGAAATTCTAATAATTTCAAAAAGTTTTATTTTTGTTTTTGTTTTTGGGTCCCTTGCAGTCAACAACGCCATTTCTATGTAGCCGTGGACAGGCTCCAATTCAAGATGGTACTTTTTACTTTATTTGTTTATTTTAAATCTTAATTTCTCAATTTCTCTTTTTATATTAAAATAAATAAATCATGGTAGTATGTATAATTGGCAGGAGACGTTAGTGGATTTGTTGGGCGTGGCGGGACGGCGTTCGTGCCTCCCAATGGTGGTGTGCTGCAGCTCAAGGGACGAGCTTGACGCCGTTTGCTCCGCCGTTTCTAACCTCCCTTACATTTTTTTGACCTCTCTGGTATTCTTCTTCTCACACTTCTTCTCAAATTGCACTGATAATTTATTTGCAATTGGTATTGTACTAATCATAAATTGATTTTTATTTTCTGGAATCCCATGCCATTCAATGCATTTAGTCCAATTGTGCTTGTGGCTTGTAAAATACTACTTTTTTTAGTAGTAAATTTTGCTTTGATTAACACATTGTTGTCACCTACAAACTATATGGTTACTTGTGGACTTTGTATATATACCAAATTAAGTTGAAAGTCCTTTGGAACGTCCTTGCTCTTGGAAGCCGGGTGGGATAAAGTATGGCCATTGGTTCTGGCGGATGGGATCAGTTGGCCGTAGGTTTTACTGGCTAAAGGCGAGTGCAAAGGGCTCTTATTTAGAAAGGTTCCCGACATTTTCACAAAAAAAAAAAAAAAAAAAAACCTTACTTTTGGGGTTTTCTTAGTGTACAGATTGAGATCAAGTATTTTTTTAATTTGTTCCATAGTCGATGAATCTTGTCAGGTAGATCGGCCATTGTAGAATTCTAATTTGCCTTGTTAAATAGTTCTGATATGAAATTTCCTGCTTGTTGAGTTATGCAATCTGGATCAGCAGTGTCGCTTTGATAAAACCGTTCAGTGTAACTTGGAACCTAATTAACAAGTAATAATAATTGAGAGGTGTCTTTGCAATTGTAACCATAATTCATGTGTTATTGTTGTCTTTTTTGTCAGCTAGGAGCTCATATATTACTTTTTTTGAAATTTTTAAATGAACAGAATGTGATATCAGTATAAACTTGTGGTTGAGCTTGACAATGTGAATTAGTCTCTTTATAGATGTTATGAAGTCATTTTATGATGTTAGTATGCTCTCTTATTTTGCTGCTTGTGTCAAATGTTGTTTAGTTTATTTGTATTTCATGTTCGGCTGACCATGGCAGTTTCATTTTTTTTTTTTTTAGTAGGGCAAGTATTTTTGCAAACAATTGAAATATTACTTTCAGGGATATTTCCCATTGTAAATACTGAATTTACTTATTTGAAAATTTGTTATTCAATACATTCGTAAATCATAACTATCTCTATTGACTTTCCATTATATTCCCTTGTTGGGGGGGGGGGGGGAGATAATATTCTCTTTTGAGGTATTCATTTCATTAGATTTTGCTAAAACTTTGAAAGTTTTCTAAGATAGCATACATTTTGTTTTATGTATGCCAGTACAGTGACCTTGCGGAGGCAGAACGTGCTCTAGTTTTGGACAAATTTCGGCAAGCCACAATGAACTGGAACCAGAATATCAGTGCCCAACCAGGAGAGGACAGTGAAGTTGGAAAAGATGAACAAAAATCTCATATGGTAGTTGTGACTGATGCTTGCCTCCCATTTCTTGCTTGTGGGGAATCAACCATTTCTGCTCGTGTTCTGATAAATTATGAGTTGCCAACAAAGAAGGTGCAGTCCATCCTTTCTTCATGATTTGATATGTGGGACAATTCCACGCCTTCATTTGTAGAATTGTGTATTTAACTCTTGTTGGTTTTCCTCACTCTCACATAAAATCCTAACTCTTTCTCTTAGTATGAAAGAAGTCGCATTATATTATTGTGAAATTAAATTTTGAGCTTGTTTTACCTTGCAATGATCCTACAGAGCTCTTTGTCAACAGATTGCTACACCTTATTCTTATTGTGTAATTGCAAGTTGAGTACCCAAGACTACAGCCTCCAGAAGGCTGGAATCTTCTGTGTTTAGTTTTTCTCTCTTGATCTTCCAATTGGCTGGGATTGATTTTTAAAGGATATTAGTATCATAAAAATTGATTCATTAGCTTAGATCAGATATATTGTCCCAGACACCATAAGCATCCAAAATCCTTCTTTCCATGTGGTGCCTTGAGAGGTCTTTCAAGGGTGTCTGTAGACTAGCTGAGAACAACATAATATCTTGTCATTTGCTTTTATAACGAACACAGTCAAACATAGAAAGAAGAACCTCAATTTTGTTGGCTATTTGATTTTCAATACAAAAGAGTAAAAGACTTGTACTAATTCCCTGTATTTTGTACCTAGCCAAAGGTGGTTTCAGAGCCATCATTCTCAGAGTCATTAAAGAATGAGATTCTATATTCTGAAATATCTTTGTTTCATGTGCATTCATTTTATTTTTTTAATTCTATCTGATATGTTTCCCTTGTACCCTTTCTTATTTTTCATAGTGTCTGTGCTGGCTTGCAGGAAATATATATGAGGCGCATGGCAACTTGTTTGGCAGCAGGTTCTTTCACCTATGCCATAACATTTTACTAGTAAAGATGGGATGATTTTTGCATGCTCATTATAACTTCATATAAATATCTGCAGATGGGATTGTAATCAATATGGTTGTTGGGGGCGAAGTGGTCACTCTCAAAAGCGTCGAAGAAAGCAGTAGTCTAGTCATAGCTGAAATGCCCATAAATGTAAGTTCCTTGCTTACTTTGTCTTCCCATAATTATGTCTTAGAAGATACAATGGTGACATGGCTTTTGATAAAAGTGAATCTAAGCCCAATCAGCTGCAACTGATGGGTGGTGAGGAGTTACCCTTAATTTTTAAAATATAATTAAAAATGTAAATAAACAACATTTCAATTGGCTGGACTGTATTTATGTCCCGTGTTTGGACTTTGAAATCCTTTTTATTCTCACTGAAGTAATGTCATCTTATATTTCTTTTTGTTTTTGGGTATGAGATGATTTTGAAATGTGGTCTGCTGCAGATCTCTGAGATTTTGTGAAGAGGTTTGGTCCTTTGCAATGCCAGAAACCTGTAAGAGGACTTGATTCTTTGTACTCTCAAATTTTTATTTTATTTTTTCTTGTCTGAATTGTTCAGCTTAAAAAAAAATATATACGAGTTATTTGTACCTTTAAGTTAAATGATCTATTTCGTCTATCCAGAATTTTGCAAGGAAAGAAAAGAAATTAAACTGAATTTGGCTGCTGGATGCCCTGTTCTAATTTAGAAATAGATGTTAACCTCAATTAGTTTAAGGATCCATAGTCAACCCAGATTTTAGAATTAAAACTTTGGTGTTGTTGTGGTCATCTTGGTGGCACTTGCTCTTGGAAGCTGGTGGTGGCGCATAGGCTTCTAGTGGCAACCATGACAATGAATATGCTTCATGTTGAAAAAGAATAATGGAATTAACTTAGCTTGATTTGTTTAGGATAAAATTCAAATATAATAATTTAATTTTGATGGAGAAGCAATGGAAAATTTGAACTGAAAACCTGCTCTGACTCGTGGAATATTTGAGGGGAAAAAGTTATTCCCCAAGGAGATGATTAGTAAAATTGAAGGAAAATCAGACTTTAGTCTCTGTAAAATTTGAGTAATTGTTTTATAGCTTATTGCCTTCTTTAGAACCAATGAACTATGGCTCAAAAGGCAGTTTTTTTTTTTTTTTTTTTTTTTTTTTTCCTCCCTTTAGATTTTAGAATAGGTAGAGGGTGAGGTTATGGGTTTAAAATCCTTTTCATGTGTGTAATTTACCAATAAAGAAAAGAGTGTATTGTTTTTAAGGGCAGTCTTTTTTTATATTTTGGGTGAAGTATGTACTTAGTATCTAAAATGGTGTACTTAGTATCGAATTATATCGCTTTTTTAGTTGATTAGACTATGGAGTTAACTCCAAGTTAGATGTTTGGAGGGATTCTTTTTAGAATCTAGTGTGTTTGGCTCCAACTTAAAAGGCTAGCTTATTTTACTATTCAGCTTATTTTTACTATTATTTATGAGTTCCACGCACTTTTTGGTATTATTCATAGGTCCTGTACTATTTCAGCTAACTTTTACCTTTATTTATATTACTTTCAGCAAAAAGTTTTTAGTTTTAGCAAAATAAGCGAATCCCAAATAAACTCTAAGTGTTTGTTTGGCATGATTAATTTTGCTAACTTATTTTACTATTTAGCTTATTTTTGCTATTATTTATAGGTCTCATTGTACTTTTCGGTACTATTTATGGGTCTCACTATACTATTTCAGCTAACTTTTACTTTTATCTACAGTACTTTCAACAAAATTTTTTTAATTTCAGCAAAGTAAGCGAATCTCAAACAGACCCTAGGTAGAACTAAAATCAATCTACTATAAAAGTAAAAATAAGAATACCAGAAGTGATAACTTTTGTTTGTTGGGTAAAAAAATTTTAACCTAACATCCAAAGTAACATCCTTTAAGTTTACATAAATTATCATTTTTGTCTCTAAACCCTTTTTTTTTGTCATTTAGCCTTTAAATTTAATATTCTTATCAAATTGGTCATTGTTTCCCTTATCCTTTTTAGTATTTGAAAACTAACACTATTCACATATTTGATGCAATGTGATTTTATTGGACTTTTTTTTTTTTTTTTTGGTCATTTTAGCCTTTAAATATAATATTCCTATCAAATTGGTCATTTTGACGATTGTCCTTTTTAAAACAAACACTATTCACACGTGAAGCAATGTGATTTTACTGGACTTAACAGTTAAACAACAATTTTATAGACGACAATGAATAAAAGTAATTTATTCAACTTAAAAGGGAATAGTTTAAATTGATACAAGTTGCACCTTGTGTCATGAAGACTCGGAATCTAGTATCCGCAAGTTCATCAAATGCCATGTTGCTAGAACAATACAGTTTGGATGTAACTGGGGTCTGCATTTTAGACCTGATTTTGATCACCTACAATGAAGACATTGCAAAGTTGGTTATAGATCCACTTGCCAATGTGAACAATACAAGCCTTTCGTCAAAGCTACTACAAGAACAGAGCTCACTACAAATAGCTCTTACCTTAGAAGCTGTATGGAACCTACAAAACCATGTAGAACTCGGTGGGTATAAGATGAATATTGTTACAACAATCAAGGCATTGGAGTACAGGTTTAATGAATACGTGACGACTCTTAGCATGAAGTTAAGGAAGCAATGCTGTGGTCAAGGCCTCCACCTGAGACAGTGAAAATGCAAGTAGATGCGGCATTGTCAAAGGATTTAGCAACCATAGCTATGGTAGCTTGAGATAACAAGGTGCTATCTTGAAAGCATGGACCAAGGAAGTTCAAACAGGGAACCAATTGTGGCAGAAGCAACAAGAATTTAATGGGCAGTACAATCGGCAAAGTTGGAACAATCTTAGAGAATCATAGTGGAAGGGGCTGCTAAAATATGTATTGATGCTTTAAATGGAGATTCGGTTGATTTGTGTCTTAGGCAATTTTAACCCTTTGTAACGATTCTAGGGAATTTAGTCACCGTTTGATAATTGTTATGGTAACACATGCTTTAACCAAGTTTGTAGCCCATCCTAGGTTATTTTTATGTTGTAATAATTCCTCTTTATCCCAATTGTTTTGGAAGCTTAGAGGAGAGATGTTGCTAGTTCTTGATTTCATCTTTTGTGAGACTTCTTTTGTGAGAAAGACTGAGAGTCACACCTTGGAAAAATGAAAGAGAATGTAATACTTTCTCTTTTATAAATACCACACTCAATCATGAATTTCAAACATTGAATATATGAGCTAGCTTGCATTCTTGGGTCCCTCATAAAAAATTACTTAAGTTTATATCAACCTAAAGAGTTTTGGTTCCCCGTCAAAGATCTATGAGTCTTAAGTTTATTAGTTCTTCTACATACATAACTTTTACCACAACTTGAATATTATTCCAAACCCAACTAAGATTAATGGGGTTCAAATAGGAGACAAGCTCATGATTTGCAAGGTTGTAACTTGTAAGCACTTTGAAAGCTAAACTCCCCATTTCCAATGTCACCCCAGCATAGGGAATCCTTGCACTTTGTGTGGATTAGATTGAGAAAATGGTGGTTAACTTTAAATGAACTCAATGAAATTCATATTTGAATCTGGTGCAATAGTTAGGGTTACTGTACCATGCAATTACCATATCCATGTAAGATGTAAAAATTAATGATGTAAATTTTAAAAAATAATAATAAAACTTATTTATTTATTTTGCCTTATTAACTCTACATCCATGTGGTAATTGCTTGGTGTATTAGCCTCAATCCGTGAAATCTATAGGGAGAGGGACCGGGGGCAAAGAGAGAGGTGGGTTTACACTTAGACAACAATTGATCACTAAAAGGGGCTAGCTACTCAAGCTCTAATGGTTCCTAAAGGAGCCCAATCATGACAAGAAATGGGCCGTCCATGAGGTACAGATGGCTCACCCAATTCCTTTGATGACAAATAGGTTAGCCCAATATTAGTGCAATATCTTTTGTACAAAAAATGTCTCTGAGCAGTGAGCACCTAGCAAACAATCCGGTTGAGGTTGATTACTAAGGGTCTTATTGTTTTTGTTTAAAATTTCAGTTTATATTTTCTTTTACTTTATTTACAATTTTCAATTTTTTAAAGTATAATTGTACTCTCTACCGTTTATTTATTTATTTAAAAAATTAATTGATAAAATTAATCTATTTCAAACACCCTAATGACATGTTGAAGTGGGTCAAATTTATCAGTTGGATAGGTTTTGGGTTGGGTCATAAATGGGTTGGATACAACATTACCCCATTATCCATTTATTAACAATATAATATAAATTAAATATCTATTACCCACCCAACTCATTTAACCCATTGGACAATTAGGACTACATTTTCTAAAAAAAGAAAAAGGAAAAAAAGTCAATTATTTTAAGAGAAAGTTCGAAACATCATACTTGACTTATATTTTCCAACATTTTCTCTTGAGCCAAACAATATGTTAACTTATATTTTCCTCAATTTTCTCGTGAAACAAACAAGATACTGGCCACCACGATAATATCTTAGAGGTTATTGAGGGTTGAAAATGGCTCTACAAGTGAGCAACCTCTTAGCCACAAGATGATTTCAGTGCCAAATTTAGAGTTGGAGACGAGGGATTCACTGAAGGAGGTGACAGAGGAGATGAAGTTGTAAACACAAAATTTCCCAATTGCAGAAAATCAAACAATTGAAAAGAAATATGGTTTGCAAATATAAATTTGTATTGATGAATAATGAGTACAATCTCTATTTCAATTCTTTTACAAAAGAATACCCTTTGATTCTATCTTCTTTGAACATGACTCGAACAAGAAATCTTCTTGACTTTAATTGGAAGATGGATTGATCGATCTTCACAATAAATCTCAAGCTTTGAGCTTATTAGAGATTTATTGTCCTTCAAGTCTTCAAAGATTCTTGAGACAGAATTTCTCCAGAACTTGGGCCTCTTGAAAACTTGGTGTCGAAAATGAGAGGGGATGTCCTCTATTTATCGTGATTTTGGAGGATAAGCTCCACTTCGAATTGATATACTTTAAAGTATGTAGTAGACTTTTGATTGGCCCAAATTCTTCTTTGAGATAATTATCTCTATTTATCTATTTTGATAAAGATAATGATCAACAAAGATAAATAATTATCTCTATTTAATTTATTTTAATAAAGATAATTATCTATTAATTTTGAATAGAAAATTTATCTTTATTTTATTTATTTATAAAGATAATTATCCATAAATTTTGAATAGGAAATTTATCTTTATCTTGTGGGCCAAATGACACGTGACAAATTTCAATATGGCAATGTAATATCAATTTGGATGACACATGTCATCATTTGATTTAATTAATTTAATGACATTTGTAGGGATAAGGGCCCAAAATCGTATATTGGGCATTGGGCGTTGGCCGAGAATGTTGATTAGTCCGAGGATGAATAAACGGAAGTGAGAGTGTTAAGTTTAGAATCTCCTAAGTAACATGCAAGTGGAAAGGTTGGGAAAAGTGGTCCAAGGAGGAATATCTCCTCGAATAGGCCAAGCACAGATCGAATGCATATCCTATCACTCAAAGTAACCTTCCAGGAAACTCCTCTACTGGGGGCGTGCGTTATGAATGTACTGGAAGAGTGGAAGCTATGAAATATCTAAGGAAAAGCTGTTGCCACTGTATTGAATGCACTGCAGCTAACTTTCTAACCACATTTATGTGGAGAAGACCCCTGAACAGTGCTGCATTGACTATCCCAACTCATAGAGCGCCAGAAAGGGTGTCTGTGATGGGACAAACACTCAAATAGTGGCTCAAATGATTAACAAGTGTAGGATCAAGATCGTCCAAGAGGAACTATATAATGTAAGAGATCCTCCATGCATAGAAGAGAGAGAAGAGAGAAAGAGAAGATGGTAGCAATCAAAATTATATTTGTAATCTACTCAATTGATTTATATTAGAACTCACCTCCTCGGACCGTGCCGAGAGCGAATTTATTTGGATCAATCTCTTTTGCTTTAGTTTGATTACCTTTCAAATCCATTATATTTGTTGTCCAACTCATTAGGGCCTAGTCCTCTAACCCATTCTCTACAAATTTATTGTATTAGGCTCATTGGGCCAATATCCCTTTACATTTTGTGTTTAGGCTTCAAATCGTGTCCCTACAACATTAATTCAGAATTTGCCACTAAATTTTGATGTGGCATTTTATAATTGGCTTAAAATTTTGTCTCCTACAAAAGTCAACGTTGAATTCATTGGAGAATCTCCTGGTGTTAGAACAAATATCCATAGAAATATCAAAACACACAAATTGTGAGCAAAGAACGAAGAAAATTCATAGTCACAGATCCAAACACACAGATCGAGAGCAAAGGATGAAGAAAATGAACAACAAGATTGAGATCTAAATTGGAAATAGATGAGAGAGAAGAAAGGACCAACCTGAAGCCATTTTCGACAAGATCATTGCACAAGAAAGAGAGAGAGACAGGGAGGTTGAGATCTTGGCTAAAGAGAAATAGAGAGTTAGAGGAACCAGACAATCTTAGGATATGTAAGTGAGAAGAAAACTCAAAAAAATCAATAAGAAAATTTCTAGTTAGGGTTTAATTTTTCTCTTAGGAGAGGGAGGGTGCATGGTGTTTGGCGGCTGTGTTTAGAAGGTTAGGGTTAGAAATTATTTTTTCTTATTACTTTTTGGGTCACACTAACAAGTGCCCTTAGGGTATTGGTTAACAATACATTTTAAGAAAGTTTTGACACTGCTTTTTATGGGAAATGAAAAAAACTATTAAAATATTAATTTTTTTTTCCATAAAAACATTAATTGCTGTCAAAATATTTCCCTTATGTGGCGTTTGGTACAGAGTAATATTTTAGGATTCTCAGGAATGTTTTAGGATTCCCATGTTTGGTTTCAAATCATACCAGGGAATCAGATGCCAGGAGAATCTAGATTCCCCCTTTAAACCCCTCTCAATAGGAATGTGGATTCCCTTTAAAACGGGTGGGTATCCAAATTCCCAAGTTTAAAGGAAATTATATTTTTTATAAATTGACAATTTTAACCATTTTTCTTTATCATTTAAGCAATTAAGATAAAATATAAAACAAATCATCAATATCTTTTCCCTTGTCTTTATCATTTTCGTCAAAATAACATAAACATGATAGACAAATCTGTTGATATATTCTTTTAACAAACTATTTAGGTTTCACGTGTGGAAAAAAAAAAAAGTTTGAAAGGGACCCTCCATTATTGTCAGGTATAGGGCTGTCCATGGGTCGGGCGGGTTGGGTTTTTGCCCAACCCGCAACCGACCCGTACAAGATCGGGTGGTCGTTTTTCAACCCGCAACCGACCCACAGCAGTAACGGGTTCGTCGGTTCGGATTGCCGGCGGGTGGTCGTCGGTTTCGGGTGAACCCGATTATCACTGGAATCTTTCGAAACGCGGCGAGCCATCCAAGATCCGGTGAGATCCAGTTGGATTCGGCGAGATTTCTGCCAAATCGTGATGAGAAATCACTGGTTCGGCCAGATCTGATGTTTATTGTGCCAGAAATCAACAGATTTAAGTGAAAAAGTTGCTGGAATCTGGAAAAAGTTGCCGCTGGAATCTGGAAAAGTGGTCGGAATCTGGGAAAAAATTGTCGGAATCTGGGAAAGATAGTCGGAATCTGGGAAAAGTGGTCGGAATCTGGGAAAAACTAGTCGGAATCTGGGAAAAATGGTCGGAATCTGGAAAAAATGGCCGGATTTTAATGGACGTCGGGCGGGTCGGGTTTCACGGGTTTTAGAGGAAGAGATCCGACACCCGACCCGCCGGAGTCGGGTTTTTGAAGTCGAAACCCGAGTCCGACCACCGGAGCTGTCGGATCGGGTGATTCCGGGTCGGGTCCGGTCGGATGGGGCGGGTTGGGCGGGTGGGCGGTTTATTTGGACAGCCCTAGTCAGGTATTCACTTTTACTGTTGTGTGTGTGCTACTCAACAAATTATTAATAGTTTATATTTTGTTTTTCATTATTTATTTAGAGGGGGATTTTTTTTAAAGGACTTGGTAGTTCACATTCAAACTTAAGAATAGAATGAGAAAAATAAATAATTTATTTAAGATTTCTAGGAATAAATCAAACATTATCATTTCACATTCCTAAGAATCTTAAGAGATTCCCAATGAAACCAAACATAGGAATAACTACATTCCTAGGCATCCAGATTGTAAGGAATCACATTTCTAGGAATCTGGATGTCAGGAGTAATGTGGATTCTCCCGTACCAAATGCCACATTAGTTTTTAGATTTTTTGGAAAAAATGAAAAATAAATAAATAAATAAAGATGGGTTACCAACAGTACCCAATAGGTTTACCCATTAAAACTCATTTAATTATTTTACCTAATGGGTCTTTACCCATTTAACCCAAATGTTTAATTGGGTTGGGTCAAAAGCTTACCCAAATTAGGTGGATAATAGATGGCTTAATGGATATGGATATAGATAAAAAAATTTCCACTCCTACCATCGACAGAGGGTGAGAGCCATAAGTCTAAAAAATAAAGGATCCGGACCCTCTCCATTTCTATTTGAAATGGAGAGGGTCCAGTTAAGGGACCAGATTTGCTTAAAATGAATCAAAGGCTTAAACTGTGCCACGTCAATTAAAATTCAAATCACTTAACTTTTCAAGTTCAACCGGGGTTAACAAGCTTAACTCTTCAAGTTCAACCGGGGTTACCAATATCTTCTCCAGGTTTATCTCCTTCTCTAGTATCAAAACAGACCATGGACGGGGGATTTTTGGAGCTTTGTGATATATTCGGTGAATAATTGCTACCACCAAAGCCTTAACAAGAACTGACATCATTTTCATAAAAATAATAAATTACTTGCTCATCTAAGGAAGAACTTGTATACTCTCGCAACCAGATTTCTCTCAGAGTACAAGGTAAGACACATGTCCCAGCCTTCCCAGTCATCTTTCTCTCCAATATCTGTACCAAGTTGCCGTCACAGGACTAAGTAACTTTAAGCCAAATGTTTTTGTCAAAAGAGGCATTACTTTTAGACATGACAACCATTAAGGAAACTTATAAATTTCTTCCTAATGATTTTAATGGATCATAAATATTTGGAAGAAAGATCCACAAGTTCATCTTCCAAACCAGATCCCATCAAGTCACCGCCAATGACCATTGCCACCGCCACCAGCCCCAGCGAGCACAGCACTACCAGACCCGACCTCATCGACTTGGAGTGAGCCACCGTTCGCCCATGTCTACCTTGCAACCCCATCAAATCTGGTTTGTGTTCTTAGTGTCCATCTCTGCATTCTTCTTTTTCAATAGAGTTAACACAAAGTAAAACATAAGCTTTTCTATTCAGTGAACTTGAAGAGTTTAAGCGAAGGGTTTAACTCCGGTTGAACTTGAAGAGTTAAAATCTGTTAACCCTGTTGAACTTGAAGAGTTTAGTTTGTTAACTCCGGTTAAACTTGAAGAGTTAAATGATTTTAATTTTAATTGACGTGGCATAGTTTAAGCCTTTGATTTATTTTAAGTGAATCTGGTCCCTTAACTGGACACTCTCCATTTCTATTAGAAATGGAGAGGATCCAAATCCTTAGTGCATTTATATGGGAACAAAGAAAAACAAGTATTCTTTCTTTAGCCGGAAGACATGCAAGGAGATTGGGGGTTTCCACTTCCGCTAGAAAGAATTTTTTGGTGTGTGCAATTACAGATAGAGGAGTTTATATTAATTCTTAGAGGATTGTTATTTTGTATTTGTTAATGACTCAAGTTTTGGGCATAAAGTTGAAAAGATATCATGATTGATTTTATTGTTGTGAATTTATTTTGGGTTATCACATTTTATTTTTCTTTTTAAGAAGAAAATAGTTTTCACGTAAATTTGTTTATTCTTGGATGTGATTGATATTTTTTTAACAAACTTTGTTGTAGCGTACGCTTACAACTCCACTTAATATTTTTTAATTGAATGTAAATTTTGACAAATTCACCATTAATTTAATTACATTTTCTTCTTATATCTTCCATAGATCAATAGTTAATTCATCAATCAAATGTTTAAATTTCAATTTTTTGTAGTTTAGAATTACCTAATCTAAGTTATATGTGTATAAAACTCCATTTTGGAGACTTGAACTTCAGCCCTTACCTCCCACACCTTACACTCCACAAGCACTTATACTTGCAGAGTGACCATTATATCAAGGGTGCGCGGTGGTAACATGTGTATTAAAACCATTAAAACCATGCAATTTAAACAGTTAAATTTTCAAAATATATAACCATATTAATTTTTTAATAAAAGTTGTAGTTAGGCTACAATCAAGTTTGTAGCAAAATTTTGTCAATTTTATTAACTTGATAATTTTGGTTATAATACTTTTTTGGGATAATGATTGAAATTTTAAAATCACATATATAATATTAGATTGTAGGCGGTGAATGGTTGAAGATCCTCCTATATATATACGTAATAGACTCTCCTTTTGCTTTATTCGCCGTATGGCAAGAGGGAAGAATCAACAAGACGTGTTTCAACTTGTTAGGGAGAATATCTTTTTATCTGCGTCAACCTCGCACTAATTTACCCTACTTCTTCTTTATCTCTCCGGTGATAATGTCCACGAACTTAGAATAGAATTTTTAGGCAAGTGGCAAAATGAAAGTGGTTAACCAAAAAGAAAAAGAAAAAAAATGAAAGTGATTGTTTGTACGCGTTCTTACAAATTAATTAGAATGAGAATGAGAATAAACTCGAGCACAATCTTCTTTCTTATAAGATGAAAGGGACGAATTCAAAGCTTGTATATATATATATATATATATGAAGAATGCATGGTCTTTGATAGTGTAAAAGTAAACTATCTTTTCTCTGTGTGACTTTTTCTTGCAACACAGCTCCATTAATCATATTAATAATGTCGAACTTGAGTTTTCTGAATTTCCAATATGGAGTTTCAAGAAAACCTTCACTAAAACCAGCCCAGAGGCCAAGCATCTCCAAGGAAAGACAACGCTCTAGCAAGAGCATGTCATCAAGTGGTAATTTCCAGGCAAACGTGGAGGAGTTGAGATGGGTTTTCAATAAATATGATAGCAACAAAGATGGGAAAATCTCCCAGGAGGAGTACAAGTTAGCCCTGAAGGCTTTGGATTCAGGAATTTCTGAAATTGAGATGGCCAAGGCATTTCAGAGCATTGATTCTGACGGAGATGGCTTCGTTGATTTCAAAGAGTTCATGGAAATGTACAACGCGGGTGGTGGGGTTAAAGCAAGTGACATTCAAAGTGCTTTTCAAGTGTTTGATTTGGATGGCAATGGTAAAATAAGCGCGGAGGAACCGTCTCAGGTTCTGAAGAAGCTAGGAGAGGGTTATAGTCTGAAGGCTTGCCGGAAAATGATGAAAGGAGTGGACACCAATGGGGATGGTTTCATTGATATAAATGAATTCATGGCCATGATGGCAAGCTCCAAGAAACTGGCATGAGTGATATTATATATGTTCTAGCTCTTTTTTATGGACCTCTTGTTCTTGTGCTTGTGTGGTTGTGTTGGTTCTTAATAATATGTACTGGAAGTTTGGAACAAATGTTTGATTTTTTTTTTTTTTTTGCCTTTTGTTTTATGTTTTTTTTTAATAAATAATTTAACTTTTAATCTCTTTTTGAAAATCGGTTAGTTTTGTCACACATTTAATATAAAAGTTACAAAAAAACTATTTATTTTGATATATATATATAAAACCATACAACAATAAGGGGCTGTTTGGTTTTAAAAAAATCATTACTCATTACTCCTCATTCAATTTTCGTCACTCATCACTCATCACTTAAAATATCCAAATTTTCTAAACCCTACACATTTGACACACTGTTTTCAGCTTCTCATCACTCAAATATTTCTACTTTTTGTAGAACCCATACCTGAGCACTTGATCAAATATTTCTACTTCGTTGATCTGTTTCATCAAATAATAAACTACAAGCATCGTCATCATCATTATTATTCTAAGCCTTCCAAAAAAACAGATAAGAAAGCAAAAAAAAAAACCTTTAGGAAGCCAGATTTAAGGTTGAGCAAAGCCACGGCTTTTCCATAAGGATTTTCTGCAGAGAATTCAACGGCTGTCATGAAGTCTTGTCAGGAAGAAAAAAGAATTGGTGAATTTAATGGAAGATGGTGTTTCAGCTAAAGAAGCAATAGATGTGAAGAAAGGAAGAAAAAAAAAAGAAGAAGAATCCAGCTGCAACGGATGGAAAGAATGGAGGAGGAGCAAATGTGAAAAAAAAATAAAAAAATAAAAAAAAAAAATAATAAAAAAAAAATAACAAAGCTTTTGGTGTTTGATGTGACAACACAAAGCATTGGTCCTACATATTTCATTTAATTACCAAATTGTCATGTAACTCATAACTCAAATATCTGAAAACACTTCAAACTTGTTTTCCTGTTTTCCTAATTTATTACTCACTTTGGTGAGAATTGAGTGATGAAAACAAAATCTGAAAACACACTAGAACAAGCTATTGCTCCGTGAGACCTATCATTTTTGAGTGATGAGTAATGAAAACAGAGTAATGGATAATAGAAACACCGAAATTCAAACAACCCCTAAAAGCTACTAGAAACTACAGGGTATCTAAACAAACACGTGATTAAGTAGGAAATGCAAAAATTATATATGATCTATGCACTTTAGTTCTACCTTCCTGTTCATAATAAAATTCTAGCATTCTAATTTCTAGAACATGACAGAAATACTTTGATGTTATTTCTTCTCTCTTGAATCACTCAGTAGGTTTGGACTAAATCATGAGCTAAAATTTTTTTTAGCAAATTCTGAGGCTCAATTTCCTGACTAAGAAGATGAACAAGATTTGATTTGGCGGAAATGGGAAAAAGTCTTGCAATTGGAGTGGCTACATTAGATAACGTAAGTTTAAACAATATGTGGTATCAACTATCAACTAGTTGTACATCTCACATACAAAATTGATTAAAGGTGAGGGCATGTGATCGCGTGACATAACAATTTAACAACCACAATAATGATCTCTTGTTTTAACCTAGTGCCAAATCAACCTTTTTTCAATCACACTGTGCAAGATAAAATAAAAGTTGTGCCTTCATTGTAACAATTACAACTTAACAAGTAGTCAACAACAAAGCAAGCATAATGCAGAATGCAGACACACAAGACTATGCAAAACACAGCAATACAAGGAATGATAGTGTGGATTAAGAATGACTAGAGCATTTGAAACTTCATCTGGTCATGCCACCAACAACTGGAGGTAACGTGACGCCGCGGCTCTGTCTTTCCATGTTTGCTTGCCAACCTATATCACAATTTGAGTAATCAACAAAAGAATAAATCAAAAAGAAAATAAGCAATCCAAATAAGGAAAACAAATTAAAGAAATTAATTAAAAGGTAAAACTTAGGTGCAATATATTATGTTCTCCAATTGAATCCAATCACATGGTTGTATTGATTTTTTTTTTTTTTTGAGAAACTTGGTTGTATTGATTTTAATTGTCTTAATAAAAGTAAACACTATTTATATTTCATTGGTTAATACAACCATGTATTTGAATTTAATTAAAGAACGTAATATAATATATCAAGTTTTTTCCTTAATTAAAATGGCAAAAAGTACACGAGATGGCATGGAGGAGAGGTTCAAAGGGTGAGAATCCAGTCCCCACTCCCCACCCCACCTCGCATACGTCTTTCACCTTGATTTGGTGAGTCAATCACCCCCCTCCCCTTTTTGCCTAAGTTAGTTTATAAACAAAGTTTAGTTCTACACCAAATTGAGGTTATTTTCTTCAATCTATTACATGGTGATTTATAAGACTATCCATGCATATTACTTAAAAAAATCATATGACTCATTTAAAAAGTCATGTAACTAAAACTACATATATATGGATAGTCTTTTTAATCTCCACATAGTGGGTTGGAGGAAGATATAGCCACAAACGAGTTTAGAGCTAAACTTTTTCCTTGGTTCATTATTGATTTATTTTGTTAATTTTTCCAAGCTCAAATAGTTTTAAGCAAAAATAAAACTAGCTAGCTGATCGCTAAATATTTGTCCTCAATAAGTTATCACAACACAATTGCTTTTTTTTTTTTTGTAGGTTTCAGTTAGCTTAACTAGTAAAATCTTTGATGGTTGAATAAGAGATCTGAAGTTCAATCCTCACTTAAATAAAAAACTGATTGATACTTTGGTTTAATGATAAAGAGCTATCATCAGGAGTAGACGCCGTAGGTTGAAATTATCTAAAAAAATGTTTAAAAAAAAATGTTTAATGCAAGTGGTGAAGAAGTCTAACCCTAAAGGTTAGTCCGGTAGTTTTTATTTTTTAAGGTCTCATGAAATCCATAAATTTTTTAATTCAAAACTTATGGTAAGCATCTTCAATACAAAAAATTATTAGGTATGCCCCAAAGTATGATAATTTGGTGTTTCTTGTTCTCACATTTATGATAAACTCCATTTTCAATTTAATTAGTGAGATCAATCATGAATGTGAGAGAAGAGAAAGCATTATATCACCATATTATAGGAGTATCTAATAATTACTCCTTGGAACCATACCCAAGAGATTTCTGGCAGTAATTTTCTCATATTTGTGGGATAGGAAAATTATACACACTCAAGAGAGTAACTAGACTTTCAAAGAGTTATGGACACATGCAAACAAAAGTATTAAAGTGGTTTTAAGAATATCCAACTTATACCCAGATGTGTGCCACTTGGCTCAAAAGCAAGTAAACTTTGGAGCACTGATCATATTGTACACTATCTAATACACACTGATAATACACACCTTAAGTATGCACACTAATAAAAATTATGATATCCGGCTGTGTAAAATGTGGACATTGTGTAAACTAGTGTACATCAAGGAAAGTAAATAAAACAACAATTTCCGTAAACTTTGTTTTATCTCGCTTCATTGAATAAAAGAGAAATAAAAGAGCAAGTTCACTAACCTATTCCCATATCAAAACCACGGCTCCTAAGCTCTCTATATTCCTGACAAAGTGCACAAGTTTCACAGCAGAAGTGAACCAAGCAATCCACGCAGGGGTCCTCCGCCAAGTCATATTGCCCTCTCAACCTCGATCGGTAAAAACACGAGTACAAGCATGGTAAGGCAGTGAGACCCAGTAGTAGCCCATAAAGTGAACCACTTGCCGCACATGCTGCACCAAATATTCAAACATCAATCATATACTTTAAACATCAAATAAGACTAGTTTTGAGTTCCATTAAAAAAGAAAAAATAAAATGCACCAATAGATTGTGCTTCGAAAACTTACAAACAGATCCCTTATTCACTATCTCTGCAATCTGTCCAAAGGTGATGCATGGGCATATACAAGTAATCAAACAGTTTGCTGGGTCATCAAAACAATGGCAAAGGCCTGTAGACCAAGGTGTTGCGGAGGGGATATATGAAGTAGGGTAAGATTGTCTAGGGGCCATGTTCAATGGACGTGGATATCCCTGTGGACCATATTTTCCATCCCCATCTGATGAAGAATACATTTCCTCTTATTGGTTCAGTTGAAGTATGTGAGAGAAAAAAGGTAAGAACCAAAAAGAAAACTTTGGAGTGAAGAAAAAGAGGGATTTTTTTGTTAGGAAGATAATGCCTGGGGAAGTTTCTAAGTGAGACTAGATATAACATGTAGGAACATTATCTTAATGTAAAAGTTTTAAGCCTGGAAATTTCGTACTCATACAGTCATATATACCTATATTAAACATCCTTAAAAAGAAGAAAAAGTGTTGAGTCTCATTTCCAAGAAATTGCTCGCTCCAAAGGTTGAAAACAATACTGTAATAAAAGTTTGCTCCTATCAGAAGAAGTTTGCCATTTAAAATCTAAAATTTAGTATTTGTTTTTTAATCTACTTGCAAAGGATTGAGCTAGAATAAGACTCATTAAGTAAAAGTCATTTCTTCGTTGCAAAGGGTCAAACTCACTTGTCTTTAAAACACATTTTTTAAGATCATAAGATATACTGTATATCTTATTCTTGGCAGCTACGTTCGGGCCCCAAAATTTGAAAGTTGAAAATGGCAATGTATTCTATCAATGTGAAAGGATCATATCCCAATGTACGAAATATATAGAGTAGAGAATATGTAACATATAAAAAGACTTAGAGCTTACTAAACACCCGACATCTTATGGTGTCCACGTGAATCCAAATCATACACATTGAAGATGGTGAGATTTCGAGTTTCATTGTAATAGTCAAATGCAAATGACAAAATAAAGAACTTTAATTCATCAAAAATAATAATAATAATTGGATGTGAAGAGCGCAGAACTAGTTGTAATTCTTATTTGTTGGAAGACTAAATTGATTAATTTTCAGAGTTGATGACCAGGTATGCCATTAACAGTATTACAGTAGATGACATATTGAAGATGCCTGTTAAGGTTTCCTGCATGGGAGAGAAGTTCATAATTCGTAGGACAAATATTCCAGTTTTGCGCAGATCATACTACCAAAATTTCGAAAAAAATGTCTAATTTACTTCCTAAGCAAATACGTCACTTAACAATAAAATACCGATTGAAAATTCTATTTTTCCTGCTATTTATCTACTATCATTTGCTACCCAAATGCTCCATCGTGCATGTATATAATTGTCATAATGCAATTATTATGAGACCTATGCAATAAAGACAACCTGTTGATTTTTGATTTGAAAGCAAATTAAATCCGATTCTAATAGCAACAATATTATATATTATTAAATCATCTTAAGAAAAGACTATGAAAAAAAATAACCCTGATATATCATTTAAGTAAATCTTGAACACTTCTATGTTTTATTATTATTAATTTTTTTTTTTTTTTGGTATAATAAAATTTATCCACCAACCCGCCCTTCCTAAAGCCCAAAGGAGAGGGCCAACTTGATTGTGCAGCTGAATTCTTTGATTACTTATTATATTCTTTTTGGATGACTAATTTTCTTCTCCTTGTTTATTGCTGTTGATAGGCGTAGCAGTTGCATGTCGTCACTGCATTGTCCCAACCACACCTTATTTAAAAATTGGGTTGCATATATACCAGTGAATGTTATTTTAGGTGTCCATTATAAACATGTTTCGGTTAGACTAAACTTCTGGTCTTGGGTTGGAGATGGTATTTGGTGTATCTTATGCATATAATCTCTACCGACAGTGTATTGTTTTCACACATCTAGCCATCCAAAACTCAACACAAGAAAAAAGAATACCATGTTTTAGATCCATGTTACCTTTCAATCACAATCTATGACTCTTACACATTATATGAATGTTAGAGATATCCAGTCCAATATTTAAGGTCCAAGCCCAATCTTTTGTGTGCAAGCGAAGAATTCTCAATAACCATGGTTTATTGTATAGTTAAATGAGGATTCTTTGCTTGCACACCAAGGACCGGGTGCTTGCACCTTGACAATTGGGCTTGATATCTCTGACCATAAAAATCATTTTATGTAACCAATATATAGGGTCCGTTTGGATTAAATTTACTGTTGCTGAAACTGAAAACACTGTAACAAAATAATTTTTAAATGTGTAAATGGTATTGTGGGACCCATTTTTAATATTTTTTAATACGTGAACAGTGTATGCACAGTACATGAACAGTGTATACACTATTCATAAAAGCAAAATTTGTCTCCCAAAGTCAACAAATGCGGGCCAAAAAAAAAAAAAAAAAGGAAATCGTAGAACTTTGAAAACGCAGACGCCGGATTCATTTCAATCCAAACGCTCACATATATGTGCATTATTGTTCTCACCAATATATGTTTAAAAATTGAACCATTTAAAGAATTAAAAATGTGAAGTTTATGAAGTTAAATTGGATGATGATTTCATAATTAACTTAATATTTAATAAAATTCAAATAAAGGTAATTTTTTTTTTAAAATTATCAAAATTGATTAAAAAATATCTAAAGAAATTCAAGCATTTTCCAAATGAATATTCATCATTTTCAAGAATAAATAAATATTGTGTTTTTTAATTATTAAAGTAGAAAAAGATATAATATAAAAAAGAGACCACTTTCAAATTAAATTTATAAATTGTGCTCTTGCATTTGAATGTGAAATAAATATATTTTGAAAATGGTAGTAATACATTGAGAGAGATAATAACTAATACTACCAAAAACTATTAATCCTTTCAAAATTATTTGCCAATATGATCAGTAGTTCAAGCGATTTTCTCATGTTTGCTTACATTTTCATTATAGTCCGTAATAGATGTTTTTTGTCAACTTTTCTATTAATTGCACAGGAGAAATCGTATTGTTGGTTTGAAGAACAATAATGACGTTTGGTGTACTTTTGATGAGCAGATTTATGAAATTATGGTCAGCTTTTATAAAAACTTGTTTACTTCTGCACATCTTCCAGCTTCACGGATTGTTCTAGATGCCATCAGCCCCTCAAGCACGGATGAGATGAATGCCGATTTAATCAAAGTTTTTACTAGAACCGAGGTGGAATTTGCACTAAAACATATGGAGCCACTTAAAGCTCCTGGACCGGATGGTATGCCTCCTATCTTTTTTCAATCTTTTTGGTATTTGGTGGGTGATGATGTTTCTATTGCTGTCTTAGATTGCCTAAATAATTGTCATATTCCTATTGAGCTTAATCATACTTACGTGACTCTTATTCCTAAAATTAAGAGATCAGAATAAATTTCTGAATTCAAACCTATTAGTCTCTGCAATGTGGTGTATAAATTGATCTCTAAAATGCTAGCTAATAGGCTAAAAAAGTTGCTGCCTTTTGTTGTTTCTAAAAATTAAAGTGCTTTCCAAGCAAGGAGGGTTATTACAAATAATATTTTGATGGCCTTTGAAATTTTACATCATATGAAGCACCAATAGTCTAGGAAATCAAGTTTTATGGTCCTTAAACTTGATATGATTAGTAAGGCGTATGATAGAGTGGATTTGTCTTTTATGGAGATTTTGTTGAAAAAAATGGGGTTTCATGACAAAGGGTAGCATTGATGATGGATTGTATGACTACTGTCTCTTACTCTATGCTTATAAGTGGTGAACCTTCTGATATTATTCATCCCAGCCGAGATATTAGATAGGGTGGCCCTCTTTCTCCCTATCTTTTCCTCCTTTGTACTGAGGGACTTCATGGTTTGATCAACCAAGCTTCTACTTTGGGCCATTTTAGAGGCATCTCCATTTGCAAAAGTGGTTCTAGACCAATTTATTTATTTTTTGTAGATAATAGCCTATTGTTTTGCAGAGCTTCTGTCTAAGAGTGTCATTACATTTAAGGTTTACTTAAAACCTATGAGGAAGCTTTGGGGTAGCAACTAAACAGAGACAAAACAACAATTTTGTTCAGCAAAGCTACTCATGCGGAGGTTCAAGAGGATATTATTCAAATATTGGGAGTACTAGAGATCAAACAATATGAAAAATATTTGGGCCTTCCTTTTTTTGTAGGTTGTAGGAAAAAAGCCAGCTTTATGTACATAAAGGGAAGATTTTGGTCAAAACTCGGGGATGGAAAGAGAAGCTTCTTTCTCAAGCGAGTAGGGAGGTGCTTTTGAAAGCGATAGTGCAAGCTATTCCGACTTATTCGATGAATTGTTTCAAGTTACCCCAAACACTTTGCCATGAACTAGAAACTGATACGTAAATTTTGGTGGGGCCAAAGAGATGAAAGGAGGAAAATTCACTGAATTAAATGGAGTAAATTGTGTTGGCCTAAGAATGAAGGGGGGATGGGTTTTAGGGAGTTGCAGAAATTTAATGATGCAATGTTGACGAAACAAGTTTGGCAACTATTGAGTAATCAAGACTCTTTTTTATAGATTCTTCAAAGCAAAATTGTTCCCTCATGGGACGATTTTTGATGCTAAAGAGAATAGATGGTCCTTTGCGTGGAATAGTATACTTAAAGAAAGAGACATCATCAGGAAAGGTTTAAGATGGAGGATTAGGGATGGATCATGTGTTTGGATTTTTCAAGACAACTGGCTGTAGGAATCTTAATCGGGAAGAGTACTCTCCCCTGTTAGGAATATTCCTCCTTCTGCTACAGTTTCTACCCTCATTGACCATGACCGACGTGGTTGGAGAGACAGTGAAATTGATAGAAATTTTCTACCATCTAAAGTGGCCATCATCAAAGCTATACCACTGAGTTTTTCTATGAGTGCAGATTCTATTTATTGGCCGAAGACACCTGATGGAATTTATTCAATTAAATCTAGATACAAACTTATTTTGAAGGAGGATGGCAAAGACGTAGCTGGTGTGGCTACTGCAAATGTGATGAAGGGTGTTTGGAGCAGAATTTGGAAGCTCAAGGTGCCTAATCGTGTTAGAAATCTTCTATAGCGTGCAGGGAATGATTCTCTACCAACTAAAGTAAATCTGATGAAGATAAAACTCCTGGATGATGCTCTCTATCCCCACTGCAAACTTAGCTCCGAGGATAGCCTTCATGCTGTATGGTCCCGCCCTGAGTTATCAGCTGTGTGGCAAGCTCATTTTGCAAACTTATGAGCTGCTACTTCAGGTTGCATTGCCTTCCTGGATGTTATCCAACGTGCCCAACATAATCTATCATGATTTGATTTATTAGCTATTACAATTTCTATGATATGGTTGCGAAGGCATAAAATGAGAGTTGGTGAAGATTCCTACCAGCTAACTCGAGTTAGCTCCATGGCCTATGATTCATTTCAGGAATTTCAGCAACTCCGCTCCACTCACAGTAGGATTCCTCGAACAGCTTGATCAGTACGTTGGCGCCCTCCTCCACCTGGGTTAGTCAAGGTAAATTTTGATGGTGCTTTTTTCTCTTGAGATAAAATTGATGGTCTCGATATAATAATCCGGAATGATTAAGGATTAGTTACGGCTACTTTATCACAAAAAATTCTATTACCTACTTCAGTAGAGATAGTGGAAGTGTTAGCGGCACTTCGAGCACTCCTTTTTGCTCAAGAGTTAGGTTTTGAGAGTTTGGTGATGGAAGGTGATTCTAAAATCATTATTAATGCTATTAAGGGTGACAATATAAACTTGTCTGACCATGGTCATCTATTATAGAACATTAAGGGTATGTTTGGTAACTGTTTTTTCCCTTTATTTTCTGTTTTAAAAAACAATTTTCTGTTTTTGAAACTAAAAAACTTGTTTGGCAATCCAAAATAGTCAGAAAACAAAAATTGTTCTCAAAACTCAATTTGTGAAGGAAACTAAAAACATGCAAAAGACTGTTTTTAGTTTCTAGTTTTCAAAAATCAATGAAAACATACATTTGATTAAATGAATCTGTCTCATTTAATGAGTTAGCATTAGAATTCAAATCCTAGTAATAACATATTTTAGTATTTTCTATTTTTTCCTCAAAAAACTATTTTTTTTTTTTAATTTCAACTAACCAAACATGTTTTTTATTTCAAAATTATAAGAAAATTGTTTTTTCTTTATATTTCCAAAAACAAGTTTTTGAAAATGGAAAACAAAAACCATTACCAAACATATCCTAAGTTTCTTAGCTCTTCTCTTAGAGATATTTCTTTTTACCATATTAGAAGACAAAGAAATTGTGTAATCATAGGTTAGGTAGAAGGGCTATTTGTAGTCCTTTTCTTGTCTGGATAGAACTTCTTCTTCCTGATATTTTTTATGTTTGCAACTATGATTTATGTTTGATTAATGAACAATACCCCCACATTCTAGGGGCTACATCTCAAAAAAAAAAAAAAAGTTTAAGCTATTGATTAATTTGAGTTTTTTTTTTTTTTTTTTTTTTGAGAAACTATTTGAGATTAGTTAATAATGAAGTGTTGGAGAGAATATTTAATAGAATCTATTTCTTTCAAAGAATATATATTAAATCTCAATGAGAGTTACCACATTTATAAGGTGAAGTTTTATGAATATGCTACCGTTGTAACTTTGCCAGACTTGTGGCTGGTACGCCTCCGTACTTAAGCCACTTATAACATGAAGCATAAACTTGCACCCAAGATTAGAAAATTGATTTTCTTTTCCTTTGGATCTGATATTGGAAAATGAGCTAATAAGAAAATAAACTATACATTAAAGCCTACAAAACAAGTACTAATAGTATCATTAATCATAACATTCGAAAGACCCTAGTTCTTGCTGACAAGATGGGAGACCAAACAATGGATGAAAAAGAAAATCCCAAAACCTTGCATGCTCTATAGCATGCTGATTCTTTGTTTTTCAATTTTTTCTGGTCAAATTACTTTGCTGATTCCGTTGCGTTTTGACTGGTTCCCAATTGTAGGCACTGATTCGTGAGAATCTAGCTACCACATGTCCTACCTCTATTTGGCTGAGCCACTTGAATTTCAGCCATGTGAATGACAGCCATGTCTTTAATGTTGAAGTTAATATAATGGGGTCATTCTAAAATCCTAATAGCCCCACTTCCCTTTAATCTTCCGACATGTTCTACAATGCGAACATTTGGTCATCAAAGCAGTATAAATCTCCGTCTGGTTCGGCCAATACTAGTGGCTTAGTTTACTTCATTTTTTCCTCTGTTTTTGACTCTCTTTTTTTTTCCTTCCTGTTAGATTTTATAGTATATATAATCACTAATAAGAACATTTATGAATGGTTTGAGAAAATTAAATTTAGAAATAATCTTTAGTTATCATGATTGGATGTTACAAGTAAGAACCTAATGTACGAGAAATCTTAACAACCAACTTGTTTGGTGGTACAGTGGAAGGAGCCTTGAGCCAACAAGATTTCGCTTTGCAAAACATCTTGGATTTGAGTCACCTTTCCTCCACTAGCAACTTATTAGTGTTCGGTGTTCCTTATATTTCACCATAATTGAAGATTTCTAGAGCGGTTAAAGATTACTATAATATCGCTTAAGTAAGAAAGTCACACTCTTCTAACTAATTTTTACATTTACCAAAAGGAAAAAAAAGAAATCTAAACATAGAAAAGCAAAATTATCTTAAACTATTTGTCTTTGATAGGAAGGAAATAATCTTCTTATTGTTTTGCCAATGATATTATTATTTATTTTTATCGAAGGAAGGCACAGGGTGATATCACGTGGAGCCTTTGAGCCGTCTGTATCGCCAGCTCATTCACTGCCAAATTTTACTAATGGTCAAAGCTCGGTCAACAAGGCAAATGCATGCCAACCCCTTCTGGACTCTGCACTCTGCCTCTGTGCCCTCTCTCTCTCTCTCTCTCTCTCTCTCTCTCAAAACTTTAGCTATGAAGAATTAAAATTCACTATAAAATTCTTATCTCAGTTTTTCAACACCAATATTATTTGCCTTTTGAATGTGAGTTCTGTTGCTTTCCATGCCTGCAACAAAGACAGTTATCAACTTCTTAAACCTGGCTAGCTACATGCATGACATCGATCCCATATATAATAAATAAAATCTCTTTCGTCCTCCATCCATATATTTCATATTTCCTTCTCTGTCCATTGCATTAAACTGACTTTCGTATCTCTGCCTGCCTGTCCCACTTTGATTCCCTTTTTTTTTTAAAAAAATTTACTTTTCATATTTTTCACATTTTCGGACCAAGTTAGTAAAAAATAGTGCATGCGGGCTTTGTCATCACTGTTAATATTACCACTCTTGTGAAAGTATGATTCGGTTGATATAACCCTGCATCATTTCTAGCCGTTGGATTTCCATATGCATGGTATTATGGTAAGCAATAATGACCCGCTTAGAATCTTGATAAGATTGGATTGCTCCTCTTACACCAACGTCCGAAGAGTACTATAGTACTAATATAATGACAAATATCAAGAATCTTTGACCACGTCCTGTGAAAAAAGTGTAAAGTTTAAAGTTAGAAGGCATATTTTTCTTGGAAACTTCATAAAATCTCCAGTATTTCATTACCTAAAACGTGGAACATAAGGGGTTTCCAGTAAAAAAGGGAAAGCTTTTTACTATTCTAAGATTTTTATTTATATTAATTATCTTGGGATAGAATGAAGGAGAGAGCTTCTTAGCAACTTCACTATCATCCAATGAAGACAGTGACGTTTTTGTACCGCAAAGAATGGATGTCATTTAAATGGAAATTTAACATGTCAAGACAAAATTTAAAATTGTTATCATGGCATGTGATAATGCAAGAAATTAAAAAATAAAAATAAAAAACCATCAATCTCTATAACTTTTTTTTTTATTGTATATAAATACAAACATCTATATACAATGGAAGAGGGTCCGAATAGAATTTATTAGGGTTCATTCATTGTGCTATTCCTTCACTCACTATTTTCTTTTCCATGTTAGTTTGAAAGTCCATGGCATGCTTAGACATGTATAACTCCGAGCACAATAAGGGTCACCACTATGCTCCTATGAGCCCAAGAATCTCCTTCTCCAGTGACTTCGTCGATGTCCAGCAGACCACAAAGCAAGAAAGAGGCTCAGCCTCAGCACCAGTGTCCTCAGACTTCGAATTTTCAGTGTCAAACTATTCCATGATGAGCGCTGACGAGCTTTTCTGCAAAGGCAGGTTCTTGCCTTTCAAGGACAATAACAACAACCAAATGCAGAGAACTACAACTTTGAGGGATGAGCTTCTTCTTGGTGATGATGACGACGTGTCGTCTAGGCCACCGAAGGGTTCCACGAGGTGGAAAGGGCTTCTGGGTCTGAAGAGATCGACCCACATTGGTTCCAAGAAAGCTGATAAGGGTGAAGGATCTGTTGAAAATAAAAGGTCTAGTTTGGTTCATGAGGACGCCAATGTTGGCCACACTTCACAGGTGAGAAAAAAAAAATACACTTACACACACACAAACATACTTTTTATTCTATTTTCTTTATTTTGAGTTTTGTCTCATTAGGTTCTTCATTTTTTGTTTATTTTTTCAGGAGCAGTTGAATTAAGGAGGTCAAGTTACAGGAAAGTGGAGATTGGGTTATAGTGTTATTGTTGAAGGTGATAGATACGTAAAGCTAATGTGGCAATTTTTTTGTAGTTTTGGGAAGGAAGATAGGGGTGTTTTAGGGCAAAATTTAGAGGTCCTGATCTGCTTTAGTGGGCTCTCTTTGTGATCTGGGATTGACTGTTTTTACTTTTTCTTTTGAACTCTCTAGGAAGTAGGAGTAAGAGTGTCTAGATGTTTACTGTACAAAATGTTTGCGGTTGAATTCCTGTGTCATGGTTTGATCAATGATATGATATGTGATCTGTCTTGTTAATTTGTAATTCTTCCTAAGCAAAGAGGATCTTATTTTGACTAGAAATCAATCGTGCATGTTATGTATCTCACCTTTTGGATCTTAACTTTTGGAAATTGGGAGTGTAAGAAGTCAGAATTTGTTTTTGTGCACAGAAAGAGGCAGGGCCTTCATTGATTATGTTTCCCAACTTTCCAAGATTCCAAGATTTTCTCTTCTTTAACTTTTTCCTTAATATTGTGATGAAAATCTTAACCCTAGCTACTTACTCTCAGTCAAAACACTTTTTTGACAAAGAAAAAAGAAATCACCCTTGAGGAAGGGTTCAGATAGTTTAATGGGGACTATAAATGTGACAGCTAAGCCATGGCTGTTCATCTTGTAAATAAATAAATAAATCAAAATCAAAATCAAAATCTGATCTCAGTGCATTGGGGACCGGGTCTGGCCACAGAGATGGTCTGGCCCTAAATCGGATAATATTTGAATGGTCAAACCATCAACGTCTTAAGTTTTAAACATTTTAGAAACACGCACCAACCCTACTGTATGTCTCTGTTCCTACTTGCCTGTCCATTGTGAGTTCTTTTACCACCATTGCCAACAGGGGAGTGCAGGACGGAGAGGACATGACAAAGTAATAACTAATAAGCATTATACCTATAAATTTTTTTTTTTTTTTTTTCCATATTTGTGACCTTTTTAACGTGATTCTTTGGATTATAGAAGACAATAAATCTAAAGACATCTAATTTTACATCTAGGTACGTTTGGTACACTGAATGTAGATTACATTAGAAATAATAATTTTTATTATAGGGAATTGAAGACATTGTAATAGAATAACTATTACTATTCATAAGTTTGGTTGTTACATATAGAAAGCTTGTAAAAGATGATGTATAAAGAAACTTTATATTTTTGGAAATATATTAATTTTAAAACCTATTATATACACTAAGGAATAGCTATTACATCCACTTTAAAGAGGAATAACTATTCTTCAAATTGAAGAATAGTTATTCCAATGTAATAACTAATCCATGTAATAAAGATGTAACCAAATGACCGAATTGATATTACACATGAATAACTATTCTATTACAAGAGCTATTACAACATACCAAACGTACCCCTAATTTTATTATTTACTGTAATGATGAGTGTGGTGGCTATTTCCTAACGGCCCGAGGCTGGTTGGGCTCAAACCTCCAATTTATTTGTATTCTGGATTGGGTTTAGCTCATAATGGGAGATCCTTGAAGTGATTCATGCTATGATGGATCACACCCTAATTCTATTTTTCTGTTAGCCTACTTTGAATTAAGCCTAGCTAAAAAGGCTTAGTTATAGCCGAGTTCCCCTTCAAAGGTCCGAGCAAAACCTCTATCATAAGGCTATGTTCTCACTTTTCTCTTGTGTATCCCTCTCCTGTTTTTGTTACAACCTCTTTCCTCCACCCCCCCCCCCCAAGCTCCTTTTTATAGGCTCGTGTTATTGGGGGAGCCATGATGAAGGAATCTTAGGTGTGTCAGTGGGTCATTCCATTCCCGTGGTTTTGGTGCTCCTCTAGATTTAGGCTACTGTTCCTCCATATCAAATCACATGTCAGGGGGGGGGGGACCCATTTTCCTGTCACTGAGGTGAGTTTTGTGCTTGATGTCAAGTCTCGTTTTTGGCAGGTGGAGTTCCCCAGGGCATTTTCTTGAACCCTCAGCTTGCTTGGGCTTTAGGAGAGCCTTCAGAGGCGAGGCTTCGGCCATTTCGGACCATGACTACCCTAGCACACTCTCAATTCTCATTGTGGGAGAACAAAAAAATTTATAGTTGTCCATTACTCATAATTGACAATTTCAATAAGTTGTGAAATTGAGTCTATCCTAGATTTATCATATTGAGTATCGACATGACTTGTGTAAACATAAAATTTCAAGATTAGAAATCAAATAGTTGAAAATGTTTTACAAATGTAAATTTGTATTTATGAATAAGTGGGTACAATCCTCTCTACTTAGATTTTATTCCAACAAAATAATCCATTGATTTAGTCTCTTTGGAAAAGTCTTCGACTCAAGGATAGTGCCAGTGCAGTTTTGATTCAAACACAAAATGTCATCTACTTTGATTAAAAAACGAATTTAAATGTCTTTGTAACATAATTACGATGAATCTCTAGTTGTATGCTTGTTTGAGCATTATTTGTCTTTGAAGATTTGGGGTGGATGTTATTTGAAGCTTTAGAGCTTGAATCCAATAAAACTTTAAAGGATTAGAGTCCCTAGAGTTTCTGGAGGCCTTGGAGCTTGATTCCAGTACAACTCTAAGATTTAGAATGATATCTTGAATGAATTTTCTTTGTGTGGGGCCCAAATGATTTATGGGCCAGGCCCATCTACCCGGAGAGAATCCGAAGACCCAAGCCGAGGAGGGCAATGGCCCAAACTCGACAAAATAGCCTATGGATACCGCCGAGGACAGCTCAGTCCTCGGCAAACCCAAAGTCCCCCCCTGAAAGAGGGGTAAAAACGGTATAGGACTGAAACTTGGAAGAAAGATCTAAAAAATCCAAGGAAAGCTGCCCTTACTGCCATTCAATGCTCTGAACCTGACAGAGCCGCATTCTTTGGCTTTTACAACCACCCCCAACGACTTTGAATATGGGCTGATGGGACAAGTATCAATCTTGGAAAGGTTGACCCTATACGTGGACGAAGGACAATGAACGCAGGCAAATATAAAAGGAAAAAGAAGTAACCTAAAGAGGGAGGTTGGGGAAAAATGGCCAAAAACCAGAGCCTCCCAGCCCACCTCCAGGAGAAAGACTCCAGGGGTGAAGGAAAACTTAACCTTGTACGAACACCGCGAAAAACCCACCGCCTGTCGATCAAGGCCTAGCCTTCCAAACCCACGCTCTACAAATGATATTGTTAGGGCCTTTTCACGTACGAACCCGACACTGTTACGGTCCGCCACGAATCGTGTCCTTACACTTTGTATTCAAAGATCTTGATGTAAAAGTTTTTCAAGCTTTGGAGCTTGATCTAATAGAGTTTCAAAGGACGAAATTCTTAAAATTCTTGGAGTCTTTAGAGCTTACTTCCAATAAACTTTAAGGCTTGGAGAGATTAGTGTTCTTTTTATTTTTCTTTTTTCTTTTTTTGAAGAGGGATTAATGTTCTTTGATTGTTCTTTGTATTCGAAGATTTTGATGTAGAAATTCTTTGGGGTTTTGGAACTTGAATCTAACAGTGGTCAACAATTGAAGTTCTTGGAGGTTTTGGAGCTTGAACGTAACTTCAAGACTTTTTAATATCCTTCTACAAAACTGATGAAGGTCTCTATTTATAGCAGTCTTGAAAAAATTTAAAGACATCTCTGATGAGAGCCTCATTTTAAATCAAATTATCAACACGTATAGACATGTGATTGGCTCTTAAATATATTTTTTATCATTTTTATTCAGTGACACTTGGTAAATTTCTATCAATTCATAAATAATGACTACAGAATCCATTAAATAGCATGTGGTATTTTGTAATTAGCCATTTTGAAAGAACAACATAAACTTGGTTGGATGACGTGGCAATTTGTGATTGTTTAATAATTTCACTCCCCACAACATGACCAAATGCCTTAAATCATACACCTAAGATATGGGGAATAAAAACATATGGTAATTAAGATTTTATATATGCTTTCATTGTGTTTGTGTGACTAATTTGGTGGTGATGACCTTGAAAGAAGACCTCTAGACTCTTTTTTCTTTTTCTTTTTTGAGAGCCTAGACCTCTAGACTTAGTTGGTATCAATATGCAATCATCTTTATTAAGAAATGTTTAGTATTGGTGATTATCTTATAAATAATGCTAAAAAAAAAAAAAAAAAACTATTTTACAATATTTATACAAGTCTCTAATGTGACAAATTATTACTGGTTCTTATCTAAGTTCATTATTAACATTAATAGTTTGTAACAAATTTTGTAAAATAATTCATAGTTTTAGCATTTTCCTTATCTCATATCTCATTTTGATAACATATTTACCAAAATTGAAAATGGCACATGTTGCTCCTCAATTTTATTCATTACATTGGTTGTGGCCCAAATGGGTGTTGGTATTTCCATCATGGCGAAATTGGAAGGAATTAATTACCCTAATTATGGCAAGAATCATTTTTGCCCCAAATGTCACACTTCCCTGTTTGGGGACAACTTGTCAACTATGGTTGTGCTCATCCACAAGCTCCATCCATCAGTGGGCTCATCCTAACAAAACTTTTCATTAAACGGTCCTTAATTTTCATCATAATTTATCCCAATTGCAATCTATTTTTGGCTTATTTTACTTAAAAATTAAGATTGATAAAAATATAGTTATACACTTATACCATTAAAAAATTGTACATAAAAAAGAAAAAAGAAATAAATAAATAACCGGCGTGAAGACCAAAACTACTAAATAATTGTTGGTTTGACTCCGTTTTCGTTATAAGAAAAAATTCATTCTCTAGATTGTAAAATGGGCCAACAAGTTCGTTGACACTTCTATAGTTCTATATTAGCCTACCATATATTTTGCCATTCATCGCAAAATGCTGCCCAAAAACTGAACAAGTCAACTATGATCAAACAGGTTCCTTGCAAATTCCGATTCTAAACACCATGTTTCCTTTTCTAAAAAAAAATTATAATAAAATTTTTTTTAAGACTCATGGTTTCCCATGCATGAGATGTGAGAAAATTTTCGTCCTACAACAATAGATTCCAGACCAGAGTTTGGGCAAGTTTCCTGGACGTTTAACCCACTAAATATCATAAAAACTCATTGTCACAAAGCCTACCATAGCAAGATATATATATATATATATATTTTTTTTTTATAATAACATATGTGGGAATGAGAGATTTGAAATCTGGAAACACCAAGAAGTGCTAAGACTGTGGCATGGCAAGATATTACTAGCTTTGAAGGCATTATCACATTAGCAAGTGGACGATGTCACCAGGGAGCAGTAACCTCTTGCCGGAATTTGTGCTCATAGAGTGCAGATTTTGACTTAAGGCTCTCAATATAAGCACCGAATCCATCACAGGCCTCCTTTAATTCCGCAAGTTTTCCTTCAATATTCCTTATCTCATCTTCTGTGCGACTTTGTTCATTTTGAGCTTCTAAGTAGGTCCTTGTGCTTTTGGCACCTTCCGATTCATAGGCAAGGCTTATAATCCGTCGTAGCCGAGAACGTAAGAATCTAACATTCATACCCAATTGCTCAAAGGCTTTCAAAGTCTGGTCCCAACTAGAAAATTCTTCCCGAGTGGTGGTAAGCTTGCTAGCTTTTATGGCATCGGCAATATTAACAGTCTCTAAAATAATTCCAACAATCAAATTATAATTAATGCCCTTGACTAGACTGTCATGAAGAAATGCATTCTGACTGTTGCAGAGCTTGAAGTATTTCCTCCGTATATCCTCCGACAACTCAGAATCTATGGGCATTCCATCTACTAGAATGTTGAAACGCACAAAACTTTTGATGTCTTTGAATTGAACAGGTGGCCCAGACAACTTAGAGCCTTCCAAAACTTCTGAACCAACCTCTTCACTATCATTTTCAGATTGTTCTGCTAGCTGCCTGAGGTATGGTATGGATCTTTGCAGGCCAGACCTTTTCTTCTTCCTCTTGACAACATAATTAGGAAGAGTTGTTGGCCGTTTCTTGTCTGTATTACTGGAAGCTATTGTACCTATCTCCGCATTATACTTATCTGAGTATAAGGACATCCAAGGAAAACGGTGCAAACATTGATGAATATAAAATGAAATGTAGTAGTCTCTGAGATACATGGATGGCACTAAAATTTTTAAACATAGACATCAGTGTACTTGCCTGCATCATTTTGTTTTGTCTGAGCATCCAAAGTTAGGAGGCCAAGAGCCCCATCCACTTCAGTAAAATCATTTGGCCGTATTATGTAAACCTAAACATAGAGGTTTATATATATTACAAAAACAGTAAACTTACAGTCGGTGCTGAATTATCATTATAACAAAAAGAGAAGTATCTTGAAATTGCAATTTTCTATTGTACATGATTATAATATAAGAATTGCTACTGAATTATCAGAATGACAACATTGGAAATTACACAAAAGATTCTGTTCCTTTTTTCATTTGCTAAGTTTTTTTTTTCTTTTTCTTACTCCTTTCTCTCCAAACTAAAAAAAAAAAGTTTTTAATTAGGGTTAAATTATAAGCAAATCAGCAAACAGAACAAATTTAACAAGGAAAGGCTGCTCCTAACTACTAACCACAAGTCTTTGTCCTATGGATGAGAGATGTGAAAGTGTTAGTTTCAAAAGCCTTGGGCTAACTTAAAATCGATATATTCAGGAAAAAAAAAAAAAAAAAAACATGTAATCCATATAAACCATCCTGTCAGCTACCATGTTTGTTTGGCAGCAGATAAGACTCGGTATTGACTATATTGAGACCCAATGTTCTCCTTTAGAAGCTCCCATGTCCTATAGAGTGGTAGAGTGGCTTTTCCCAAAACACCATTTCTCCCTCTTCAAAGCTGGGGAAAATCAATCCAAGTAGGTTAATTGCCTTAATTTCTCCGCTGATGGTTGTTAAGTTAACAGTAGTCAACAACGTTTAAATTAATATACAGCTTTGTACATTTCCCTAATAATAAAAAAATTCTGTGTCAGCGAACTCTGATCCATGTTATTTAGGTCCTTCCCTTGTCACACTGTTAAGTTGAACGGTAGTTAACAGACATTCACTCAAAATGCAGCTTTGTACATGTCCCTAATACATAAAATTTATCTGTCAGCAAACTGCTATCCATGTTATTTAAGTCATTCCCTTGTCACATCGGATAGCTACTAATGCAGATAGAAGATAGCCCTCCAATCATACTTTTCTGTGATTCATACTAATTATTATAAAAAATAAATAAATAAATAAATAAAAAACCACTTTTCTATAAATCATATTCTTAGCATTTCAATTACAGAAACATACAAAGCATAAATGTTCCCTAACTTTCCCTTATTCCCCTGCCTATGCTATGATTAAGGTTTTTAAGAAAGGGTTTGGCTTGTGTCCAGTGGCACTGGCCACTGGACACAAGCTCCCCCCTTTAAGAAACCCAAAAACTTTGGTGATTTTAACCTTGTTGATCCTGGTAAGACCTTTTCTTTTTCTTTTCCAATTCACTTTCAGAAAAATATGACTTGGTTGGCCTGATTAATGGATATATATGTTCATAGCTTTCCCAAGTAAGGCAGTGAAAATATTGAATGCAGGGCGTAGAGTAAGTCCTGCCAACAATGATGTTTTATAATTGATTTCATGGTGTTTGATATCCTCATATTAGTGCTTAGCTTTGGCTCAACAGAACCTCTCACCCTACAAGAACACGGTGGAGGTTGTGATCACAGGTTCAAATGCCAATATCTGTGTGTGTGTGTGTGAACTAAATGCCAATATCCAGACTAATCTTGCAGAAAAAAAAAAAAAAAAAAAAAAAAAAGGGTACAGAGGAAGTGTCCTTCACTCACTTTATTATTTTCTCTTACAAACAGAGAGATAGTTAAGCCAACTGCCTCAAATATATCATATAGGAAGTGGAAAGCAAACTCATCAACTATATTGGAAAGCTTATAGTCCATACAAGCCAAAACCAGTGGAAGCTTCTTGTCCCTAAGAAATTCACAAGCAAGGGTGGCAGTACATGTCACCTATCCATTGTGATATGTACCTGATGCACTCTCATCCCTTTGGAATAATTTTCTTTATTTCCAAATAATAAAAAATTTTAATATAATTATGATAGGAAACATTTTTAGTATTATCTGAAAATGCACTCACTCTCCAACGTGCCGACTTGCTACTTTGACCAGTGTTTACCGAATTAACATGTAAATAGAGACTACATAAGACAACAAATTCTATGCATATCACTGATACAATATTTAATGATTATGTTGTCTTGGAATATTATTAAAATATCTTGAAGTACTGAAAGAACAGTCAGTATAATTATAAAATTTAAATATTAAATTGTCACCTTAAATTTGGTAGGTTCAACTAATTGGAAGACCAAAACATCTCCCTCGAGCAAATTGTGTGCAGCAGAAAACTGTCTCCAGCCAGCACTCAATCCTGTCTTGTATGCAATGTATTTCAATACATATTGTTTTCCACCTTCATCTTCCAAAGTGATCGCAGTATCCTTATCTGGTAAATGAGCCTTACAGAACTTTCCTGGAAGCCCCTGTTATTTTGTGGTTTAAAAATTATATATAATGCAATGCTTCCATCAATGTTATCAGCCTAGTTCAAATTCAACAATTCATGCAATTTCAACAGAGCTCACCATCCAAAAACAACTAGCAACATGTGATCTGACCAATGATTTGACAAAGCTAGGGTATTCATGTTGTAGATTTGACTGAACTTCTTCTGCTCGTATCAAAGCAGACGACAAGGCTCCACCACGTCCATCAAATGTGTGCTTACCTATTCTACAGCTTCAAGTGAAGCATATAAACAATATTGTCATAAAGTATATCAAGAAATCACAAACAGCAAATATTAAATTACATGAAATATCAATTTAAGATGGCTCACTGACCTTGCAATCATCTCTACGTGATTCACACTCAATACATCCTGCCCAGGCATTTGTAAAATTTCCCATTAATTGATACTTTCCAATTTGTAAAAGAACAATTCCATCTCATTTGTACAATTTTTGTTACAGAAAATCAAAGAACATTAAATTAAGCTACGAAAAACATAAACAAAAACTAAACGGTCATACCCAATTCACATAGAAAAAGAAAGAGCGATTGGAAGGAGACATTGACAGTTAAATTGCCTTTAGCACAAAGTAGACATTGGCATAGAGAACACTTAAAATTAATTAGGGCATACTGTGCAAGTGAAAACTACAACCAACCATGCTTGTGACAAGTACTTGGACCTAGTGTGACCAGTGACGCGGACGCCACAGTGTTGACATGTAGAATTAGAGGTGAATCGAGCAAGTTTACTAGACACCAGCCTACTTAAACAACCTAAACTAAAAAATTTAATCAGACTTTCTGCATCTTGATCAAGGCAAAGCCCTCAATCGAGAGGCCTGTTTCAAAACTTTCAAGTTTCAATCAATCGAGACTCGATTGAAAGGAGCCGAAAATCCAGAGACTTCCTTCTCTTCTCTTGAGTAGATTCTTAAAACTTGATCTTGTAAAGTCATTTCACAATTACAACTCAACCAAGATGACACTCATGCACGCATAATTCGATCAGACACAGATTTTAAAGCTGTTTCAAACCACAGGCACATTGAAAAAAAAAAAAAAATTCTTTGCCGTGTAATGCAAGAAAAGTAGTATGAAATGCAGAAACCAAAATAACGCAAATTAATATTTGGTTTATTTTTCTTACACTGTTATTAAATTTGGAAACCGCATTCTCCTTCTTGTTTTTTGATTTTTTCTCTATTGGCTTGGGCTGTCCACAAAACAAAAACAATGCACCAAAACCATCACACAAAAAAAATAAATAAATAACATAAACAATCAAAACAAAAACACAAGGAAAGAAAGGCAAACCGATGAGGAAGAAATGGGCACGATGGAATTTGAATCGGGATTGAGATTGGACTTGGGCATGGGCATGGGCTTGGGCTTGGGCTTGGGCTTGTGCTTGGGCTTTAACTTGGGCATTCTGGACAGCGACAGCTCCGCCAGAGTTACATCGTCCGCCTCCTCCGCCGCGCCCGACGTCGTTTCCGGACCTTGCTTTTCCTTTTCCTCCGCCGCCTCCTCTCCTCTCTCTTCCATTTCCCTCTTAGCCTTTTGATCCATAATCACCAAATTGTTTTTAGTTTTAAAAATTTTTAGCATTTACAAATTACAATTAATTAGTTACAGCTATCAATATTTGGTAATTTGGTATCTGAAAAGGGAAAAGAGAGCGAGGGAGAGAGAAAAAGAGAGAGAGGACCGTAAAAAAATGCCCGTAACGAGTTAATGCCTCGTTGTCCTTGGAAAACGAGTTAATACTTAATAGTGGCTTGCTTTTTTTTCTTTTTTTTTTCGGGTTTTTTGTTTATTGAGGTTCTGAGGAGAGAGAGAGAGAGAGAGAGAGAGAGAGAGAGAGAGAGAGAGAGAGAGAGAGAGAGAGAGAGAGAGAGAGAGAGGGTGTGGTTAGGAAAAATGACCGTTTAACAGTTGAATTAGTGAGATATAATGAGCAAACCCTTTCTCTTTTGGTAGAGGATTTAGGGTATGATTAGTTGGGGGTGAAAACAAGGAGGATGACAAATAGGGTGAAAAATAATATTTTTTACTGTTTGATTCAGAAGAGAAAATAAGAAAGACAGAAAATGGGGAGGAAAATTTTTCCTCCGAGCTCACATTTTTTTATCCTCTCAATTTGGGAGAAAAATGGGGAGAAAAAAGTGTTGAATAATATACTTTACACAAATACCCTCACTTTATTCATCTCACCTGTGAATGATTATTATTATTTTTTCCCATTATTCCCAGAGGTCTTCACACAGCACGTATATAATATAACTAATCAATAGACACAAAAAGTGCAAGCCAATAGTTGTTTGTTATGTCATTCCATTTGTTTTTTTTATTTTTGGAAATTGTCTTCCCAGGGAAGGAGCCATAATTTTTAAATTATTATAATAATAAAATAATTAATATAAATTTACATGTATTTGTGTTAATTTTATATTATTTAATGATTGTAAATATATCTATTTCTTATATATTATATAATAAGAACATAATAGTCAATTTATATAAATTACATTTTTTATCCTTCCCATTTTTCTCTCCAACCAAACAAAAAAACTTTCCACTCCTCCAACCAAACACACATGAGGGAAAACCAAATCTTTTCTATCATCCCACTTTTCCATCCTCTCATTAATTTTCCATCCTCCCACTTTTTCACTCGACCAGGGTCCGTTTTGTTAGAGGAGTGAAAAAGTGAGAGAATAGAAAATGGTAAGAGAGTAGAAAAGTAAGGGGATAGAAAATATTTTAATTTCCTTCCTTTTTATTTGGTTGGGAGTGAAAAAGTGGAAGGATGGAAAAAATGTCTTTGTATAAATTTATTTATATACCCTTGTTAAAAAATGATGTCTTATTAAAAAAAAGTGACAAAAAAAGCAATCACCCAAATTTTTTAGGAAATAAAAATCATATCTAGAAAAAAAAAATCACGTCTAAAGAAAAAAAAAATCACCAAAGAAAGCAAAAGAGGATGGTGGTCAGTAAACTGTTCCTGCAAGACCTAAGTGCTTTGAATGTCATGGTTTCGGTCACATGAATCAAGAGTATCTTGCATATCTCAAGAGTATTGGGAAGAGCAAGGCACTTGTTGCTACTTTGAGCGATACTGAGCCTGAGGATGATGGAATCTTGAATGCCTTCACTGCCACTGTCAATCCTACTGATGGGATTGTTGAAGATGTGGATGAAGAAGAGGAATTGGTGGAGTCCAAGTTTGAGAAAATAGATAATCAAGATGATATCCATACAGCCTATGAGAAATTATACAAGATTTTTGAGAAACATGAGAAACTTTATAGGTTGACCACCAAGAAGCTTAGTGATGTGGAACTTGATCGTGAAGAACTTTGCACAAAGTTTGATGAGGCTAATCAGATTATTGGAGCACTGAGGTTCGAGAACAATTTCTTGGTTGAGAAGACTAAGAAGCTTAAAGCGGAGCTGTTTCAAGTCAGAACTCAATTGGAGAGGACTTCAAGTGCAAAACTTTTTGAGATGCTCAGTTTTCAGAAATCTACTTCTGATCGAACATGTTTAGGGTATGGTCTCTCTTCCTCTAATATTGCCTCTACTAGTACTACTATTTTTGTTCCTCCTAGCAATAATGTTGAAATTGAGAACAATGATGTTAAAATTGATTTAGCTAGTGAGAACTTAGACAAAGGTAAATCTATCTTAGGAGCACCCCCTAAGCAAGATAAGAAGGAAGCTAAAAATCCTAGGGCTAAGAAGGCTAACTCTCAAAATCCTAAACAGAAGAAGCAGCATCTCTGTCATCATTGTGGAGTTTCCTGACTACCCTGGTTGTGAGGGTCTAAGGACTATGTCCAAAGATGAGCTCAAATCCGCTTTTTGTGAGCGTTCTTCCAAGTGGGGTGAGCGCCAGTTCACTTACTGTTCAAGCTTTGCAAAAGGCCCTCGGTTTTTGAACATGGTGATGACCTTTGTACTCCATCCTCTCTCTCATTATAACTCCATTACAGAGCCTCGTGCTTGGTTTTTGTTATCCCTCCTTGAGCATCTTACTATTGATTTCCCTTCTCATTTATTCTTTCCATTATAGATGTTCATCTGGATTCGACGTCCCGTGATAAACTCATCTTTCCTTCCACTATTACGAGGATATTATGCCATTTTTCCGTCCCTTTTCCTGTGTCCTACCACTTCACTCATATTTGTGCCATAGATGCCGCTACCGTTAAATGTAGCAAGGCGCAGTTCAGGTTGCGACAAACGGATTCAGCAGCTCCCACCCGTCCGGCTCCATCTCAATCTGCTCGATCCATATCCGCTTCCTCATTTTCCACGAGCGATGTGTCACTAGGAGACATCATGGCGCAGCTTCAACGCATGGATACTTGCCTAGATATACTCTCTACAGAGTTGTATCAAGTAAACGTCCGTGTTAGCCGCATTACTAGACGGCAGGCGATCATGGGCGGTTTTGCTCCTGAGACTTCTCCTCCACCTCCTCCAATGGCTTCTGATTCTGATTCTGAGGATAAGGATGATGATGATGGTGATGACGATGTTACTTCTGATGATGATAATGGAGATGCTAGCTTTACTGATGAGATGTCTATTTGACACTCTACCCTTTATCACTTATGACAAAAAGGGGGAGTAGTTTTGGTATATGAGAGTAGTCATACTTAGGGGGAGAGTTAGTATAAGACATTGTTAGTATATAATTTTTTTTTTGTTAGGGGGAGTGTTGATATCTTGAGGGATGTAGTGAGGATATTATGTATCTCTTCTTTTCTTTCTTTTATAGATACATTGTTCTTGTACCTTAGGTCTTGTGACCATTTATTGACATACATTGTACTTATTCTTCTCTATATATGGATGTATGTTTTTCTTTCACCTACCCTTTACATGTGTTGTTTATTTTCTCTCTTTATGCACATGCTTCTTATTACTTGTATGCAATCTATTATTTCTATTTCACACGAAGATGCCTTGATGAGTTTTATTTAAAGTGTTTCCAAAATACAAGTTGTCAAAGTCTACTTGTCATAAACTCTCTTTTTGTAAAATTTTTCAAAAGTTTGTGTTATGATAGATTTTATTGTATTCAACAAGTGAATATCAGTTGAGTTATTTATGATTTCTCTTATATGTTCATTTGTTTGTTGTGGTTTTGTCACGGATTGCCAAAGGGTGAGATTGTTAGGACATATGCGATTCACTTGTTAGGAACATATGTCACTATTTTATGTAATTGGCTAATCATTTTACAAAACGCACTTTACTTGTAATTAGGTAGATCTAAGTATTTTTAATACTTCAAGAAATTGTGTTTCAAGATCAAGTGTTGAAATCATCAAGTCTATCCAAGAAACAAGCTGAGAAGTGCAAGTTCATTAAAGCTTGACAGCTAGCATGTGTCGAGGTTTAAGAAACTGTTCAGTCCGTGTGCTCGACACCTGCTCAACACCTTCTATTTGTCGAGATTTAAGAAAGAATTAGAAATTCTAATCTGTTTTCTTGGAATCCGTGAATGTGTCTTTGGGACTTCTTTTCTCCTAACCCTAGACATATAAAATGATTATTTTAAGGGCCGTCAAACAGTTCACAAGTTGCACAAGTGTTGAGCAAAGTTTGTTCAAACAAATTGTGACCGGAGACAAAGTTTTGCCCTAGTTCATCTCTTTTGAAGAAGTTGTTGTGTTTATGCACTATAGGGTTTTGTGACCAAGTATCTTCTTGATTTTCATTGTTTGAAGAAGTTGCTGTGTTTATGCACTATAGGGTTTTGTGACCAAGTATCTTCTTGATTTTCATCGTGTGGATGAACTGAAGAACTTTGCGGCTAACAACCTTTTATAGTTGGTGATTAAAGTCGCATACTGGGATTCGTGTAATTGGTTAGTCACGTACTTGGGAGCCGTGCATTAAAAAGAGAAATTGTCACTACAGAACAATTCAAATTGAAATATTTAAAAGGGTAGGGACCTAATTGACATTCAGCGTAAATGTTAAAGACCAAATATGTAGTTTACCCTTCCATTATTTAACTTGTTATGAGATAGAGTCATTTTTCAAAAAAATTTAGTGAAAAACGATCTCTAAAAACTAAATTGTACTTTTATGTTGACTAAATATAATTGTGGGGGTAAAATTTATTAGTCAACAGTGGGCCTTGGTACCCGTGCGGAGCCCAGCCATAACAGGAAGTGAAGGCACGGCCAGAGGACGCCCAGCCCAATCCTGTTGGGCCGGGCTTGTTTAAGGGGGCGTCCGAGGAGGAGTGTCTCCTCGGACGCACCAAATGGGAGTCCAATTCACACCCTTTACATGGTGAGAAATCGTCCCAAATCAAAGGGAAATGCTAGACGTTCAGGGGGCAACCACAACTGCCGCATTAAATGTAAGGAAGCTACTTTTCCAGCCGCATTAATGTAGAAAGGACAGGAGAACAGTATTATCTTGGCCAGTGCAACTCACAGAAAAGAAGGAGGATGTCCTATGGGACAGGTACTCAAGTAGAGGCCCAGATAGTTAACAAGTGTAGGGCCATTACCAATTGAAGGATGCTATATAAGAGAAGAAAATCCCCATGAGTAGGGGATCGGAAACTGGAAAGAAAAAGTAAGGAAAGAGAGAGAGAAAGGGGCTTTGTAAACAAAATATCAGATACAGCTCCATGGACTGTTATCCCAGGAAACTTAATGAAATATCCCCACGTTCAAGTGGTTGTATGGCTTGTTAATAGTTACGTTTACTCTGTCAAGACCTAATTTTGTGACCCATTCTCTACAAATTCATTGTCGAGGGCCTTTTAAGCCAGAATCGCCTACGTGTTGGGCTTGGGCCCCAAAAAGCCGCCCTTACAATAATAATTTTCTTTTCCCTTATTTTTTTGATACTTACAAAAGTCGAAAAATATAAAAAATTATTTTCACATAAGGGTTTCAATAAAAACAAACGGAGTTGCTTTCGCTTATACAATTTAATAAGTTGCCAAAGAATGGTGTGCGGAGCGGCAATCAATGATTACTAGGTTTCGGTGGGGGAACAAGGGGTCCAACCATAAAATCTATTGGACCAAGTGGTCAAAGCTGTGCAAGCCAAAAGTTGGAAGGAGAGATGGGTCTCATGGCCAAGCAAGGTTGGTGTCTATACATATTAATTATTCACTCTACTACCGAGTGTCCAATGTAAAATATTTTCTACAACACTCCTTTCTCAAGTTGTACAAATAAATTTCTAGAATTTATCCAATTCTCCAATTCATTTAAGTCCATATCCAAAAATCATATATCATAAGATTACAGTTCAAACAAATAATTCAATTAAATCTTAGGTTCCATTCTCAAAATCTGCACATGTTCTATTTGAGTCTAAAGGAAATAAAAATTTCTAAATAACCAACTGAATAAAATTCATTTATATATTTCAATAAGAAAATAATTATAGAATTCTTCAAGTTCGTGTAGGTAAAATAAATTTTTTTTAAGTTGTAGAGAAAGACAAAAGAATATTCAACAAATATACATACATACATATATATATATATATATATAAAGAAAAATATAACTAGTCAATAAAAATGTTACTTACCTTTAAAAAAATGCCTACTAAAATACTCTTGCAACTCTCCAAGAACGCTAGCTCCAACATAACCTAAAATCTCTCGTAATTAATTCAATGGCTAAGAAGGTGTCAAAAAGAAAAGAAAAAACTAAAACTAAAAACAATTATTCTAGGGTTTCACTAGTTTCTTTAATCACTAGATCAATAGAAAAATTGGACTTCTAGGGTGCTTACTTGAAGAATCTCAAGAATTTTCAAACCTTCTATCCTTAGAAAAATGGGAGGATAAATAATATTTGCATTTTTCACTATATTTGCTTGGTATGAAGGATGGAAAAGTTGAAGAATAGTGAATATATTGTTATGATATAAAAAATTACACTGCATTTAAATGAAAAAGTAATGGATTAAGGATATTTGTTCATTTTCCAAATATAGAAGGAAAAATTGGTAAGTTTCTAAGATAAGGGAGGAATTGTAAAGTGATTTTTCTCCTTTTTTTTTTTTTTTTGATGGATACATCGTCTAGAGATATTATTCATTTTGTTAGGAAAAAAAATTTTAGTTTTAATCAAAATGATAATGTAGCATTACTTCAAAATTTTATATTTAAAAGTATTACAAGGAATTAAAGAATGCCGTGTGAAACTGAAGTCTCTATCCAATCTCATCTACCTTTTCCTTCTTAAGATCTTACATATAATTAGAGAAAAAGATTGGTATTCCTTTAAACTTTTGTCTCTTGTTTCCTACAAAAAGAGGAAAAACACTTTGGTTTTCAGTCATAAACATTTAAAATCTATATATATATATATATAGAGAGAGAGAGAGAGAGAGAGAGAGTCAAAGCTGAGAGAAAATATAATTAGATTTCAAATTAGATTTCAATTATAGGTTAATTTTGTGCCATGTGTACACTTAAGTTTTTTAATCTTTGTGTCAAGTAAGTTAATTAGTATAAAATAATAAGAGTCCAATATTAATGAATTATAAAGAATAAATAAATAAAAAACCAATCATATATCTACTTAACAAAAACCATCACATGTTCTATCTTTTTAAAAGTTAGGATAAAAATTATCATAACTCATAAGTGGTAGTGTTAAACTTAAGCAAGAATTTTAACATGCACCTAATTACATATATTTTTTTAGTAATTCGATTAATTAATGTGTTTATTTTTAAATTTATCAAATGCATGGGATACAAGCTTTTAAAATAAGAATAGAGTCGAACTTAGGCAGTTAAGTGGCCCTGTTTGGTATAATATTTTGTTTAACTTATTCAATTTATTTAGTTAATTTACAAATGTTCAAAATTTTGTTTTTAAAATACAATAATCAATTATATTTCTATCCAATTAGTAAAATCTCTGATAGTTGAATAATAGGTTAATGTTGAATTTTAAAAATATACTATGAGCTATGAAATAAAATTATCCAACCCTACAAAACCTCAAATACTAGAAACCCATCACAATCTCTAATTTAAATGATATAGCATGTACTAATTTGAGAAGAAAAAAGGAAGTCACAAATTTGGTTGTATCTGACTACATTTTCTTTTTATATCTTTCGTACTTGTAAATTTGTTAGAAGAACAAAATTAATAACTCTATTATCAATCAAATTATATATTAAAAAAAATATAGATTAAATAGTAAATAACATCTGATTGGTATAAAATTTGACATACATATTAAAAATATAAAAAATATATAATTTAATCCCATATAGACATATTTTTTCTAGTAAAAGTTGTAACTATTAATTACAAAATTTATAGGCAAATTTTGGCCATTTAAAAATGTTGTAGTTTTTATTTATTTATTTATTAATTGTTATTATAGAGTTTCTACTATTACTCGAGTAAAAATGATGAAAAGAAAGACATGTAGCCTAGTCTGAATAGAGCAGGTGAGAGGTGACGTGGTAATATTCTTCCAATACATAACATAACGCAATGACATCGGTTATGTGGACTTGACTGCTTCTCAATCAATCGATGGCAATTGACAAGGTGAAAGTGCAATTCAAGTGATACGTCCCTTTTGACAAATCAATTTCTGCCTACTCATTTTGGGTTACCCTCAATTTTTCCATCCTCACAATCATTCCATTCGTCCCTCACAGAATCACCAAAAGTACAAAATTCCCTCGAGATCTCTTTTTATTTATTTTGCAGCCAAAACAGTGTCTCTGATTTTTAGTAGTCTTTTCTTCTTTCCTTTTTTTTTCCTGAATAAACGGTGTCTCTGATTTTAAAGTGTTAGAGCATCCGCAGCCCAACTTGCATATCCTATATCTTGAGATAATATACCATTAAAGGCCAAAATTCACCAACATTCGGACTTGTAAACATTCGAAATTGTAAAATTTTTTACAATTGTGCTACAGTAGCATCTTATAAATAAGATGCTACTGTAGCATAATGGTATTTTTAAAAATTAATTTTTAATTGTCTCTCTCATACTTTCTCTCCTCTCTCTCTCTCATTATTTCTTTTCTTTTCTCTATCTTCATTCTCTCTCTCATTCTGCTCTCCTCTCTTCAGACTCAAAACCCCATAGCCACCACACCATAGCTTGGGGTTGCCGTGGCATCTCTACAATAGCATCTTGTTTGGATTTTTTTTGGGTTTGCCGTGGGTTGCATGGGTTTGCCGTGGGTGGGTTGCGTGGGGGTTGCAGTCTCGGTGAGCATTTGGACTACTTGTTGGCCGATTCGGATCTGGTGATGGGTTTTGTTGCTTGGCGTGGAAATGATGGTGGAGTTGGAGGTGGTGTGGGTTGCTGTTGTTGTTGCTGTTGTTGTTGTTGTTGTTGTTGTTGTTGGAGTCCATTGCCACTGCTACTGGTGCTACTGTTTGAGCTGTGGCTGTTTGGGGATGGCAGAAAAGTTGGGTTTTCATGGTTTCTATGAAAGATTGTTGATTCCATTTCTATATTTATCTCTCTCTCTCTCTCTCTCTGTGCATGAGTTTTTGAGAAAAAAAATATAAAAGAGAGAGGTTGAGTGGGTGCAGCAGTGGTGGGGTTATGGGGTTTTGATGGTGGTTGTGTGGGGTTTTGGGTTTGTTTACGGCGGTGTGAGAGAGAGAGAGAGACAGAAACGAGAGGAAAGAGAGAGATTATTATTGCAAATATATATATTTTATTACGTGGATATATTATTTTAATGTATTGAATAGGGATATAAAAGTTGGGGTGTTGGATGTATTGTAAAATTGTATTGTATAATTGATAAAGTAGCTTTTTGAGATAGTAAAATAGGATATGATGAAATTTTCGGCTGTGGATGCTCTTATACAGGACCACCACAAAATCAATTTGAGTCCCTAAAACTAAGTCAGCATCAAACTGTCAAGGTCAAATTGCATTATTGTGGGCCAGCATTTGTCGCATTTTTTAACACACTTGTGACCTCCCTATAATATTCTTTATGATCTCCCCAAAAGCCCATCAAAATTGCTGTTTGGGAAAGGCATTTTATTTTTATATATGCTAACTATGTATACCCTGTCTATGAACATACTAAGCATATAATTAATATAGTGGCACATGGCCAACAGCCTAGGACCTCTACTTGAGTTCCCATGCCTTTGTCAAGGCCATATATTATTAAGGTCTGCACTCCTCACGACCGTTATGCTCAAATTTTCAATTCAAAAAAAAAAAAAAATTCTATCTTTATATTATTTTTTGCTACTTTCTGTTGAGGGTTCTTTTGCTATAATGCAATCTTTAGAAAGTGTGCTACCACCAGACATTTTTCATGTGGTTCAATTTGGCCTATTTGATTTAACGAAACTGATGATGTCTTTTTTTCTGAAAAAAAAGAGAGAAAAAAGATCCATTATATTCTCCTTAATTTTTTCCTAGGAACACACCTTAACATTCACCGTTATAAAGGCTTTAAAAAAACTTGAATTTATTAACCGATACGTTGATAACATTTGCTACTGAATTATTTTAGGAAAGTCTTTCCAGAAAAAGAAAATGTTTTTTTTTTTTTTGTGATTTTTTATACTTCCCATAAGTGGTATTAAAATTATTTTTTAGAGAGTTTCAACCTATGGTGTCAACTCCTGATAATATTAATTTGTTTTTAATATAGACGGAAATTAAATCTCAAATTTCTTATTTAATTATTAAAAATTTTACCAATTAAACTAAATAAAACTTACTAAAATTGTATATTAACTAGGCCACTAGATCATCAGACCCCAAAAAATGATCAAACCACTAAAAAGAAGGGAGAGAAAGTAACATGACAAGGTGATAGTTGCATATGAATAACACTATTATGCAGGCTTTACACAATGAAAAATATAAACACCTTTAACAAGAGCCGTTGGATTTAAATAGGGGTGTGCAAAAAACCCACCGACCCGTCAAACCCGACCCAACCCAACTCGACCCACCGGGTTGGGTCGGTTTTTAAGGCTTGGTGGGTTGGGTTGGGTTACAAAAAAATTTTTTATGGCGGGTCGGGTTGGGTTTGGGTCATAAAATTACGAACCCGCCAAACCCAACCCGACCCACCCATATTTAATATATACTTAAAATATATTTTATATTTAATAATTTTTTAAAATCAATTGCAGGGCACTTATATATATTATATTTAATAATTAAAAAAAAAAACAGCTGTAGAGCAGTATTTCCTCAGTTCCTCCTATATATATATAAATTTTTTTAAATAGCCAGTTCTTTCTATCTTATATAAAAGCCAATTAGTTCACATAAATCCTAATAAATTACTATTGTTGTTTAGTCATTAGTGTTGTTTGCCTTTAAGGAGTTATATTAATACTAATCTTTAGGTTTTTTTTAAATATTAATATATTTTTTTTTCTACTAAATTTAATAATAATAATAATAAAAATTTGTCAAACCCATGAGTTCAACCCGACCCAACCCGATCCATGTGGGTTGGGTTGGGTTGGGTTGAATTATTTTTGACCCACCATGGTAAGTTGAGTCAAAAAATTCCCTTAACCCGATCCAATCTGACCCATGCACAACCCTAGATTTAAATAGGGGTTTTGGCTCTCGAATCGTTTTACTTTGATATGCTCGAGGTAGAGCGTACAGGTTAGAACTTAGAAAACGGAACGACGGCGCACGGAACAAACGACAAAAAATTCACATGTTCCCCCAAAGATTTATTTTTATTTTTATTTATTTTTCATTTTGAAACATATTATATTATATATATACATATTTTAAATTTTAATTTGTAGGACGAGAGAGTAGTATTCTGGTTCTTGTTGTCGTTCCTAATATCTGGTTTTTGGTTTTCGTGTGGACTCTGTCTCGTTCAGTTGTTCTCTTTTTTTGTCACCTTTGGATATTGCAGTACACGTCTCTTCTTAAACAACTTCAATCGCTTTTTTTCTCTCTGTCTCTTTGGCTCTCTCTGTCTCATATATATCAACAAATAATATTTGTACCTTTTTTTGTTTGTTTGTTTTTTTACTTTGTTGTTATATCCTTATACATAATCGTTTTCAGAAGCTATATAAATCTATCAGATACTCTAATTTCGGTGAATAATATCTCTTTCATGGTGCTATTGTTGTTGCTTTATGTGATCTTTTGGTATGGATTTGCCACACTCTTTTAAAGAATGGTTGAGGATCCTCTATGTGGTGTTTGCTTTCTGCTCTGCTCTCTGTCTGGGTGCTCTTAAAGGTTCCCCTTCCTCTCTTTCCTTCTACCTTTTAAGTTCTATGTAGTTTTTTTTTTTTTTTTTAACATTTTTGTGTTTGGGGTATATTTTGTTTGGTACTTTCTAATTATCTTTCTGCTGATTATTTTTTTTTTTCATGTGAATTTGATTATGGGTTGTTGATTCTTACATTGGTTTTGCAATAAATGTTGTAGGTTTACTTGTGGGTCCTATTGCTGCTCTGATACTGGTAATAGGGAATGTTGGGGTAATTCTTAGTCTGTTTCCTTCACATGCTGCCTGGACAGTTTACAGCCTAATAAAGTAACTACCTTTCATAACTTTTTTGAATTTTGATTGTAAATTTTGGTGATTATGATAATATGGGTTTGTGAATTTTTAACCTGATAAGGTAACTGGTGTGGTGATTACAGGACTAATAGATTTGACTCACCACTTAAAGTTGCTATCTTGGCTGGTTTACCAGCCTTGTTTGGTTTATGGTTGGGTCTAAGCATTGCTGGGAGTGTTCTTGTGGGGGTGGGGTATGGATTCTTCACTCCATGGGTTTCTGCTTTTGAGGCCTTCAGAGAGGACAATGAGTCCAAGAAATTCATACACTGTATTGTGGTAAATTTTTGGACTTTGCCTTTTTTGTTTGAGTTTTCTCTCTGATTCAGCACCCACTGTTGGCTTTTGGGTTTTGTTTCTTTTTCTTTTTGTTTGACCAAGTTCATACCTACTTTATTTCGATGAATACAAAGGACGGAACATGGGGCACCATTAAAGGAAGTTGTACAGTGGTTAGAGATTTTGCAGACATATGTTACCATTCATACCCACTTTACCTGGAGGAGTTGCGGGAATCCCCTGCTTCAAATGAGCTTCGAGCTCTTAGGTAATGGTGATGTAATTCATCATATTAACTATAATCTTATTACCTTTGCAATTAAGAAAGAAAACCATGTATATTTATTTTGTTGCTTAGTGTGGGAGTATCTTTTTATTAAATCTTGAAATTAGTAGGTTCATTAGCTAGGGCTGAGAAAAAATTGGAGGCCCTGCCTGGCCAAGGGTGGGGTGCTTAATATGATTCTTTGACTTAGTTGATGAGCTAAGCTCTACCTTCTTTGGAACACAAATTAAAATTTAACAAATATTGGGTGGTTGAGACCATCCTTGGTGAAAGCAGCAGTTCTTTCAGAACTAACTCTCTCGATATATCTTGCAGGTTAATTCATGTACCTGCATGCATCATTGCTGGGTTAATGGGGCTAATGGTGGACATTCCTCTTTACACTGCAATTGCTGTTGTGAAGAGTCCATATATGTTGTTCAAGGGCTGGTTTCGACTGATACATGATCTAATTAGCCGAGAAGGCCCATTTCTTGAAACAGCTTGCATCCCCATTGCTGGTTTGACAATCCTTTTGTGGCCAATTTTTGTAGTGGCGAGTATCTTAATAGCGATTTTTTCAAGCATTTTCATTGGATTGTATGCTTCAGTTATAGTATATCAGGTTTGTGGATACTTTAATATATTCCTCTGTAATTTAACCTATGCCTTTTGCTGCAACTAAACTAACCCTTTAACCTTCTTGTGGATGAAGGAAAGATCTTTCCGGAGAGGTTTAGCTTATGTGATTGCAATGGTTGCTGAATTTGATGAGTACACGAATGATTGGCTCTATCTTCGAGAGGGGACTGTCCTTCCAAAGTAATCATTTTTCCCTATCATTCTCCCATGTTTTGTATTGATGCTATTAAGCTAAACTTTTAGAACTTCAATTTTCTTTTCTCTTTTCAATTTTTAACAGTAAGAATCACGTTGCTTGCAGCCAGGCCCCTGTATCGAAAGAAAAGTATTGCTCAATCATCCGAGTTTTCTTTTAGAGGGAATCATGTGGCTGTAGGCAAAATCAATTCTGTTTCCACAGAAGCACCTGCAATGCTTATGCCAAGCTTAGCTAATTCAAGATCAGTTATAGAGACCATACAAGAAGTAAAAGTGGTACAGGTATGCTTCAATATTGTGTGGCAGGCGTGGACTTTTTTCTGATTTTATTCTATATTATGAGTCAATTATTCAATAGTTTAGATCCATCAGATCCATCTAGATGTATATATTACACAATGTTTGACTTTAGCTTTCAAACAAATATAATTGAGCTTTAATTTTGTTTTTTATATATGTTCAATTTATTTCCACCAGTATATATATACACAATAATATATTCTTTCTAATCTCACAACCTTTGAGATAACAATATACATCATTTTCCTGCCACCCGCTAATAATATTTTTGGGATATGTATGAATTGTTAATTTCACAGGCCAGATTACATGGTGCAGGTTCTATTTGTGTACAATAGTATATAAAATTATATTAATGAGTCATCTATTGAAATGTCCAATTGTAAAATCTTCACAAAGACTATGTTAATTATTAAAATAAAGAAGAAAGTTGTAATAATATATACTCTACCTCATCTTGATAAAGCTTGACCTTTAGAGAATATGACTTTGACTACTATGAAATCTGGTCATAGGAAAGGAACTCTACACTCTAACTTATAGTATTTTGCTATTTTAGAGATAGGGAACTTAAAAATAACTTTTTACCCAAGAATATTGTTTGAACATTAGCGATGTTATTTATTCTTAGAAGAATTATACCCAGAGAGTCTCTTTGACCAGTAGTGCCAATTTTAACAGGCTCAAAATCATCAAAGTGTTTATAGTTGGTAAATAAATAAGTGTCCTCAAAATTAAAATTGGCAGAGACATCTTTCTGAATTATAAAAAAGTTCTTTCGCAACTTGCCCTTTTGCTTGTACTATTTGATGACAAATGAAATAATTTATTGTATTTTTTTCTCAATGCAACAGATTTGGGAAAGTATGGTGAGGTATTGTGAAATGAGGGGCAGAGAACTTTTGGATGCTGATGTAATAACAACAGCTGACCTCTATGAATGGTTGCCGGCAAAGAATAGCGATGAAGCAGCCATTATTAGTGTTGGCTTGCCTTGTTATTCTTTCTTGCAGGCTCTTCTCAATTCCATCAAAGCCAATTCAGGTGGTTTGTTGCTGCTTGATGGTGTTGAAGTAACCTACTTCAATAGACCAAAGGAAAAATTGTTGGATTGGTTCTTTAATCCTGTAATGGTCCTAAAGGAACAGATTAGGGTCATAAGATTGGGAGAGGATGAAGTGAGGTTCTTGGAAAAAGCAGTTCTGTTCGGAAGCAACACACAACGCATGGAAGCATGGGAAAATGGAAGTTTAGCACCTCAAGATGCCCTCAGAGCTGCTCAAATCCAGGGTATTAGTAGAAGGTATGAACTATTTCTTTCATTTCAACTCCACGTAATTAGAGAAGCAAAACTTTCCATATATTTATATTTTATGTCTATAAGTTCACATTTCTTAGCAACTGATTCTTTGTTTGATTGTAATGAAATTATAGAAAAAAACAATGAAAATTTGGAATCTCCGTAATTTCACAGAAATCAAATGGAGAGAATTTCTGATTTCACATTACTGTCTTTTATGGACCTTAAGAGTTAGGGTTCTGGCTAATTTAAGAATCAAGGAAACTTTGATTTTCCTTTTGGCTATAAACCAATATGATTGCTTATGCTGCATTGTACATCTGAGAAAATGGAGTATGCTGTCCCCCTCCCCCTCTTCTTTTTTCCCAAGCACTGGAAACTTTTCTGTCAAATGTTGCCGTGCCAATGAAGAAAATAGAATTATCACTTATATGATGTAGAATTTGAAACAGCTTTTTAACATGAAACCCAGAAGTGGAAATGGACTCATTGACAAGCAACTGAATTTTATCTTTAGTTATGTTAAGAGAAATTTTCTAATCCTATTTCTTCTTCTTTTATAATGTTCTAAAGATATATATCCTTTATGTATTCTAATAGTGTATGTGTTTGCAGGATGATTGGAATGATAAGAAGCGTATCAAAGTTCCCCACTTACAGAAGAAGATTCCGTCAAGTTGTGAAGGACCTGATCACTTATTCCCTAGAGAAGGAGCATTGCAGCAGATCAACTTCATTAAGATCAGTTGTCTCCGTTTAAGATGAAGAACTTCAACTTAGTGTCTTTTGCTCTTTTGTAAAAAATTAAAAATGCTTTTAGTTTGTGAATTCTTTAGGTTGTCAATTGCTGTAAAAATATATTGATCGAGGTTGAAATCGAATCAATTTATACCGCACAACCATTATGAACACGACCTTGAAAAAAAAAAAAAAAAAAACCCGTAACACACGCCCTTAATGGGTAATAGATAAGAGCATAAAGCAGCCGTAAATCTGTTTACATAGGTATTGAACGTGATAAATTGCTTAGAGCCTAGTAATTCAATTAGTTAGCCCCTTTTTTAGAATATTTAGGGTTTAAAACTTCAAATCCACTCTCACTACTTGTAACTATCGAATTATTTACCACCGCACATTCTTGGTGTGGTGGTCACTTCACAAGTATAAGTGTTTATAGGATGTGGGGGGCAATAGCGGGGTTCAGGCCAAAATGGCCAAATGGCCATAAAATCCTAAATATATAGTTAGTAGTTCTAGTTATCAAACTATATTATTTACTAGCATCTCAAGTCTAAAAGACTCGATTTTGGCCTATAAATCGAGTCTCAGGACTCGATTTTCATGGTCTAATCATTTCTGATGTGGCATATTTTCCACATGGTCACATGAAAATCGAGTCTCTAAGACTCGATTTGTAAACCATATAAAGCTCAAAGCAGCACCCAGAAGAACCCAGAGAGAGAGAAAAAAAAAAAAAACTGATGGAGAAGAACCCAAGTTGCACAGCGGACTGCGCTGCCTAGCCTAGGTCGCGCACGGCCAGGCCGCGTGCGCCATGCGCAACCCAAGCCAAGCCGAGCGCGACGTGCGTGACCTAGGCCTCGGTCGTGCATGGCCAGGCCGCGCGTGCCGTGCGCGACCCAGGCCGACCGATCCAGGTTCTTCTCCTTTTTTTAAAAAAAAAATTTTTTTAATTTTTTTTTTTTTAATCTCTGGATTCTTCTCTAATACATTCTGGGCAGTTCGCCTCTCTCATCTGATCTGATTCTTTCTCTTTTGATCTGATTGTTGTATTTCTTAAAAAATAAATTTGTGTATTTTGGCTTGTACGTGAGAGTTGAAATTTTTTTAAATTTTTTTGGTTTATAAATCGAGTCTTAGAGACTCGATTTCCAAGTAGGAAAAAAATGCCACATCAGATCATGAAAATCGAGTCTCTTAGACTTGAGATGCTAGTAAATAATATAGTTTAGTAACTAGAACTACTAACTATATACTTAGGATTTTATGGCCATGTGGCCATTTTGGCCCGGGTTCAAGTTTCTAGGAGGGAGTTTCACATATATATACACTTAGATTAGGCTAGAGTAGAAATTCTATCTTGTAAAAAAATAAAAAAATAAAAACTATCGAATTATTTATAAAAAAGGAAAAGGAAAAAAGAAGAAGAAAAGAATGTGATAAACTAAGCTGGTCTTTTGCAATTCCAAAGAATATGTATAGAGGAAGGAATTTATTCCATCTTTACTAATTTTACTTATAATAATTTAAAGTGGGGAAAGAATCATTAAAAAATAAAGACTTTAAGGGTAGTTAATTCTTTACACTTCCCTGCATAAATTCGTATACAAGTTGCTGGAGCTGAGGCCATGTCTTTTTCTTTTCTTTTTTGGGAGAAAACGATGGAAATGATCTTGAAACATCAATTTTGACAAAAAGGGAAGCACTACAGCTATAATGATAGGGCTGGGATGGCTTTACCTATGGTTAACCCCTACCTCAAATCTAAAAAAAATGGTTAACCCCTACCTCTCGTAACATTTATTTGTAGGCAACTAAAAAAATGCTACGTACCCCAATAATCATTCGTTCTGGTTACTTACTCCACTAGTAACAAACATTTATTTGCAGGCCACTAAAAAATCTGTTCCAATAATCATTCGTTCTGGTTACTCACTCCACTAGTAACAAACGCCATGATTTTTTTTTTTTTTTTTCATTCATCTATTTTAGTATAAAAATATATATTTTTTCTATTTTACATAACTATTTTTAAAAACACCCTACATCGGATTAATTATTTTACACTATATTTTCATTAAAATACAATTTATTTATCAATTTTTTATTATTCTCTCGAATCATATCTCTCTCTTCCTCGACCAACCGCCCTTATCAACTAAACCATCAAGCTTGAAGCCAAATAAGTAGGAAAAAAAAAAAAAAACCGGTCAAATGGCTCAAAGCAACACCAAAACAAAACCCACACATTTTATTATCAATACTAACAAACCCACAAAGTTCTCAAATATCAAATACCTAAATCAAATCAGATTTATTCAATTCATGCCTTTGTTCAATTCCGTTAAAAAAAATTACCATTAAAGATGCAATTAACTAAAAAAAAAATTTTAAAAAAATTCTCACATCAAAAACCTATAAAATATTTTTATTAATTTTATAGACTTTTTTCACGTGAAAATAATTTTTTTAATGGTAATTTTTTACCAAAATTGGACAAAATGTCTAAGTTAAATAAATTTGAAACTTAACGAAAGTAAAATTAGAGGACTAAATGAATTTTAGTCAAATTTTGATAGTATAGTTTGCATTTTAGCCACAATACACACACACACACACACACACACAAAAATGAACGGTTATTATGTATTACTATAACAACATTGAATAGTTAGACAACTTTAGCTTAACTGCGATGTGGAAGATTTTTGAGATAAAATGCGTAAAACTGACTACTTAACTGCAAGTGCTCTAATGCTATATATAAAAATAAAGAAAAAAAATTTAATTTTTTAATTTTTTAATTTTTTTTTTACAACAGTTAAATTCACAAGTTTTTATTAAATCAATCACTTACACCACTTTATGATTTACTATTATTAACTTACCACTATGATAGTTATGAAATATTTTGTTTTCATTTTGTGACTCATATAATTGGTTTCAAAAGTAATATTCTTTCTTGCCTTAGTTTAATAGTTATTAAGAGTCTTGTAACTCAACTTGTTGGCATTTTCTAGTATTTATAACTGAAAGGGCTCGGATTTTTGTGTTAAAAACACATGAGCTTGTTTAGACCCCAAATTTTAAATTATGGCTAGATTGCTTCTACTCTTACTTAATCAAAGTGTAGAACAAGAGTAAATGTGCGCAATGAACCGATAACTACTCTAGTGCATAAATATGAACAACAATAATAAATGTAAAGCACAAGAGTAAGGAAAGAGAAATGTAACCACAAGATAATACCGAGACGTGTTATCGAAGAGAAAATTGAAGAACTCAGTGAAAAACTTCTCCACAACTCTCTAAGTCGAAATCGATACACTAGAGAATAAAGTTGGAGTACATAAATAACAAAAGACCCTTTAAGTCTAGTCTACCAATGTACTTGAGCCCTCCAAATTCTTGCTACTAACGGACTTCTTGGAGTCATGTCTTCTCTAACTTTCTGAATCCCACAATATGCCCAATTGCATCCGCCAAGCCTCACCGGCTTCTTTTGGCAAATCTCCAATGCTTCCCAAGTTCCAAAACACTCACTACACTCTGAATAGGTGTGGTTTGTGTTTGGATACAAATCTCTTCTCAAGGTATGACAATGGGAGAGGAAATGAGAAGATACTACAATGATTTCTCCCTAAGGAAGAGTAGCTCTCTCTCTAAAAGATGGGTGTGTTGTGTTGTAGAAAATCTATCTAGGGTTTTTTTCTTTGAAGAGTCTTTCATACTTTTGTGGGTAACGAGGATATATATAGTATGGGTGAAGGGTAAGAAAGTCACACTTAAAATCCTCCAGGCAGAATGTTTCGCGGGTACTTCGCGGGTTGGCCCTTCTCGTGAGATAGTTGCGAAATTAACAACTTGGCACAACTCTTCAACTTCCAGCATATGCTTCTCACGTGCCCTTTTTTGCGTGAACTTTACTTGCGAACTTCTTGCGAGTTAGTCGCGAAACTGTACTGATTCTTCATTTCATACTCGATTCTTCACCAACTTAATACTAAACCTAATACAATAAAATCCTACAAAATACAAGGAATAAAATTAAAACAATTACAACACTTTTTGTCATAAAATAAAACCAACATAAAATATAGTTATAAATCACAACTTTACAATAACAAAAATATCAATTATTTAAATCCTTCCTTGTTGCAGCTATTAAATTATAAATAAATAAATAAATAAAAAGATTTATAATCATGTTTTTATTTATATATTTGGGCTTTGGGAGCTGATCTCAATTAGAGCCTATTTTGGTTTTTGTAAATATTATTTCTCTTTTCAAGTCTTTTCTTTGACTGTTCTTCCCCGACGGTTTCTAGCCCTAGCAATGAGAAGTTCTTTTCATGTTTATAGTTCACATGTGTAGGTTCGTAGTCTTGTAATTTTTGGTAATTTATTTGTATATTATTTATTTAAAAACAATACAATTTTTAATAATTTTTATGTTAAATATATTACTAAAAATTAGCTTATTTTGAAAAAAAAAAATCTAAAAATTAAATTATTTGTAAAAGAAGTTGAGACAAAAAGCATGTTAAATATATGACTAAAAATTAGCTTATTTTGAGAAAAAAAAAATCTAGAAGTTAATGGTCCGTTTGGTACATAAACTTAAATATATATTTTTAGTTTTTAAATAACATTATACGTATATTTTTACATTTTTTCACTAATATATATTTTAAAAAAAAATAAAAACTGTTATTTAATTACCCGTATCAAATGAGTTCGATCTAAATTATTTATAAAAAAGTTAGGGACAAAAATCTAATTAACAAAAAAAAACAAAAAGTTTTTTTAGCCTTTTCCCAGACACTCGTATGTCAGAGCCGATCTCTCAGTTGTCGGTTGGCACCTCAACAAGTCAGCACTCAGCATCACGCTTAATTTGGATTTCCTCTGTCACTGCTCATTGCCATGTGCAATGAATGAGAGAAGACATCTTGTCTTATGCTATGCTTACATAATTAAGCAATAAGCTTTTTTTCGGCCCAACATTTTGCATTTAGGCATGGCACCTCTTGCTTATCTCAGCCATCTCTATTCAGATGAATGGATTAATCCATAGTCATTAGTCTTTCTTACGTGGAATATTCTAAAAGAAAGGGTTTGTGGATATATGATACTAGTAAAAAAAAAAAAAAAATTTTAATTAGATACATAGGGTAAAAAGGATGAAGATTTTGAATAACAAATAGAAGAGTGTGAGATTAATAATAGAAAAATTATTATTTGAATGGCTGATATAGTGATCCTTCAACAAGCATGCAACTTATATGAAACTTCAAAAGAAATTTGGGATATATATATATATATATATATATTGAAGATGAAATGCTCAAACTGATTTTACAAAAAGACACAAAATTGAGATATTATTTACCAATTTGAAACAAATTAAAAGAAAGGACAATCGTTCTCTGATTTTTATGTTGAAGTGTCTTGGGATTAATTAGTTTAGCCCTCATGGAACCCAAATGTACAGTGGCTGTTGAGTTGTATTATCAGTATAGAGAGGAAACATGCATGTCTTGTTTAATTTTTAAGGCATTGCAAGATGATTTTGAGTTAGTGAGAGCTTTCCATTCTTTATCGTACTACTTATCCTTTTGTTGATGATGTTTCATTTGAGTTGATGGCAGAAGAAACATGAAGGGGCATTATTATTCACAAGAAAATGGAAGATGAGTTTGTAATTATTGCCAGTGTCAGACAACATTCTAAATACTGTGTTCAATCTTCGAATCCTTATGCCAATAACCAAGGAAGTCTCCTGCGATAATTATCAAGGAAACTATAGGACATTACTGTTGTTGAATGCAGGTATTGTCACAAGCTTGGACATATGAAGGTTACTTGACCTATGTTCAAAAGAAGATATAATTACCGTAGAGAATAATGCTAAAAACACAAAAAATTACACAATTTTTGTCGCAACTCGTCTACGTGGTGAGTTGTGAGTGGTAGAGAAAAATTGTGATCACAACTCCACCTCACAACTTGTCACATGGGCAAATTATGCAAAAGTTGTGTGATTTGTTATACTCTTAGCATTATTCATACAAAGGTGCGATTATACCAACTAATGCACCGAATCCATTAGAACTCTGCAGCAGCTACACCCAACCACTACACTACACTCTAAAACCTCTGTTACTACTTTCCAAAACTCACCATCCCACTTTGACCATTTGTGATTGGTTAGAACCACGACCCGAAAGCAGATACGAATATGGTTAAGGATAAAACCCCACCACCACTATGGTTTCTACTTTCTAGTCATAAGCTGGAGACTAGAAAGATGTCATCTCTTAAATTTCCATAAATCATGTGTTCTTATATATGTATTGCCTGGAAGTCAAGGTAGCTGTAGTCATGGATCATGGTCTTCCTTAGACTCGGGTACCCATTAGTGAATCTACCACCCCATCACCCATAAGCAACTTAATCATTTTCTTTGTTAATGTGTTAACGTACAAATCTTACCATTTGGAGCAACACACCATTCCTTATGTCATAAGTTGGGAGGAATATAATGTCCTAACTTGTGGGTAACCTATAGCCTATTTTCAACCTACATGTACAAGCTAATTTAGAACCCACTTAGGTCGGTCCAATCCTAAGTATGCATGGAATAATTGCATGTGTTTGGTCTTTATTTGCCTTTGTTTGAACCTTGTTTGCTATGAATGAGCCCAAGCTCAACATTTGGGTTCATCATGATTATAAAATCTGTTGTTTGAACATTGTTTGCTATGGATAAGCCCAAGCCCAACATTTGGGCCCATCATGATTACAAAATTCGTTACTATGTGCATGTAGATTAAGGATTTATTAGGATAATCATCAAAGACCAACAAGGGTCTAAGGCAAAGCTGAAGCCTAGGCAATTTCAATCAAAGACAAGGAATTCCAGTCAAGATTCAAGCCCACCAAGTTGCAAATCTCAAGCTTAGAAGATTCAAGCCCAAGTATTCCCAACGATCCAAGAGGAAGCAAACGAAGCCCACAATCGACCTCAAGAAATTTCTCAACACCCTTGTCTCAAGCTATGTTCAGTTGATGGAAGACATTAATGTCATATGTCAAAACAGCTGCACGGTTAAGGGTCTGAACAAGCATCAGGCCCACACCCAAGTGGAAGGCCCAAAAGACCCAAGCGGGTGAAGAACAAAGCACGGAGGATTGGACCAATAAACAATTCTACAAAATTGGGTTCAGGTTTATGTATATTTGAGTTTTATTTTTTATTTTTTTATTAGAGTTTTATTTATTTATTTATTTTTCTAATGATACCAAGAAACAATTCTCCAAAATTGGGTTCAGGTTTATTTATATGTGAGTTTTATTTTTTATTTTTTTTATTAGAGTTTTATTATTTTTTTTTAATTTTTTTATTCTAATGATTTGATAGTTGGGGAGAAGCTTTCAATCTTAGACATTTTCAATGAAAACACCAAAACGTGTCAGATGAGCTACAACTATAAGGGTCTTGGCAATTAGGGTGTTTAGTTTGGATCCGGAGCCTCTCTATTTCCCTTTGAAATGGAGAGTGTCCATTTTCACGGACAGGGTCATTTTGAAAACCATTAAGGGTAAAAAAACGTGTCACGTCATAACTTAACCCAAACCACACTTAACTATGTTTAAACACTTAAACTAGAGGCTCTTTAACTCAATCGGACAAACCAAAGTTTCTCTCTCACCAAACCCATATGAATTTTTCAAACTCTCTTTCTCACTCTCTTCTCCAAGGTTCGACTTTCTCTCTCGCCCCACCGTCACGATGCCACTAGTACCACCTGTGCCAAGGCTACGATTTGATCAAGCTTTTAACTCAGCTCCTCGCTCAGTTCCTTGCTCACCACATAGATTGAAATCCTTAACCCACGAACTCAGCTCCTTGCTCTCATGAATTCAAGCTCATGGGTCATGACTCATGAGGCATACACTGGATTCAAGCTCAATCCATCACCCATGAACTCAACTCCTCGCTCACCTCACACTACAGGTTTCCAAATTTCTGGGTAAGTTTCTGGGTTTTTAAATTTCTTTGTAAAGTTTTTAAATTTCTTTTCAGTTTCTGGGTTTCTAAGTACTTTTGTTCTTCACTTGAAAGCTTATCAAGTTTACTAAAATTGTCTCCTACAATCGCTAGGTTACTCTGCTTTCTCTTGGCAATGGTGCTCTTGATTTCTTTTCAAGCATTGTCTCGTTTATGGGTGTAGGTACATGTGATGTTGGCCTTAATACAATACTAGGTGGTGCTTCTTTTGTAACGTGTGTTGTGGTTGGAATCATAAGCATTTCAAGGGGCTGAAGAGTGGTTCGAGTACACAAGTCTGCCTTTATTAGAGATGTTTGTTTTTTACTTTTGGTTCTTGTGTTTTTGCTTGTTATATTGATTCAAGAGGAAATTGATCTGTGGAGTACAATTTGTTTTTCTTTAATGTATGTTGTTTATGTGATAGCACAAGGGTGCAAATGCTTTTTAGTTTTGGAAGATCAGAGAGCACAAGGGTTTTTATTTTATAGCTATTTTCTTTAGTGGGTCTTTTTTAGTTTCAAGGATTTTAGTATTTTGCTAATACTATTTGTTGTTGTTTTTCATGATTTTGGTTAAAGAGGCAACAGAGTAGAGGCTACAGGAAGAGAGAGAAGATGCTGCTCATTTGCTTGGGGCTGTCTTTGGTGATAAGTGGGATGCTACTCTGCTTGATGCTTCTTTTGGTTGGCTAAATAGGTGGGGGGAAAATGGGTCATTAGGTGGGTAGGTATTAGCGGGAAAAGGCCATAATTTTGGTGTATGTTGGTAGTGTTAAGTTCTAAATGTTTAGAACAATTAGCAAATCGTGAACATAAACTTGTCTAGATATAGATCTTAGAGTCTATAAATATTATTAGACAATACTCAAGGTGATTCAAGTCAAGATTCAAGAACATACAAGCTGCAGGAAGAAGATTTCATAATCTGACTGGTTCGATCGATCGAAAGACAGGCTCGATCGATCGAAAGTCGTATCTGTAGAATTTTAATTAAACCCAAACAGCAGTTCAAATCCATTAAGGATTAGGGTTTCTAATCTACTTCTCCCAGTATATAAAGGAAACCCTAAGCATGTTTTTATGTGACTTTTCAGAGAGAAAAGAGTGTGCCTCTTTTGTATTTAGGGTTTTGTTCCTGAAAAGCTCTCTTATGTCTTCTACCAGTATTATTCCTTGAAGAATCTCAAGATCCGGTGTTGTAGAAGTTGCTGCCTTCTCTTGTCATCAAAGGTGTTGATGATCTAAACCTTCAAGGGTGGTCTTGGAGTCACAAACAGGAGAGTTTGTATTGCTAAACCTTTGAGTGAGATCTCAAAGTTACAAATGGGGGTGTTTGTGTTTTGCAAATGCCAAAGAAAGAAGGAGTTTATGGATTCGGAGCTTGCACGTGGTTATGTCAGTAAGTTCTACTGGTGGGTAGCAATAAGAAGTTGAGCGTGGGGGCTTGTAAATCTTATTGTATGAACTTCGATTCTTTCTAGTGGATTTGCTTTTTACCTTGAGGATAGCTAGGTTAAATCCTCCTCAGGTTTTTACCGGTTTGGTTTTCCTGGGTTATCATATCGTTATGTTATTTATCTTTCCGCTGCTATGCATGATATGATTGTTTGATTGTGATAACCTAGACTTGTAATTTGGACTAAGTAATCACTTGGCTAATTACCTAGGTTAATCTGATTGTGGTTTTAAGGGGTCTAAAAACTAACAGGTAGGTTTTGGCAGAATGTTTGTGTTGGTATGTATTAGTGGGAAAATGCCTAAATTTTGGTGTAATTCTCTTTGTAATCCGAGACTTTAGCAATGAAGCATGGTGTTTTTAATTAATCTATGACTTGTATACCAATTTATTGCATTGTTATGAAGTGTTTGTGCCTTGTGCACTCAACATCAAAGCAGTTTGAACAGTACCTTAAAAGGCTTGTTTGTGATATTATTGGGAACCATAAGAAAGAGGGAAATTGATCTACTCCTAATACATCTGAAATCTTCTGTAGAAAACAACAACTATGCAGAAACACAAATAGTAATTATGCAGAAACAGTAATTATGCAGAAACACAAATAGTAATTATGCAGAAATTACAATTTGTAGAAACAATAATTATGCAGAAAAACATAAAAATTTCTACAGCAACAAATAATTATGCAGAAATTAACACCATGCAGAGATACATCAGACATGCAGATCACTGTCAGTTGGTAACAAAAGGAAATTTATGGATGATTATAACTTAAATCTTAAAGTAAGAAAATTACAAAACTAGAACACTTGGTCACAAATGTGGCTAAGTTTGAACATTTGAATGTGACCAAATGTGACTAAGTTTTGGACCATCAAAACTCCAGTCCTAAACTAGGAAAATTACAAAACAAGAGCACTTAATCTCAACATGTGTCATAGATTATAAAATATGATCCTAAACTAGAAAAATGGCTTGACTTTATGAACCATCTCATTCCATCCACTTGTCATTGGAGCCTACAACGCTTGATATACTCTCTAAATGTGATGCTAATGCAACACTTGCTGATGAGCCTCCTTGATGTGATACAGAACTTGTAGAAGCTGATGACAAAAAAAACCAATTACACATTACATATATTACAAGCTTAGCATTAAAATTATCAAATCATGTATCTAAACTATTATTAATATCAAAGTAAAATATATAATTGTAAATATCTTTACCATTAAAAGTTGTGTAAAACTAGTAATATTTCCAGAAGAGATATCCTCAGTTTTCTTTTGTGCCATGATGTCATGTGCATATATTTCCTATAAAAATTGTACTAGTTTAGCAACAATAATAGTATACTATATTAATGTGTAAAAATAAAATATAATGATGAAAATAAGGATAATTTAGAAGATTATCTCCTGCACTTTTCTTTTCCTTGTTTGCTTTTTTGATGTGCCTTCCTTTGGTTTCGACATCTTTTCTATCCATGATTTCGTCCTACGCATTTTATTATGATAAAATCTCCCTTTTCTTTATCCTTTTTGGTACAATCATAATCGAAGCACATAATTGATCTTCTTTGTCTGTAAAATCGGTGGAAGGCCTAATGATGTCTTCTTCTACCTTAGCTTTGCAATTCCTAAGGTCACAAAGTTTTTTTTTTTTTTTTTCAAATACGCAATTGCTAAGCTTACAATATTATGGCCATCTTTAGGTTCACGCGCCTCATTTACCAATTGAATATTTTTTGAACATAAATCTCGATACCGATCTACATATTCTAGTCGAGTATCCAGCTTAATGTTATGTGTTGTGCACTTTTTTCCGCTTCCATCTTTTGCATCTCTTCTCCACCTCTTCATGATATATCTATTAGGAATCAACTTGATATCTAATACATCAAGAACTTTCAAACCATGCCTACATAAAATACTAAATGACTCAAAATTTCTGCAACTACAAGATAGAGTTTCATCTAATGGATTCCACATGACTTCATATTCCATATTGATTGAAAACTCTAACCACATAACTATATGTTTGACTCACATTGCGTTCTAGGATGGAAGTGCCATTACCTCTTCAACTTTTGTCTAAAATAAATCAAACAACGTAGGCGTGTACACTGTTGCTACTTGGTTAAGCATAGGAGAGCTTTTGAGCTTCAATCTTGGAAATTTATGTCTAGAGTTGTATTCTGATTCTAACTCCTTATCTCGTTTTTTATTGACAACTCTTTCAAAATGAGTGAAAAACTCTACTATATTAAGATTAGTTCGCAAGCAATCCTTCAAGTCAGCATTGAAACTTTCACTAAGCTGGGTTGTCTTCATTTTGCAATGAAAGTTCTCTTAACATATGCTTGGACCCATTTTTCCTTTAATTTAAATAGATCAATTAGCCATTTATTTTCACGAACATCGTAATTATCTAGCATTTCATTCCAAGCTGTAAGAAACTTATCTTCACCATCATACTCATAGATACATGCTAAGAAATCATCGTTAAATTGAGACTCATTTTTTAGTAAATGACCCAAGTGTTTCTCAGCATTCTGCCACATATGCCAACTATACAATGCATGATATGTTTTAGGCATGACCACTTTTATTGTAGCTGACATTGTTGCATCTTGATCTGTGAAAATAGTGATTGGCTTCTTTTCAAACATTGCTTCTAAGAAGGTCTCAAATAACCATACAAAAGATTCAATCGTTTCATCATATAAAAGCACACCTCCAAATACAACAGTTTCTCTATGGTGATTGAGATCCAAAAATACTCCAAGTGGCCTTGCATCTTTATTTGTACTATACGTTGTATCAAATGTTATTACATCACCGAAGTGGCTACAATCAATGATCATTCTTGCATCAGCCCAAAAGATATTAGTAATCAACTCTTCATAGTCCAATTGAGTCACGAAATAATATGAAGGATTTTCCTTAAGTTGACGCCTGAAATATCATCCCAAGCTAGCAGCTTCCCTATGCTCCATGTCTCTCTGTCGCTTAGTGTGTAAATAGTTTTTATGATCTTGCTTGGTAAAACCAAGATTATTATATCCACCAACTTGCTTACTAAGAAGCTCATATGATTATTATATTTCCTTCTCCATAGATTCCTTCTTGGACCTCCTCCAAGATGTATTTGGTTTCGTCTTCCTCGACGCACCTTAGGTAGGGCATGGAAAAGCCCCTTTTTATACAGAATGTCATTTAGGATTGTGAACCTAGCTGCTTGCTTCTTGACCTTCCTCGCTTTGTCCGTGTCTACTGGGAGGTGTCCATCTCGTAGGAAAGAGAGGATTCAATTCATCCAACCATTTTGGTTTTGGATCATGAAAGTGTGGATTTCTTCAATACTTGGATGCCTTTGCACTTCCATTTTCAAATCAGGCGACTCCATTCCTTCCTCTGACGATGCTTGCCTTAACACCTAGTCTGCTTCTGAGTTTTGGCTTCGGGGGACTTGTATGAAGTCCACTTGGTTGAACTCTTGGACCAATTGGTTTGTCAACTTGAGGTATTTATGCATCCTGCCCTCTTTTGCTTCATATTCTCCCCTTATTTGTCTTATCACTAGCTTGGAATCGCTTTTAAGGAGTATGCTTTTGGCTTCTAAGGCTTTCCTAGTCTTGAGTCCTATTAGTATGGTTTCGTACTCTGCTTCGTTGTTGGTAGTGAGGAATTGAAGCTGTACTCCATACTTAAGGGTTTCCCCTTCAAGAGTGTTGATGACAACCCAAACTCCTCCTCTTTTCTGAATTGACGAGCCATCTGTTAGTATTGTCCAGCTTTCTTATCCATCTTGTGTTTTTTCGTTGTATGATAGGGTGAACTTGGCAATGAAGTTTGCCAATGCCTAAGCTTTGATGGCTGTTCTGGGTTAGTATTTGATGTCGAATTGACTCAGCTCGATCACCCATTGCACTACCTCCCTACCGCTTCGGGCTTATTCATTGCTTTCTTTATGGGTTGGTCCGTCATCACCAGAATGGGGTTCGCCTGAAAGTAGGGACAAAGCTTACGTGAAGCTACAATTAAGGTGAAGACAATCTTTTGCATGTGTGGATATCTTGCCTCAGCTCCTTGGAATGCTTGACTCACATAGTAAATAGGGAGCTGTATTCTATTTTCTTCTCGGATTAGTGTTGCACTCACGGTTGTGGTTGATACTGCCAGGTATAGAAACAAATCTTCCCTTTCCTTTGATGGGCTGAGGAGGGGAGGACTGCTTAAATAGCGCTTCAGCTCCTGGAAGGCTTCTTCGCAATCACTCATCCAGGCAAAAGCCTACTTCAAAATTTTGAAGAAGGGTAAACATCTGTCTGTAGCTTTTGAGACGAACCTGTTGAGAGCAGCGATCCACCTTGTTAGTGTCTGTACCTCTTTCATTGTCTTTGGAGAGGTCATTTCCAGTATGGCTCGTATCTTCTCTGAGTTGGCTTCTATTCCTTGCTGAGACACCATAAACCTGATGAATTTTCCTAATGATACCCTAAAAGTGTATTTGCTAGGGTTTAACCTCATTTGGTATTGCCTGAGGGTTGCGAAGATCTCTTTAAGGTCATCTAAGTGTGTGTCCTCTTCTTTGCTCTAGATGAGAATATCGTCAACATACACCGCATTCTTTAGCCCAAAGAGCATCACTTTGTAGCAGTAAAGACCTTGACTGGTGATGAAGGAAGTCTTCTCCTGGTCTTCTTCCGACATTTTGATTTGGTTATACTTGAAAAGGTGTCCATAAAAGTGAGGAGCTTATGCCTGGCGGTGGAGTTCACAAGCTGGTCAATTTTTGGCAACGGGAAGCTGTCTTTAGGGCAGGCACTGTTCAAGTCGATGAAGTCCACACACATCCTCCACTTCCCATTTGCTTTCTTCACTAAGACGACATTGGCCAGCCAGCTAGTCAGGGTAGTAAACCTCTCAGATGAAACCAGTTGCAAGTAGCTTATCCACTTCGTCCATGATGGCCTTGTTACGTTTAGGGGCAAAGACTCGTCGTCTTTGTTAAACAGGCTTCCTTTTAGGATTGACATTCAGACGATGCTAAATAACTTTCGCCGCTATGCCGGGCATATCCTCGTGACTCCTTGCGATAATAACTAGGTTCTCCTTAAGAAACTGTACCAGCTCCTTCATTTGATTATTCAGGTCATCCTTATTTTCATCGTCTTCGTTGGTTCTCCATCTACCAATTCTACCATTTCTAGGGCTTCCATCTTCTCCTTCTCTTCCTCCTCGATTATCCAGGCATGTTTCTCCTTAGTAGCTAGAACAGCTTGGTAGCATTCTCTGGCAAATACTTGATTTCCTTTGACTTCGCCTATGTCGTGTTCTGTTGGGAATTTTACCTTCAAGTAGTACGTAGACGTTGTTGCTTTCCAACGATTGAGTGTAAATCTCTCAATGATCACATTATACGATGACGGGCAATCCACCACTAGGAAGTCAAGCTATTTGGTGATTTTCAGGGAGTATGAACTTGATGTGACTGTCAATGTCACTATTCCTCTGGGGTATACCCGGTTTCTGTTGAAATTGATAAGGGGAGATTCAAATGGTCGTAATCTCTTGGGATCCACCTCAGCTGCTGGAAAGCCGAGAGGTAAATAATGTCAGTAGAGCTACCATTGTAGACGAGAATTCGGCTGGTGTTGAATCCCTCTATCATAAGCATGATGACCAGGGGGTTGTCATGTGGCTGCTTCACGCCTTTAGCATCTTCTTCCGAGAACAGGATGTCCATACTTGTTCGTCTTCTTTGATTCAAAGGATGTATCTCATGAACGCTGTTCACCAGTCTTTGTTGGCACTTCTTTACGGATTTGAAAGATCCACCAGTGGATGGTCCTCCAGTGATAGTCTTTATCTCTCCAATCGCGCTCTGCGGACGGTTGTATGACTTGTCTTCATCTATGGGAGGATTTTTAGATTTCTCTCTGCGATTGTCCCTAGAGCGGCTAGACTCACCCTTTTTTTACAAATTTTTGCAACTTTCCTTTTTAGATAAATTCTTCTATCTGGTCCTTCAAGTCTTTGCAATCCTCAATGTAATGGTCGTGGTCTTTATGGAAATGGCAATATTTCATCTTATCTCGTACGTTGGGTGAGGAATGACGTGGTTTTGGCCACTTAAGATGATGATCGTCCTTATTTTGTGCTAACATTTTGTTAACAGGCATCACTAGAGGAGTGAATTTTACCGTCCACGAAATTTTGTCATCTCTCCACTTATTTCCATTGGAACTGGTCTGACGATCTTTCCTCTCCCTCTTGCATCCCTTTCAGTCTTCCTTGGCACTTTCCTTCCCTTTAGGCATGCTTTCTTCCCCTATTGTAGCTAGGGCGTCTTCTGCATTCATGTACTTCGCGAGAGCGACCACGAACTTCCTGGATTTTAACCCAGCTTTAAAAGTGGTTAACTGTACCTTGTCATCCACTTCATCAACTTCTAGGACTTCTCAGGTAAAATGTTTCACATATGACCTCAGGGGCTCTTCTCCTTACTTGATGGTGAGCAGATGGTCCGCTGGTCTCTTCTGACATTGCCCACCGACAAAATGGCACACGAAGGAATTGCCTAGTTGTTTGAAGCTGTCAATGGACGATGTTACTAGTCTACTAAACGACACTCGCGCTACTCCCTTGAGGGTGGTAGGAAAGGAGCAGCACAATATCTCGTTTAGGGGTTGTTGTAGACTTAAAGTAGTCTCGAAGGTAGTGATATGGTCCAGCGAGTCTTTCAGGCCATCAAATGATTCGAGCTGTGGAAGACGAAACTTCGGGGGCAAGGGACATTCCAGGATTTTTGTAGTGAAGGGCGAGTCCATCCTTCTGACCATCCCGTCCAGATTCTGGTCTGTCTTTTCCCTCATCGCGTTTCTTAGCTCGTCCATCTCCTTCCTCATATCTCTGAGGAGGTCTAAATTCACTTCATCTGAAGAGTTCGGTCGTCGGTAGTCATCTCTCCTGTGGCTATCTTTGTCGTTATTCCTGTTAGTCCCAACCCTTGTAGGTGAACGATTTTCTTTTGGTTGCAATTGTAGCCTTATCTCCTGGTTTTGCCTTGCGAGTTCTTCCACGCTAGCTGTAAGTGTCTGAATTTGCAAAGTTAATGCCGCAGAATCTTGTGGGGTATTGGACTCCATTTGGATGTTGGAACCAAACAGGACTACAATTTCAAACGAAGGTCTGAATTTGTCGCCCCCACTGATGGCACCAAATTGATGATGCTAAGATCATCAGTAGTTGGGTTCGTCCAGAGGATTTCCAATATAAGCTCATCCAAGTTCCTGCAGGGTTAGTGAAAAAGGGGGATTCTCTTAGGTGGTCACCAATGTGGTGCTGGCCACAGAGTCTCCAATGGTAAAGTTAGCGAATGGAGCTCAGAAAACAGAGAGAATTTTGTCATAAGAGTAAAAATGATTAGTGTGTATGTACCTTGTTTGGGATTTGGTAGGTCCTATAAATAGACTCTTCTTACTAGCTGTTGTCCTTCTTAAATGATGACTTGAAGGCTTATTTGGTAACAGCTCAAGCCTACTTAATTTGGCCTTAATAGAGGCCCCAACGGTCTCATTTCTAATATGTAACCGTCGGGACATTAAGTAGTTATCTTTATGGCGTTCTATCCTCGTCTAGACTAGCTCTTCTGGACGATGGCAATTATTTGGTCTATTAGTTTCTACCGTCTACTCTAGAAAATATTGTTGCTCACAAAAGATTCAGATCTTACTTATTCGTTTCAAATTTATTTCCTATAAAAATAATATCCTATCTGAACAGTGTAAATCCCAGGCTATTAGTGAGGTCAAATTAAGATATGGTTTAGATTCCCCTTTTGACGTAGGTATCTATCATATGCTAACTATTAATCAGTGAAAAATGTGGTTCATTTACTTTTAGGTTTCATAGGATCTGTTCTCAAAAAAACTTTCATAGGATCTCTTAGCTTTCTCGTAGACTCTTAGTCAACTATTTGTAAAAAAATCTTTTAAATGTGTGCTCCATATATATATATATATTACAAATGAACAATCAAAATTCCACGCACTTTAGATGGTACAGCTACGGATATATTCTCTTTTGATGTATTATAAACTTATACAATTCAAGTTTCTCAAAAAAAAAAAAAAAACTTATACAATTCAATGTTAAATGTATATAATTACATATAAGATAAAATGTAAATTGCACTATCTAAGTTTGATTGAAATTCATTTCAGTTCTTTAATTTTACTTTTATTCAATTGAGCTCTCTAAATTTCAAATTTATTCAATTAATGCATTCTATTAAATTTTTTATTTAAAAATTTGCCTTAAAAAAATTTTATTATCACATAAAAAAAATTTATTTTTTAGATTCTACCATATCAGCATTCCATTAACAATAGTCTTAATTGTTTTGTTTGCAACATTATTTTATTATTTTAAGAATGTTGTTAGTGGAATGTTGATATGACAAAATCTTGACCATTAAATCATTAAAAAAGTGGTTAGGATTTAAGGAAATCTACTGATAGAGTACCCTAGGAATTCTAGAGGATTTGAATCCCTTATATATATACTTGTAGGGGTGTTCACGGTGCAGTTTTGGGCCATTTTTAGCACCGCACTTTTGGTGCGGTTTAGCTAAAATCATAACTGCACCACACTTTATTTTACGGTCACATATGCGATGCGATGCGGTTTAGAGTTTAGCGAAAACCATAACCGCACCTCATTTTTGCAATCACATGTGCGGTGCTATGTATAAGATGTGGTTTGAACGGTATGAAGTTAGTATATTTTTAAAATTTTGGGTTTTTCCTATCTAGCCCAAAACTAATTTTTTCTCTTTGTTTTTGGTCAAATTTTAAACTATTGAGCTAGTTTTTTCTTTATTTTGGGTTGGTTTTCCTAGTCAACACTTGATAAGATTATCAAACTTTTTTTTTTTTTGAAAAATAGGGTTATTAAACTATTAATAATATATTTAATATTAAAAATAAATAAATATATTAATATATACAGAGGGTGCAATACAGTGTGATTTGTGTGGTTTTCTTATTATAAAATCACAAACTGCACTATACCATGCGGTGCGGTGTGGTATGGTGCACTTTTACTTGCGGTACGGTGTGGTTATGCCATTTTACGAGCAGTTTTGATACAATTTTTGTGATTTATGCGGTTTATGCGGATTGATGAACACCCCTATATACTTGCACTAAACCTTATACTCACAACATATCGTTTGAATTTATCTTATCTAATTATCAAGTCTAAATTAAAATTTAAAATTTATTTATTTATTAAATAAACAAACATTTTTCTTAATAGAATTATAAGCTACTTCGATTCAATTACAACCTTAATTATTACACATTATTTGCAGAGTTGACCCCACTCCCACCCACAAGCATCGAAACTTGAAATCTCCACCAAGGTTTGCCTCCATTTCCCACCATTAAACTCCAATAAAAAAGCAAGAATTATGGAAAGAATCGAAGTTATTATAGGCATGTATCTTAATCTAACCAATAGACATGTCTAAGTTGAACCAAAAACCAAAGAGTTTGATTGAATTCGGGTCAAAAATTCAAAGAGGAATCGTGGGCCCCACATAAAAGACCAAAAAAATGGGGAGTTTTTGTATGGGCACCAGATCCAAGAGGAATGCTATTGTTACCCGTAACGTGACGCCACCATGTGGTGCTTTGTGCCAAACTACCCATCAGTCTATCACTGCATGCTACATGCATATTTTCATTAAATGTGTGTATTTTTTTTTTTTCGTTTTGAGAGCCAAAGACAAGAGAGGATTGATAGCTCCTCACTTCTGGTGAAACGCACTACGGGAAAATTCCCACGTACCAGTCTTATCAGGCGTAGTACACATTCTACGCCAGCTCGATCTTTTCAATTTTAAAAAGCTTTTTGGAATTTTAACACCGTTTGAAGAAGAATAGGGGGGAAAAAAAAAGAAAAGGCAAAGATGAGGAGGGAAAGTCTGGTCAAGTACAGGAGTTACTTGCTATAGTCTTATAGACACGAAGGCTCTCTTTCTTTCTCTCTCTCTCTATCTTTCTGTGAACTTGGTTCCTTTTCAGACTTTCAGAGTACCTACTTAGAGTTAGAATCATCTATTATTCTTCAATTGAAATCTTTCAATGAAACGCCAAGGATGACAATACATATGTGAATGTGATATGTCCGCCACCTCCTTTGTGAATATATAGGACTGTCCTTCCTCTCTACCTAGCGATAATTAAGCTCATCCTCATCGTACTACAGTAGAGTTTTTAAGATTCTTTGCTTCGGGTCACATAATTGGCACAATATATCATTCATGGATTTAATTTGATTTAGTGCAGTCTAAGGAATATTATTATTAGAAGGATGCTTGGCACAAAATTGGAGTGCAATTAAATCTAAGTAATTTACATTTTTGATTGAATATTCATTTTAATATATTATATATGATACTAAAGCTACTACAAAAAAAACTTACTAACTAAAATGATAATAAATGTGATTTGTGTCATTATATACTTAATAAATAAAATTATTTGTGATTAGTAACATGTAAGAGTTTTTTTTTTTTTTTAATAAACAGTAATATTTATTAGAACACACATGAAAATAGTAATATTAGTGTTTTAAACTGGATTTATAATCTATATATATATAAAACCGAAACCTCTGCTAGCACCACAATTTTCCACGTCAGCACAATATTTAAAAAATAAAAAATAAAAATAAAAATATTATAACTCCTTAAAACCCTAGCAACCTTACCTCTCTCTCAAGTTAAGAAATATAAAACTACAGTTTCTGCAAACTCTCTCTCTCCAAACATAAATATCAAATTCCACCCCTTTAGTTTCTCTTTATATTTTTGAGGCTTCTATAGAGTTATAGTGAGTTATGTTGATTTTGTTTTTTTTGTGTGTATGTATAGATGGTCATAATACTCCGGTATTCCAAGAGAAGTTTGTGTTTTCGTTAATTGAAGGCCTTAGAGAGATAAGTGTTGCAGTTTGGAACAGCAATACAGAAGACGATTTCATTGGCAGCGGAAAGTAATTACTTTGTCTCATATTTTTGTTTTTTGAATTGATTTTGTGTGCTTTTTAAACCCTTTTGGATCAATTTTTTTAATTGGGTGTTTTTTTTTTTTTTTTTATAGGGTCCAATTGGGGAAGGTTCATTCAAAGAGTTAAGACGACCGCACTTGGTGTCTGTATACTAATAGTGGGGGTAAGTGCTATTAATTGTTGTAATTTTTATTTTCTTTCCATGTTTTGAATTTCCTCTATATTATTATTACAACTGAGCAAAGATTGAGAAAGTAACATTACTACTCTAATTTGAAGTTTAATGCGTCCTTCTCAAGTCATGGTTTTTATTTATATATTTGCAGTTTATATTTCTAATCGTTGATGAGAAATTAAGGCTCAGTTGCACAATATGTGTAAATTCTTCAGAAGGCTACTTTAAATAGTAAGTCAATGTGTCTTTTACATTTGGGTATTGGTTAGAATTATTTTTCAATGATTGTACCAATAAAAGTGAATATGTATAAATTTTGTTTAAATATCCCGTGCATCGCACGGGTTAGCGACTAGTATATTATATAACCAAAATAACATGTAAGATCTCTATTATAAAACTTTTAGTATCTCTAATATCATATATTGGTCATAATCTCCTAGAACTCTACAAAGAATTCAAGAAATTCTTTAGTATTATCTTTACTAGTGACTTCCACTGGTCATATAACATTTAGTTCCATAACTTTGTACAACAATACGGAAATTGAATAATTTTTCCAAAATATTGATTAAAAGGAAGACAAAACTACGAAGGAAAAAAAGTCTCTCGCAAATATCAAGTAATTAGCTTGTTTTTAAGATCTTAAAAATTAAACCAACAACTAAGAATTTTTGAAATTAACATTCCACTAAGACTATCTTTATCATGAATATCCTAAAAGCTCAAAAAAAGAAAGAAAATGGAAATGAATAACATAATTCCAAAAGTTAAACCATTATTACCAAAATATTCAAATGGTTGTAAATTAGCTCTACATGTTATCTTTCATCAACATCACCTGATTGTAAATGTCTAAGAATTCTCAAAATGAATAAATACAGCAACTCCGCAAACACAAATTAAAGACTATCCGCTGTTTGAGTAAGAATACGTGTTTTAATCTAAAACAAAAGGTACAAAAGTTGTAGTTTTAATTTACAGGCATAGCATTCTACTTTTTCTATAACCAAACAAATAATCATCTTTCTCCAAAAATTCTTGCTATGAACAAAGTTGTGGGAATAGAATCAATAGATTGATATGTTGCTGGAAAACCCTATACTTTAACAGCCGTAACATTTTTTTTTTTTTTTGAGAAACATTGTTTAAGCTTGTTTGTAACATAAAGAACAAACTGAAAGTTGTTTACATTAATCTTATTCTTAATTTTTCCCCCTTAGGAATATACTAAAGAGTAATTCTAACTTCTCATTTTCAACCTTATAGGTAAATTTGACTTTCCTTCTTATTTTATTGTTTTATTATATGTGTTTATGGAAAGAGTTAGAGCAATCTATTACACTATGGAGTAGCCCTTTTGTCTCCTTAAGCCTCCCATCTATGATGAAAGCAAGATTGATGCTAATGTTGAAATTAAGGCTGATATGTTCGTTTGCTTTTTATGTACGTTCAAATTAAGGAGGGTGGTTTCGGAATCATAAAAGTTTTTCTTTTAATATTTAAAGTTCATTTTAAAAGTTATATTTTTCTAAGACGACAAAACAATTTGGAAAAGAGAAAGTGATAATGTCCAACTTTCAAAATCCATCTCATGAATTGCTCATTTATAATAAAGACACTTTAAAATCCTTTTGAGAATCAAACGTACCACCTTAAAATTGAATTGTGGGGTTGCTTAGGGAAAAGGGTCGGAAGAAAAAGGAAAGAAAAGAGTGTCATTGTTTCAATCATAGAACATGTTTTGCTCATACTTTTTTTCCATTTGGTTTGTGACCATGCTCTATCTAGCGAAATATAACCCCATCCGTCAAAATTCCCCTAAAAGAAAAAGTGTCAGTTGAGTTTCGCGCGCTGATCTATTCAACTTCGGCTTTTTCAAAAAATAATATGATTAGGAGCTCGAATCTTTGTTAAAGTCTGAGCTTGAGCATGACTTATATAAACAATGGACCATCTCCCTTTCACATCCTAATTTATTATAACAATAGTCCAATTAGGTACGTTCTATCACTCAAGAACCGACACTTATAACTATTGCTCTACTAATAGTCGACAAAGTCCGATCCTATTGGATCTATGGCGGCAGTTTTAAGTGCTATAGCGACGATTTAAAGCCGTTGGTATAGATCAGTTTTTTTTTAGTATTATCTTGTGGAGATGACATGTTGTCGAACTCCATACCTTAGTACCTAGGAAACTCTCACCAACAGTCACTAGGGAATCCTTTATAAACCCCACTTAACTAGAGAGAGATAGCACTCTTTAATCCCCAACAGTACTCGTGTTATTTTTGTTGAACTTATTTGGTATTCTTCTTCACTAGCTCATTAGAGTGCCTCCGACGAACCCCACTTGTTGGTGTACGGCCGAGCAAGTAGGCTATTCTGACAACAATTTGCCCACTAGTGAATCTCAATACACATGACCTTTGTATTAGTCAGAATCCAACCTACAATTCTATTTTTCATTTCACCTACCTACATGATCTTCTCTTTGTGAAAGTATTAAAAGGAATTATATGACAATGGTGTTTATGAAATTAGCTAGCTATGAAGTCTCCATGTAGAGGGCAAAACTAGAGGCTCGGCCTAGCTCGGATGGGACTGGGTTAGGGTGGAGATCAATACAACTAATTTGTAGAAGTGAATGGTCAAGGTCAAACCTTTAAGCTCTGGTAGCCACAGTTTAGTAATTAGAGAAAAAAGATTGGCAAAGATAACAAATTTAGTTAAGAATTATAACAAGAAAAGAAAAATTCTTATTTGAGTTCTTCCTGGGGCTAGCCGAGGAGCAATGATTCTTTAGGTACACACTTCTCGATTATACAATGATCACTTTCTCTCTCTCTGAACTTTTTCCAATCCCCCTGTCTAGGAGGGTCTTCCTTCCTATATATAGCTGTTTGGATTGCATCCCAACCTTCCACTTTGATGGCCACTAATCATTCCTTAGATACTTGTCCCATCACTGCCTTGCTAATAATGGTAGAGTAGGTTGCAAGTTGTGGGGACAATATTCAGGGATCATTCTGCCATCAATGCGGCAGGCTTAGTTGGTATGGTGCATTAAATGTGGAGGTAATGGATGCTTTATTTGGAAACTTCCTCATTTCCTTACTTGCACGTCACTACTACCTTCCTCAGCCTTCAACCTTATGGTCTTGGTGGTTTATCTCCAATCTCCCGAGACGTATTTGTTCGTTGGGTGAGCGGTCCTTTTTGATTTCCCTAACTTGAGTATCCTCACTGGGCTGGGCCTGACCTGGTGAATAGTTAGGCCCAGTTGCACCTCGGGCGTATCCCAATTGATGATTCTCTCTCTTCAGGCTTTCTCCTCTCACACTCCATATGGGGTGTGCTTTGTTTGTTAGTTCATAAAATTCTATTAAAATTTTAGCGGAGAAGAGATTTAAGGATAAAAATGACTTAATTTTGAAATATGAAAGGCAAAATTAACACAATTAATACTTGAGAAATTAAATGAAACCTTTTCCAATAATTAGAAAGCCAAATTAGCAATTTAAGCTAAAATTCATTGTTGTTCCCTACACATCAAAGTTAAAAAATGATAGCCTCTATCCTGTATGATATTTTCAATGAAGATGTCTAGGATCTAAATCCTTAATGTAACTATTATCAGTATAAATGATAATTAAAAAAAAAAAAATCTATATTATAAAGCATGTTTACCAACCTTATCCACGAAGTATATATCTCACAAGTTTTGTTGACAAGCTTAAACAATTAAAACAAACGTGTTTATTTAAGTTTCTTTAGCTCTAACTTGATTAGTTTAATAGATGAATCATTGAATTGGGTTTGAAGTTTGAACTTGTTAATTAGTAAATAAACTATTACAAAATAATTTTTTATAGAACAAAGCTTCAAACTGCTCAAAAATGGCTTGGCTGATTCGGAATCCTAATTTCTTTAGTTGCTGAATCAAAATCCTGCAAGGCTGCAACGTACCTCCGAAAATGAGTTCCACCCTCTTTTGCAATGATTGTAGCAAAAACTAGAGCAACAGTTAGTCAAGCACATTCCGTGCAATAAAAGTGCCTCCTCCTCACTCCTCACTCCTCACCTCCATTCACATCCAATCCAACATTAAATTCAAGCCGCACAAGGAATCAATCATGTGCTGCACCAAACCAATAATCATGCTAGAACGTGAACAAACTTTGCTCCTACACTCATTCAAAATATAAAAACTTAGACCAATCAGCTAAGTTGGTTGTTAGCCCCTGTACCTTAGGCCCCAACCCCCTTCTCCTAACTCAAAAATGCAGGACCACCAACCCACCATATCACCCACAAGTTAAAATCATTTGGCCCTCTTCCTCTTTCTCATCTTTTATCTTCTTCCATTTCCTTCTTTCATATGGCGACAAAGTGTGGAAATAACACTGACCCAACGAACTATTATTTCCACGATTTACCAAAAATGAACTTCACTCTCATATTCCTTTTATAAGAGTGGGAATACAAATTTTATGATTCTATCATTTTCTTGTTGTTACATATGTATTTGGAATAAGAAAAAAAAGGTCCATTGGTTAAAAAGCTTTAAAGGCACATGGGAGATTGGGAGGATAAGATCAGATCGGATCAGATCAGCTTTCCAAATCTTTTAACACGTGTCCATGACCTACACAGCATGGTGCACCCTCATCTTCATCCCTCCTCACCCAGCCATACATACATACCTAAAATTTTCCTAAAATAAATAGGATAAATAAAATAAAATTTACAGAGTAGTTATTAAACTTATTATAATTTTTTTTTTTTTTTTTTAATATAGAGCAGGGAAAGACAAATGGTATCAGAGAAAGAGACACGAAATTTAGGGGCTAAAACAGAATCAAAATGAGAATTGGAAATTTGTTATTATTATTGAACTGTTTTGTTCTTTCCCATAAGGATTTTGCAATTGTTTTGCAGAACCGTACAAGGAACAAATACAGACACCTCTTCTTCTACCTGATCATAAAAACAGAAAGAACTGTACATATTTTGCAAAAAAAAATAAAAATAAAAAGCCTTAAGACTATATTTGGAGTAGCAAAAAACTGAGAAAATAAAAGCCATTTGCTTTATTTTCAGTTTTTTTTTTTTTTTTCTTCACGGCTTTAATCGAATCCATTCGTAACGGCCTCCTAAGGGCGCGTCCTTGACAATATCGTAATTGTACCTGGAAAGAAAATTCACAATTTCAAACTCTTCACTTATCCAGTGTTTGGTTACCGAGAAATTAAAAGGAAAAGAAAAAAGTAAAGGAAAAAAATTGGAAGCTTTTTTTACGTTCCGTGTGAACTTACTTTTCTTTGAAGCGCTTTTGGAGGTCTTTTTCAGCGGCGGAGAAGAATTCTTCGAGCTCAGATTCCGTCGGCATAATACTCTTCTCCCCCGTTGATCTCCGGCGAGTGCTCGCCGGAGTTGGACTCGCCGTTGACTCCAGCTCGCTAGACGGCGTCGTTTCTCTCCTGAGAGAAAAATGCCCGTACACTATGAGGAAAATTTTAATTGAGAATTTAATGTATATTCATAGTAATGTAGGAGTTATAGACTACGATTTAAAACCGAAGAAAATTAAATTGAAACAGACCGTTTGGGATCACAGTTTTTTATTTATTTATTTTTTATTTTTTTGAAAAATTGAATTCAAAGAATCAGTGAGAAAAAAAGTACAAGAATTTGAGATATTTATTGAATGAAAACCTTTCTCTGTAGCAACTGTAAGTGGATGTTTCAACTTCAGCACTGTCATCCTGTAAAATAATTAAATTCAGAATTAAAACCAAAAAAATTAAAAGAATGAAATAAAGAAGAGCAATTAAAGCGCGACAAAACTGAAATTCAAAATCAAAATACATAGAATTAAAAAAGAGAAATGCACCTGTAGATCTACGAATTTGAAATTCTCTACTTCCTCAGCGAGCGAGCTTGATCCGTTACTAGAGCAACTCGACGTGGCAGCGTGAACGGAGCTAGGGCTTGAACAGCGTTCATCATTCTCCGCCGGCGTAATTACTAGGGGAACATACGGCGACGACGACGACGGAGAATTCAAATCTCCGGCGTTGAGCTTCCTTCTCTTGGCGGCGGTGGTGATTTCGTTTGCTGCTGCAGCTGCTGCTGAGCTGGCAAGACCTTCTCGAGCTCTCGTAGTCCTCACACCAACCTGAGCTACCTCCATTACTGCAATCTCCGCAATTCCCCTACACTTCCTCACCATATCTCTCTCTCTCCCTGTGTGGAATTCCGAATTTCACTGTGTTTTTGTTTTTTCTCTCTCTGTGGATTTTGGGTTTCAGAGAGAGAAAAAAAGGGAATGTTAGTATTAGAGAGAAGGTGATGGTTATGTTGACGATGAATTCTGAGTGTGGTTTGGACGGCTTGGATGGGTTATAAGAGAGGAGAGAGTCCGTTAACAACGATAGGGAATCTCTAAACGGGGAATTTGACGGCGCCGTTATGCAGATCCACTTGAGTTTTTTTGGGCCGAACTTTGACCCAATCGGAACTCGACACGTGTTTTGGAATAAACCCACAGAGGTCCTACTTTGATTCTTTTTACTATCTCGTTTTCACACGGACGATGCGGTGCCGTACTAACCAATCGCCTCCGTTACAAAATTAATTAGCATAATCATGAGTTTTGCTTAAATTAATAATCGATAAATGTTTAGTGCTAAAGTACCATGTCAAATGCCAAATGCCTTATGCCTTTGGCATTTGGCACACCAAACGCCAAAAAATACTCACATGAGATGTTCTAAATATCAAACAATTTAGTATGGATACCGTTCCAAATTTGGAACGGTACGGACAAAAATGCCAAAAAAATACTTTTTTATTCTCTCTCTCTTCGCACATATCTCTCAGCCTTACACGTTTCTCTCCCTTTCTCTTATTCCTCTCTCTCTCAAAAACACCATCGACTGTCACATCACCAACCTCACCACGCCATACCGCAGACCTTCACATTGTCCACTCTCATTCTCAGATTTAGATTTGGGTTTTTTCATTTCAAATTTAAGGTTTTTCTTTTTCTTCATATTTGGGTAATGAGGTTTTTTAGATATGTTTTGCAATGATTTTTTTATTTGATTTGGGTTTTGTGAAGGCTTGTGGTGGTGGATGTTGAGTGATGGTGATGGATTTTGATGGTGGTGGTGGTGATGGGTTTTGGGTTTGATGGTGATGGTGATGGGTTTTGATAGAGATGGAGGTGGCGGTGGTGGTGGTGTTTAGTTTATGAGAGAGGTGGTGGTGGTGGTGATGGTGATGGTGATGGTAGTGGTGATATTTGTGAGGATGGTAGTTGGTTGGTGTATGAGAGAGGTAGTGGTGGTGGTAATGGTTATGGGTTTGATAGTGATAGTTATGGTGGTGTTAGTGATGGTGGGGATAGTGGTTGTTTGGTTTATGAGAGAGAGGCAATCCAATTAAGGGAAGAGAGAGAATAAAGAGAAGAGATAAGCTGGTAAGGAAGAGAAGGAGAGAGAGAAAAAAAAGAAAAAAGAATGGCACTTTAAAATAGAACAATTGATGTGGAGTGTATTGTCAAATGTTATATTAAAGCTAAAAAGAGTAAGTTTTTGTGTGTTAAAATAGCATTTGGATACAACTCCTGATGCTAGTGCTCTTAGAAACTTATTCCCCCTTTCTTTTATCTCTCTGCAAACTTGGAGGTTTTAGCTCCAGTGGTTTGGGTTAAGACTAAGTGTTTATTTGGGAATGGTTTATTTAGCCTTTTATAGAAAATTTTATTCTGAAAGTGTGCTAAAGTATACTTGTACCTTAAAAATTTTTGAAAAAGAGAGAAAATGTGGGAAAAAGTGATGTTTTAAAAAACTGTATATAAAAACTAAAAGATAAAAGTTGAAGCTGATGCCAAACAGGCTCTATGGATTCTTCATCTTTTTCCTCTCTTCAAAATTAATGTGGATGGTGCGTGATGATGCACAAAATTGTTAGTGAGTCGATCGTCTAGACACGCAGTGACTGGAGTGTACTTGAAGAATAAAAGGAGAAGAACCTATAGAGGACACCAGTGGGTGCCGGCCAAAGACCTTCCAAAGGTTAAATTAGTGACTGAATGATTTCCAATAACTCTAAAAATATGAGAGCTAGGAAATTCTATGTACATTGGAGAGGAGGAGACTTGGTGTTTATAAAGTGATATAGAGCTGACCAAGCTCCCGTGAATGTTGGTTCTTTTCCTTATATGGAGTATATGGAGTTAATGCCCCGAGATTTTCGGGTTTAACTTCCCATGTTTAGAGGAGACGAATATATAGGAGGATTATTGGGTTAGGTGTGCAAGTTATTTCTATATGGAGATATTTTAGTAGAGAACATGCAGGATGATGTATAAGGCTAAGTATAGTGCATCGTCAGTCATAGAGTATTCGTCCATCACCATGGTGCACTAAAGAGTATGTGTAGATTAGGTTGCCTTCGAGGCTGTCAGGTGCATGGGAGCTTGGCTGTCCTTTGTTAACTGATGATCCCATTGCTCCTGACTAGCCCGTGATGGCTTGACGATACAGGAGTGTTTGACCATTTTTGTAGCGGCCAAAATATTCCATATCAATATGGTTTTTGCGGCTCAAAAGACTGTTGGTGTGGGTGATTATATATAAGATATGAAAAAGGGAATGTGATAGTTGATATGAGCAAGAAGATCCAGGCTCCTTTGGATGCTGTCGGGGCTAAAGTGAAAGCGTTTGAGGCCGGTATCCATTTTGCTCATGATATGGGGATTTCTGAGTTTATTTTGGAGGGTGATTCATTGATTATTTTTAATGCTTTATGTGATCAATCCCCTCCTCCATCCTCTATTGCTCCAATTGTCTGTGGTACTTTGTCATCTGTTCATGGCTTTCGTAAAGTAGAGTTTTCCCATGTTAGTCAGCAAGGTAATAGACCTGCTCATCTATTAGCAAAACATGCTTTAGGTATTTGATGATTTCTCTGCATAGATTAAAGAGAATCCTTGTATTGTTGAACAAGCTCTTCTCCAGGATGTAATTTCTTTTTCCATTGTTTAATGAACTTTCTAGTATTTCCATTAAAAAAAAATGATTAAATTAGGATTTGAAATCAAATTATGCTAATTCTGGGTTTTTTTTTAATGATAAGATTTGAATTTATCATTGTAACGACTCAATTTGTAACTACCCCAAAATGATATTGGGTTCGTATGTTAAGAGGCCTAAACAATAAAATTTGTAGAGCGTGGGCTTGAAAGACTAGGCCTTGGTCACCGAACGGTGGTTAGTCATGGTGTTCATACAAAATTAAACCATATTCGCTCGAGGAGTCTTTCTCCTCGATACGGCCTGGGAGGCTCTGGTTCTTGGCCTTTTTTCCCAGCCCCCTTTTCTAGACTGCTTACTTCTCCTTTTATATTAGCCTTTACCCCTCTTCCAACGTCCACGTGTAGGTTCAACTTTCTAGGTCTGATACTTGTCCCATCAGCCCATACCCAAAGTGGTTGGGGGTGGTTGTAAAAGTTGAAAAGCATTGCTCTGTCTGGCACAGAGTATTTAATTGCAGTAATGACAGTCTTTCCCTTGTCATTTGTCACCATATTATCCAGGGCTCCTTTATCTATCAACGCGGATGTGTTCGGCTCTTCCAAAAACTATTCCAATGCCGTTCTTGCCCTTTCTTTTAGGAGTGCCTTGGGGATGCCGAGGATAAAGTCATCCTCGGCCACGTCTCAAGGCTACTTGGACTTTCACTGTAGGTCCTTGGCTATATCCCTCCTCGGCTCGGGCTTTGGGCCCCAATGTAAAGTGGGCCAGGGTCGCAAATCCTCTGGCCCCACAATCATAATCACTCTATTTACATTACATTTTTATGAAGCTAAAACATAATTATTATTTTTTAAATGAAGACACTAATTGATTTAGTATTAATAAGTCTAGAGACACATGTAATTGCACAACCCAAATAATGTATCATGCTGTGATTAGTGTAGAATGAGTTATAAGTGTTATGATAGATCTATGTAAAAGTGATATTTGTCTTATTATAAATTGACAATCGCATTGTTGATTTAGTATAAGTGGGAGAATTCAAAGCCAAGTTTTGAAACTTAAAATTAACTATATGTTTTGATCTAAACAAAGGGCAATTATCAAAAAGTGGAAGTCATATATTTAAATCATATATTATCTATAAAAAAATTGAAATTGATTAGAACAGTAAATTTTTCATTACTAAAACTTGGAATATCCCCAATCCCGTTTGGTGGAGAGGTGATCTAATTCTTTAGCATAATTATTGTGTACGGAATGAATTTAGGTATTTAGACATCAATTAACTTTGCCCTTTTGTGTCTGTCAAATTTCTTGCGTTTTGCTTTTACATTCCACGAGTAATTATTTATGCTATGCACATATTAATCATAGACTTTGAAGTATTCATTGATTGAAATCATAACACATATGATGATAAGAGAGGCAAGGGTGTTACATTGAAGTTGTGTCAGGCGTTATTAAAATGAAGAGTCCCTTTCAAAAAAAAAAAAAAAAAAAAATGAAGAGTGGAAAAAAAGTTAGAGATACTGTAGTTGAGATCCTAAAACATAACATCAAAATAGAACCATTTCTAGATTGATTTTTCATGCAATAATTAACATGTTAGGTACAGCTCTTTATGCCGTACAGGGAAAGAGCAAGACAGACTTCAGAGTTGTCTTGGTGTCCTTGCTTTTGGCATTCATTCAGTATAAAATTCTACTAAACTGATCAAATAAAGAAACATAACCTACTTTTGATTACTTTAAAGCACCTTATAATAAAAAGAATAAAATTTAGACAAAAACCACATTTTCGTTCATATATTTTTACATGATTTTCACTTTGGTTTCTATATTTTATTTTCATCACTTTTAGTCTCTATTTAGAAAAACGTCATCTATTTTAGTTCTTTCTGTTAGTGCCTTAATGGCAAAGTCTTACATGGCAGACGGAACTATTAAAATAATAATAAAAAATTTATTTTGACATTAAAAAATGCCACGTTAGCATCTAAATTAAAAAAAAAAATTATTATTAATTTTAACTAAAGAAAAAAATTAAAAATTAAAATAAAAACCAAAAATCACATTAATTGAGATCTAAGTGTGTCTTGAACAAGAACAACAAGAATACAAACCCAAATCTAAGAACACAAAATTAAAATCCAAAAATCACAAACCCAGAAAATAAGAACAAAAGACTTGTGATCTTATGTTTATGTTCAAATATCAGCAACTGATGAGTGTGGCCATGGGTCTCGGCCATGGGGTTTGGCAAAAAAAAAAAAATAATAATAATAATAATAATAACCTAGATCAAAAGACTCATGATTTATCCAAGTCTTCAACCAAATCCCTAAAACCTGCGTAAGAGTGATGGACCCCCTCAATATCAAGATCAGAAGACTCAGGAACAGTAACCATAACTTCCGAACCCACAATTTCCTCAACCCCATCATCCAACACCACCTGAGATGACAAAGTCACCACCGCTGCCACCATCGGATCGCGAGATGCCTGAGACAACACCACTGTCGATATCTACTCGAATGATGCCTTAGCCACCTCCATTGGCAAGATCGGCATGGTGGATGTCTTTTTAAACTAGCTCAGAATCAACTAACCACTGTAGTCACTATCGCCTGGAACTTCCAGCACCAATAAGGCAAATTTCATGACCAATGGAACCATCAGACTTACCTCAAGTCGACCCGTTGGCGGGGGAGAGACACAGAGCTCGTGGGTTGCATTGTAGAGTTCTATTGCTGGGTTTGTGTTTGTGTTTGTGTTTTTGTGTTTGGTTGACAAGAAAGGGCAAGAAAATGCTAGAAAATCTGGGCATGTGTTCTTATGTTTAAATCTGAATTTGTGTTCTTTAGAGTTCTTGTTGAAGATGAACTGGACTTTAATTTTATTTTTTCTTTTTTGTTTTAATTTTGTTTTCATGTTTAATTTGATGTGGATCTATAGTTTAATTTTTTGTTCTTATTTTCTGGGTTTGTGATTTTTTGATTTTAATTTTGTGTTCTTAGATATGAGTTTGTGTTCTTGTTGTTCTTGTTCAAGACACACTTAGATCTCAATTAATGTGATTTTTGGTTTTTATTTCTGTTTTTAATTTATTTATTTAGTTAAAATTAATAAATTAATTTTTTTTTTTTAATTTAGATGCTAACATGGCATTTTTTAATGCCAAAATAAAATTTATTATTAATTTAATAGTTTCGTCTGCCATGTAGGACTTTGCTGTGAAGGCATTGACGAAAAGGACTAAAATGGATGACGTTTTCTAATTAGGGACTAAAAGAGGAGAAAATAAAATATAGAGACTAAAGTGGGAATCGCGTGAAAATGTAGGGATGAAAATGTGGTTTTCGCCTAAAATTTACACAATTTTACCTAAAAATGACTTACATCAATCGATGTATAATTATGTAAATTTAAAAATTTACTACAATAATTTTGTAAATTTACACTAATATTATTTATTTTGCATTTAATTTTGTATTCATTATTTACGTATTTTGAGCATGAATTAAGAGAGTGGATGATGGTATTTGTATGTGAAGAAAGAAAACGGTAAGGACGTGTATTGATCCATAGCCCAAGAAATTTGGACAATGGCCCAATAAGTCCAAAATAATAAATTTGTTAGAAAGTGGGCTTGTTAATGAACGTTCAATGAGTTTAAGTATAGATCACAATAGGCTAGTTGATGTAAGAATAAATAAGACAAATAGTTTGAAAAGAAAAATACTTCTCGGTCAGGTCTGAGGATGGTATGTTCTCCTATATTTTTCTCAGACTTATACAAATATTCAAGTTCTTTGTTACACAGTAATTTCTTTTTTGGTTTTCTGATGATCCCTCCTGTAATGGAATCTCCCTCCTTTCATACCCCTTTTCCTTCTTTCATCTTAGTCGTCCATGTGTAGATCAGATTACTAATCTCCCTGATACTTGTCCCATTAACACCTTCCTGAAATCTTTGTGGGTAGCTGTGAGGCTAGAAGTCACTGTTCAGGTATCACCTCTACATTAATGCGGCCAGTTGGTTAGGTGCAAAACATTTAATGCGGTGGTAGCAGTTTTCTTCCCAAATATTTCTCGATTCTCTATTAACTCACTTCTCTCTAAAGCTTATTCTCCCGAGCACAATTGCTTATTGCCCAGTACTTGATGGGTGGTTGGATTTCAGGCTGCCACTCTGTTGGCCGAAAAGGGGTTGCTTCTCGGACAACGTCACTAGTTCACTACAATTAGACCTCCTCCTCGATCCAGTAATCTACTTGCCTTCACTAATACGTACCTATCTTCGGGCTCTCTGACATCCTCAGGTGCGGCCCATGGCCCAATATCCTTATTTAGGTCTTTCATCCCTACAAAAACAATTATAAAAATCAAGAAAAATTAATATTTTAACGAAATATAGTGTAAAATGGATAATCTAATGTGTGATGTTTTGAAAAGTGAATATATAAAATAGAAAAAATAAGTTCTTATACTAAAATAGACATAAATTTTTGCACAAGCTAATAAAAAGAATCTTATAAGTTCTTTTACTGTCTTTAAGTTACTAACTTTATAGGCAATGGAAGAATAGCTTTAAGTGCTACCTGAGAATCTGGTTTTTTTTTTTTGGCTTGAAGAGAATCAATATATTTGTAAGAAAATAAAAAACACTCACTAAAACAAAAATTGTTTATTACTATGAAAAAAACTGTTGCAATAATATCAGAGTCATTGCAATAGTTTATGCGAAGTGTTGCAATAAAATTTGAGTTAATAGGTTTGTACTACAAAAAATTTCATTGCAATAAACTTTAAATATTTTAATGATAATTTTGATGTAATAATATATTTGTTCTTGCAATAAAAAATTTGGATCAAATAGATTCCAAATAATTGACAATAATAATTTGGGTTAAGTTATTGTAACGATATTTTTCATTGTAATAAATAATTGTTTCATATTTTTCATTACAATAGATTATAAAATAATTGATATTAGATTATTGTAATAATATCTTCGTTGCAACTTCAGGTTTGTCATTGCAATAGATTGTAAAATAATTTATATTTAGTTATTGCAATGATATATATATTTATTGCAATAAGCTGTCACTTTGAAATTTCCATTGTAATAGATTACAATAGTTTTTTTATTTTTTTTTATTTTTATACCAACCAAAAGAAGCAACATTACAAAATTGCTGGGTTAGACTAGCTATAGTGTACTAGTATGCTAGTTGCCAAGTTAGCCAAAAAGCATACATTATTAAGTACAAGCTTAGAGACAAAAAGAAATTTAAAGACTAAACCTTGTTGTTGTAGGGACTTTGTATCCACAAATACAGTCTTTTCTTCCCATCTTGGATTATACTTCATGTTGAAAAGTTGGACTAGCCTTTTGTTGCTACTCAAAAAAAAAAATCTGGTTGTATCCAAGTCTTTAGCTTGCATAGCTGCCACCACTAAAGCTTCTTGCACTGCACCATAAGCTATTCCTGCTGGACTGCTAGCACAACCTTTGAGCACAGTTTCATCCTGAGTATTTTGAGCTTCATATGAGTATGCACACATTCCAAATTTCTTCGTTCTAACTCCAGAAATCTTGATGATGAGGTCCCAAATTCCTCCAATGTTCTGGTTTGTAGTACCTTGTCCAGCAGACCCCCTACTAGAGATGTTGCTCTTGTTAAATGCATCTCTGTACTTGCAAAAAAGATTATGAGTAGTTAATATAACATCCATAGGGTTAGGCTGTGTTCCTTCATGGAAAAATTTGTTCCTATGGTTCCATATGGTCCATAGAGTGGTGAAAATGTGTTGCAAGTAACTCATAGTGTCCTCAACCATCTTCTTGTATCTAAGCACTACTCCATCAATCTATTGTTGAATTGGGATATTATTTAAATTAAAGTTATGTATAGCCAGGTGAGATCCATGCCAGCAAGCTCTAGCAAAAAGGAAGACTCATCCTTTGCATCACATAGAAGGCGGTGGCTTGAAACAGCAATCCCTTTATTTTTCAAGGTAAGGAATGTTGGGAGACTGTCATGCAAGAGTTTCCACAAAAAGTTACCTATTTTTAAAGGTACTTTAACCTTCTAAATGAGGTTCCAAACTTCAGGGGGAATACTATTGGACCTATGGTGGCCTGGGGAATTCTGGACAGAATCATTAATAGGAATTTTATAGGCATCTTGGACTTTGTCATCCATACTTCCACATAAGCTTGTTCAAAACTAAACCTGTTTTGGAGATGGGAGTACTCAAGATATTAGAGCGCAAAGGATAGAGGTAGATGGTTCTAACCAAAGTAGGTTTCCAGGAACAAGAATTTTGATCAATTAGATTAGCCACTGTGCCTATTGTGAGGTTTGGATTATGCAAATTCTAGGATGGATACCAAGCAAGGTGATTCAAGGGGATATCCAAATCTTTTCCAACCCACCATCTACCTTCTTTAAGTTTATTGTTGTTATGTTTGATGATATTCCTCCAAAACCAGGACTAGTGGGGTTTAGGTGTACAGTCATGAATGGTACACCTAGGGAAATATTTGGCTTTGAATGTTTTAGCAATTAGAGATTGAGGGTTATGATGTATCCTCCAAAACTGCTTGGCAAGCATGGCCTGGTTCATTAAACTAAATTTCCTAAAACCAAGCCCTCTTTCTCTCCTAGGCAAGCAGACTTTATCCCAATTCACCAAGTGCAACTTCCTAACCCCCTGATTAGGACCCCACCAAAAAGCTCTAGTGATAGCATCCAATTTGCTACAGATGGTTTGAGGCACTCTGAAACATGAAAAGGTGTAAATATGCATAGACTGGAGCACTGAAGTTAACAGAGTGGTTCTACCAGCTTGGGAAAACAGCTTTTCCTTCTAGCCCTGAAGCTTAAAATTGAGTCTATCCACTAAAAACTGAAAGTCAGCCACTCTTTTTCCTCTTAATTTAAAGTTCAGAACTAGGTATTTGCCAGGATTTTGGACTAAATTAACTTGCAAGGACAAGGTAAGGGCTTCTTGATCCTCTCTAGGCAAGTAAGGGGAGCAAAAGAGGTCAAACTTAGAAAGGTTAATACTTTGTCTCGATAAAGAACAGTATCAATCTAGAATTCTCTAGATGTTAGCAAGAGATTTATTGTCCATTTTAAAGAAAATGAGGGAATCATCTATAAACAGCAAGTGTGTGAAGGAGCAACCATTTCTTCCTCCTTGGTCCCCTGAATATCCTTTATGTGCTCAGCTTGCATAAGAGAAAGGTACAAAATATTTGCACACATGAGAAAGAGATAGGGTGATAAAAGGTCCCCTTGTCTTAGTCCTTTATGAGGTTTGAATGATTGAGTTATACTACCATTAACTAACAAAGTGTAATAGACAGTAGTCACACACTCCAAGATCCAATTCACCAAATTGGGGTTAAAATTCATAACTACAAGAAGAGCCTTTAAAAACTTCCAGTCTACCCTATCATAAGTCTTACTCATGTCTATTTTCATGGCCCCATAACACTTCTTTCTGCCCTTCATTTTTCTAAGTGTATGAAAACTTCATGTGCAATGTGAATGTTGTTAGTTGTATTCCTCCCTCTAATGAAATCATTCTGAAAAGAGGTGATGAGGGAGTCCATAAAAGGCTTAAGTCTATTAACCAAGAGTTTGGAAATGATTTTGTATATAACATTGCAAAGATTAATGGGCCTAAAATGGTTGACATTATCAGGAAAATAATTTTTTGGTATGAGAGTAATGTAAGTATGGTTATGGGATTTAAGCAAAGAACCTAAGTGAAAGAAAGCTTTGACAATGTTGAAGATGTCAAATTTGATTGTGCTCTAATACTCTTGATAGAAGAAGGCGGGGACGCCATCTGGGCCAGGAGCTTTGTGGGGACCCAATTGGAACACAATGAACTCTATTTCTTCATTGGTGATTGGTCTATTGAGAAGAGAAAGTTGCTGAGCAGATAGCTGGGTTAAGGGCAAAAACCTAATCTTTTCAAGAATTTGATCAAAATCAGCAATAATCAGGTCCTCATATGATTGTTTGAAGTGCTAGACCAAGATATAGTCAATCTCCAATCTGTTCTCAGTAGTATTTCCATCAGGTGTTTGAAGCTGTAAAATCCTATTCGTAGCTCTTCTTTGCTTCACCACTGTCTAGAAGAAGCGTGTATTTCTGTCCCCCAAGACTATCCAGTCACTCCTAGCCTTTTAATCCCACATCACCTCTTCTCTTTGGAGCAAAATCTCCAGTTCCTCTCTAACAATTCTCTCCTCGTGAACATCAACAGTAAAAGAGATGGAATTTTGAATAGCTTGAAGTTGTAGTTGCTTTTGGTATATCTCACAGTCTATCTTTCCAAAAACCTATTTGTTCCAAGTGAGGAATTCATCCCTCACAGTCAAAAGTTTGTGCCTCAACTGAAAAGCTCTAGACCCTGCTGTATGACTATTCTAGGCTTGTTGGACCATACTCTTACAGGTTGGATGAGACAACCACATTCACTCGAATCTAAAAGGTCTTCTTCTGAATGGTTGCAAGTACTTAAAAATCAAGGATGATGGGCCCATAATCTGAGCGAAGTTAGGGTAAGCATTCACCCAATCAACACTGGCAAAGGCCCTATCTAAGATTTCTAAGAGCATAGTTAGGGTAAGCATTCACCCAATCAACACTGGCAAAGGCCCTATCTATCATTTCCATAACAATATCTTCTTCATCCCTTTTATTCATCCATGTAAATTTCTGGCTAGTAGAAGCAAGTTCACACAACGCCAAATTAGAGATCACTTCTTGGAATAACTCTGCTCCTGGGATTGAGCCAAAATTAAAGGAAAACTTATCATCACAGTTGAGGATTTGGTTAAAATCCCCAATACAAAGCCACCTTGGGTTATCTGACAATTTGAGGTTTCTAAGCTTACTCCATACTTCCTCTCTCTTAGAGTGATCAAGATTGCCATAAACAAAAATAATGGCTAGCAAGTTACCTCTGTTATCCAACAAGTCAGTGTGAACATGTTGCTTTGATTTATAAATGATGTGTAGGCTTTGTTTTGGCATCTAGGCAAGCAGGAGACCACCACTAAGACCATCTCTAGGTAACTCCCATCCTTCAAAAAAACCACATTTATCCTAGATTTCCTTTCGCCTGTCTTTCACTAACCGAGTCTCCATAAGAAATAAGATATCAAGCTTGGACTCGAGGGCTTTTTTCTGGCATTATAGAACTGCAGAGAGTTTGTTGAAACCCCTACAGTTCTAGCTGAGAATCCTCATGGTTGTTGGGGAAGCTGATGAGGGCCAACTTCCTATAACCCATTTGTATATATGAATTGTGGTTCATCCTGATTGACCTTAAGTACCTAGAGTTGGTTCTGATTAACACCTCCAACATTAGTAATATTCTTTTGATTGCAAAATAATTAGTATCAAGTTATTACAATGATTTCTTCAATTTAAGTTATTGCAAAAAAGAAAAATTAATGCAATTTTTGTATTAAAGCCTCTATTTCAACAGAAAATTATAAGTTATTGTAACTAATTATTATTAATGTAATAATTTACCACTTTTAAGTTACCATTGCAACAACTTTTAATTTGTAAATGAGATATATATTATGTCTAATACCACTATACTAATTTTGTTATATTAACATTTGATGTAATAGGCTAGTGACTAGTATCTCACAAACAAATATTTCTATGATATTAATATTAATCGATTGGTTTGCAGTTTATATATAATGCATTTCATAATTTTTTTTTCTTTATTATACAACAATAAAATATCTTGTACGTAAACCCACATCTCTGACATCCAGAATATAATTGAATTTTGACCTGCAATTTTAATTATGTTAGATGAAAAATTTTTATAAGATAATGAATTTCTTATAATATTTTATTTATACTGCTAATTGAAAAGGTGCAAAATGTGTTTGTATCAATAAAAGTGTGGCTCCATGTCCATACAATTTGTTTTTTTTAGCTGAGTTCAATAAAGGGAATGAAAATGAAAGGGTGAGACATTTATTTTTTGGAATTAAATTGGACACATTGTACAATTTTAAAAAGGGAAACCAGCTCATTGCCTACATGAAGCAACGATTGGGACATTGGCTGCAATAATTTAACTAGTGCTGTTCGAATTAATACGTAAAATATACATGAAAAGTAAACATTGTGGTGTCTTTAATTATTCCATTTTATATTCTATCACCTCACACTTTTTTTAACAAGACATATGGGTTACGACCTTATTAATTATTGTCAATCTGGGTTATGTCTAAAAATATTAGGATTTAGGAGTAAGATTGGAATAAATTTATTCTATTTATTTATTTGCATTTCTAGGAAGATTGGGGCAAGAGATGATTTATTTAGGGTATTCTATTGTTTTAGAAATAAAACAAGAATGCACATTTGGGAGGGTTCGCCTTTTCTTTTTGAAATAAAACGCTAAAAAGGCAAAAGTGAAAAAGAAAAAAAAAAGATGTATAATTAATCCCAATAATCAAACAAGCTATTCAAATTATGTAGGAGCTAATAGAATTTGCTTCGGCTCCTAACTATCAAATAAATCTAGGATCATCATTTTCATTTTTCTCTTTACTAAATAATGACGCCTAGGTTATTATACTTGAGTTTCCAAGCTAAATTATTATTTATTTATATTGCAATCATTAATAACACGTTTGAATAATTGAAGTATAAGCTTTAATAGCTTTGGGCTCCACCCTTACCAGTTACTTTTACTTATACAAAAACATATTAATTACGAACTCTACCTCAATAATAACCTAATAGTACTTAGGAGGGACATTGGTCTAGAACCCAAGAAATCAAGTCATCTGCAGTATAAGTACTTGTATGTAAATAGTGGGCTTTAGGGTGAACTAATAAAATTCAACTTTTAGTGTCTTTTTTTTTTTTTTAGAAATGGTTTCAACGTATGACATTTACTTATGATAATTATTCCTTATCATTAGAACAAGCACCAATTGGTTTTTTAGTGTAAGTGGGTCCAAACCCGATTACTTGAGATCTCTTATTCGACGACAAGAAAATTTGCTAGTTGAGTTAATTAGTGTCTTAATCTGATAATAAAAAACAATCATAATGAAGTGAGTTATACATACTACCCAAAAAATGAATTTGATGAAGCGATAGAGTGAGACATGGCACACATGGTCATTTAATTTAGGGTCATATTGGCATAACTACTGTTAGGTAAGTGTAGAAATTAATAATGTAGAAAAATATGGATGTCTTTAACATATGCTCGATACACTTGTATCCGTTTGTCGCATGTCACATGGAATTTTTATTTGGACAGTCCAAATAGTAGACAAAGTTGGACCACGGCCATAAAAGTTTCGCTTGTGTCAGTTGTGTGTAATGGATTATAACCGCACTTCAAAGTTGAAAAGTGACCAATACCGTCCAAAATTACCATGCAGAGACGTCGGTAGTTAGATGAGTCCAATTTTCCCAAATAATTGTGGATCAGACTTTTGATATTCATCATAGTTTCTACCTTACGAGACACAATCAATTTTATGGTAGGGTACACAGCAAAATCATCACTAATTATATGTCTTTTAATTAACACGTGCATTCCTTCAATATCTACTACTAGTACGTATAAATCATCACCATTTTTGCAGATTACCAAAGGAGTTCTTACAATGTGACGGACATCAAATAGTGACATGCTTATCTTATAATGGATTGTAAGACCCTCGTTAACTAAATTTTTTGTGAAGCTAACAATTGCGCCAATGCTATAGCTAGAAGAGGTGGTGATTCTAACCAAGATTTTATGATTTTTGATAGTCCACCACTCTGTCTATGGACTTATGTAGTATTATAATAACTCGAGGTTGTTCTATGAAAGGATATGTTGGGTCATGCTAATGAGTATCCTTAAGGGGCAATGGTTAACAATCTATTTTAGGAAAGTTTTAATACCACTTTTATGGAAAATATAAAAAACTGTCAAAATATTAATTACTTTTTTTCTTTTCCTATGAAAATTTTATTTAAATGGATTGTTAACCATTACTTTAAGGGAAAAATTATTAGGTACTTCCGAAGTACCATAAATGCGTACTCCCCCCTCTCATATAAATGGTGGGTCCCACCATGAATTTAATTAGTGGGACCCACCATTCATGTGAGAAGAGGAAGTACGTATTTATGGTACTCCGGGAATACACAATAATTTTTCACTTTAAGGACATCCGTTAGTATTTCCCTTATTAATTTTCTTGCTCTTTAAAGAGGAGAATAAGGAATTAATGGTGTTAGTTATTTTATGAGTAATGCTCAGGACACAAAAAAATGCACAACTTTGTACCACAACTCACCATGTGCTAAGTTGTGATTGGTGTAAGTGTGATGGTGGGTCATGTAGAGATACACCTACACTAATCACAACTCTCCATGTTGCACAAAATTGTACACTTTTCTTTGTCCTGAGCATTACTCCTATTTTATTAGCTTTAAATTCTAGATAGCTGTTGAAAAACAAGCTGTGGGTCCAAAGGTATTGTAGATATTCTCATACATTAAAGACCGAATTAAAGGAAATGACTGAACTTCATTTTCATGCCCATTCAAGTAAAATCAGACAATCAGTGACTGATTCTCAAAAAAAGAAAAAAAGAAAAATAGTAAAATCAGTGACCACGACCCTTCAGCTGCCTTATGTTCAGAAACTTATTGAGAATAGTTCTCGGGAGAGTTCATGAATGGCATTTGCCTAAGCAATGTTTTTTATGATTGAAGATTGTAAAAGAAGGTGCCAGATGAGAAAGTTAGTTGCGATCGATAGCTTCAGTGTCGGCTCATATATGACATTCAATTTCTTCATTAACTACTCTCTCTGTATTTTCCTTAGGTTTTATGACCCATATAAGTGTTAATTTGGTGTCAAAAATTCAAAATCGTGTCATATTATCCAAAAGAAAACCAAGTAAGGCATTGCTTCAGCTTTATTGAAAATTAGGGATGAATGAAAAACTATTTAATTAATACAGGCAAAGATGACAAAAAATAAAAAATAAAATAAAGGACAAATCAATATGTAGTAGGGCCAGCTCTAGTCTTAGGCCACTTTGACATAGGCCTAAGACTCCCATTACAAAAAGTCTCTAACCCTTCGTACAAAAAAGTCACTATCCTTATATTTCAAAAATGTCACAGTTTTATGATAAGTAGTTTTTAAATAGTTCTGTATTGTTTTTTTATGATTGATATTGTAGATATTACAAATTTTACTATGTAAGACTTACAAACTGATGCTACAGATTATAAAAAAGTAATTCAAACATTTATTAATTAGGTTGTTGAAGTTCACTAATCAAATTCATTACCATAATAATTTGTAAACATTTTGTAGTAGTTCTAGGATTTTATTTTTCTCACCCAAAAATACTAGATAAATTTAGAAACCTAACTAAATTGAAACCCTAAACTATTTGAAAAAAAAAATTGTAAATGTGCTCGATTATCAATGATAATTAATTTCCTTACTAGCTTAAGTTTTTTATTTTTGTAAACTAATATCCTACATGGTTTTTCTGTATGGATGAAGGATGTTCCACCATACATTCATAATGTATTTTTGTCCGATGCCGGCTAATTTTCTTTTTATGAGGATTTGTCTTTCTTCTCACAAAAAAAAAAAAAATCCCATTTAAACTAATCACCTTGGTTCTCAAACTATATCAATTTGTTCTTAATTGGTAAGATAAGACTTGATAATCAACAAATTCTATAAATAACATAAAATTAGTAAATAGACAATCATGGTAAATGTCTATTTTCTTTAATTAATTGGACGAAACTGGTCAATATTGCAACTTGCAAGTGTAATACATTAGGTTATATGTACAAGCTCTTGATCTTTGAATCTCTTTTACCGAATGAAGTAGACATCGTAGCAATTCCCATATACTGTAATTTTAGAATCTACGTTTCTCCTGAAAACATTATTACCGGAAATTATATTCTCGCATCATTTTATATTGTACCTTTACGATAAAATTGCCCTTTCATTTTGATGAAGCCACAAAAAATTTGAAGTATCAATATGGATAAAAGAATTGAAGAATCTATGGTACAATTATGGAAAGAGTGCATTTTCAATATTATCCTAATGGAAACGCACAGAGAGAGAGAGAGAGTTTTTTTTTAATGAATAAGAGAAAGAGACTTCCCAACTATAATATGGAACACTTTAATTAGTTCCTAAGTGATACTCAATTATACTGTAAAGAAAGGACAGTAATGAATGTTAATTTGATGTTATTTTTTTCAAATTAAAGGGTCGCTAACATAATGATTCAGGACCCTAAAATCAAAGGATGGAAAGACACATAAAAAAGTAAGATTCCTTGAAGTAAGATAATAAAAAGGCAATGGACAAGTGCACATGGATATTAGGGTCAAGAGGTTGGGCACAGAAAACAAGAACAGATTGGGATTTTCCCAATCTTGCATGAAAATTGGGGCGGCAGAAATGGGAGTCACATAAAGAAAGAGGACCTCCGTCTCCCTCCTTTAGGCTGAAAGTCCTTTTGGTTTGCTTTAAGTTGAACTTATGCACATAGCTACAAAAGGCGATTGAATGATTAAGGGCCTTAAGGGTGTGACCTCACTCAATATTCTACAACTAGCTTACATGTACGTTTTTCCTCCTCAAATTATAATATTTCTTTCTTTATTTTCAAATATGAATGATGCTTGAGTTTACTTTTCTTAGTGATTACAGTACAAGTTAAGAACTTTTGTTATCTTGTTTTTTACCTACATGCAAAAACTCTCGTGCATATGAATCATGCTTATTTTGAATTTAAACAATTTTTATTAATTATAAAGTTGAGAAATTTTTTATTTAAGTTGTTTGTATATAAATGAGGGCAATAAACATTTGATTGGTAGTATATAAATATGAATATATGGAGTACTATTCATTGAAATATGCATCAACTACATGCAATGAAAATTTAATGTATATACAAATGTAGTGGATTTCTTCCTCCCAATTTTTTAAACTTTAAAAAGAAAAAAAGTTTCCCTCTCTTTGTTGTTGGGCTCGGCACAACAAAAGATGGTACTTGAAACTTGAAAGAGTAAAAGAGAAAAAGAAATACAAATTTAATGATAAGCCAACAAGATAGTTTTAAGGCCTTTTATACTTCTTTTTTTTTTAATTAAAAAAAAATCTTAATTTCAATTTTTTACAACAAGAGTTGAAGCGGTGATTTGAATTCTTCTTCTCCTTATAAATGTGTTGATGCTCATTTTGGAAGCCCAGTAGCAGGAAGAAGTCCAGCAATATGAGTAGAGTAGAGTTGGATTAATAGAAAAATCATTAAACCCGAATGGCAAGAACAATGGATTATAAGCCCATAAAGTAAATAAATGGACCTTGAGAAAAGCAAATGGGCCTAAAGGAGCCCAGAGAGAGAAATAGTAAACTCATGGGCATTATGAGATGTAGAAAAGTAAGAATAAGCCGCAGTAAGCCTGAGGTAATGAAGTAAGAAAGTAAGGGATTGGTAGAAAACCCATGAGCCCCAAGAGTGAAGAATAAGGTAATTGGGCCAGGGAAGCCCAAAAGAATTAGTAAAAACCCATGGGAATTAAGAGTTAGAAAATGGGCCAAGGATGACGCCCAAGGAAAGCAAATGGGTCAAGGATGCTCAAGAAGAGAGAAATGGGACAAAAGAGCCCGCACAAGCAATGTAATGGGTTGAGAAAGCCCAAAGTAGCATGAGTATAAATCCAATAACCATATTGAGTCATTGAGAGAAGAACATGCAGCAGGCCCAAAGAGGCCCAGCAATCACGGGTCAAATAACACCACAGCAGGAATAGCAGAGTAGTATTACAGGAATGGCAACAAGACTACGGAAGGAGTAAAGAATGGGCTGAAGAGGGGAAAACTCACAATCCAATAAGGCCTGGCCCTTGAAAGGAGCAAGCTAATAAAGGAGGGAAAATCAGAAAACAGTTCACGCCATAAGAGGTCAAGGATGAGCAGCAAAATGCACAGATGCGCCTCCAAACCATGGCAAACGCATGAGCAGCAGACGAGTTTTTGATGTACACGGGAAGTGAAGCACACACAAGGCTTAGGCACTACCAACCTATATCCAACCAATACAAGAGTGGTGGGTCATAGGCTAGAGGTAAGAGAGGGTATGGTTTGGTGGTGGGGAGAAGGGAAAGCTTATTCTAGGGTTCCCGCTCATATTCTTTTCGGGATGATATCCTGCTGGAATGACATACCACCCAAAAAAAGGAAAGATGAGTTGGAACCACTAGGTGCATGCCATGAGGGATAGCAAGAGAGAATACCCACACTGTAGTGGATAAGAATGTTACAGTGAGCAAGCAAACAAAATAGTCTTATTTGTCTAGTAATGGGGAGTGGCACAGCCAACACAGGTAAGTGGTGGTGGCTGGATAGCTGACAAACCAGTGTGTGATCGGGAAGAATACCCTAAACCAAACAAAAGTGGTTAAAGGCTAAAATGGTAAAAACTAGTCATGGCAGACAGTATATAAAAGGGTCCTTACTGTGCACAGTAACACTAATCACAACAATAGCTACCACTAGAAGAGAATCACAGTATCACCATCACCATAACACTACACAAGTAAGTATTAAGAAAGAAAGAAAAGAGTGGAAAGAATCAAAGTAACAAAACGGAGAGAAAAGATAAAGAAGAGAAATAGAGAGTATAGAATGGCAGGCATGCACCAATAGGCTAATCTCTTCTCTCCCTCTAAAAGCCTACCCTCTGTTGAGGATAAAGAACTCGTTTGGGCACAAGCTATTCAGACCCGTTCCCTCAAAGTGGATAATTTTTACAACAAGATCCTCTTGTGAGATTACTCACGTTGAGGAAATGGTTCCCTCTTTGGCCTTAGCCCCGTAACACAATTGCACACGGCAAACTAATCTTTCATTCTTTGATTTTATCACTTATTGCTACTATTTCCTATTTCGTCCTTGCAATTCTGCCTATAATGTGTTCTTTTTCCCTGTTTTAATTAAGGATCTCTTGCTTGTTTTGCCTAACAGTAACGTATTTCTTTTATCACTATTTTTTATTGCATTTATCTACTATAACTCTTCTATAGCAATTTTTCCTATCATAGGCATGTGATTAAAGTTTCGGCAAATAGGCCATAGTTTGTGTGCAAGTCAGACCAATGTGAGTTGGTCCCAACTCTCTTATCTAGAACACTTTGGGCCCAGTATAGTAGGAGACAGTGCAGCCCAAAATCACAAAAGGCCCACCACAAAATGAGATTAGGTAATGTCATTAAACTATAGGATTCATGGCTTTTGTGCTACATCTCGATGAAAGACGGAAACAGCGACCTGAAAGTAATAATTAAGTATTTAAACCTTAAATTAGGGTGAAAAATGAATATTTATAGAAAATATCATAACTTTCTAATATTACAAAGTGCCACACCTTTTGTTTCTCAACAATCTTAGCATGGTGAAACATAAAATTTTGTGGAAGGAATTTCCCCCCCTCCCCCTCAAAGCAAAGTGCCTGATAGCTGGCCTAGCTATCTGAGGTGAGGCATTGGTTTCAAACTGAGTCTTCCTGGTAAAAAAAAGTGACTAAAAAACCTAGGCTTGGCAAACAGGTGGGGTTCGAGTTGTGTTAATCGGGTTCAGGTCAAAAATTGGTCATCTTAAATTGGTTGCAAATAGGTTGGGTTGATCAAGTTACATGTCAACCTGCATTTTTTCACATGTAAAAAAATGTGTGTGTGTGTGTGTGTGTGTGTGTGTGTGTGTGTGTGTGTGTGTGTGAAATATAACAAAATAGTCAAAAACAAAAGTTCAATAATATATAGATCTTAATTAATTTTACACAATTTAAATTTCACAAATGATATCGTCAGTATAAAAGTTAGGTGATTCGCCATTAAATGCCCAAAACAACATATTTTGGTTTTAAAAATTAATACATTCAAATTTTCATAAAATAAAAATTATAGAAATTTAAAAAAAGGAAAAAAAAAAAAACAATAAGTTATGATTACTTTGGCTGCATTTTTAGGTAACAACGATGCATTTTTTACTCTCTCCTCTCATATACAGATTTTGTTCAACTTGGAAACAGTGAAAGGGATGATAGTTCACTTGCAACAAGTGAGACTAATTTGAAGTGATTTGCTTGCTTATTTGGTCTTTTTTATATAAATTGTTTTTAAAAACGGGTCAAATCGTGAGTCAAATGGATTGACTCATACCTGACCCAAGAAAAAAGGGTCGGGTCTAGGTCTTTTCTTTTTTTTTCTTTTTTCTTTTTTGAGAAATAACTCAGTCATTTGGTTACTAGTAATCTAGTACTACACTACTACGTTATATAAGAGGAGATATTCATTTGTTTGGAGTTTACTTAATTAGATATGTTCTTTTCTTTATTATCTGTTTTTTTTTAAGAAGGGGAGGAGTGATTAGGAGAGGTTTGAGTTTATTTACATATGTTAAACTACTGTGGGGCCGTTACATTTTTTAATTAGCACTAAAAAATGTTAGTATCATAAACAAATGCTAATTAGGGACATAGTGATCATTGTGGGAACATATTCCAATTTCAAAGCCTTTGGTGATTGCAACGTATGATTGAAGATACTCAAGTTTAGGTCAAAACTATAAAATGGTGGTGGATCCAAGACAAATATATAAAAAAAACAAATTAAGAAATGGGAAAAAAGGGACTTGCATGGCTATAATTGTTATACTTTTACATACCATGGTTACGATCCAAAAGGAACAAAGAACTTTAGGTTTTGCTCTCTCTTTATGATGCTAATTGTTAAACAGTGGAAAGATGCGTAATTTATCAGTCTGGCAAAAAAGACATGGAAAAGAAAGAAAGTCAGGGAAAGAAGAAAAGAAAACGTGAAAAAGCGTAATGAAAGGAATCTAAAGAAATAGGAGTAAGGTTGAAGTTATAATATATAATTTCAGAAAACGAAATATATGTGGGTGTTGGTGCATATATATGAGTGGTTTTCAAAGAGGGATTCCTCTCATGTCCAAGACATGTTTTCTTTGCTAGTGCTCAAATGGTCCTCCCATTTCCCAAAAGCCATTCCTTTTTCTTTCCAAAGTCAGGCGTCAGACAATTTTTGGACCCTCCTTCCTTTTTAAAGTGACAGACTTTTGCGGCTTACGTGGTTTCTAAGCTCTTTTCAAACCCATACAAAGACTAGGATCCAGAGCTTATTGGGCACTGTATGGTGGCTACGTTCCCAACATGGTTTTGGTTTTCGAGAATGCGTTGCAATCTTAATTTGATCAAGGTGGAAGCATATCGGCAGCTGTAATTGATCGTGCAATATGACGAACTGGCCCATAACAGAACACAATGTAGTTATAAAAAAATAAAAACATTTTAACTTTAACTAGGGAAACTGATGAGATGTCATATCCATTACAGCCAAATGTGTTCTTAAAGTTTTTGCATAACTGTTAGTGATTGAATGATGAGTAGAAGTATGAGAGAGAAAATGACATGATAGTTTATGTTGTTCATGTTGTTTGGCTTAATGGCTTGCATCCTCAGCATAAAGCCTTTGACGACTGTATATGCCTATTAAGTTTTTTAATTTACAACGAACCTAATATAGGGTTTATATATTAGAGAAGTCTATAACTTTAGATTAACATTAAGCTAACTATAAACTAATCCAAAATTAATTTGCTTATTTCACAAGTATATGTGCCTACAATTGATTTGTGCCACTTAAGTTATAATAAGTCTAACTTGTATAACTTAACTTTCATTTTGTCATTGTAGTCAAACAATCTCAAACCTCCACACCCCTCCACTATAGGTGAGATTTAATTGTAATCAACATCAACAACCTCCATAACTCTTGTGGCCAAATTCACTAAAGAAAATTGTTGTAACTTGCTATTATTTCGTAAGTTGTAACAAAGCCCTAATCCCATGGTGGTTGCAACATGATTGAGATCCTCTAACAATGTAGTCTCATCGTTCTCGTCCAGTCCTTCACAATCTCAAATCTCCACAAGGTTCACTTAGGCTTCAACCACACTACCTAGAAACCCCTACCCTCCCCTTACCTTCTCGACCTTATCGTCATCTCATAATTATACTCCAAATGTGTAAATTTTATTTTAAAAGAAATCGTCAGTTCACTTCACGATTTTAAGTTAGGTCACTCTTTTGACATGTTAACTTAAACATGTAATAAAATAAATTGCATATTCCAAATCGATTTTACATCCATATAGGTGGAAAACATGGGTAGCTTTTTATTTATAGATAAAATGACATAATTCTATTTCTAAATACAAAATAATTACAAGGAAAAACAAATAAAAATACAGGAGTATATGTTGGGAGAGATTAGACTCTCAAAGAAAAATTAAAACCAAAATCATTCCAAAATCTGTTGAGAAAAATCCACACGATCTAGCAAACATTCTTTTGATCTCCAAGACACTTAATCCAATCTGGCAAACATTCCTATGTTCTCCAAGAAGAACATTACTATCTGACCAACTCCAAAGACACCAAACTAGATCTAGAAGAGAAAGTCCACTCCACCGTAAAGATAACGAGGCTTAGTGCAAAAAAGAGGAAAAACATTGATGCCAGGGAACCCATGCAAAGATCTCAATGATTTGGTGCTAAGAAACTTATATCCAAGTCAAAATTGGGCCAAAGACTCACTCCAGGAGCTTCAAAGGGTGGCTCAACTGCCACTAGCGGAGGAGACATAATTGATTTAGGTCAACACATTACCCAAGACAGAGATTGCGAAAGACACCACTAAGGGTAACGAGAGACCCACAAGGGGCCTAAAAAGGCTTATAAATGGGGTTGATGAAGGCTCACGTTAGGAGTAGTGTCTGTACAAGAATCAGGCGCACGTTAGCACAAAAAGCCTCTCTTTCTCTCTCAAAAAGTGTTAGTTTTACAAAAATGAGTTTCTTAAATCAAATCCAAGATTTTCAAATTAAACATCCAACTCGCTCAGACAAAAAGGCAAAAAATTTCCCTATACATTTTTCGTGATTTTTTTTTTTGATGGTGAAATTAAGGTGTGTTTACGTAATCTCTCTCTCTCTCTCAAATTGATGAGAACTTGTTATTCACCTTGATAATTGGTTGGCCGTCTCTCTCTCAAATTGATGAGGACTTGTTATTCACCTTGATAATTGGTTGGCCGTAAGGCATTGTCACAGCCATAAACATATTGGAAAAGACACATTGGAAGAGACCCACACAGGCTGACTGACGAACAATCATATAGACATTTTTTAACGTGCCAACATGGTCTCTCACTATCAACGCAACTGTGGGGGACTGGAATGAAGCAGAGCAGTAGTAGTCGTAGTCGTAGTACGCATCAACCTTCTTCTGAAACGTGGTGTGGGGGCTTCATTGCCATATTGCCAAGAAAATTTTATTGTGGGTCCAGTGGGCCCCACATCCTGGGCCAGGCCTAAGCCTAATGTCAGAGAGACTGGACCTTAAAGTACGTTCTCTTTAGCATCGGATTCCAAAACTTTGTCGTCCGGAGATTGGGATTGAAAAGGACTGGTCTTTTAATTTGGGCATGGGTTTCACTACAGTTTTTACATGGATGGGCTTGTGTCGAAAGCCTAATAATCCAAGCACAAAGTTCATCAGTTTATACGTCACTTGCCTATTCCACCCTCTTAAATAATTGTCCCCTCTCTCTCTCTCTCTCTCTCTCTCTCTTTTCCTTTTTTATATGGTCCATATGGAGTGGATGCTTTGAGTTTATACCCTTTCTTTTTCTGGGTTTTTTGTCTTGTGCAAAGTGGTAGCCTTGATTTGATTGGTTTGTGCTCTAGTGCAATTATACTGTGTGTAATTTATGATTTTTCCATGATAAATTTTTTTTTCTATATGGATTTGCTGCAGGTACTGTTTTGTATAAAACAAACAAAAAATTTATCACTTTGGGGGTTAATTTTAAAGGATAAACCTGTTGACCCACATGATTTTGGCTGGTCCAACTGCATGATGAATGTTGAGTTCATTTTGTGAAACTAGCATTATTTATGTTCCAAACAATCGATCAGATAATGTGAGGAAAGCATTCTGGGTCAAAATGAAATATGGTTTTTTGGTGGACAAAACAGGATTCGTCATATCAATGTGACTTTATAAAATCGAAATTCAATTTTATTCATTTAAAGAATATTAATAAGATTGTTTTTGTCGACTTGCTACGGTTTGTTTGTGAATGGGCTTAATCTTTGAACCCGTTTCAAATGGGGAGCTGAGCCCAATACTCATTATTTGTGAATGGGCTTAATCATCTTATTTTATTTTTAATATGTACTCATGTTAATACTTGCTAGTGGTGAACTGGTGATGGCTAATGCTATGCCTTGGACACATGGATGAAAACAAGATTTTATCTTAGGGAGGCCCTGGATTATGAACAATTTTTTTTCATCATTTAATAATGAGGATTATATAATCTAAAAAAACAAAATTTGTGCCAAGAGCTTTGTTAATTGGTATTTTCAACGAAAACGACTAAGATTCAAATCTCCTCCACTCCCAATTATCAATATATCAAAAGAAAAAAAAAAAAAAAAAACTTGGTGTTTATTCAGTAGTAACAAAATATAAATAAAAGAAAACGCAAGATAATTGTTTCTTAATATATTTCAAGTAAATCATCTATTAATGTGTAATAAATCTTATGGTTTTCCTTCACTCTAAAACTATATACTATACTAAATTCACTTATATGAATAAGATTATGTTGTCATATTGTGCCTAATACGAAATAATAATAAATAAATAAAACATTAAAACTGTCAACTTTGAGAACAAATATACACACATTGATATTTATGACAATAAAATAAAAATATATTTTTGAAAAAAATGAAAAAACTAAACAAATTGTCATGAATATAGCAAATTTAATTTGAATCAATCAAAAATATTTAGCATTATGTTTTATTAAGAATACATTAAAAAAAACATAATTTGTTCCCCATTTTCTTAGCTATATTAACACTCAATAATATATAATAGTTAACTTTTTTTTTTTTTTTGGAGAAAATTATAATAGTTAACTTACATGTTCATTATTTACTTTTTTTTTTTCTTGTAACTGGAAATCATAAATCAAGAGGGGAAAAAAAATAAAGAAAATGAAAAAGATATGATATATTTTTCAACACCAAAGTATGAATATGTTGTAATCAAGAAAGCAAAAATCATTAATAAGATTAATCCAAAAATTATCATTTTTCCAAAATCAATTCAAAGAGGGAGAGAGACCAGGAGATGGGGCTAAGAGCCCTTGTTCTAGCCAATAGCATGGATAAAATTGAGAGAATTTAAAGATATTGGTGATTTGTGGATGAGTTGGTGACACTTCTTAAGATAGCCTTTATTATGATATTGTCACTTGTGTAGGTATTTATTAACTAAAGAGACTTTTTTTTTTTTTTTCTTGGAGAGGGGCCATTTTCATTTTCAGGGTCTTTTTAGGTTAACTTAATACTTGAGAGAAGTTAGATATAAATTAATGAATTAGAAGGAGAAACGGTGAGGGGCGAAGAGAGCTCTACTCGTGTTGCCAAACAAGGTCTAAACTTAGTTAATGCTCCCACCTCCCAGTTGGTCATGCCTTAAATAGAGCCTAAATGCCAAAATCATCCTTTAGAGAATGAAGATGGCTTTTGGTTGCTGAATATTTTTATAGTGTGGCAACCTAGAGTCGTGGGCCTCGTGGCCCGTGGGCTTCATAGGAGATTGAGATTATTTGATTTGATGCCAATCTGGGTAAGTTGATAAGCCAAATTCTTAGTTGGCTTTAATAGAGAAGGGATTGGTCCCTCCAAAAGCTGTTAAATTTAAAATATTATATTAGTTGGTAATTAAATGATGGTAGACAATCGTTCAATGTTCGAAGGCAATTTGAACTAGAATTATGGTAATATAATAGGTATTGGGAGCAGGTTTAGCATATGTAATTGGGTTGCAAGCGCTTGAAGCATTACTTTGAAACATTCTTTTAGAGTTTGCAAAAAATTTCATAACTACTAATATTAGTAATGGACCCATATAATAACTTATAAAAACTTGTCAACATTTTTTTTTTAGAGTTTCAACTTACGACATCCGCTTCTGATGATTATGTTCTTTATTATCAAACTAAGATACCAATTGGTTTTTTATGTAAGCAAAGATTGAACCTTAGATTTTTTATTCAAATATCAAAGACTTTATCAGTTGAGCTAATTGGAACTAAAGCTGTAAACAAGTCAAGCTTTGTTGAGTATTGCATGTTCAAACTTAGCTTGAACTCGTGACAAGCCTAGAAATCATGTTTGAGCTTGAGCTCGTGGAAAAGCCAAAGAGCTTGAGCTTGGCTTGGCTTGGCTTGATTAATTAGTCAAGTAAAGCTCAAACTTAATATCAAGTTCAAACTCAAGCTCAGGTTAAGCTTTTGAGCTTAAGATCTAAGAAAATTACATTATCAAATGCTTAAATCTCTAAAATTAAGAAAAAAAAATAGTATATTCATTTTATCATACGTCTAGTCATACTTATAATTAGCCATTATTCAAATTAAAAATTTGCATAATTTAATTTATTCATTCGTCCTTCCTTGTCTACAATTTAACAATTGTTCAAAATACAATTTTTATGTTCATGTTAGATGGTAAAGAATTAGAAAAATACTAGTTTGTAACTATTATTAATGAAAAAATACTAGCATGTTTCATACCTTTACATTAGATGATTAATAGGGAAGCATCATATGTGATCCATTTAATTAATTTATTTATTTTAAATGTAACTAAAGTATAAAATGGCTCTTGGTCAATTTAGAGAAAAGGAAAAAAAAAATGAAGGTAATAGATAGTGGTCCCATGTTAGCCATGTTATTAAGATATGCGTAACGAGTATATTTAATTAACTCATATAAACTTATAAATGAATGTATACTTGAATTGTTTTGTATCAAGTTTTATAGCTCACGAGCTTGTTTGTGAACAATATTTTTTGCTTGGGCTCAACCTGTTTATTAAACGAACTCAAAATTAAAGTTCAAGCTTGGCTTATTTATAAACAAACAAACATGAATGAGTTTTTTATTGAACCGAACCCGAATTCGGAATTATTCATGATCGGCTTGGTTCATTTATAGTTCTAACTTCTGACAATATTTTATTCAACTATCTTTACTATCAAAGATAGTGTCAAAATATTGTGTATTTGGCATAATTCATTAATAAAACCCTTGTATTTTTTATTTATAACCAAAACTCCAGTTTAAAAAACAGTATTCTTTCTCTATACATTTTTGTTGGGTCAAACACAATTGCTAACGCCATCTCATCTGGGCTTGGGCTTGGTCTTGTTCTTGGCCTTAGTACAATCTATCATGACATGAGGCCTCATCCCACAGGCCTAATTAAATCGAAAAGAAGAAGAAAAACAAGCGAGAAAGAAAGAAAGGGTCTAGTCTAGTCTAGTAGTCCGACTAAAGTTCAAAAGAGAGAGACACACAAAAAATGAAGACCCATTAGCTTGAGGTGGAGAAGGAGAAGGAGAAGGAAGCAAGTAGAAAAAGATAAACAGAGAGAGAGAGAGAGAGAGAGTGAACGAATGATAAGAGGCGCTGCCATGTCTCTGACTCTGAGACCCACTTCCAGAATCCTATCTTCCTTTGTTGGAGACCGCTTCCTTCATTCAACACCACCTCTTCACCAACTCTTCCGCTACAATCCAGGTCCAGTTTCCAAACCCAAAACCCAAAAAAAAACAAAACAAAAAAAAATCAATTTATAGTTATGGTTATGTTGGGTGTTATTGCAGGAAGCAAGCATGTGTCAATGCAGCTATCCAGGACTTTTTCTGGCTTAACCGACCTACTATTCAACAGAAGGTGTGTGTGTAATATGCTATATATCTTTCTTATGTACACAAACACAAGGTGTTCATATTAACTTGATTATACTTGAGAATCGTTTTATGTTACTAATAGAATATATTCACCTTGAATTTATGTTTGCCCTTTCTGGTTGTATTTTTGTATTCTTTTACATATCAAAAACTGACCTTTGGGTAGAACTATGTTCTTTCTACAAATATATTCTGTGCAATATAAAGGATGCGTTATTGAAATCTTAGAATAGTTTAGTGGTTTTCTTTGGGATACTTAAAACTGAGATGTCAAAATACAATTTTGCACCAAGTGGATTCATTATTCATTAATTATTTCATATGACTGCCTTTTGAGCAAAACGTTATTTGATGAAGATTCATATTGCTCAACATGATATGATTCTGGGAGTATGGTTTTCTTTGTATGGTATAGCAGGCTTAACAGCTACGGGGAAGATTTTTTATGGGGTATAAAATCTTATTAAAAGAGGTATTATATTGGTAGAATGGTGTTGTATGTGTAAATGTAGTGGCAAAAAAATGGATCATTTGTTAGTCCATAGTAGAATTGCTTGTAATAGGTGGACATTTTTCCCCCTTTATTTGGAGTTCGTTTGCTGATGTCTAAGAGGAGAGGGTCGCTTTTAAGTTGGAGGAGTTGGTGTTGCAGATAGAGTTGTTCTTTTGTTTGGAATGCAGCTCCTCTTTGCTTAATATGGACTATATGGAGGTAGAGGGATAACCGTACTTTCAATTGTAATTCTTTAGGAAATTCTTGTGCACATGTCCTGTGTACATGAGCTATCTACTCCACTCTAATAAAATGTTATTACTAATAAAAATATAGATTCTAGGCTGGTATTTGGTCACAAATTTTGATGTGTACACAGAATAAGCTCTTGGGTTTGTATTTCCTGGTTCTTGATCTGGTCATGGTCACGCTTTGGGAATTATGCTGTAGGATTGAGGATTGGATTTCATCAACTATGAAATTTCACATCTTCTTTGGCCTTATACACATGACACAAAATTTCAGAAATAGGTATTTGACTGCCTTCCTGTTGAAATTAGCAGAAATGATGGATTGCCAAATACCACTCGTAAAAGACTAAAGCCTGGAAAATTGTCTCCTTGTCGGCCTGTTCCGGGTCATATAGAAAGGCCTCCTTATGTCAAATCTAAGCAACCACCTGGAATTGCAAGTGGACCTGAAGTGCATGATGAGAAGGGGATAGAATGCATGAGAGCATCTGGACGGCTTGCAGCCCAGGTTCTTGAATATGCTGGGACTTTAGTCAAGGTGACATTGTGATTCTTTGGTTTGCTATTCCTTGAGAACAGTTTTTAATTTGTAGTCTATTGTTCAATTTAAGACCATAAGGTTGTTGCCAGGCCCCTGAGTATGTATTCTAATAGACTTTTGATGATATATTTCATTTATCAAGAGCCGCCTGTCTTCTAATTCTTTCCTGTTCCTCACCCCCACCCCCCAAATCTCTCTCTCTCTCTCTCTTCCTTCTTGTTAGGATTGAACTTGAGTATCAAGTTGGGTTTGCCAGCAAGACATGAGTTTTGAAAATTTTCATTATTTTTTTTCTTATTTATTATTTTCAGTTTTCCTTCCCTGAACTAGGAAAATAGTTTACACTTTCTGGAATTAGTTTTGTTGTAGCTGATGAGGAAACTAGTTAGAGATGAAGTGTAGATTGTAATTGTACATGTTGGAGGTGAGCACCTTACTTTATATTAAAGTTTTAATTGTTGCTTCTGTTGGCAGCCAGGCATAACGACAGATGAAATTGACCGAGCTGTTCATCAAATGATAATTGATAATGGGGCCTACCCCTCTCCTCTTGGCTATGGTGGGTTTCCAAAGAGTGTATGTACATCAGTGAATGAATGTATTTGCCACGGAATACCAGATTCCCGTGCACTTGAGGTCCTCTCCATTTAAATTCTTTAGTTTCTTAACCCTGTATTTCTGATTGTTTAAATTTAAATTGAAGATATGTGTTTATTTGCAGGATGGCGACATTATCAACATTGATGTTACAGTTTATCTAAATGTAAGCATGTTTGGTGTTGGGCATGTTTAGTTCAAAGCAAGGGAAAGGGTGTATATGGATTTAGACTAAAGGAGTTGAGATAAATTTTATACATATTCTTGACTTTATACATGAGTTTCTTCGCTATTTCCATTGTTTCTTTGATTATTTCCCATACATTGGTGTTGCTGGGTTATAGGTCTCAGGTAGTGTTTTGAGCTTCTTTTTGTGTGTGTGTGTGTGTGGGGTCATTTTTATAAGCTAGTGAAGTGGTTTTTGGGAGGAGCTCTCTAGGACCAGGGCAAAGAGTCCAACGTTTTGAGAGAACACTAATACCTTAACCATTTTCATTGTTTCTTAAGTTCGTGGTGATCTTTCTTGTAATTTGATAGTATTCACAATGGTTAACATGCTATAACAGTGATTTATTACTGAATTTGTTGCAAGTATAGATAAAACAATTTCACCTTCATCTCTATGTTTCTAGTTTTAATGAACTTGACGCAGGAGCATAACCAAAAGTTATTTCAATATTTCATTTTTAGATTTTCAGTGGATAATTTCATATTGTCACGTAGTTATTTGTTTAGTTTGGATTAGTAGCTGAATTTGGTTAGGATTAGTTTTTTATCTTTAGTATTGGATTAGTATTTGAGATTGTTTAGAATTATTAAATTAGTATTTGATATTGTTTAGGATTTGTTTAGAAGAGTTTATCTTTATCATTGTAATTTCAGGAAGCTGCATATAAAGCTCCAGATGATTTCTTTCGTATTTTCAGACTATGATTATTATTATTTAGATTATTTGCAAAAATTGCATTGCTTTTGTTTGGTGGTGAATCCAAACACCTTAGGTGGGAAGCCTAAGGTCTACTGTGGGACTAATCTAGGTGGGAAGCCTAGGTTGTCCTGCATCAGAACTCTTTTTGTTTTGTTCTTTCTCCAAAACCTCCCCCCACCCTCTCTCTTTTTCACTGCCAAAATTTCTCCATTGGCTAAAATGTTAGAATATTTCTCTGATAGACCTTGTAACTTCAGCCTCTTGCAATTACAGTTGTAATTCAGATTCTTTGATTTGCATTTTTTAGCCTAACTATTTGCAAACTTGTAAACTTACTGTGATTTGTAGGGGTATCATGGTGATACATCGGCAACATTCTTCTGCGGAAATGTTGATGATGAGGGCAGACAGCTAGTTCAGGTAGCTATCTTGGACTTTAATTGTGGCATAGCTTTCTTTACATTCATGATAGCCAGAAATAAGTCTCTTAAAATCACGTTCTTCACTAAGTAGGTGAGTTGTTATGAAATTAAACTCTTTATTGGTTCAGTAAATAAGTACAAAATCTTGCCATTGTAATTGCACTGAAGCATAATTGTGTATCCGTTTTGAATTTAGTGATGTAAATAACCTAGGTTCTTGTGAGATTGGGGATTATGATTTGAGCTTTACCGTGATAAGCTTGAAATTCTTAGTTAATTTCAGATCATGTTTAATCAATATTTGACCTTTACTTTTACCTGATATCTTCTCATATGCCATTAAAAGATCTATATGAGAAGGTAACTGGCATGTTATAATAGAGCTACTCGTTAAGGACACTCCGGATCTCTCCATCTTTGCTCTCTTAGACTTCTTGAGTCCATTTGTGTGACTATAATTGCACCTTCCTCCAGTCTTTCTGCAGATTATCATCTTTAGTATCTCTGTTGGTTACCAACTGTTGTGTTTGTGTATTGTTAAAATGTTATATGATCAAAGCCTCCACAAATTTCTAATACTAAATGATGGCATAGTACATATAATATCAAATGTATGAGTAAGGAAGCTGAGTTTTAACTGCCTAGGCTCAAAGAATCCTTGTTGCATTAGATGACCTTGAGTTCTTGAAAGCCAGTCAGTGCAATCTGTTTCCAATTATATCAGTAGATAAGCACAATAATTAGCTCTCTGAAATACTGAAGCATGGTAACTGTATCCACCAATTGTGACCTACTGTTTGAGATTACTCCCATATTTTCCATGTATACCAACAACTGACAGGATGAACATAATTTTGGGTTTGTTCATTAGGTTTCATTGTTAGAAATTCATGAGAAACAAGCCAAAAAAGAAAGCAGCTTAGACTGCTTAGGCACTGCATAGATTCTGATCAAATGCAGAATAGTAATTGAATGGAAGACAAATAGCTCAGCTATGCGTTTTTGAAACTAAATGTTATCTGAATTTCTTATGAGCGAACAATATATTGGTCTGCAAAAAGTATGGCCCTAGATTGGATGGATATTGATGCTCTAACGTCACTACATGCCAAATGTAAATTAGGGATGAACCATTAACTGGTCCAAATTGAGATTGGCCATTAATTATAACTTACAATCATTTTATTTATCACCTTTTGTGCACTTTTTTTCTTTGTTGATGGTTTTATTTGAAAATCTTAGCCCAAAGTTTTGGAATTAAGGATTTGTTGTTGTTTCATTTGACATTCTTAGGAAGCGTGTCTTGATGATGTTGGTCCTGAAGAAGATCCTTTAACATCTTGCAATGTTCTTCTTTATCTTGGTTATATTAATTGAAATGATTTCTTGGAATATATGCTTCAGGTGACTAAAGAATGTCTTGATAAAGCAATATCCATATGTGCACCAGGAGTGGAGTTCAAGAAAATTGGCAAAACAATTCAGTGAGGCTCACTTATATTTTTATTTCTTAATTCTGTGGCTTCCATTCTCCCCTCTATAACTTCCAACTCTGTGGTTATGTTGATGAATGATTTTTTTTTTTTTTTTTTTTTGGAATTACAGAATTGTACTTTTCCTATTTGCCATTCTTTTGCTGTATCCATTTCCCTAGGCTTAGCTTACATTCTGCTCCCCACCTCATGAACTCATTTTAATTTGGTAATTTGAGGAAAAAACTTGTAATGTTGACTCTTAAATTTGATGAATCAATACATCATTAATTGCTGACTTGGTACTTTGTTTGTTTGATATAGTCATATTTGCACTGACTACTTGGTACTTGAAAGTTCTTTCACTTTGTATACTAGATGCTGAAAGATTAGGATGATCTTTTGTCTTTGAGTCTGTTTGGGTGAGATTATTTTCATTGGCTTATTTCCTTTTAAAAAGTTGTGTAAAATTACAGTTGTACCTAGAAAAAGTAAGGCTTTAAAATAGCTGCATATGAGCGGGGAGTGAAAATGAACTGCAATATTAAATTAAACAAGCATATCCTTAGTAAAATTTATAATAACATATTGCATTACCATTTTTATTGTCCTGTACATAATTATTTTTGGCTAAAAGTTCTATCTATCAAAAAAAAAAAAAAAAAAATTGGCTAAAAAGTTCTGTATATGAATGTTAGATGTTAGGTCTCAATTTTATAACGACTTATAATTAACGGTGTGTGTTCATATTTTTCTCCCCTTCAGAGATCATGCAGATAAATTTCGCTACGGTGTCGTTCAACAATTCGTTGGCCATGGGGTTGGACGTGTTTTTCATGCTGATCCAGTTATTCTACACTTCAGTAATTTTTCTGAGCTTTTATGTTGCTTCTTTCTTTCTTGTCCGTATATTTTTTAGGCTGTTGTTTCAACGCCATCTTGACTTTAGTTTGTGTTATCTTTTTTCAAATCTATTAATTTATTTTATTTTATTGTTCCTTATCTCTATTTAAGTCATGCAAATTGTTGACTGATATCAAAGGTATATCAACATTGAGAAGACCATCCAGAACATAGAAAGACATGTACTTATCAAAAAACATAGAAAGACATGCCATTTGACCTAAATGTGACTGGCTATACTAGTATAAGATCCAAATTTATGTCACTTTGATAGTCCTGTATTCCGAAATGGAAAAAAAATTATAATATGGAGTTCCAATAATTTTAGCATTACATTTTTTCATTAAGAATTATAATAACAATTTTTATTATTAGTACTAGGACTACTTTATTGATAAAAGAGGAATCCCAACTATACATAAGGCTTCTCCAAGGAATTACAATCTTAAGTTTAAAGAATCAATGTAGTGTATGCATAAAAAAATTAAAGAATCAATGAAGTTTACAAAAGAAATGAAAGAACCGTTGCCAAAAGCCCTAGACCACTCAAATAGGGAACGTAGTGTTATAAATTTATAATAACAATCTCTCCTTCACAAGATGGCTTCTCTCTCTCTCTCTCTCTCTGCATCAGTATGTACATTTTCTGGAGAGTTTCGACATATTCTGTATTTGATCATTTTTATTTTTTCAGGGAATAATGATACTGGATGCATGCTGTTGAATCAAACCTTCACAATTGGTTAGTGAATTTCCATTAGTATAATGAATTTCCCTTACTAGAATTTACCTTAAGTTGCTGCTAATTGTCATGCTAACTAATGTAGTTTCATTTCATTTTTTTTTTTATACGAAGTAGTTTAACTTCAATTATTTCAGAAGTCCCACCCCCCCCCCCCCTCTTTCTCCCTCCTCAATGAAGCATTTCAGGGTTAATACTTGTAATCAATGACTCAAACTTTATAATTTTGATTTGACTTGGAAAGCCTTTAGATTGATGGCTGGTATGGTTTGGGAGAATCATAGCTTCATGTGACTAGATAGTAGATACAGCAAGATAACTAGACTCTAAAATAATGCATTAGTGATTTGCACATATTGGTGTGCACTTACACAACCGTAACTCAAATTATGGAAAATTATGGCGGCTAGGATGGGATATACACAGCCATACGATTTCAGTTCATTGCCTCTGTTATTTTATGTAAATTATTTGATAGTTTTTTCTTATGTGTTACAATAATTAATGATTGAAATATTTCTATTTCTATACGTATTATTGATTATTATAAAATGCATGTGCATAATGGTCAATTTTGCAGAACCAATGCTGACAGTAGGTAGCTTTAATCCTGTAATGTGGGATGATAACTGGACGATTGTTACCGAAGATGGGAGCCTGTCAGCACAATTTGAACACACGATTTTAATAACCGAAGATGGGGCTGAGATATTGACCAAGAGTTAAACATTGTTTGAACTTTGAATTTGATTCTTAGTCAAAAATTTTGGCATCAATCTAAATCTTGTTTTTATCTTTGATTTTGGTCATTACCTTTGACATCTGTTATTCTTTGGTTCTCTCCTTGTTTGTGTGTTCTTTGACCCTCTCTCCCCAGCTTCTAGTTTCATCTGATATTTCTCCTTCTATACCATAAATAAGTTGGTGTGAAGAATTGTGAATATATATATAAAGATTTTATTGAAATAAAAACAGACCCAAGTACACAAGTACACCGGAAATGTACTATGGGTCAAGATCCCAAAAAAATAATGGTCAATCAAAATAGAAAGAGAAGAAAATGAAATTTTTTGTAAAGCTAAGCTCCATTCATATGTTAAAAATTTGTTTTGAATGAATATCTATATATTAATTGAATTCCAAGAAGTTTAAAATACTATTTTGTTTAAACTATGTAACATAAGGTAAATATTGAGTTCTCTCTTTACATGATTAAGGGTTCATTCGGTTAGGTGGATTTTAGGGAAGATGGAAGAGAGAGAAACCAAAATGGTTTTTGTGGGTGTTTGGTTAGAAAGATGAGAGGAGGGAAAACTAGTGGGACCACCAGCATATTCACACTCACTAGTTTGAAAGGCACAAAGCCGTAGGCATGAGAATTAGGGACATGGGATGATGCATCCTGCGCATGGTAGCTAGGTGTTTTATTTCTTCTACTTTTTTTTTTTCTTTTTTTTTTTGTGTTTTTGTTTTTGTTAATAATATTAATTGACAAATAATACAAAAATGTAACATAATTAATTAATTATTAAAAAATAAAATAATAGTTTGTATTTTAATCTTTAAGTCGCTAGCATCTAATTTAACACATTTTTATTTTAGAATAGATCTCTACCCAAAAAAAAAAAAAAAAACTTATCAATTGTTGAGGGAAGTCTAATTAAATTAAATCATTTATTCTTAATTATGTTGTAAAAAATAATATATAAATAAAATGTTATAACATTGTTATTATTTTTGTAATGGTAATTTGATTGACTGTTTAATGTTTATACTTACCAATTTCTTATCCATTTAATTTAAGGTATGAAAACTTATTTAAAATTGTTTATATTTATTTGAATATATTTTGTAAATGATATAATGATTTATTACATATTTCACTGATTTGGTTTTTAGAATCATGTTATTTTTTCTCCGGGCCACTAAAAATCAATCCCCAAATTGGAGAGATTTATGGAGAGGAAATTGAAGTGGGAGAAGATAGATGGAAAATGACTCATCTACCCCTACTGTGCACATGTTGGTTGGCTGCTTATAAAAAAAAAAAATATATATATATATATATATATATCAAATTGTCAGATTTTGTTTTTTGTTTTATTAGTCTTTGTTGCTTACACCCTACCATCCTACAGGCTACAGTGAACCTGATGTTGTTTAGGTTCCTTTTTTTTTTTTTTTTTTTTTTTTAATATCAAATGGCAACTTTTATTATTATTATTATTATTATTATTAGTTTTTCTTTTGATAGATGTTTTATTAGTTGTGTTAGTTTGTAAGTTTGTAGTAATTAAAATTTTTAATTTTAATAAATTATTTAAAAAAATTTTTTAAATGTATTAGAGGCATTATAATAAATTTATGCAAATTATATTTTCTATTCTCTTACTTTTCTACTCAACCAAATCCACTTTTTCACTCCCTCAGCCACACACGTACACTGAGAGAAAACTAAAATTTTTTCTATTCCCCCACTTTTCCACCCCACCCTATTTTCTATTCTCCCAATCAAATGGAGATTCTTGACAAATAGTGTATAGAAAATAGATGGGAAGTTAATTGGGTTTGTTATGGACAATGTGAGAATAAGGAATTGCATATCAATGTGTCCTTCTTCAAGAATAACATAAACTTAAATCAAAGTTTAGGAATAAAGTTAGTAAATTAAGTAAATGCATTGTCTTCAAAATGTTTATTCGTACCAATCAAGGTAAAACTTTGTGTGACACGACTCTTTGGTCGAACAACTCCAAGATTAAACTATAACGTCTACCTTCGTGTTGGACACACTTTCACATACAAAGGTTAAATAACAACATTTTATATGAGTCTTTCCACACAAAGAGAGAGAGAGAGAGAGAGGAAAAAGTTTTTGGTTGAGAGATGTAATCTACGAGCTAAGAAGAAGCCAACTCTAAATTGTTCTATTTGTGTATTTGAGTAGAGAGGAAGCTAAAAAGCATAATTGGTTTGGTAGTATGGCAAGTAAACCACTAACTTGATCAAAATAATAAAAAAAACAATTAAAAACAGTCGCAGTTAACACAAACACACACACACATATATTACCTAGTTAGTAACGTACCATACCGTATATATTTATAATATTACACAAAAGGACTTATAAATTAAAATTATTTTTAATTACACAAAAAAATGATTCATAAATTAAAATTATTCAAACTCTCTTTTCTTCTAATTATATATATAAAATTGATATGATTATTAGATTACTAAGAAAGGTAACCAACCAACCATTACGATAAAATAGGCCAAAGCAAAATTAACTAAATTCACGCACACGAACTCAAATAAAAAGCCAAGTGTTGGAAAGCACACATAAAAAATTGCATTAAATACATGGTCTAATACTAGAATTCATAATAAATTAATTAAATTTTATGTTGGCCATCAGCTTATCATAACTCTTGTTTATAACTCCAGTTTACAACTACAAAGATTAGGTCATTTTGTAGTTGTACTTTGGTTATGTAATGTATTATAAACTCGGTTTAAAACACTATTTTCGTGTATGTTTTAATTGTTTACTTTAAAAAAAAAAAAAAAAAAGGCTTATCTTTTTGTCCAACTTGAAACTAGTTATAAACAATATACATGACACTGAATACAAACACGAGCACGAGCATGAGCATGAGCATGAGCGAAATTATGGTCTAATACTAGTATCCAAATAAAAAATTAATCCAAATAATTGATCACTTTAAGCAGTTCAATATGGAACAAAAGTAAAGTATGGCCTTATTTCAGTTCATTTTAGACTACTAGACCTTAAATTGATTCTTTTTTTGCTTAAAAATTCATTTTTTTTTCCTTAATTTTTGGGTTGAAAAGTATGATATTTTATTTTTTTAGGCCAACTCTTTAGTCTTGGCTAAAAAATTCAAACAAAATCGCCATTAGAAATTAGAGATATGGACATTAAAAAAACAATAAAAATGATAAAAATATTCAAAAGGTTAACTTAAAATTCAAGTTTTAATAATATAAGCATTATACTTATATTTGAAAAGAAAAAACAAAATGCTACCATTCTAAACTTAAATAATAGTTTTTATAAAAAAAACTTAAATAATAATTTAAATTTAATGTAACATATTACATTTGTTCCATGAAATATAAGTATACATTTTTTTTTTAATATTCTCCATTTATATAAATACATTATGTATTCCATTATATAAAACTTATAAAAATATAAATTAATTTTAAATAAAAAAATGCACTATTTAACTCACAAATTTTACATTGTATTAAATTTTTTCACAGATCGCGTGAGTTTGCGACTAATCATTCATTAAACTGTTGTGCTTTGGAATTGCTTGATGTCCAGGAGAATAATTTCCAAATCCCAACCATACCCGACTGCAACCACAACAGATTTTGCACACGTGTGGAGTTGGATAGGTTTTTATTTATTTATTTGATTATTGAAGGAAGTGATTTGAGGATTTGAACCATAACATCACAATTGTAACACTAAATATGCTAATTGAACTAAGTAATACTTAGGAGGCGTTTGGTTCGTTGTGATGTGTCCTTAATATGATACACATTATGATGATGTGATATTAAATTTTTTGGTTTATTTTTTTTCTAACATTACTTTAATTTGAAATTACAAAATATATCACATCATCTTAATCTCATCACCTTCTTAAACAATGTAATGTTGTATTATTGTATTAAGATTACATTAATATAAGATTACAATAACGTAATATTATGAAGTAATGTAACATCACAGCGAATCAAACACTCTCTTAGTTAAAATTTATGACATGTCTTTGTTAAGGTGTTTAGTTCCTTTCATCCTTGTAAGGAACAATTGTTTTTTAAATGAACCATTTTCGAACTTATTCTGATGTATATACAACCTCTTAAAACATTTTTATTTTTAATCAGTTTAATTTTTAAGCAAAAACAAGTAAGTGAAAATAAGTTTATCCAAATAACTATCCCAGAAGTTTCATTAGCATATCATTAATAATTTTATTTGCATTTTTCTTGTCTTCATACCTATTACGGTGAAAAGGTTAAAAAAAGGCCTCTTCAGCTTCAAACATCGACTTAATAGAGTCACAAAATTAGCATTAGGGAGAGGAAGGGGGCAAGCCATTTGGCAATGCATGATCTCAAAAAGTTTTTTTTTTTTTAGAATACTATGTATTTTAACACACACACATAAGGAGAGATGAGAGAAGGTTTTAAATAAACTAACAATAGTGTATATCTAAAAGAATCTAATTCTTGGATACACAGCACAGACTTTAAATGTCTATAACTCAGATTCATTTTCCAATGTGGGATTAACCTTTGTATGTGTGTTAAAATACATAGTATTCTAAAAAAGTAGAATGATATGAAAAAACAAATCTTACCAAATGGACAATTAATGAAGTGCAAAATTATGGATTAATGCTTGTTCCAATAATTTTCTCCTCTTATATTTCTGTGAATCATTATTTTCAGTTTTATATTTTGAGTCCTCCAAAAGTTAAATAAATAAAATCATCCTCTCTCACAAAATAAAAGAATAAATAAATAAATATATATATATATATATATATATATATATATATAGACACACACATATTGATATATGTGAAGGCGACAACAATTGCTTTTACGTCTCCAATTATTAAACCAAAAGAAGTATTTTGTAACAAAACTTATTACAACATTATAAAAGGAAATTAACAACCTTCCTTACTATCAAGAAATTATAATTTGTTAGGGGTAGTACTTCTTTAGAAAGGAGGAAGGAAAAAAAAAAAGGCCTATGGGAAAAAAATTATTACAATGCATTCTTTCACCTATAAATAACTATATAAATTTGGTAAACTATTTTTTGATATTTGCTATTTAGAAAATTAATAACTTTTCAAAAGTAATTTTTGGAAAACCATCTCATTTTCCTATACTTGATAACAACCTTTAAATGAGTTTGAAATTATCATTTTACCTCCTTTATTTAGCTTGACATGAAATAGAATTGTTTTCTATAAAATTTTAGTGGAAAACAATTCTATCTCATGCTAAGTTATATAAAAGAAGTCAAAAAATAGTTTTTCTATAATCCTCTTTTTTTAATGATATTACCAAGCATAAGAAAACACAAATTATCTTTACATAAAGTTTTTTATCGAAACAAATAGAGTGTATAAATCATGTAACCTACGTACCATAAATGTTAAACGTTATCCCCCAAACTTGAAGTTCATGTTACGATAATTAAATCGTCTTAAAAAACTCGTGCATCATGATAATAATCATACATTCTGAACACTCAATAAAGTTTGATCGTTTAAAACCTTTTTGGGATTTTTTTATTTTATAAAATGTTTGGCATTTTGTTTTTTCTTTAAAATACCATATTAGTAAAGAAATAAAATATCATATATGATTTATTTGTTCTTATTTCCATAATTTTATCTTTTAAATATATGGAATTATAATCCATAAAATTATAAAAACTTAATTTATTTTTGTAAGGACTAGAATTGAGTCTCTAGCCCAAAAAATGGATGGACTTCGATCCAAAAAATCCAAAACAATGAATTTGTAAAATGTGGGTTGGAAAGCTGGGCTAAAATTAGCTAGATAACAAATAAAGTAGGCTTAAATGATTAGAACAAGAACATATATTGATTCAAAGTAAAGAAAACTATCATTGGTACGATCCGAGGAGATCAGTTCTTATATATTTCTCACAAGTTTGATTACAAATTTGATTCCTGATTGTTACGGTGTTTCTCTTTTGATTTCTCGATCCCCCCCCCCCTCCATGAAGGGTCTCTTACATTATATTGTTCCCTTTGAATGATCTTGGCCCTACACTTGTTGATCATCTAAGCTACTACTTGAGTGTTTGTCCCATCGGACACCCTCTCAAGCCCTCTGTGAGTTAGGGTAGCCAAGACAGTACTGTTCAGGGGTCTTCTCCACGTTAATGCAGCTAAAAAGTTAGTTGCAAAACATTTAATGCGGCGGTAGCAGCCTTTCCTTAAATATTTATGAGCTTCCATTCCTCCTGTACGTTCATAATGCACGTCCTTATCAGTGGGATTTCTTGAAAGGTTACTTTGAATGATAGGATATACATTTGGTCTGTGCTTCGTTTATCCAAAGAGATACTCCTTCTCGGACCACCTACCCCAACCTTTCCATTTGCAACATACTCATGGGATTCTAAACTTGACACTCTCACTATTGCTTATTCGCCCTTAGATCAATCAATGTCCTTTGCCAAGCCCCAATATATATTTTTGGGTCCTTATCCCTACAATTTTCATTTCAAATTCTTTGGGCTTTTCTTTTCCCCTCATATTTGTCCTTAAACAAATTACTTATATAGTTATACTTTTATTTTTATTGATTTTTTTTTTTTAAATATAGATGTGTGTGCTTTTTTTTTTCTTTTTACTTTTTTTACCGTTCCTTTGATAATAAGCTAACCCTTTATTTTCTATGAATAATCATGTATGTTTTTGTTTATACATTGTGATTTAAGGATTTTATTATTCAAATCTTTGTAAAAAAAATATTGTTGATCTCTCTTTCTAGTTTGCCTTGCACAAAGATAGCTTAACAATTAATATTGTATCAAGTATGTTATAACATGTTCCATAAAAAAAGTATGTTATTATATGTTTATATATTTTATTTTAAATATGTAATAATTTTCTTTTCAATGAGTTATCAATTTGGAAACTTTTTTATATAAACATTCTTCCTTTTATTTAATTTTTAATTAAACTAGAGGTATATATATATATATATATATATATATACACGTGCTATGCATGGTTTAATTAAAATTCATATGAAACCTTAAAGAAAATATAACAAATATTTAAGAAAAATAAATATGATAATTAATAAAATAAAAATAAAAATGATCTTAAGTTATCTGACATGAGCCTATCGTTTTATTTTTTTAAATCAAGAATTAAAATTTATAATAGAAGAATAAAATAATTTAAAATTTTAATAACATTTAATTGATTTTTAAAACTTCCCAAATTTTAATAATAAAATTTTAATTGAAAAAAATAATTTAAATTTTATAAAATTTTGATTACTCAAAATTTTTTTTTGATATGAAATTTATTATTATTTTTTATAACACAAGTGAAAGTGCTTTTGTTATATATACGGTACTAGAGAAGATTATCACAACTACACTTTTAAAACCTTAACTGTTACTAGCCTTTGAGCACGCACTCATGCGCGTGCTCAGAGGCTCTTCTATTTTTTGAGTAAAAATTAATAATTTGTATTTATTATAATTCGAGATTTCTACTTTTTCCAATCACAAAAAAAAAAAATATATATATATATATATATATATATATGGGGTGAGTTTTGTAGATTGGAGGAGTTTTAAAACTAACAAAAGATTGATCCTATTTTGTAGGGAGTTAGAAAGTAGAAGTATGAATTTTTTTTTTTTTTGCTAATGAAATTAGAAGTAGGAATTTAAATTAACATAAAATGAGAAGTTTATTAGAAGCAGTAAGATATTTCAACGTAGAAGTAGGAATTTATTATTGTTGTCAATTTATTATTTTAACCCCATTTTTAAGTTTTAGGTAGGGGTATTTTTGACAGTAAAAAAAACAATAACTAACTTTCTTTTGCCAATTTACTATTTTAACCATATTTTTGAGTTGTTGGTTAATTAATTTAAGGGTATTTTTGACAAAAAAAAACAATAACTAGGGTATTTTTGACAGGAAAAAAAACAATAACTAACTTTTTGAATTCCCTTAATATATATAATAATAATAATATAATATATATAGAATATAGATTATTATTATTATTATTATTATTATATAATAAATAAATGTATGATCAATGGCTCAACCAATAACATAAAACATACACTATATAGGGAAGATTATCCATTTATCACGCCCACACTTTTTAAAACCTAGATTTTAGTATATAATAAATAAATATAAGATCATTGGTTCAATAACATAATATACTCTCCCAATATTTAGGACCTTTTGGATATATACTACTATAAGTTTCTTTAAAAAACTTTCTCCCCTCTCCCCTTGTGTATGTTAAAAATACATAGTATTCTAAAAAAAAAAAAAATTTATAAAACCTAACTTTTATTATGCAATAAATAAATATATGATCAATTGCTCGACCAATAATACAAAACATGCCATTCTTCCGTTTGAAACTATTTATAAAAAGGAAAAGGCTTTATAAAAAGAAGCTATTATTCAAAAATTAATTAATTATGGTCTCAATTAGTGCCATACAATGAATAGTGATTCTTTTTAAAATAAGAAACAATATGATACACCAATTACATATATATCCAATAAAAGTTTTATAATCAATCGACATCCCGTGATGTTTTTAATATAGAAGTTGAAATACTTTTTTCCTCAATTATCGAATTATTAAAAAAATATCATCTCACACGTTAGAAAGAGCTTACACAAAAACCAATTATCAACAATCCAGGAAAAAAAAAGAAAAAAAAAAGAAAAGAAAAGAAAGGAGAAGATAATCAACGATCAATTATTAATGAACAATTATTATTCGATAGTTGCACTTCCACGTCGCCGTCATTGAAATAGAAATTTCACACAGCAGGTGGTTTACCCAAAGCTTCTCATCCAATTTAAAAACACCTGTCACCTATATAAAGTCCAATTTCCTTTCCATTTTTTATTATTTAATTTTTATGTTTTTACCCCTCTCAAAAAAAAAAAAAATTTATGTTTTTACCTCACATTTCAGATTTCACATATATTTAATCACAAATGACAAATAAATAATATAATAGCCGCCTTTCTGGCTTTCTTTCTCTCCGAGAATTTTATATCCTCACGGAACCGAACAGAAAGATTTTTTAATTTTCTCCCTCACTCTCTCGCATACTCTCAATTCTCACAAATTTTCGCGAGAAAATTTGCAGAAGAAAAATAAAAAGAAAAGCGAGCGATATGGATTCGACGCCGGTGAATTGGGAAGCTCTGGACGCTCTAGTAATCGATTTCGCCAAATCAGAGAAGCTCATCGAAGACTCATTCTCTTCCTCTCCACCTCCCCCTCCTTCTTCTTCGATTTCCTCTTCGTCTTACCATTCGAGATTGATCATCTGGAGGATCAGACGGTCGTTGGAGGCCGGTGACATTGATATCGCCATGGATCTCCTACGCTCCCACGCGCCTTTCATTCTCGATGATCATCGCCTTCTCTTCCGCTTACACAAACAGGTGAGTGTCTTATGCTCCGCTTGGTTGCCGATAAAATGCTGGAGGCATATATACAATTTGAATTCTATTTAATATTCTTGTTTGTTTCCTTGCTTTTCCGGGGCAACCAAACGCTGCGTTTTGTTATCTGTTTTAAATATTTGATTAAATTTCTGAATTTTGTTTGGTTTGGCCAAAATTTTGGTGAAGAAATTCATAGAGCTGTTGAGGAAAGGGACCGTCGAAGATCGCGACTCTGCAATTGCTTGTCTGAGGACAGCTCTCGCGCCTTGTGCTCTTGATGCCTATCCGGTAATTTCAATTCCATTGTTTTTTGCATTCTCTATTTTTCTTTCAATTTCATTATATATACGGTAATTCTTATTTCCTAGTGTAGGAATTGTGTTAGCCATGAATGCATATATCAAACTTGCTTTGGGAATAGGAAAGGGATGTGTAAATAAACTAGGTTTGATTCAAAATTGATTTTCCTCAAATGGCACTTCCCTCTTCCATAAAGAATGGAATGGAGAGTGAGGACTATGTGGAACACTAGCTGTTCTTTTTTTCTTTTGTGGATGATAATTACACAAGAGAACACTATTTTTGAGACTGGCACTTCCCATGCCACTGATACCGGCCTTTCCTAAGTTCAATCTCAGATTTTGGAAAAATACAAATAATTCCAAACTGCAAGAGTAGTATTCCCCAATGTTGGTGCAAGCATGAGGCACACTTAGGTGCAAAGGTTTTTTTAATGGATTTTTTTTTTTTTTTTTTTAAAGTAAAGTACACACCTAATTGATGTAAAGTTCACATTAACATTTTCACAATGAATTCTAGGTGGTAAGTTATTATTGATTCTAATCTGGATCCACCACTAACATCACTTTTTTACTCACTAATAACAACTTGCCAAGTAAGATTTGTTGTGAAAATGTTGTGGACGTAGTATTACTCAATTTGAAAACAATTATTGATAGACAATATGAGTATTAAGTCATCAACTAATGATATATAATTTTCTTGTGCTTTACAAGATATACATAACCATGATCAAAATAAAGTGCATGGTTAAATAATAAAAAACCAATGCAAATCAATCCTAAATCACTAGCCTCATCATCCTCATTAATTATAGGACTGTCGTCATTAAGATCACACCTTCATCATATTACCCATATGTACTTCATCTAAATTAAAAGTCTCTTTGATATAGGATAAATCCAAATCGAAAGCAATAACAAAATTGAAGAACTGAAAAAATAAAAATAAAAATATCCTAGGAATGAGCACATAGGCTTGGATTCATCACCATGCAAGAAAAAAAAATCATGAATTAACACTTGGGGTTGGCTGAAATCAATAACAGACCATTGAGAGAATTTCAATGGAAATTTTATTGATCAAGTAGACGGTTTCGTTGGAGTACACAGTTAGCCCTAATTTTAGTTGATTTAGGAAAGCCCAATTATTGAATTAGAAAAATATACTTGAGCCTAGTAAATTAAATTAAATACTAATAACCTGATGAACTAATATGACTTAAAATAAAATCCAATGTACAAGTAGTAAACATACAAGTTACTTATAAAATTAAACAAAAATTAATTAAAATAATTTTTCTTCGGGCTGCTTGCATCATTGTCCTTTGGTTGGGAAAAAAAAAAAACTTGTGCTTGAGTTTTGAAGTGTTGAATGATAAGAACTCTCGCATGTCGTATTTGTACTACCTCTTGAAGCACCTTTAGCAATACTAAGAACAAAGTAGCTTTCTGTTTCACCATATCTTTAAATTTTTTTGGACTGATAAAATGAATGGGTGGAATCAATGTTGCAAACAATATAGCTTTGTCTTGATCTATAGGAAGCACCATTGTATCGAGCATTTCCACTTCATGCACTATGGAAGGTTGATGAGTAGCAGATGCATCAAAGTTATTTTTCACATTTGCACCCTCTAATTCTTTGCTCTCTTGTTGAATTTTCCCTTTATCAAGTAGTGGGAAATCTTTCTTAGCAGTGGTAAGCATTTTGCTTGACTTTTCAACAGGCTTTATCAAGTTTTTTTACCCATGGTTTAGTTATTTCAGCTTGCTGTTTAGACTTTGTGGTATGCTCTTCTTGCTGCACTGGTGATATAGAAACATATGTTGACAATATGTATGGAAGACCATGAGGTTTAATATGGTGTGCTAGTGCAACTTGTTCTTTCACTAAAGTTGCTAGTTTTTGTTCCATGATAATAAAAAAACTGTGTGCCTGATTCGGGTACATGTTAAATTTGGCTCTGGTACCAAACTTTGGTGTAGGACAACCAAAAGTAAAATAAATTCTAGGAATCAACACCTAGCCTTACCTGGAAGCAGCACTATAAGTAAGAAGAAACAAAATTTAGGAATCAGCACTTTTGGTTAGTTGGAACCTAAGAAGCATGGGTACATTTTCAGGTATGGTACAATATGGGATACTGTGATATGACAATTTCTGGAAACATAGGATACAATACAGTGGGGATACTTGTTTTAATTAAAATTAAAATATATTTTTATTTATATTTGTTATATTGTTAAGCATATATCAATTTAAGTGCAATAATGGATAATAAAGTGAATCCATGACTATTAAATGATGTTTATAATACAAACCAAGATCCAAAAGAGTAAATAAAATATAACTAGAATTCAACATTGAACCAGTATATATAAAATATAAATTAAAATCCTCATAAATTTGGGCTCTCTCTCACTATCGGGGTGTTGGGTTACGACCATATCCGGGCCGTATCAAGGACTATCATGGGTGTATCCTAGACGTATTGACACTTAAAAAAAAAAAAAAAAAAAATTTGGGACACGCATGCAGAGGTATCTGGTATGGATACATATTAGATACCAGTACTTGAGCAAAAATGGAGTATCTCTGTATCTGTGCTTCCTAGGTTGGTATTAGCAACAGAACATTGTGAAAATTTCAACGAAATTTTTTTTTAATCAAGCAAACAGTCTTCCTTGGATCATAATTGCATGCTTATTATAGACTACTATAACTCAACCCTAATTCTATTTTGTTGATTTGGGAAAACCCAATCAACGAATTACAAAAGTACTTGACTTTGAGAAAGTAAATAAAATACGAATAACCTAATTATTTAATAATACCTAAATAAAATCCAATGGGAAAATTGTAAAAATACAATTGATTTTTAAAATTAAATAAGACTAAATTAAAATAAAATTGTCTCCACATTCTTTGCATCACTTTCTCTCATTAGGAGTATGTTGTGAACAAGAACATGAACCTATTGCCCTATTAGTTACCTCACTCTTGATTTCATGTTGAATCTTTCTTCTTCAACTTCAGCAGCTCTAGCACTCTGGTCCACTCTGTGTGGTGAGATAGCTTGGTCACTAGATATTTTTAATGTCTTCTTGAATTTGTGACTAGGGATTGAAAGGTAGGCTTATGTGTATTCTATTAGACCATAAGATTGGTTTTTCTATAGCAAATCAAGGGCCTATATCAATAACATTAAGATACATTAGGATCTAACAGTTAAATTTACTGAGTGATTTATTTTTAATAAATAAATTTAAAAAAGCGCTTTTTTGTGCTTTGGGCTTATTAGAAAAGCTCACTAAAGTGCCCTTTTCCAAAGACGCTTGCTTGTGCAAAAAGTGCATTTAACTTGGGTTTTGCACTTTAAGCATGCTTCAACACACTTTTACCAACACTAGTAATCCTTGCAACTCTCTTTCTACCAAGCAATGAAGTAAAAGATAATCCATTGATTTTTCCATTTACCCTAAACTTGGGGCACTAATTTGGGCCAAATTAGCTCTCTCTCAAATTATTATCTGGCTGTATTGAGGAAAAAATTGACCTCAGGAGGCACAAATTTACTCTATTACCCTTACAAGGGAACCTTTATGTTCTACCCCTTAAGGACCTTATGGTAGGACTTAGCCTTACTTGAGTTCCTAATAGTGCAGTGCCATTTTAAAACATCCCCCAATTGAACCCATGAATATATGCACTTTAGAAAAATTTGGAAGAAGATAGATGTTTCAAATGGTGCCAGTAGGCTTTATTATTAAGAAATGGAAATTAGCATGCTTGGAGTCAGCACTCATTTCTTAGAATTTTATTGGGAGCATTAATGCCAATATATATATATATATATATATATGGGTTGAGTTCAAGTTACACCTGGTGTAACTCTAAATAATGTTACACCTTTGTTTGTTTTTTGGGATGTTATATATAGAGTCTCATTTAGAGGTATTGGTGAGGATAAGATGTGTTGGACACGAGTAAGGGCTTTGAGGTAAGCAGTTATTATCAGGCTTTGTTGGGAGTATGTACTCAGTCCTTCCCTTGGAGAAGTATTTGGAAGCAGAATGTTCTTTCCAAAGTCGTGTTTTTTGTTTGGACTACAACCTTAGGAACTATCTTGACTATTGATAATTTACGTAAGAAGAAGGTGTTGATTCTAGATTGGTGTTATATGTGCAAAAGTAATAGAGAATCGGTAGACCATCTTTTATAACATTGTCCTATTGTTTATGAGTTGTGGTCTATGGTGTTCACTTTTTTTGGTATCTATTGGGCAATGCCAAATATTGTGGTTGAGTTCCTTGCATGTTGGCAAGGAAATTTTAGTCGTCATCGTAATGGTGTTATTGGGATGGCTGTCCCTTATTGTTTAATGTGTTGCATCTGGCGGGAGAGAAACAACCAGTGTTTTGAAGATTCTGAAAGGACTATAGCTGATTTAAAACTCTATCGGATTGGATGTCTATAATAGGAAGTCATTCTATTTTTTGGGTCTATGATTTGATGGATGCTTGTAATTTATGTATTTGATTATTTTGGTCCTCTGCTGTACACTTCCTGTATACTTGGGTGACTCATTATTATGTTTAAATAAAATTTTCCTTACTTATTAAAAAAAAAAAATATATATATATATACTTGTTATGGAATTTATATTTTGGAAATTTTGCCATTGAATTACATGTTCTATATGTTCTTAATACTCATGTCAATTGGATATTATTTACCATTCGATCTATAAACTCATTTTTTAGGCATTATTTTAAACTACAAAAACTTGAATATAAACAATTGATTGATGACATGGCTATTAATCTTTCATCATCTTGAAATTTTGTAAGCATGAAGAATATACAAATATAATGTAATTTAGTAGTGGATTTGTCAAAATTCGCATCCAATTAAAAAATATTGAGTGATGTAACATCGCTTAAAGTTACACCAGGTGTAACTTGAACCCAACCTTATATATATATATATATATATATATATAAATGCCCATTGGTCTGAAACTTTGTAGGCATATTACTTGCAAACATTCATAAAGTGGAATTATTTGGTGGGAGAGGAATGCTTGAGCTTTTGAGGGTTATGAAAGATCTATTTATTACTAAAGTTTTTATTCCTCAATACTTTGTTTGAGTGGATAAATGCTTCTGGGCTGTTTTCCTTTACTGCTTTGCTTGAGTTGCTAGATCAATGTACTTAATAGCATTTAATTTTGGAGTATTGTTTTACGCTCCCTATGTACATGGGTGGTGCCTTTTTAGTCTTTTCTTTTAATGAAATTTTACTTATAAAAACAAAAATCATGTGAAGTGGAACTTGAAATCATATGAAATGTTGCAAGCTTATTGTTTTTTTCAATTCCTCCCATTGATTGAGGCATCTTTTCTTTCTTGCTCTCTCTGTCTCTGTCTCTGTTCATTTTCTTTTGTTGCATCATTTGGAATTTACAACTGTATTTGAGCACATTTAATTTCTCTATTCTTTAAATAAGAGGGTTATCATCATAGAGGATGATTAGTTGAATTGCTACCTTTTATCATGTGATTGGAAGATCACTCCTTCAACCTGTCACTGGGTCTTATGAGGAATCCAATATGACCTTCTGGATATCTAAATTGCTAGCTTTCATTCATTGTCACCTAATGTATCTGTAAGGGCATTGAAAAAGCAATCAGAGCAGATTCCATCTTCAAGGCTATTTTAGATTAGTGAATTATATCTTGAACCCACTGTGGTTACATGTGTTGTAGACCCTACAAATAAAATCCTGAAAGCTTAAACTATTTGGTTTTAGGATTTTCCTTCTTGTTGAAGATTGATTTTAAAATGTTGTTTTGACCACGTAAACTTTATGAACTTTGTGTTGTTAGTAGCTCTAATACATGGAATTGGATTGTAGTTTATTATGTGTCATAAGTATGTTATTATGACTAAGAAGTTGGCTCATGTTTTTAGTGTACACTAATCTGCCAAATTAGAATAATTATTTAACCTTATAGGTTGAGGTGCTATTTTAGAACTCTACCCAGTTTTTGTATTGGCTTTGCCCCTTGTTTCCAGCTCTGCTTCTTCAGCCAATATGCCTACATTGAAGCACCCTCTTGGAGTTGAATAATTTTTTAGCCTTGTTTGATGTTTTTTGGAAAAGAAACCAAAGAGCAAGAGTTCTCAATATCTTGGATCAGTAATTCATAAAGATGGAGAGACTGAAGAAGATATGAATCATAGGATGAAATCAAGTGGATGGAGTAGAGAAGTGCACTACAAGAATTGCGTGATAGTAGAATATCTATTTAGTTAAAGGGAAAATTTTATAAAACATCTTCCCCAATGTACTTGGGTTAAATAAAAGTATTCGTTACCTATCAATTTTTTTTTTAATAAAACATCTGTAAAGATCAGCTATTCTCTATGGTATTTTAATGTTGGGCTGTTTAGGAGAAACATTTATATAAATTAAGTGTAACTGAAATCAGAATGTTAATATAAATAAGTGGAAATACAAGGAAATATAAGGTTCGGATAAGGGGGAGTTGCTTAAGATGGTTTGTTTCATGTGAAAGTTAGAAATTAATGCACTACTGAGGAAGAGTGAGTTGAATCAAGTTGAGGGAATGAAAAACGGTAGAGGAAGGCCTACAACAACATTAGTAGAAGTAGGAAAAAAGGACATGTCAATTTAGGAGGTAACAAAGAGTTTGACTTTCTGTAGAATAGATTAGTCTATTGAGGATCTAAAGCTGACCAAATATTTTGAGACTAAGCTTGGGTTGTTGTTTGCTGTGGTTTGGATTTATTTTTTTATAACAAATTTTTTGAACCTATTAAGTTGAATTTAATAGTTCTCTTGTTTAGTAGTGAATTCTGACAGAGGTCTGTATTTGTATTTAAGGAAGCATATGAGGAGTTCAAACATGTTCTTCTGGCCTTTATATATGACAAAGCTGATCAAACTTCTCCAGTGGCAAATGAGGTGCGATGTATTTGATATTTTTATGGATTTCTTTTACTTTTTGTTGTTTTTGTAGACAGTTGTAACTCTTTGATTTATCTGTTATTTGTTTATATTTGTGTTAGACCTTATTTATCAAGATCAATTGGTTGAGTCACCTATTAATCACATGATATTGTAATTCATATCAATTCTGTTTTTTCTTCCCTCTTCCAAATATAAATATCCACCAAAAATGTGGATACAGTGTGACTTGCGATGCGTTCAACAATCTTGAAAGCTTTACAATAATAATGGTGTTCTAGAATTTGTTGCATGTAAAATGTTTATAAATAGTGATTGCATATTTGTTTTTCTCACCAACTTGTCAAGTACCAAGATGAGAGATTGTTTAGAATATCATGGTAATAAGTGAAGAAAGAGGTACTTTTGTGCAGTTGGTTCTTTGGTTTCAATTGTTCTTTATTTTTGCTGCTAAGTCTACCTAGGCTTGCGGAAGAATTTAATTTTTGAATTGTAGATTTTGTTATTTGCTTTATGATTCCACAATTTAGTGTGGGTGGTTGTTAAAGTGATTCTGTGTTTGCTGGTCTTTTCTCTTCCACAAAAATGATAGGGATCTTAGATAATAATAATGAATGTTAAGTGAGCATATGATGTTCTTTTTCCTTAGCAATTCCTTGGATTCCTTGAATTTGGCTAATGTGATTCTTTATGACGTTTTGAAGCAAATACTTAACCAAACTTATGTGCGATGTGGAAGGCACAAGTTTTTTTTCCATACATTTGCTGCGTCAATTTGTGGCTTGTATTTGTATCTTTGTGTACATATCCCATAAGTTATTTAATTTTCGGCATGATTGCTTTTGCTTCAACATTACTAAATACTCAAAACTGTTCTTTCTCTTCCAATTAATTTCTAGACGACGTTTATAATCATATGATGTTTTAGTTGAGAGATGAAGTTTGGTATTGCCATTAAAAGTGTACATTATATTCATATATTAAGCTTTTAATAGACAGTATATGTGTTAGATGTATAAACTTTCATCCTTTATTTTTTCAGTGGTCAGAGAGGAAGAGATTTGACATTGCAGGATTGATGTCATCTGTCTTAAGAGCTCATTTACATGCATATGATCCAGTCTTTTCCATGACATTGAGATATTTGATAAGGTTATCATTGAGCTTTATTCTTAATTCACTTTCACTTTATTACTATTATTTCCTCAGATGCATGTGTTCTTGTGATGCATGTGGTAGATTGACTCTATATTTTTCAATTTTCTCTGTGTTATGCAGCATACACAAAGTATATTGCTTTCGTCAAGGAATTGTATCACCCATTTCAGATCTTACTCAGAGGTTGCTTCTTGAGGAACGTGATCCCCCTGCAACCCCACATGAGAGTCTGTATGAAGCACCTCCTTTTGATGAGGTGAGGTTTTGAAATTACAGCTAATTGTCCTTGGTTCCAAATCACAGCTATTTGTCCATAGATGTTAGATAGAGGTAAAATGTGGATTATCTTATAATGTTAGCGTCTTAATGGGCTGACACATTGAGAACAGTATTGAGTTTGCATGTTTGATTTTATTATTATTAAGTTTGTTAATTTGCGTGTTTGATTTTAAAAACCAGGTGGACATTCAAGCTCTCGCACATGCTGTAGAGCTCACAAGACAGGGGGCAATTGATAGCTTGAGATTTTCGAAGGGTGATTTATTTCTGGCATTTCAGGTTATCTAATATTAGTCTATCTAGACTTTATTTCATCATATCCTGAATTTTCATCTATATTTTACTACCCTGATCCTGAGGCTTAATAATGTCTTTTACCCACAATAGAATGGCTAATTGATTTCACTAAGAGGTTGTTGACTCCAAATGTTTGTACTTGTGGCTCTCTTTGGAGCACCCTGTGAGGAGGCATGGGAGAGGCATATATATTATGATCTAATACTAGTTGTGCATTTTGAGAATTAAATCAAACTTTTCCATCATCAGTTTTTACCATGTTTCCTCTCTCTCTCTCTCTCTTGTTTATTAATAATTGAGTCATCTACAGAGGTGTTCCTAATTTGCCTAGCCTTTATTCAAAGGTTGAGCCAATAGAAACATAGTAGTCAAGCTCCCTAGGAGATATCTGTAAAGCTTCTTCTTTCAAAATTCCTTTCCTAGAGATCACGTTCAATCCTATCCCAGCATTACCCTTAGTTTTACCTGTAATTTTAAGATGAGCATCTTAACATTTCTGGAGGTCTTTTTTTATTGAAAAAATGACAATATGACCTACCAATGCTAAAATTGTATATATTTGTTTAATACCTGGAAAAGGACACATATACTATCCGAGCAACCAAAGAAGAAGAAACAAAAAGGGCAAGCTGGAAATGTTTATTTCATCTACTCATATCTATTTGAGTTGTATGTTTGCTGTTCCTCTGCATTTAAATCTTTTAACGCAAACATTTTTTGTTTTATATCATTTTAAACAATGTGCTTTCATTATGCTCTTTAAATCAATTAGTAGACTTCTAGGTTTCTTGTTGGGAGGTGGGACTACCTTATTTTTGATAGGGAGGCTGGTCTATGTTGAGCCTGAAAGATGTTATTATTGTCTCTTTTTGTTGCAGAATGAATTATGTACGATGAGTTTGGATGTTTCCATGCTTGATGAGCTTGTTTGTGAGTATTGTGTTTATAGGGGAATTGTGGATTCTAGCCTGGCATCCACTTCAGGTAAAAATCAAATTTTGATGCTTTTTTATTCTTATTCTTTTTCCAATACTCTGATTATTTCCTACCAACCTATTTATCATGATTTCAGCATCAGACATGCAAACAGTTTCCGAACATAAAGTTAATCAACCAGAGCCTGGGTATTGTTCATCAAGAAATTGTTCTCTTGAAGCGGATTCTGGTGCCAATAAACATTCTGACGGTGAGACCTCCATTAATAATACTCACATGGATGCTTCTCCTGAAAATAATGCTGATGTGAGTAGTAGGCAAGGAGTGGATGTTGAATTACGGTATGCTTGTGAGCCAACGCGCAACCATGAAGACTGTAGCACCAGTGGGTTGCATCAGCCTGAAAATCCAAGAGTTCTGCAGAGACATAGAACCCATGGAACTGGAGAAAGGAGTAAACGCAAGCGTTGGAGGGGAAGACATGATGACCAAGGTTTAATATATGGTGTTCCTTTTGACCTATGCAGCAAGCAAGAGCTTAGCACGACTACCCTGTTTTCCAGCACATATATCTCAAATGGACAAGAGGTACTTGCGTGATAATTTTTCTTATTCCTTGTGTTAAGTGTTAAGTTTATTATTGACAGAATACTGTTCTGTAGGGCTCAGGGAGACCCTCCATGTTAGATATTAGTAGCAGGGAGGATAAGTACGATATTGTGCTATGGATGAAGGAACTAGCTAGCAAGGGAATGGCTGCAGAGGTTGTGGAAGAAGTTAATGCTATGGATCCAAACTTTTTTGAGCAAAATCCTATGCTGTTGTTCCAACTTAAGCAGGTTAGTGGATACCATATGACCTATGGCTTCTATGAAAGAAATATTTTCCACTAATATAAAGTTTAGGCTAAAGTTGATTTTACAGTTTACACCCTTCAAGTTTGTGGTAATTATCATTTTAGTCCCTGAAGTTTCAATTTTTTCTGCCAAGTTTGCCACTGTTGTCAATGTGGCCATTGCAATTAGAAAATTTTCTGATAGTGACATTAAAAGGATGTAGTTTTAATTTTGTATGATTTCTATTCATTACAAAATGTTTTCCAAAATTTATAATATTTAGGAAATGAAATAAAAAAATTATTTTTTAGCCCATTCAAACCTAGCCCCTCTTCTCTTCCTTGCCGCTCCGCCATTACTGCTCTTCTCTTCCCTATTGCCACCTAAAGCAACATGCTGCTCCACCTTCACCCAAGCTCGTTGCCCTAAAACAATTGGATCCTTTGATCAAAGGCTCCTCTTTTATCATCCTTGAAGCCAAAACCCATTTGGGGCTTTCCTTGAACACTTTTTCCCAGCCGTCCTTTCCTTCGCATCTCAACCCCAAGGCCAGACCAAGCAATACCAACCCATTTTTTCACTCCTCCCCTTAAGACTCCCGAATGGTTGACTTTCCCAACACTACTGCCCCTTGTGACTACCTTTTCATCACGATCCATCCCTTCTCTAACACACTAACCAAACAACTGACCCCACTCCATGAACCCACCTCACACTGCGGATTTGTGTATGTGAGTGGCTTTATGTATGTGTTGTGGCTTCAATTGGTGCAGAAAATGGGTTATGGTTATATCATTTGTGGATCTTGTGGCTTTGATTGGTGTGTGGATCTTAGGAGTTTCGGGGGATTATGGCTGTGTGCTATGGGTGGTGTTTTGACCATGGGTGTTAATGTTGGGTACTATTGGTGGTGTTGGAGTTTTAGATATCAGGTCTTTGGGGGATGGGTTTGGTCACGGGAAGAGGGGTTGCTTTGGCATGGGGATGGTTAACTGGGAAGGGGGTGGTTTTCTGTTGCTTTGGGGTGGTTCATGGAATGAGTTGGGGTGATTTTCGTTTTTTTTTTTTTTTTTTGGATACAATCAATAGTTGTATCTAATGCACAAAACTCACACTTTTGCAAGGTCTTAGAGATGATTGGTAGACAGCTTTACCCCTAATTGCTTTGAGAAAATCCAGTGCACAAAGCTCACATAATATAGATGGAGTGGCCACAATGATAATGATTGTAAACTTAGAGGACCAAATTGATAAAATTTAAACTTGAAGTCCAAATGACAATTGATCCAAACGTAAAGGGTGTAAAATGAATTTTGTCCTTATGTTTATATATGTTTATATGAAATTTCTATGAGTTCTAGCTAAAATGGCATCTCCTCTCGTTGAGGGTGAGGTTGTGTTACTTACCAATAAAATGTAACTGTTTGCTCTATTTGCTGCTTTAGGTTGAGGTTGTGTTACTTACCAATAAAATGTAACTGTTTGCTCTATTTGCTGCTTTAGGTTGAATTCCTTAAGCTGGTCAGCTTTGGTGACAATTCTAGTGCTCTGAGGGTTGCATGCTCCCATTTAGGTCCTTTAGCTGCTCGTGACCCTGCCTTGCTGAAGCCCTTGAAGGAGACATTGTTGGCATTTCTCCAACCTAACGAAGATGCACTTGGGAAAGGCTTGCCTTTGCATGCCCTTTCAACTTCACTCCAGGTATGGTTTGATTTGCAGAACTAATTCATTTCTCTTTAGCATTGATGCATTGTTCAGCCTTAATGATGTCTAGGAAATAGTTTGATAGAGTTTTGATACAAATGAACTCTAGCTCAAATTAAATATTCTCTCATTTGCAAGAACAGAGTGCATGGTATTGTCATGGGTTCAAGATCCACTAGGCACATCTAACTTACCAATCAAAAGATATAGATAGAATTCTGATAATATACTGTGATTAGTTTTTTTTTTTTTTTAATGACTTTTTCTTGATCATATTGTGAATAAGTGTCCTTAGGTTTTATTTATAGTTTGTATTTTTTTCAGCTATGCATTACAACCAAAGGCACAGGTGGAAATATTGAGGGAATTCATACTTCTATTTTGGCAATCTATTACGAGTCCTTTGCAATTTCAGCAAAATGTCAGTCTATTAGTGATAGTTCTCTTTGATATGGGGAAGGTCTGGGATTCATCATCTGTAAATGCGATCAGACAATTGGCATTTTCCATTTTTGTAATGACAAACCTCTGATCTTTTGAATTTTAACAACTGATTGGGGGTAAATGTTTGTGGTTTGTATTATTGACAATGACAACAACCAAGCCTTGTTCCCAAAGTTTTGGGGTCAGCTATGGAACCTCAACAGGCTAGTTAGGGTCGGCCACATTGACTAGAAATATTTAAGTATAAAGAGATTAGATTAACCATGGAGTTGCATTGTGGAAGTTTGAATTTTTTATTTTTTATTTTGTGGGACATTTGTGGCAAAAAGTTGTAGGTTTTATTATGTTTTGCATGAATTTAAAATTTTTGCAGATTATTGCTCTGTTATAGATCTTCCTTGGCTTGCTTTTAAACATAGTCAAATTTTAATATATTTTTATGTGGGAATAACCTTGGCAAGTGATGCTATGAATGTACTTATTTATCCTCAGCATAAGTACGAATTTAAATGCTATTTTTTTTTCTTATAAATCTTGGATAGGTTGCAATTGGTAGAAGGCTTGGTATTGAAGAACCCCGGCTAATGAAAATAATGAAAGCAACACTTTTCACTCATAATGAGTGGTTTAAACTTCAAATGTGTAAAGATCGATTTGAAAGCCATTTGAAAATTGATTCCTTGAAAGAAGTTAACACTGCCTTGCTCACTGCTGCTGCTATGTCGAATTCAAATGCTGACAGTTCTGCCCTTGGATCTTCTCAAGTTACAATATCTTCAAGCACTAAGATTTCAGAAGATGGTAGCAGTCCAACTCAAGTATCATCTAGAGATGTTGTTTGTGATGAAAATGCCATTCTTAAAGTAATGGTGAGTTGTGGATATATTTTACTGGTTAATAATGTGAAGTCTAAATAATTTTTTCTTCTGCAAGCTCATTTAATGACACTAGAAAATTTCATCATGACTTCCTTTCCATTCTACAACTTAGTAGTGCAACTGTGCAAGGGCAAAAGGTTATGGAGCTTTCTTTTTCAGAGTCAAAAAGGATTCTCTTTTCTACACAAAAAATTTTAACGCTGCACATATGTAGGAATAATTCAATTACTATCATCATCCGAAAGCATTAGTGTGTTCTTGACATCAGGGCCTATGCCTGCGCTCGATTTTTTCACATCTTTGTGGTGGTTCTAGTTCTGAACCACTTTGTCTTTAAACCTCTATTTTTAACTACATTGAGGTTTTTCTAAGTGCTTTCATCTTTTTTTAATTCACATAATTGACCCCCTGCCCCTCCTTTTTCTAAACTTAAATTAGCATCTTTTGTCAGAAATTTGTTTCTTACAAGATTTTCTCATATTTTGGTTGCAGGAGTTTTTAGCTTTGCCAAGGGCAGACGCTATTCATCTTCTTGCACAGTACAATGGAAATGCTGAGATGGTCATTCAGCAAATATTTGCGTAGTCTGGAGTGTAAAGGAGTACTATATCTGAAATATATTTGTTAATATTATTTTGTAAATATTATTTGATTCAATTTGAGCCATACATTTCCATTTTGCGGAAGTAGTTGAAAGGGCAAGCCTCGCATTATATAACCTCGGTTAAATTGCATTTTTGGCTCTCCAAATTTCATTAATGTTCATTTTTGTACACTACCATACGGTGTTGATCTAGTTTGAAAAGTCTGCCACTGATGAAATGAATAGATGATTGATTCAAGTGTTTAATGGGATTGTGATTCCTTTTGTGTAGCTACTTGCAGAACTGGTCTAATCTGAGTCATATTATAATAATTATTTGCAGGCTTGCACTAGTATTTGTTATGCAGATTCATGGAACCACTGCCCTTGATATTATCACCCGGATAAAGGGCCACAGATTGGCGGATGATCAACAGTCCTTGGGAATGGCTCCATCTATTGTGTTTTGTGAAGTATTTGCTTCTCATTTCAACTAGGCTCCTGAAGTGGAAATATAAACCAATACCATCTAAGACAGGAGGGGCTGATTGCATCTTTAGAGATGGTAGGAGATGTACCATTGGGCTTAAATAATTGTAATATTTATTCATATTGCGTCCAAGGAGATGTCAAGTGTTTTCAACTGAGACGTCCCCGGTGCAAAGCCCTCTTCCCCCAACTATATATATATATATATATATAAATATATATTTATATATATATATATATAAATATATATTTATATATATATATATATATATATATATTCATATTTCATGGAGTTTGATCTTTGCATGAAAACCTTCTGCACATATTTTATGGGTTGCAATAGAAGATTGAAAAACATCTAACACTATGGATTCCATTCCCAGGCCTCACTATTCTCTTTAAGGAATCAAAAGCTCCCTAATGTCGCGGCACAGTTAAGGGAAAAGGAAATTGTCAAATATGTTACTCGTGTATCTCAAGAAATAGGCTCTCTTTCTAAATGAATAAATAAAAATAGCTTCTTTTAAATCATTGGTCTTTCTGAGATACCAGAAAATGAAAAATAGGAGAATGTCAATTGTCGAGCATGCATGTTGATGCTGGGAGTGGGGGAAGGGGAAGCATATTAGGAGTAAACTAGTGCAACAGATTGATTTTCTTAGCCTGGGCATTAAGCCCTAGACGGCCGGAGAGAAGTGCTACTTATTGTAAATCCCTAGTATCATTATTGTCTGTAATTCTTGCTTAGCAATTAAAAAATTGCAAATTATTCTGATCCATCAGTTTATGACTGAAGTAAACAACAAATCAATTTATAACTTTTATTCGTCCCATTTGTAGCATAAAAGAAACGGAGATCACTAATTTGCGCCTTTGTTGCTTTGTGATTTTGAATCTCGGACTTTCTTCTCATCCGAAAGTGATTTTGCAAACCTGCAAGCATTGAACCCGATGCTTAGAAAATCAGTATAAGAGATGGATGCTACATGCTTGGCTGGTTTGCTTGTTCAACGTTTATGATCAATTCAACTAGCCAAAACCCTAGTATCAACTAAATTAATAAATTATGGTCAGTTCTATATGTCCCTTTTTCAGCTAATTGATGTCTACTTTCAAGTATGAATCATGGAATATGGATCCTTAATTTATAGAAAAACTTAAAAAGGTCAACAAAAGGAAAGTGTTACCACCTTTTTAGGGCTGCCTCATTGGTTCCACCATTTTCAACCGGTTCATAGCGACCAGTATCCAAATTTAGGCGAGTAACTGGATTCTCTAGCAACTGTTCGCCCACCTTCACTAGATTTCCCAAGTTCTCCTTCGTAGATACATCAACAGAAGACAAATTACCGTGTAACGTATCGATCTGGTCTAGCATTCAAGAAGAAAGTCACTAGTTACTCATATGTCATAGTATGTGAAATTAGAAAAAGTAGTACTTCAATAAGAAAACAGATAATTTTTTGAGAGTTTCTCCCTCTCTCTATATTGACTGATTTGTGTGAATATCTTTATTCTAATCTATGATCAAACAAGGGCACACCTATTGTCATCGTTATTATTACTTTATCATTGATCTCAAGTCAATGAAAGAGCGAGGTCTACTCTTTAGGGACATAGGGGAAGTTCACCTATCAAAAAAACAAAAATGCTAAGACTATACTTTTGTTACAATTTGTCACGTACGCAAATTGTGTGGAGTAAAAGTGGTGGGTCTATATGAGTACACAATTCTACAAATCACAACTCACCATATAAACAAGTTGAGATAAAGTTGTGTCAAAAGTTATGATCCTAACACTACTTATAAAATAGGTTGAGAAATAAAACCATCCATGCCAGACATTAAAAAAAAAAAAAAAAAAACCCAACGAATATGCTAATTGAGAAAATTGTTTCTTTTAGAAGTAAGAAGTTAAGTTTTCAAAGTATGACTAACTGTTCGTTGACATTCGTATGTGCTCATTTTGACATTATATGCTTATTTATTTAGTAATTATGATGATGTAGAGATTTTTTTTTTTCAAAGAGCATATAAAGGAACAAAGAAAATAATTAAAAGTTTATGACTTTACTCTAAATATAATACCGATTAAATCTCTTGGCAAATTCAAAAATAAATAAAAGACTTCATAATAGTCAATATATGTAAAAATATATATATATATATATATTTGGAATTAATTCACCCAAAAACAAATATACAAATTTGAACCATTCGAAAGATAAATTTAATACTATACATACAATAAACATATTTTGAGGTATTGGGACAATTTTATATATCAATGAACAGTTTGGGGAGGCCATATTATGTATTGGCTACAGGGAATTTTAAAACCATAAAACTTACAAGGGAGTTTTTCAAAACTCTCAGGAGTAGGTAGGAGGGTCATTGTGGCTCGGCCACTAACTAAATTATTATTATATGTTCATAATCTTCTTATTGGAGTGTACATTAATTCACAGACTTGCTATAAATTTTGGCTTGATTGCCTGTCTAGCTATCACCTATACACCCTTTCCTTGTCAAGGATTTAATTTTCTCTTGGAATTTTTGTCCCTATTGAATGAGTGATATGGATTTTTTTGGGTTAATAATCGCCATCAAAAAGCAAGATGCACTTGTTCAACTAAATACAAAAGGAATAATTCTATCCTTGTCGCAAGATATCATTCACACAAACTTTAATATTCACCATTGATTTTAATTTCAAGATTAAAAATAATGGTTTTTGTGAACGAGAGTTTGCAACAATAGCATTATTATCCATGCAAGAGAGAATATAAATGCTGACTTACATCTATTCGAAGGTAGTTATTTTCAGAATGAAGAGCTTGAAAAATCACACTATTGTGGTAATCAACCATATCCTTGCTTGAATCACTGTAACAATCTATCAATGGACTATCTCCATCTTCATATAACCAAGATATCACACCCCACTTTGAAGCAGTTTTAGAATTGTATTTTTGTTCACTCGTGTCTGAGCCCGTCCCTATTGAGATCACAAGCAATTGATCATAGGCCATGGGCTTAATTGGCAAGAAATCTGGGTTCTTGTTAATAATCTGTTTGGTCACTTCACTGATGGCGATCAGTGTCTTAACTCAGCACAAAACCGAGAATATTAGTTTCATGATTGATAAGTAATTATGCATGCAGGAATTTGATTCTTGTCAAAAAAAAAGATTTTACCGGATTATTGGCAGCCACACCACCATCAACAAGGTTGAAATCTCGCACGCTTCCATGTGTATCTTGGTTACTAAAATAGTGGGCAGGAAAAAAAGTTGGGGCTGCTGAGGTGCCTATACATATGTCTGATAATGCAGCGTCTAAGATTGGATGGTTTGTCAACTGCATGAAAATTTTGCAATTCTATCAGGTTGCGTACAAGGATTTGAAGGAAGAAATTTAGATTTAAATTTAAAGTAGTGCTAGAAGAGGTTTGAAATATGCACATATTGTTTATGTTAATTTCATGAAGGGAGTGCTAATGACTTTTAGGTCTTTATTTTTAGTGTATCCAATAGAGACTTATAAGGGTCAAATCTTTCCTCTCCAATTAAAATGTTGAAAATAAAATCATGAACAATATGATCCCTTTGAAATATGTGTAATTGAAATTATGGAAAATCTTATTATACGCTCATTTTACGTACTTCAAACTCACTCTTTTGAAATCATGTTTAAAATTGTGAAATTATGTTTTTAAAACATGAATTCCTAATCTTAATTGAAATCATGTTTTCGATTCATATGACAAACTAATAATATGTGTATGTTGATTGATAAGTGAATAATAAAAAGTATGTGAATATCATTATTTTTAATGTAATTAAGTAGAACGTGGTATAATGGTATTTCAAATTCACCTTTAATCTTTTTTTTTAATAGGCCTGGATAACTTCTAAAACTTATGCCATTTTGCTAAAACTTCATTAAAGCAATTTGTAGAACGGACTACAACACATAACCAACTATAATGGTTGAAGTCTTTTCTTAATATGCTAAGCAATAAACAATAAACACAACAAAAAACCATTAAAAAAACAAACAAACAAAACATAGAAACCACCACAACCTGAAATGAGGAAAAAATAGTAGGCTGAAGTTTCTTGATGTCAAATGTTGGAACAACTAGATTTGTCAAGGTTTGGTGAAACTTCGTATCCCCTAATTCCTTTCTTATGAGCTTGTGAAGATACTTTCCATCATATTTGGGTCCCGTTAAAATTTTCACTAGATTCACAATTGACGCACATATTCCACTGTGTTCACAAAAACCCAAGAGCAAAACATCCTTAGTCAATATATATAAATATGATTTGCATGGTACAAAACTTTGACCTAGATACTAATTAGCACAATATGAATGAATAATCCATTTCAAAATTTACCTTGCCTGCGGGAAGATTTTGGGACAGTTATCAAGGTAAAATGGTACTATATCTTTGCCAGCATATAAAGGTCGATTATTTTCATTTGGTGCTACCAACATGCCTGCAATGAGACCACCTGTACTTGTCCCAGCAACTACATCAAAGTAATCGGCAAGCCTTACTTCCTCGCCATCTAGCTCCTACGACCACAAAACCCATAGAGTTACTTGATTAGAACCAAATATACAATAAGCCTTAATGGTCTTAGAATTTCTCAAATGTACTAACTTGGGAAATTCCATGAAATCTTAAGAATTATTACCTGAAGTTGAGACTCGAGGTAAGCAAGAATGACTCCAGGAATGATCCCTCTAACACCTCCTCCATCAATACTAAGAATTGTAACAAGATTTCCATGTGATGGAGGTTGAATTTTGAAGGATGATGATGATGATGCAGTTTTGTCCATTACTAATTTGTTGAAGTTTGGAGACAAAATATTCGTAGAAAAGGAGTATGTATGATAAAGAAAAATGCAAAGGATTTGCTGAGGCAAGAAAACGAAGAGCTTATAGAAGTTTATCACCCCAAGTAGTAAAGTATATATAATGTAATGCTTGTTTGAGTGTACATTGTTTAGTCTATTTAATTGGTTTACGACTATTGACCTGAATGCAATTGTGCTAATGAGAGCCTGAGGCTGTTGTGATTCAATTTCTTGTTACCATTATTAGTACGTAGTTTGTTTAGTCAAAGCAAAATTCTAAGTAAACAAAAAGGAAAATCCAGCTGACTTTGTCTGTGTCTCTTTCAGAGATCGAGGATAGGTTGCTGATTGCCGAAGCTTTGATCTGGTTTGATTTTGGGTTTTGAAAATCTTGGTAAGGAAAATTATCTCACATGGATGTGTATATACTCTGGCATATCTATGACACAGTAATTAACATGGAGAAATAGTTTCTCATGAGAACGTTGTTTTCTTAATAATCTTCTCATGTAGTCTTATATAGCTAGGCCTACGTACGCACCTAGACCTTATAATCACTGACCACATCTTTGTACATTTTAGAGGCAAAGTTAAATTGAGGAGTCTTTACTAGCTCTAAGTTATTTTCTTCTTTGACATCTTGTCCAGTAAGTCTAATGACAACATAATTCACAACTGTCTAAGGTGACATGTTGTTATAATGGTGGATAATAAAATTGTATCAATGATGAACCCATATAAATTAAAATTAATAATAATTTGTCGACTTAAAAATTGTGAAATTTGTTGTGAAAATTATTATGTTTGTAACATTATCCATAATATATATTTGACATCAATTGTGAGCTAGGTCATGTTTGAAATCATTGTTCCTTCATGCTTGCAATAGCCTCTCATTGGTCCTTTGAAATGCATGGTCATGTATGTTTTAGGATATTTAGGGTCTGTTTGATAGAGGAGTTTGAGTAATGTTGTTTGTATTTTTTTTAAATATATGTGGGTGAAAAAGTGTATAAAAATGCGTGTAATGTTGTTTAAAAACTGAAAACATGTGTTTAAGATGCTCTATCAAATGAGCCCTTAGTTTCAAATAGTGGCATAGCATTTCACTAGATTCCTTACTCTCACACTGACCTAATTAACTTCGCTGCAGCGGCAATAATCCAGTGTATTTGACAAAAATAAAAAAACAATTTGAAGAAACAACCCTTCTTCATTATATTAGTTGTTCAAATGGTAAGACCCTATGAAAATAGGGCTTTTGTTCTTCTCGCTATCTTGTGCATCTTAGGCATGAACAGAACGGTCAGGCTATTAAATTATTAATGACAGAAGAATTGATTTGCGAATTTATATGTGTGGCTTTAATCTAATAATAACTCACATCTTTGTTCTTATTGTTCTACTTTATATTCCATTAATTTCCTCATAAAATACTTAAGTTCATAATAACACATAACATATATTGTAATTTGTTGAGTGTAAAGTGGAATATAAAGACTTGTTCAGTTTAATCAACATAAAGCCATTATCTTCTCAAAACAACAACAACAACAAAACATAAAGCTATCACATTCCTCTGGGATTATTTATTTAACTCAACATAAATTAAATTAATATCCTTAATTGAGTGGTAGAATTTCCCAAAAATGGTATAATATTGTTGTAGTTGTTGTTAGTCTTTCAGGGATGGCCGCAGCCACCTAACATTAAGTAGATTGTATTTTTATATATCTTTTCCAGTTCTACAAGAAATGTTATGTTAGGATTAGGCTGAAATGAGATTATAAAAAACGTTGAAAATTCCAGTACCCTATGACGTCACACCATTCATCATTCCACACTGAGAATATGACAGGCATGAGTTGCCAACTGTACTAGTTCAAGTTATTGAATAATTAGGATAGGTTTCTATATTGAAATGATGATTGTTTGAGAATAAAAATAAGTATTATAAAGAATATTAGATTTTGTAATGAAATAAATATTCCTAAACATTTGTTTAGTGATAACAATGAAATAAAATTCTGAATGAATCTCATTATTTTTATGATTGAATAAGAATCAAATAGCAATCTAATTGCCTAAAATATATATAATTATATTTATACTTTTTGTAGGTCTCGCATAACATTAATTCTATCGTGCATGCATAATGCAATGTCCTAGTCTTTTGTTCAAAATTGCTATATCTCCATATATGTATCTTAAATATTAAATTCTAATAAATGATAATAAAATAGGTTTGAATTTTTTTAAAAAAAAATTCATTAAAAAATAATACATATTTGTTTGTTTAAAAATATATATATTTTTCATTAAAATAAGTTTGTAATTTGTTAGTTTGTTATATATTAAAGTTCAAACCATGTATAATTTAACTAGGCTTATACCTATCCACGTTTTTTTAATTAAATTATTACAATCAAGAGATTCTTAAAAAAAAAGAGTCACAATCAATAATTATAAATGTTACCTTTTATTGAAAAAAAAAATTAAATATATATATATTATGAAATGAGAAAGAGAGAGAGAGAGAGAGGGGGGGCCAAGGATGGTTTTTGAGATTTATTTATAGCTATTACATTATTTAAGAAATATCTTAGTAAAGAATAGTTATTCTTTAAATAATAACTCTACAATGAAAACATGACTGAATAATAATTATAAAAGAATAGTCACTTCATTGCTAGGTCTAAGTCCCATATCAAATAATTATTACTAGGTGTTCTAATTGTAACTTGACTAATTTTTTTGGGTATAAGCATATATACAGCTACCGCCTAACGCTTTTCTCGAGTCATTATAAATAATGTTAGGCCAAACTTAACAATATCATCATGTGATTGGGGGCATTGTAGCACAACGTGGACCCTTATAAGAACAACAAAAACCTAGTAATGGAAAACTATGATACCCACAACTAAATGATGATTGTAATGAAATAACTACTCTATTCATAAATTTATTCATACGCAATCACATTGGTTTCTTAGTTTATTCACTTTATTGTGTTAATTATGGTTGCTTATTTCATTGAATATTTAGGTCTTCCTACCTAATTCCATCCAAGTAAAGAGAACCCTCTCTCTCTCTCTCTCTCTCTCTCTCTCATCCTTGGGTGAGAAAAGGCCAATGCTGACTAGCTCCTTGATTTTACTATTTTAGTCCAATTTGCTTAATTAGATCACGTCTTGCGTAGGTAAGAATTAATTACATTTGACGTCAACATTACCTAGCTGATGCACATGCACAGGGGCATAGTTAGGAATTTTTATATGGGGGGCCGATTCAAACCATGAAGGTTGAAATCGACGACGATGAGTATCATCGTTGTATGGATAGTCTATATTTTTAGATTGATATGGACCTTCTTTGAGATAAGCTCGTTGGATTTCATCTTGTTTGTTGATAGGGAATTCACATATTTGTTTATGTGATCTTGGATCACGATCTATCTCTTCAGATTGAATTCTTGAACATTTGGAGGGGTCAGGGTGTTCATCAAGCATTGAAGTATCAACATTTGTTTCTACAGCCACAGGTGTCCTAATTTTTCAATTGCTAACATCTTTTTTTCTTAAAGAATGCATCAATTTTTTTTCGTTTGCTCATAATTCTTTTAGCTTTAAGAATATGACTCAAAAATTAACCTGAAAAGAAGTTTAAAAAATAAAATTTTAATTAGAAATTTTTATTTAGTTATATGGATGTTATTCATACTCAAGAAAAAACAAAATTTCCACTATAATTTAAACATACAATCCATTTTTAATACAAATTTAATTAATAATAAGCCCTCAAACAAAAACAAAAATTAAACATACAAGTATTGATACACAACATAAACCAAACAATTTAACAATATCCACAGCCACATCTACAGCCATATGATATCTAACTAATAAAAAATAGGTAATAAATCAAAACAATTTTACCTTAGAAACTTTGCCTTCACAAAGTGCAAAGATGGGTCACCCGTGTGGCAATGCCTACTGCCTCTGCCTGACTGCCTCCAACTTTAGATCTTCCCTTCAACTCATCACAAACAATCTCCCCATGCCTTCAATCATGTCTTTCTCTAAAAATCTATGAAAATAGAAAGAGCATGTGAATTTTTAGGTGTAGATAATTGAGAAAAAAAGGCACTAAAAAGAGATGAATGTCTAATGCTTAAGAAAGAGAAGAAAACTCACCAGTCACCAAGTTCCAAAACTAAAGCTGATGAAGAAAGAAAAAATTGGTCATGATTTTTTTTTTCTTTTTCGAACTGTGAGTATAGAGGATTGGAGTTTTGGGGGCTGGTAGGTAGGCAACAGTACCAGTGGAAATGAAAGTGTATCAAAGAAGACAAAACAAAAGAATAAGAAGTAAAGAAAGGGTTCCGTGGGTCAGTGGGTGAATTTTTTGAGATGAAGAGAAAGTGAAGTTTTGTTTTTTGTATTTGGACTTGAGCGGGCCAGCTTGTTTTATTTGGAGTACATAAGGTGATAAGACCTAAAACTAAAGTCAGGCTTGAGAGAATATTTGAGCTGGGCTTGAGAGAATAGTTGAGAGTGGGCCATGGGGGGGCCAGCTGTCCAATATTGGGGGGCTCAAATTTTTTTTTTCTACCTACTCTAATGGGAAAAAAAAAAAAAAAAATTTTGCAGGGGCCGGGGCCCCCCAAGCCACTATGTGGCTCCGCCGACACATGCATGCGTTAATGGCTTATAATTATAAGAATCAATGTCAATGATTCTTTTTTTTTCACTAAACTAATGTACGGTTGCACAAATGACTACATATTCTACACAAAAACTTCCCAATTTCCCAGTTCCTTGCTTTAGTTAGAAAGTAAATTATCCCCCTGTAGGCTCCATATTTCTTGTGAGAGGAGGAAAGACAATTTCCATGAAGAATTTTTCGTACGGCATATTCTGCTAGACAAAACCAAATCAACGTGACAATTGTGTTACAAAATATTTTAATGCTCTTATTATATAGTCCTAAATTTGAAACGAACGTGATGGATAGATAGCAAGAGTACTCCATCTTAGAATGGAGAAAGAAGGAGACCTGAATGGGGGCCATAAAATATTTAAATTATATAAATATGGAGAGGTCCCACCTCATTATATTTTGGGAATGAAAGTTTCTCACTCTTCTTTGCTTCTCAGCATTAACATATTACATATACCAAAAATATAATAGAATTAACCAAAGATAATTAATTATAGAAATTTGATAAATGAGTTAAGCAATCAAATTCAATATCCTTAAGAAACTCTTTTTCCATTATTTTGAAAACCATTTCTATCTTCTTTGTTTATAAATCTAAACACCCCACCGCCCCCCATAAAAAAAAAAAAAAAAAAAAAAAAAAAAAAAAAAAAAAAAAACTCTTTTTCCATTATTTTCAAGGTTGTCAAAATCGGTTTACATAGGATCGTTGAAGGTAAGTAGGATCGTAGATCGTAGGATCGAATCGTGAATTGTAAGATCCTACATATTTCAAATTTAAAGCAAAAAACACATTAATAATGACTTTGGATGTTGAATAATCACGTAAATTATAAATTCATCAGTAAAAATAAATAAATAAAACTAAGATTTGCATCATATGATGTAATTTGCATGTCATACATCGCTAAATTTATTCTAATGAAACAAATATATTTAAATTTTGATCCAATATATCTAAAAAGTTCAATAAATGTTTAATTAGCAACCAAATACCAAAATATTTATCAAAACATATAAAAAATATTTTCCAAGTTCTAAGTTCCAAGTTTGAAATCCAAAATAAGTTAGCAAATGGAAACTAACTAACTACAATATAAAATTTGAAAGCAAGATGAATATTAAAGTGAAATGAACATTTAATTATTCTCATTTTAAAATTCTTATAACCACTGTCCTAAATTTCTAATCATTATCATCCATTTGATCATCTATGTAAACATTATATAATTGTATACTAGAGATACAAAAGACATCAAGATACAATTTCACACTCAACTATTCAAGTTATACCACTTAGCAACATGCTCAAAAAAATCAATCAATTAATATACAAATACAAGTATAACTGATAAAATTATATATAAACAAATATTTTAGTAATATTATAACACAAATTAGTATATTGATTAAACAAATTTAACAACATTATAGCTTAAAAGATAGCAAAGCCAACATCAAATTCTTCATTTAGAAATGATGAAGCATTCCTTCATTTTGATTACAAGTGAACTAGTAACTAAAAAATATCTGCTTAGGTTAACATAATTTTATAAAAATAAAATAAAAAGTCATATAATTATAATATGAAAAAATAAAAACCCTTAAAATTTCATCAAAACAAAAAATTTATCCCATAAAAAAAAAAAAAAAAAAAAACCAAAATTTATGTTTTTGGTAGGATCGGTAGGATCCTACGATCCTACATACGATCTTATCATTTTTACAATCCTAGTGCGATCCTAAACGTTTTGGTGAGGTGGAATCGTAAAATCTTGCAATCCTACAATCCAGATCGCGATTTTGACAACCATGATTATTTTAAAATCTATTTCTATCTTCTTTGTTTATAAATTTAAACATCCCACAACCTCCCATATAAAAAGACAAAGACTAGTATTTTCTTTTTCTTTTTTCAAATTAATATTCTTAGGTGCTTAAACCATACTCGCTCATTGAAAAAAAAATTGCAGATTGTTCAAAATAAAACTACTTAGAGTATTACCTTTCACAATAATTGTGGGTCTCAAACTTGTACTTAGAGGAGAGAGGACTTGTCATAAAAGAGTGAATAATTTCTCCTCTTTTTTCAACCAAACAATATTTTGCTCAAGAAAAATTATTCTAGACAAAAATTTACAAAATGAATTTCCAATAGCACCAATTAAAAAAAAAAAAAAAAGGCATTCAATAGTATTATTAAAAAAAAAAGAAGATTTTAATAGTTAGAGAAAAAAAGTACAATTAAAATAAATAAATATCAACGTATACGTACCATTTTCATTTTTTCCAAAACTTTTATTTTTTTTAATGGAGGCCCAACAAGGTGTCAATTAGCATAACCACATACGAGACTTGTCACTTTCTGATCGCCAAAAAGGCCCAGAATAACGAGCCCAACTTAAGCTTTTAATTGGATAAACAAACCTAATTTGTACTATCTTGGAAATGGAGCCCAACATATACGTATATACAAAATAGTTGAATTGTTTTCTCCATGAAACATTTGGCTGTTACTGTGCTCAGCTGAAGTTATTGTTCTGGGCTTCATGAGTATCATTTCTTCAACGAGAGGCCTTTACACTGTTGGACAATGGAGAGCAAAGACAATTACATATTGGGGTGTTTAGTTTGTGTTTTCAAACAACAATTTTGAATTTTTAAACAATATTACATGTATTTTTATATATTTTTTCACCTACACATATTGTAGGAGCACAATTTGGGGCCCAAACTCCTATTTTATAAGTCTTGGTCCAAAGAGTCCAACACAATGAATTTTTTGTAGAGTATGGATCAAAGAACTAGGTTTTAATAAGTTAAACAGGGTATTGCATGAAATAAAGTAACACATGAATAAGAACAAAAGCCATCACATTGAAAGATCACACCCTCTGATAAGACTAGAAACTTAATTTGCGTATATAGATCAATGCAGTGGGATTCCTTTGCATGCTACAGTACTCTCTCCTCCTTTTCTTTTCTCCACCTTTTTCTTTCTTTTATGGGGGCTTCTACACATTATATAGGCCTTTTCTTATCATTTGGGTTTCACACTTGTCGATCATCCACACCTCCACTTGAGCATCTGTCAAATCAGACATCTCTTTCAGTTCTTTGTGAGTTGCGGTAGCCAAAGTAGCATTGTTCATGGGTCTTCTCCACATTAATGCGGCCAGGAAAGTAACTGTAGTGCATTCAATGTGGTGGTGGCAGTTTTTGATTAGATATTTTGTGTTTCCTTCCTTTTCACGTATTTAGGGAATGGGCTTTAGTGGCTTAGATGCCCTTTCGCTCCGGATTTTCAGTGTCCGAGGAGAAATTCCTCCTCGGACCTATTTTCTTTGTTTCCAGTGATGTTTAGCATGGATTGCTTAAGCCACGTTAACTCCTCGGATGGGCTGGTGTCCTCGAACGGGCCCAAGACCCAACTTGTTACTTTGGGCCATAGTCCCCACAATAGCCTCTCAAAACTCCGGTTTTTATCTCCTTCCGAGGAGAAAAGCGGGGTTTTGACTTTCCAAGGGATAAGATCAATTAGTTTCCGGTTCGCACGTGTGGGGGCAGTTGCTTCTGACGCGTTACGATTTACAAGGCACGACTTATTACTCCAGGCGACTTTATGTCTCCCTCATCGAATGGTGAAGCGCAGATCTAACGGCTGACATTCTTCCTAGAATTTTGAGCGGGAATGGCCTTCCCTTCTCTCTCTTGCTATATAAGGTCTTGAAGAAACTCTTTCTGCTTTTCTTTTATACTAACGCTCCAACTTGCTAGAGAATCTCAGCACCCAGTCCTTCATTAACGTTCTAGGCTTTCAAATTTCCGTGATTACTTCAGTGAGAAACTTTTCCCTGAGGAAATCTCTAAGAGTTTCAGAGATTGTCATAAGGATACTTGTAAGTTCTACTTCCCCTTTGTAACCTCAATTTTCACCTCGGCCTTCCTTCTCGACCCACCAGTTTGACTAGATGGGTAGATTCAAGTATCTAGTAGATACTCCGGCCGCCATGGAGGCTTTTAGGGCAAAATATCGCATTCCATAGGAGGTAGTTTTGGAGTATTATCCTCTAAAAGGAGTGCATACCGATAGGGAAGTGGGTCAAGTCGTCATTTCCATGATCACTTTTATAGAAAGAGGAATGACACTTCCCATGCGTAGGATTACCCGGGACTACTTGTTTAACCATAAACTGACACCGCATCAGTGTGCTTCCAACATGTTTAGGGTCTTAGGCAGCATAGATGTCCTGAACGAGCGGATGGGTCTAGGCCTTACATGGCATGACGTAGTTCACATGTACGAATGCCACCATCTTGACAGGCAGGATACTATCTTAAATCTCGGTCCGAGATCGTTAGGCTAATCTCCTGTCTTCCTAAATCCAATAAGGGTATGAAAGATGACTTCTTTATTGCCTCAGGGGAGTGGAGCGACGGTCTTCATTGTCCAACTCGGGCAGGAGATCTAGGTGCGGTGCCTTTAGGATCGATCCCCTGGGAAGGGGGGTTCAGCCCTTTAGTTTTATTTTCTTTTGATCGAAGATTAAAATTTTTTGTAACCTAACTAAAATTTCCTTCTCGGCTATTTTGTAGATAGATCACACGTCGCTCCTTGACTCAGCCACGTAAACGTTCAGGCCTTGAACTACCTTTTGAGGTCAGAGATCTACGTCAACGAGAACGGACAATTACGAGCGACTCATCTGGTTTTGGGTTACGAACCCTTGTCCTGCGTGTTCCAAGACATCGGCCAATCCATAAGAGCCAGTAGTCCTAGGTTGGCTAGGATCGACATGTCAAAGCCAAGGTTTTTAGCTCGAAACAATCTCAGGCCGGTTGTTTTGCCTACTGTTCAGAATCCTCAGTCAGTTGCACAACCACTTCCACAGGACAGTCCTGAAGTTGTAACACCTGTTGAGGAAGAGACTGAATCATCTCGTCTTCCTCTTGAGGAGGTGATAGACAAGTTCTATTTTGAGGAAGATATCCCAAAACTCCTTTAATCGAGCTTTCAGACCCTAAAGAAGAACCGGATAGGAATTCCGTGGTCGGTGTTCCTCTAGTTATTGCCTACTCAGACAATTCTTCAGACGAGGAGGTGGACAACATGGCTTCTAACAAAGGGAAGAGTTTGCGAGAGCTGATGGCTTCCCGAGGCAAAGGGCAATCATCAAAGGTGCCCTCCAAGTCCCAGACACCTATCCTTCCTCCCGTTGCTCCACAACTCCCTGTCGATCTCGGCTTAAAAGTTAATCCCGACTCGAAGAAGAAAAGGCCGGCTGAGTCCCTTGAAGAAGGCGAGGTGGGCCCTTGCCAGGGAGGCAAATAGCAAAAAATGACTCGAGAGCAAAGGGACAGAAGGGCTCCATCTGTAGAGAGCCGTGACAAGATGGAGCGGGTTGAAGTACGCGTTACTTCGCGTACTTGAAGCCCGAAACTCGAAGTGGACGGAGTCGCCATTCCCTATACTGCTTCGGTCCAAGAGTACAACGAAGGCCGAGTAGGGTATATAGCTGAAGCCCTAGAGCAGCCCGTGCTCCTTCCCAAGGACATGGAGGCTTACTGGCGATTTTCACAGCCCGAGCTCTTCCTATCCTTGAAGAGAGATCTTGCTATGGTAAGGCAATTCATCTTCTCCTCGGTAAGATCATTAGATCCTATCATGTTTTAATACATTACTTTGTCATTTCTTGGACAGATTACTCAGCAAGTGTTTGTAGCCAATGAGTATTGCTGCAACAATCGCAAATTAGCTGACGTCAAGGCTCTCTCTCGTGCTGAGGTGGAGAAGTCTTTAGGAACCTTTAAGCAGGAGCATTATGAGCTATCTGAAAAGCTCAAAGAGGTTGAGAAAGGTCGTAGGAGTGCTAAGGCTGGCTTGAAGAACGTTGAGAGTCAAGCCGAAGACCAACGTTAAAAACTGTCTGTGACTGAGACCAACCTTGCCACTAAAAAGCAAACTGTGTTGGATCTCAAGGCCGCGTTGCAAAAAGCCCAAGAAGAGGCCCGGCTTGCAAAGAAAGCGGCTCAGCTAGCCAAGGAAGCATCTAAGGCCAAAAAAAAGGCTTCCTACCAGCTGGGGGCGGAGGAGACTGAGGCTAGACTTTCCAAGGAGTTGTCGGAAGTATGTAGGGATTACTACAGTATTTCATGGGCTCAAGCTCTTAATGCTGCAGGGATCCCTGGAGATTCTGCCTTGAGATTGCCCGAGAGTGTCTTCTTCCCTCCAGAGATCCAGGAGATCCCTACCGACACTACTGAAGCTTCTGAGTAGCCTACAGCCGTTCTTGATGCCATTCCCTTAGCTGAAGTTGCTGGGGGTTCTGGCCAGGTCGAGGGTGTGGAGGAAGAGAAAGGTAGGGGCATGGGTAAGGGAAAGAAAGCCTCCTTCAAAGCAAAGGATCCCGCTAAGAAGGCAATCACTAAGGCTAAAGACCATGGGGCAGATTCACAAGCCAAGGATGCTCCTCCTCCCCAACCAGAGCAAAAGTGTGATCCTCCTGCTGAGGCTTCGTTCCTAGGGTTTTTACTATTAATATTATCTTTTTTGTTTCGAACGAAAGTTGTACTGCCTTTGGCCTTTTGCATAGACCTCTTGTACTATTTTTGGTTATCAATACAAGTACTCTTTTCTTCATTTTTTATGATTGATGTTGATGGAATTTTATTATATTGTTCCGAGTTAATGTTATTGTTTCTTTAGTTGATGTTTGCAACCCTACCAAAATAAATAAATGCGAAGAAACATAACTGTGTAATGAACTTAGAACAATAAATGCTATCACACCTGACTATGAACATACCTTAGAATGGGATAGAAGTCCTGAGTTGTTAATTTCCCCTAAGTCTGTGGTCCGAGAATCCATGCAAGACTTAGATTCTGTTTAAAACTTGTATAGATGCCATAAATTGTTAATTTCCCCTAAGTCTGTGGTCCGAGAAGTCATGCAGGACTTAGGTTCTGTTTAAAACTTATATAGATGCCGTAAGTTATTAATTTCCCCTAAGTCTGTGGTTCAAGGAGCCATGCAGGACTTTAGGTTCTGTTTAAAACTTATATAGATGCCGTAAGTTGTTAATTTCCCCTAAGTCTGTGGTCCGAGAAGCTATGCAGGACTTAGGTTCTGTATAACACTTATATAGATGTCGTAAGTTGTTAATTTCCCCTAAGTCTGTGGTCCAAGGAGCCCTGCAGGACTTTAGGTTCTGTTTAAAACTTATATAGATGCTGTAAGTTGTTAATTTCCCCTAAGTCTGTGGTCCAAGGAGCTATGCAGGACTTTAGGTTCTATTTAAAACTTATATAGATGTCGTAAGTTGTTAATTTCCCCTAAGTTTGTGGTCCAAAGATTCATGCAGGACTTAGGTTCTATTTAAAACTTATATAGATGCCGTAAGTTGTTAATTTCCTCTAAGTCTATCGTTCGAGGAGCCATGTAGGACTTTAGGTTTTGTTTAAAACTTATATAGATGCTGTAAGTTGTTAATTTCCCCTAAGTCTATCGTCCGAGAAGCCATGTAGGACTTTAGGTTCTGTTTAAAACTTATATAGATGCTGTAAATTGTTAATTTCCCCTAAGTCTGTGGTCCGAGGAGTCATGCAGGACTTAGGTTCTGTTTAAAACTTATATAAATAGAAGTGAGTCGACAAATGCGCGATAATCACAGGATGCAACACAGGCATAACTGTTTTCGTTAATAATAATATCTTTTCAAATTGTTTACATTCCATGGGCGAGGTACAGTTTTCTCATTTAGATCTTTCAGATAATAAGCACCTATTCCTGCCACTAAGGTGATGCGATATGGTCCTTCACAGTTAGGTCCTAGCTTTCCCTAGGAAGGGTTCTTGGCGCTGCCAAAAATTCTTCTCATCACGAGGTCGCCGCCCTAGTGGCCTTAGTTTTACATTAGTATCATAGCCTTACTTCAGCTTTTGCTGGTAATAGGCCAATTGGATCGTTGCCCTTTCTCTTTTCTCCTCGACTAAATCTAGTCTCCTCGACTAAATCTAAGCTCCTCCCTAGCAATTTGTTATTATTCCTTGGGGTAAAAGTGCTGGATCTCAACGTTGGGAAGCTAGTTTCCAAGGGAAGCACAGCTTCGGCCCCATAAGTCATTGAAAAGGGAGTTTCTCCTGTTGACTGACGCGGTGTGGTTCGGTAGATCCATAAGACATGTGGTAGCTCCTCCACCCATCTTCCCTTTGCATCATCCAGCCTCTTTTTCAGCCTGCTCACGATGACCTTATTTACAGCTTCGGCTTGCCATTTCCTTGGGGGTAAGCTGGAGTGGAATATCGGTTTGTGATCCTGAAGTCGCAACAGTATTTCCTGAAGGTTTTACTATCAAATTGAAGGCCGTTGTTCGAGATGAGGGTGTGAGGGGTTCCAAAGCGCGTAATAATGTTTTTCCATATGAACTTCTTTGCATCCACGTCCCTGATGTTGGCTAAAGGCTCAGCTTCTACCCATTTAGTGAAATAATCAGTGCTGACTATTAAGTATCGCCTGTTCCCTGCTACTTTCGAGAAAGGGCCGACAATATCAAGACCCCACTGAGCAAACGGCCAAGGACTGGAGAGGGGGTTGAGGACTCCCCTGGGCTGGTGGATATTTGAGGCAAATCTCTGGCATTGATCACACTTCTTTGCATATTCTTGGGCTTCTCTCTGCAGGTTCGGCTACCAGTACCGCTGGGTGGGTGCTCTGTGGACTAGCGATCTTCCTCCCGTATGACTCTCACAAATTCCCTCATGCAGTTCTTCAAGCAATGATTCTGATACCTCTGGGTGTATGCACAGTAAATATGGCCCAAAATATGAGCGCTGATATAACTTGTGGTCCTCTAACAACCAAAACCGAGGAGCATTCCTCTGTATCTTCTCAACCACCAATTTCCCTTTGGGTAATGTATCATCTTTGAGGAAGTTAACTATGGGATCCATCCAGCTCGAATTCCTTCTGATTTGATGGATCCGAACTGTATCCCTTTCGATTGTGCCTGTTTTGCATAAATCCTCCACAAGGATCATTTGTGGTAGATCCTGCGCAGAAGACGTAGCAAGAGTGGCCAGTGAATCCGCATGGGTGTTCCCGCTTCTAGAGACATGCGTCAAATTAAAAAATTCAAAGTTTGATTGTAAGCGTTTGACTTGACCGAGGTATTCCTGCATTCTCGCATCTCTAGCCTCCAATTCGCCCCTTACCTGGCCAACGACCAGTTTGGAATCTGAGAAAGCTTCCATTGTTTTTCCACCCATTTTCTGCACCATAATCATTCCTTGCAGCAAAGCCTCATACTCGGCCTCATTGTTTGTAGCCGAGAACCCAAGTCTTAATGATTTTTCAATGGTAATATTCTCGGGAGATACTAGAACTAGCCCTACCCCGGATCCTTTTTGGTTTGAAGCGCCATCCATATAGACCTTCCATTACGAGGCTCCTTGTGCAGAGATTGTTCCAACCGATTTTCAATCCATGTTTTCCTCCTCGGTTACTGCTTCTACAGGGGGTTCAGCGAATTCAGCCACTAGGTCTACGAGGACTTGTCCCTTGATAGAGGTTCTAGGCATATATTTAATATCAAAAGCCCCTAGAAGTGTTCTCCACATGGCGATTCTTCCCGTGCAATCGGCGCTTCGGAGCACCGATTAGAGGGGGAGTTGAGTCAGGATAATGACCGTGTATGCCTGAAAGTAGTGGGGTAGTTTTCGCGTGGCATGCACTACTGCAAGAATTGCCTTTTCCAGTGGTAAGTAGCATACTTCAGTGCTATGTAACGATTTACTTATGTAATAAACCGGTCGCTGTATCCCATTATCAATTCGTATTAGTACCAAGCTTACAGCGTGAGAGGCCACTACTATGTATGCAAACAAAACCTCGTCGGTCTCAGGGCTGGACATGATAGGTGGCTGGGACAGGTATTCTTTAAGTTGTTGAAAGGCTATGACACAGTCCTCTGACCATTCGAATCCCTTCCACTTATTCACCAAGAGGTAGAAAGGTCGGCATCGGTCTGCAAATCGGAGATAAACCGATTCAACGCTGTGATCATTTCGGTGAGTTTTTGTACTAACCGATTCAACGCTGTGATCATTTCGGTGAGTTTTTGTACTTCTTTCGGGTTTTGAGGAGTTTGTAGGCTATTAATCGCTTTGATTTGGTTCGGGATTACCTCTATTCCTCTGTGGATTACCATATAGCCCAGAAATTTCCCAGACCCGACCCCAAATGAACACCTGGAAGCATTGAGGCGCAGTTTATGCTCCCTTAAGATGCCAAAGATAACTTCAAGGTCTTTCATTTGTTCGGACACCACTTTACTTTTTACTACCATATCGTCTATGTAGACTTCAATAACCTTGCCCAACTATGGTTCGAACATTCTGGTCATCATCCTTTGGTAGGTTGACCCCGCATTCTTTAGACCGAAAGGCATCACCTTATAGTGGTAGTTTCCAACAGGTGTCATGAACGCTGTTTTTTCCTAATCTTCTAGAGCTAGCGGTATTTGATGATAACCTTGGAAGGCATCCAGGAAGCTCATTCTGGGATGGCCTACAATCGCATCTACCAATCGGTCTATTCGAGGCAACGAGAACGGGTCCTTCGGGCACGCTTTGTTTAGGTCTATGAAGTCTACGCAGACTCGCCACTTCCCAGTCTTCTTTTTTATCACCACTGTATTTGCCAACCATTCGGGGTAAAAGACTTAGTTGATAGCCCCTGCCTTTTTCAGCTTCATCACTTCATCTCTAACAGCGTCGGCATGCTCTTTTAACGGGTGTCGGGTGGTTGCTTCTTTGGAATAGTGGACAGGTTAACGTTCAGGTAGTGAGAAATGAGACTAGGGTCAACCCCCGGGGCATTGTAGGCGTCCCATGTAAATACGTCGACGTTCTTCCTTAAAAACCCGACCAATTTCTCTTTTTCTTGAAAAGGTAGTTCCAAGCCGATTTGGAAAAATCTTTCTGGATTATTATCAAAGACAACCCTTTCTAAACTTTCACATTTTATTTCCTCGGCTAGTTCGCTGACTTGTGCTGCCGAGGCGGGTGATTTCTATAAGTTCACAGAAGCTGAGGACTCAGCATTGGATCGACATGAGATGGCGGCCACCATGCATTGCCTAGCCATGGCCTGATCTCCATTAATCTTTTCTACCTGGCCCCCAGACGGGTATTTTACCTTTTGGTGAAGTGTAGAAGACACGGCTCCCAGGGCTGGAGCCACGGTCTAGCTATTATGGCTGTGTAGGGTGAGTAAGCATTGGCCACGATAAAATCCACCTCCATCACCTTTGATCCTGTCTGTATAAGTATTCTGATTTGCCCTTTTGGTATGACAGTCTTCCCTTCAAAACTTATAAGAGGAGAGTCATAAGCTGTTAAGCCCTCAGGCCTTACGTTTAGCCCCTTGTACAGATCAGGGTACATTACTTCCATTGCACTGCCCGGATCTACTAATACCCTCTTTATGTTGAAACCTCCAATCCTCAATGTAACCACTAAAGCATCGTCATGGGGTTGGATAGTTCCCCCCTTATCCTCGTCCGAGAACCCCAATATTAATGAGTTTCCAGTTTTAGATCTTTTGGACTCCCTCTCACTATCCTTGGCAGAGAGCCAAGCCACAAACAGCACCCTAGAAGGAAAAGAGCCGGTTCTTCCTAGGGTAGCGAGGATAACGTGCATCATCCCTGTGAAAGGTCTCAAAGATACATCTTTCCAAGTTTCTTGTACTGCTTGGCTCAGATAACCACTAGAGGGGTGTAAAAGGTGACGTAACTTTCATTCTCGAACCAACTGGTCCAAGTGATTCCATAGATTCCTATAATCCTCAGTGGTATGCCCATGGCCTTGATGATAATGACAATACAGGTTCTGGTTGCGCTTGGAGGGGTCTCCAGCCATTTTACTCGGCCATTTGAAGAAAGGCTTATTCTTGACCCTCTCCGGAATTTGTTACACCGGCTCTCTGAATATGGCATTAACCATTTGCATGTTGGTCTGTCCAGCCTATCTTGAAAAATCCCTCCTCGGCTGGTTACTGTTATATCGTTTTGACTTGTAATCATTTCCTTTGGGAGGGATGATCTTCTCCTTTCCCTTCTCTTGTAGTTGGTCCTCTTCCACTCTTTTGTGTTTGTCAATCATGTCCATCAGTTGGCGAACACTCGTGACGGGTTTACCAGTTAAAGATTTCCTTAAGCCGTGCTCGGTGGGGAGACCACTTTTGAACGTGCTGATGGCGACGTCATCGTGGCTTTCGTTCATCTCGTTATACATCTCTCAATATCTGTCTGAATACGCCTTCAAGGTTTCCCCCTCATGCATAGACAAAGATAATAACGAACTTAGGGGTCGTGAGACTCTGCTGTTTGTAATAAAGCGAGATCAAAAAGCCTGAGTGAGCTGCCTATAGGAGTCTATGGAATTCGTCTTCAAGCTGTTGAACCATCTCATCGCTACTGGTCCTAGGCTGGATAGAAAAACTCTGCACATCAGAGCCTCATTTTGGGAATGGATAGCCATTCTCTAGTTAAACTGGCTCACGTGCTCCATGGGGTCTGCTCGGCCGTTATAAATAGCGAACGTAGGTTGATTGAAATGCCGAGGCAATTTAGCCCCCTCTATCCTGTGTGCGAAGGATGATTTGGAGACCTGATCCAGTGCCTTATTCATGGCATCATTACCCAAACCCTTACCAGGTGCGCTCTTACATCTCCGTTCAGGGCGCGACTCCTTCTCGTAAGAAAAGGTTTCATTTGGGGGAGTTCTTGACCTCCGCCTGTAACTGACATCCTCCTCCTCGTTAGAGGATGAATCTGAGCTGGAACGGGACTACTTTTGCTGTGCACGGCACAGCTTCCTTTTTAGGTCGTCTATCTCTCGCTGCATGGCCTGATAGTTGTTTTGCCTCTGGGATATGCGACTACCTACTTAAGAGTGGCTTTGGCTCGTCTGAGTAGTATGTACCCTTCCCTCTCGGTTGCTTCCCTTGTCTAGATCTAGCCTAGGGTCAGAAGGATTATTTTGCCACTGAGGCCCAATAAGTTCTATCTGCTGAGGGTTAGGTTGGCATGGATTTTCTTGGTGTGGACCTGATCCTGCTATGCTTAACCGCCGTACTTACTAACACTCAAGTTCTTCCCATAGACGGCGCCAATTATAGGAGCACAATTTGGAGTCCAAACCCCTACTTTATAAGTCTTGGTCCAAAGAGCCCAACACAATGAATTTTTTGTAGAGTATGTATCAAAGAACTAGGTTTTAATAAGTTAAACGGTGTATTGCATAAAATAAAGTAACATATGAACAAGAACAAAAGCCATCACATTGAAAGATCACACCCTCTAATAAGGCAAGAAACTTAATTTGCGTATATAGATCAATGCAGTGGGATTCCTTTGCATGCTACAGTACTCTCTCCTCCTTTTCTTTTCTCCACCTTTTCTTTCTTTTATGGGGGCTTCTACACATTATATAAGCCTTTTCTTATCATCTGGGCTTTACACTTGTCGATCATCCACACCTCCACTTGAGCATCTGTCCCATCAGACACCTCTTTCAGTTCTTTGTGAGTTACGATAGCCAAGGTAGCACTGTTCAGGGGTCTTTTCCACATTAATGCGGTCAGGAAAGTAGCTGTAGTGCATTCAATGTGGTGGTGGCAGCTTTTGCTTAGATATTTTGTGTTTACTTCCTTTTCACATATTTAGGGAATGAGCTTCAGTGGCTTGAATGCTCTTTCGCTCCGGATTTTCAGTGTCCGAGGAGAAATTCCTCCTCAGACCTATTTTCTTTGTTTCCAGTGATGTTTAACATGAATTGCTTAAACCACGTTAACTCCTCGGATGGGCTGGTGTCCTCGGATGGGCCCAAGGCCCAACCTGTTACTTTGGGCCATAGTCCCCACACATATTTTCACACATGTTTTTAAATAACAATTTTCAGTTTTTAAATACATACACCAAATGGGCTAGAATCCACCAAATGAAAGAAAAACAATTTAAATCTATTATTTTAAGCTTATTTGATTGAAACGTTAGAAAAGTGAAAAGATATAAAATAAAATATTAGAAGTAAGAAAAATATACTTTCACATATATATGTTTAAATATGTTTAATAGAAAAGTGGGAAGATATAAAATGTATTGTATATAACTTTCTATTATTTGATTAGGAAGAAAAAATAAAAGAAATAAATAATTAATTTGAATTAATTTCTATTATATCCATATTAGATATATTTTTATATTCTCACAGTAATTAAATTTTAATACAAAAATATATTCTATTAACGAATTGATGCTCAAAATTTATCATGTGTTAACAATAAATATGTCAAATATGTTTAATAATATATAATTATTTTATTTATTAATACCAAGGCATATATTTTCGACAAGTAACCAAAAACAAAAGGCTTTAGTAATCCTAAAATAAAGTAATTTAAGAGACGTTATTCAAAAAAGATGCCTTGGTATTATAAATAAAATAAATTATGACTATTCCAATATCATACAAAATAGTTTCACCATGGTTTTGTTGAATTGAACAAAAATAGAGTCAAAGGAGGGCAAAAATATAATTTGGCTCGGATGGAAAACATCACACATCCCAATTTTTATTCATATCAAACAAATGAAAACCTTGATCTCTCATCCATATTCCGTCCACTTTAAAATTGCTCTCACCAAATGAAACAAAAGTAAAGGCATATGAATTTTTAGTTCCACTTTATAATATATTATTTTTTTAAGTCCATAAAACCTATTTTCTAGATAAGTATATTCTTAAATAAATTATAATTAGCCCAATATCATACAAAGTAGTGTGGCCACGGTTTTGCTGAATTGAACAAAAAACTAAATTAAAGAAAAAAGAAAAAGAAAAAGAAGGAGTGGTTCTCTCTTTCTACGTCTGATTGGTGATATCATAAATTATTTAATTTATAACTATTTAATGATATAAATAAATATAATAAATTTATATGGGACTTAGATTTTTATCTAGGTATGCCCTCAAATATTTTTCAAAAATTCATCTTGATTTTGAACCTAAAATAGAGATTTATAAAAAGTTACCTCTTATTAATTACCATGTAAATTTTCAATACGGTACATTTGCTCTTAAGAATGAAATATAAAGAAAAAATTAAAACAGCTCATCTATGACTTTAAGTAAAGGCATTCTTCATATCATTACCAGTGTGGGACTTGTTGCTTTGTGAGAAAACTTTATATCCCACTTTGGAAAAATGAAAGAGAATGTTAGACTTCTTACACTAGGTTCGTTCACGAATTTTAAAGTCAAACGTATTTAGGGCCTGAGTGCCTTTCATTCTTTTTAGTCAAATGTTGCGTGTGGTCTCAAATTTTTTTTTTTAGTTAGGTCACCTTCGGTAATTCCAGTGTAACTCTATATAATGTTATACAGTTCTAGAACTTTTTATTAAAAGAGTATTTGGACAAATTAATCATTGAATTACATTAACACAAAATTTAGCATGTGAATTAAAACAAATAAAATATATAATCCAATTGTGAAGATTTTCAAAATATTCATCCATTAAAAATTTAAGAGCCAATTTGGGATCAATTTTAATTTTTAGCTTTTAGTTTTTAGTTTTTATGCACAGTTTTTTTATAAACACCAGCATTTTCTCACTTTAAAAAAAAAATTTAAGGTACAAGTATACTTTAGCATACTTTTAACAAAAAGTTTTCAATAAAAAACTAGATAAATTATTCTCAAACAGACACTAAGAATGACTCTCAGATATTAGTTAAGAATTTTGAACGTAGGAGTCAGGGATATTAACTCTTATGCTACCTAATTGATTAAGGACTATGTGTGCATATGATCTCTCTTTTTTTTTTTTTTTTTTTTTTTTTGAGAAAGTGTGCATATGATCCCTAACTTATCAATGAGAAACAAAAGCTGCTTGTTATCTTTTTCCTTTTTAAGGAATGTTTCGAAAAATTACAGAGATGTGGAAATTGACCTTATCTGCAATTGCTTTATTATTGGAGTTACTCCATCATTATACAACCATAATCCATAGGTTTCATTGTGAAGAAAGAAATCCTGATTCTTCTTCATAATCTGTTTGGTCACTTCGCTAATGGACAAACCAATATGTGACAAGTATCTTATACATGCTTGAAATGCAACAAGCTTTGTTATAATAAAAAAAAAGCCATTAAATTCATTCCTTTGTTTTAAGTATATGTACTTAAAATATTATGCCAACAAGATTCATGCATTGCTTCTTCTTTTTGGGTCTGCTGGTTAATGTATGTCTTTAAGACAAATATTAATCATTTATTTTTGAAAATATTTTATAAAAAATTAAAAAAACTGTCAAATAACCTTTTTATTTTTCATAAAAAAATTTCTTAAAATAATTTTCTAAAGAATGATCTAAGGTAATTTTTTTTTTTTTTTTTTTTTTTTTTTGCCTGTCAATAGAAATCTCTTGAATTCTCTCAGATACTTTATATAAAGAAAGCGATGGCGCATGTGAGAAAATTACTACCTAACCTGACTGAATGTCCATGAATAATGTTTAAGAAAATGATATACTACGGTATTAGCTAGCTATTATTGTAAACAGGCTTGGGTGCCACAAACTATTCACTATTCAGCGTGGCGTTCACGTTTTGCTTCAACCGATCTCTGTGTACAATGATTTTTTTTTTTGTTCATGCCTCTTTTCCTTATGGGCCTGCTGACTAAATTTAAATAAAATCTTCAACTTGAAGAAAACGTTATGACACAAAGCTGTTGCCCCAAAGCACTCTTGGGTGGCGGAGATAGCGGGACTATATAGCTTACTTCTTCGTGGTGAAGCTCAAATAATCATTGTGGGGTTCTTCTTTTACTAATTTATTTATGCAGCATGCACGTTAACAAGTTTGGTAATGTTTACGTGAGAAAGTATCTTATGCGACAGTATTATAAGTATGATTGATGTTTATATAAAATATGTTTGTATTGATGTTTTTTCCATTAACTTAATCGTTTGCTTGTTTACATTTTTTCAAAAATTCAGTTGTTTTAAGTATGATTGTATTTTAGTCAACTTTTAACAAATATGTAAATAATTTTTTCAAAAAATATAAAAGAAGCTAAACGTAAATCTCCTTGTGTTGCCACATCTCCTTTTCTAATATACTTTTCAGGTTGGAAATTTTCTCCATTTGAAATAGATCTATTTCATAACGTAGATTATATATTAGAGGTCTGAAAGTGAATTAAACTTTATCCATTTTAAGTTATTAATAAATCAATTGTATACCATTTATGTGACACAAAAAATTAATATTAAGTGCGTTTGACATAAATTATTTTTGCAAATTTATTTTACTATTTAGCTTATTTTTGTTACTATTTATGAGTCTTACTGTACTTTTTGATATTATTCATGAGTCTCACTATTTCAGTTAACTTTTACATTTATCTATAGTACTTTCAGTAAAAAAATTTCAATTTTAGCAAAATAAACGGATTCTAAATGGACCCTTAGTATATTGGCATTATGATAAAGAAATTCAGCAAAAGCTATAAGTTCAAATTATATCATCATAGAAAAATTATTGAAATGTCTCTATTCTCATTTTCAGGAAAATGGTCATTTTTTTGAATCGCTCCCATTTCATCTACCAAATGGGGATGAATCAATGTTACTCAATTTGAGAACAAGAAAAATCAAAACACAAAAGAAAACGTGGTAGACGGTATTACGTGGACCTAATCATCCTAGTCTATCCACTAAACAGTAAACACAACTCTCTTCTTGAAAAGTAACACGTATTCTACTTATTGTCAATGATGGACACGCCATGACTGAAATGATTTCATTTGCTTTTTAATATATTAATTTTAGAAAGAACAATATTGTTCTCTTTCCTATCCGTCTCCGAAGCAATCGCCTTGCGTATGTATATTCTATCACTAATAAAATTTACCAAAAAAAGAAAATGATTTACAGTTCAAATCAATCGTGCCAACTTTATGTAATGAAAAAAGTTTTTTTTTTAATTCACGTCACTCGGTAGTCGGTATCCTGTTTATCTCCATGGTTCTATCACAACCAAAAATAATACTAATAATAATAATTTCATATTTGATGTTCCTCTATATTCTATAAATTCATGATTAAAACATGAATTTACTGTACAAAACATGAACCTTTTACTAGTAATTATTAATAAATAATAAAATAATTAAAGATGTGTAATAATTGCTATAAATATATAAGTGCTACAATGTAACCCTCATTTAAATTAACCAGTTTAACCACCGAGCCTAGTTGCTTGAGTGGTACCCGGTACCTTATGTGTCTGCCAATTCGGGGATTTGATCTCCTGCAATAACAAATTACCCAGTAAAAAATAAAAATAAATAAATAACCAGTTTAAATGATACCTCAACATTACAAAAAAAAAAAAAAAAGGGTCTATCCCAACGTTTCTTTTATAGCATTTTCAAAAACCAGAGCTATAGCCTATATGTGAACTATTACTACATTTTTCTTTAATGCCGCAATAAACCCTTGACCTATATTGGCACTTATGAAAACAAAAAACAAAAAAGATATATAGTGATGCTATCAAAACATCAGGATAGGCATTTGGGCTGTTACGATAATTGTCAAAAGCACCGCGACCTAGCTATACCTGTGCTTTTCAAAACACTGGTATAGCCTAGCCAGATCTATTGCGATGGTTCAATATCAACGCTAAAAAGTGCAAGTATAGCCCAAATGAACTTATGCGGCATTTTTGAAGCAGCAGGGCCTAGGATTGACTTTTTTTTTTTGTAGTGCAACTATAATGATATTTCTTGTGATGTCTAATGTTTGTGATTCGAAGTTCACATCGCTTTATTTATTTATTTATTTTAAATTGAATCTAATTTGAAATGAAATAGTAATCACACATACCAATATCTCTGTAAAGAATTTTGAATAGTAATATGATTTTAAATTTTAAATCTTAAATTTGTATGTAATTACTTCAATACATTTAATTTGGGACCATATAAAATTTGAAAAAATGAATGGAAGAAGAAATGGGGAAAAAAAAAAAAATATATATATATATATATGTGGGGGCCGGTCAGTCACAAAAGTTATTAAAGTCAAGTTAATTGGGCCTGTGGCCCATCCGAGGAGGCAAACCTGCCCGAAGAGGCCCATATCAGATTGAAGGGGTAACCAAACGAAGGGAAGAGGGAATATCACGAAAGGTGAGTTCAATATTCGTTCGAGGACAAAACCCTTCTTGGCAATACGAGTCCGAGGACGATCAGGACGCCATCTGGTTACAAACATACCTCGGAGCTACATCACCACTCAAGGTGGGATAAGGGGCCAAAGGTGGGAGAGAGAGAAGGCAAACAAATATCTATAGTAACAGTTGCCTCCGCATTAATTACCTCTCAACCAACTCTCTGGCCACATTAATGTGGAAGTGATGCCTAAATAGTGATGAAGTAGCCTTACAGCTACTAGAAAGAGGTTCCAGAAGGTGTTGGATAGGACAGAAAGAGATCCCCTAAACCCAACCTACACGTGTGTGGTAAAGATGGAATAAAGAGGGCAATATATTACATGAAAAGAGAGCATGCAGAAAAGGGATCGGAACATAGAGAGAAACAGAGAGAAGACTGAGGAAGAAAACTTAGAAAGAAAAGAGTTGTATTAGTTTCAAAGAAAAACCGATTGTTATAGCGGCTCTGATCCATCTATAAACGTGAGGTTGGATCTTTTTACTTCTAGAAAGGTTAATCTAGTTCTTGAACACCTACGCTCTACAAATTATATTGTTTGGGCCCCTAATGTGCTAACCCAATATCATTTTGGGGTTGTTACGAATTGAGTCCTTACAATATATATATATATATATATATAAGAAGAATTTTATTCTATTACGGTGAACTTCTTGCAAAAGATAAATTTGAGAACACAAATTATTGATCTCATTAAAATATGTTATAGCCTTATCGGTTCTTAAAAAAAAATTGAGAAGTTTTCTAGCACATTTTTTTAATAAGTTTTTACAAACACATTTATCTAGTGGCTTTTGAATCCACACATTTCTGTCTTTAAATAGTTTTTTATTAGGGAGAGAGGTGCCTAAGCTAGACCTTCTTATTCTTATCATAATTTTCTTCTTCTAAGGAAGGTACATTATTTTGACTGTTTATGGATGGATAGTTTAATATGCATACTCCAATTTGAATTTGTACTCTGTTTTTCGATTTTTATATTATAGCCATTATTTAGCTAATGGAGTAAATATTATAGCCATACCTTTTATTTTTATTTTTTTTGTTAAAGGATCATAACATTAAAAAAAAATATATATTCTATTACAAAATAGATCGATTTTATCAAGATGCAGCAAAAATTCCAAGTTCATTCAAAATAGGGAGGTATATGGGTTGTGCTGCCCCAATTTTTGCTAAAATCTGCATACCTATTACTATTAGCTTCTTTTTTTTTTTTGGTCTTTTATTCTTTGAATTTGTTGAATAGTTGTTTTTTACTTTTTTTTTTTTTTTTTTTTTTTGGGTGTTCAAGCTTCATGAGGTGTTCTAAATGTTCTATAATTTTGCAACATGCTACAATACCGTCTCAAATATGAGAAGGTACGGACACAAATGCCAAATCAAAATACTAATTTTTTATTCAACATTTTCTCTCTCCTCTTAATATTTAATTCAACGTTTTCTCTCTCTTCTCACCGATTTGTCTCTCTCCAACCCATGTTCTCTCTCTCTTTCTTCTTTAGATCACCCACTCTCAACCTCAAATCAACGGTACGCCACCCTCATCGATCAAGTCGTCACCATCGCTTCTCGTTTGAAGACTCCATCGCCGCTGATTTGAAGACGCCATCGTTCTACGTCTCTGTCTGGCATTCTCATCACCCTTTCACCACGCTGATCTCGGGTTTGTGCTGCTGGTGGATGTGAGTTTGTGCCGCTGGTGGATGTGGATGTGGGTTGGTGGATGTGGGTTTGCGCCGATCTCTCTGGTTGTGTTTTTTTTTTTTCATTTTTTTTTTTTTTTTGTTGTTGTTGTTGTTGTTGTTGAGGCAACGTTGGTGGATGTGGGTTTGTGCCGGTGGTGACTGTCGATGTTGTTGCAACAGTGGTTGTTGGTGGCCGTTGTTGCGGCAATGGTGGTTGTGCCATTGTTGTTGTTGTTGTTGTTGACGATGAGGATGATAGGGAGTAATTAATATATTATTTTAATGTGTAGTAAATATTATTTTAATGTATAGAATTGAAGGATAAAATATTTGATAAATAAAATATTGTAAAATAATGTGCTAAAATAATAAAGTAAATTTTTTATGTGTAAAAATGACATTTTTTATGAAAGAGAATGTAAGAATGCTTTTTATTATTCTGTTTAAGGAACTAAAAGCTCCCTAATGTCACGGCGCAGTTAAGGGAAAAGGAAATTGTCAAATATGTTACTCATGTATCTCAAGAAATTGGCTCTCTTTCTAAATGAATAAATAAAAATAGCTTCTTTTAATTCATTGGTCTTTCTGAGATACCAGAAAATGAAAAATAAGAGAATGTCAATTGTTGAGCATGCGTGTTGATGTCGGGAGTGGGGGAAGGGGAAGCATGTTAGGAGTAAACTAGTGCAACAGATTGATTTTCTTAGCTTGGGCATTAAGCCCTAGAAGGCCGGAGAGAAGTGCTACTTATTGTAAATTCCTCATATTATTATTGTCTGTAATTCTTGCTTAGCAATTAAAAAATTACAAATTATTCTGATCCATCAGTTTATGACTGAAGTAAACAACAAATCAATTTATAACTTTTATTCGTCCCATTTGTAGCATAAAAGAAACGGAGATCACTAATTTGCGCCTTTGTTGCTTCGTGATTTTGAGTCTCGGAGTTTCTTCTCGTCCGAAAGTGATTTTACAAACCTGCAAGCATTGGACCCGATGCTTAGAAAATCAGTATAAGAGATGGATGCTACATGCTTGGCTGGTTTGCTTGTTCAAGATTTATGATCAATTCAACTAGCCAAAACCTTAGTATCAACTAAATTATGGTCAGTTTTATATGTCCTTTTTCAGCTAATTGATGTCTACTTTCAAGTGGTCAGTTTTATATGTCCTTTTTCAGCTAATTGATGTCTACTTTCAAGTATGAATCATGGAATATGGATCCTTAATCTATAGAAAAACTTAAAAGGTCAACAGAAGGAAAGTGTTACCACCTTTTTAGTGCTGCCTCATTGGTTCCACCATTTTCAACTGGTTCATAGAGACCCGCATCCAAATTTAGGCGAGTAACTGGATTCTCTAGCAACTATTAGCCTACTTTCACTAGATTTCCCAAGTTCTCATTCGTAGATACATCAATAGAAGACAAATTACCATGTAGCGTATCAATCTAGTCCAACATTCAAGAACAAAGTCACTAGTTACTCATATGGCATAGTACGTGAAATTGGAAAAAGTAGTGCTTCAATAAGAAAACAGATAATTTTCTGAGAGTTTCTCCCTCTCACTGTATTGACCAATTTGTGTGAATATCTTTATTCCAATCTATGATCAAACAAGGGCACACCTATTGTCATCGTTATTATTACTTATCATTGATCTTAAGTTAGTGAAAGAGCGAGGTCTACTCTTTAGGGACATAGGGGAAGTTCACCTATATAAAAAACAAAAATGCTAAGACTATAATTTCTATTACAATTTGTCATGTACATAAATTGTGTGAAGTAAAAGTGGTGGGTCTATATGAGTCTACAATTCCACCATTCATAACTCACCATATAAATAAGTTGAGATAAAGTTGTGTCAAAAATTATAATCCTAACACTACTTATAAAATAGGTTGAGAAATAAACTGTCCATGCCAGGCATTAAAAAAAAACCCAACGAATATGCTGATTGAGAAAATTGTTTCTTTTAGAAGTAAGAAGTTAAGTTTCCAAAGTATGACTAATTGTTTGTTGACATTCGTATGTGCTCATTTTGACATTATATGCTTATTTATTTAGTAATAATGATGATGTAGAGATATTATTTTTAAAGAGCATATAAAGGAACAAAGAAAATAATTAAAAGTTTATGACTTTATGACAATTTACTCTAAATATAATACCGATTCAATTGTGAGATTCAATCCCTTGCCAAATTCAAAAATAAATAAAAGACTTCATAATAGTCAATATATGTAAAAAAAAAAAAAAAGGAATTAATTCACCCAAAAACAAATAAACAAATTTGAACCATTCGAAAGGTAAATTTAATACTATACATACAATGAACATATTTTGAGGTTTGGGACAATTTTGTATATCAATGAACAGTTTGGGGAGGCCATATTATGTATTGGCTACAGGGAATTTTAAAACCATAAGATTTACAAGGGAGTTTTTCAAAACTCTCAAGAGTAGGTAGGAGGGTCATTGTGGCTCGGCCACTACTAAATTATTATTATATATGTTCATAATCTTCTTATTGGAGTGTACGTTAATTCACAGGCTTGCTACAAATTTTGGCTTGATTGCCTATCTAGCTATCACCTATACACCCTTTCCCTGTCAAGGATTTAATTTTCTCTTGGAATTTTTGTCCCTATTGAATAAATTATATGGATTTTTTTTGTTAATAGTCACCACCAAAAAGCAAGATGCACTTGTTCAACTAAATACAAAAGGAATAATTCTATCCTTGTCGCAAGACAGGAATGGAGCTAGAACTTGGAGTTAGAGGGGGCAGTTCTATCGTTAGTTGCGTGCATGTGGTGGCTTTGGCTTTTGGCTCTACTGCTTGGCCAACAAAGATTTTCTTTTATTATTACTTTTATGTTTGTGTAGAGCATGTTTGTTGTTGGTAAGGACAAAATTATTTTGTTTAAAGTTTTTAAAGGGCTAAATTGTTTGTTTTTGGTAAAATTGGTTGATTAGTCTCATTTTTTTTTTTAAACTTTGTGATCGCCTCGGTAATTTTTGTTGTTGGACTAATATTTTGGGCTTGTATATATATTTTTAAAGATTTTAGATCTATAAATTTTTATGGACTTTAAAAGGAGGAAAATAATAGATGTACAAATTTTTTTACAAATTGTTGTTGTGATAAGTGGTTATTAATAAGTAAAAAAGTTATGTAAGTGGTGAACCCAAATGCAAAATAGTAAGAATTTTCTACCTTAATAGTCTGTAAAAATATTGTAAAAAAGTTTGTAACTGTAGCGTTTCTCTTATAATGATTAATAAGGGGGATGAAATGTAATTTTATTGAACAAAATCACTAAAATTACTACCTAAATATATAGTTATATAATTATATTATTTATAAAAAAAATTAGGGGGGGCCATTGCCCCCCTAGTCCATGAATGGCTCTGTCCATAGCAAGATATCATTCACACAAACTATAATATTCACCATTGATTTTAATTTCAAGATTAAAAATAATGGTTTTTGTGAACGAGAGTTTGCAACAATAGCATTATTATCCATGCAAGAGAGAATATAAATGCTGACTTACATCTATTCGAAGGTAGTTATTTTCAGAATGAAGAGCTTGAAAAACCACACAATTGTGGTAATCAATCATATCCTTGCTTGAATCACTGTAACAATCTATCAATGGACTATCCCCATATTCATATAACCAAGATATCACACTCCACTTTGAAGCAGTTTTAGAATTGTATTTTTGTTCACTCGTGTTTGAGCCCGTCCCTATTGAGATCACAAGCAATTGATCATAGGCCATGGGCTTAATTGGCAACAAATCTGGGTTCTTGTTAACAATCTGTTTGGTCACTTCACTGATGGCGATCAGTGTCTTGACTCAGCACAAAACCGAGAATATTAGTTTCATGATTGATAAGTAATTATGCAGGAATTTGATTCTTGTAAAAAAAAAAAAAAAAATTACCGGATTATTGGCAGCCACACCACCATCAACAAGGTTGAAATCTCGCACGCTTCCATGTGTATCTTGGTTACTAAAATAGTGGGCAGGAAAAAAAGTTGGGGCTGCTGAGGTGCGTATACATATGTCTGATAATGCAGCGTCTAAGATTGGATGGTTTGTCAACTGCATGAAAATTTTGCAATTCTATCAGGTTGCGTACTAGGATTTGAAGGAAGAAATTTAGATTTAAATTTAAAGTAGTGCTAGAAGAGTTTGAAATATGCACATATTGTTTATGTTAATTTCATGAAGGGAGTGCTAATGACTTTTAGGTCTTTATTCTTAGTGTATCCAATAGAGACTTATAAGGGTCAAATCTTCCCTCTCCAATTAAAATGTTGAAAATAAAATCATGAACAAAATGATCCCTTTGAAATATGTGTAATTGAAATTATGGAAAATCTTATTATACGCTTGTTTTATATACTTCATACACACTCTTTTGAAATCGTGTTTAAAATTGTAAAATTATGTTTTTAAAACATGAATTCTCAATCTTAATTGAAATCGTGTTTTCAATTCATATGACAAATTGATAATGTGTGTATAATAAGAAGTGTGTGATTATTATTCTTAAAAATATCAAGTAGAACGTGGTGCAATGGTATTTCAAATTCACCTCTAACTTTATTTTTTTAATAGGCCTGGATAACTTCTAAAACTTATGCCCTTTTGCTAAAACTTCATTAAAGCAATTTGTAGAAGGTACTACCACGCAATAACCAACTATAATGATTGAAGTCTTTTCTTAATATTCTAAGCAATAAAGAATAAACATGACAAGAAACAATTAAAAAAACAACAACAAAACATAGAAACCACCACAACCTGAAATGAGGAAAAAATAGTTGGCTGAAGTTTGTTGGAACAACTAGATTTGTCAAGGTTTGGTGTAACTTTGTGTCCCCTAATTCCTTTCTTATGAGCTTGTGAAGATACTTTCCATCATATTTGCGTCCCGTTAAAATTTTCACTAGATTCACAGCTGACGCAAATATTCCACTGTGTTCACAAAAACCCAAGAGCAAAAAATCCTTAGTATATATAAATATGATTTGCATGGTACAAAACTTTGACCTATATACTAATTAGCACAAAATGAATAAATAACCCATTTCAAAATTTACCATGCTTGCGGGAAGATTTTGGGGCTGTTCTCAAGGTAAAATGGTACTATATCTTTGGCAGCAAATAAAGGTTGATTATTTTCATTTGGTGCTACTAACATGCCTGCAATGAGACCACCTGTACTTGTCCCAGCAACTACATCAAAGTAATCGGCAAGCCTTACTTCCTCGCCATCTACCTCCTACGACCACAAAACCCATAGAGTTACTTGATTAGAACCAAATATACAATAAGCCTTAATGGTCTTAGAATTTCTCAAATGTACTAACTTGGGAAATTCCATAAAAACTTAAGAAATATTACCTGAAGTTGAGACTCGAGGTAAGCAAGAATGACTCCAGGAATGATCCCTCTAACACCTCCTCCATCAATACTAAGAATTGTAACAAGATTTCCATGTGATGGAGGTTGAATTTTGAAGGATGATGATGATTGAAAGTTCAAATATGTGTATAAACACCCTTGAACGTTTAGACCCCAATTTACAAATTAACCAATTCAAGCTTTATGTCAAACAACTAGTGTGCGGAAAATGAACACAAGCTATAATATAGAATTGGATAAACTATCTAAGCCAAATTAAAATCATAACCCACAGCAGATAATAAAAAGGCAAAGATAAAAGGGAAGGAAGATGCAAACACAAAGACAACACGCGATGTGTTATCGAAGAGGAAACCGAAACCCTCGGCGTAAAACCTCTCCGCCGCCCTCCAAGCGGTAAACAATCGACTAGAAAATATAGTTGGGATACAAGGACAGCAATAAACCCTCCAAGCCTAATCTACGCAGTGCACCTAAGCCCTCCAAGCTTCTTGCTCCAACGAGGTTGCGCCGAATCTTTTTCTTTTCTAGCTTCCCGAATTCCGCTACTAGACCATAGCATCAACCAATATAGATTGGTTCCTTCCTAACTGCTTCCCAGCATACCAAACAACCCTCTCACAGTGATGAATATGGTAAGAACAAGGTTTTGGTAAAATGCCTCTCAATGATTTGATAATGGAGAGGAAGAGAGTTGAGGAATTTGAAGAGACTCTAATGTATAGATTGTTGGTGAATCAATCTTGTTTTTCTTTAGGGTTTCTCTCTCAAAATTCTCTCTGGAAGCTCTCATACATTTATAGGTATAAGGGGTATTTATACTGGAGTGAGAGAGGAATGTGAAACGTCAGGTTTTACAAAACAGGGGTGGCTCGCGACTTGGCCTCGCGACTTGACTAAGTCGCGAGACCCAGTCGCGAGATAACCGTATGCCCAGTTGTCTTGTTTTGTCCTGTAGTGCTCCAGCTAGCATGACTGTTCATCTTCTGGCACGCTTGGCACGTGTGCTGCGTTTGGCGGCTTGAAGCCGCGAGCTACCCGCGAGAGCAAGCCGCGAATATCTGTTTTCTTGCACACTCTTGAGCAATCAACACTCTATCTCACTCACTACCCTTACAACAAACCCACCTAAATACAAGGTTACTAAATACTGAAATACAAACAAATTTGGCACGGAATAAAGCCAATAAAATGGTTGATTAAATTCAACCTTACAATGATGATGCAGTTTTGTCCATTACTAATTTGTTAAAGTTTGGAGACAAAATATTTGTAGAAAAGGAGTATGTATAAAGCTACCTCCCACCATACACATACTATTTTTATTTTTTGGCCAGTTGGCAGTCACAGTTATTGTTTAATATACAAATTCATGAGTTACAAGCGCATGATAGCCTGATTCAGATTGGGATCTTTCACGGATTGCTTGTGAGCACATTGACAATTTCAATGGCTGTAATTTACAAATCTAAATCTAGTTCTAATTTTGTCAACAAGTTTTTTTCCTCGGAGTCAAACTACTCCCAAGGTCAACACAGCAGGAACCTTCCTGCACTTCTTTTTTTCCCACAGCATTTTAGAAGTTTAGTCTGTTTAATTGGTTTATGACTATTGACCTGAATGCAACTGTGCTAATGAGAGCCTGAGGCTGCTGTGATTCAATTTCTTGTTACCATTATTAGTACGTAGTTTGTTTAGTCAAAACAAAATCCAAAGTAAACAAAAAGGAAAATCCAGCTGACTTTGTCTAAGTCTCCCAGAGATCGAGGAGAGGTTGTTGAATGCTGAAGCTTTGATCTAGTTTGATTTTGGGTTTTGAAATTCCTGGTAATTAGGAAAATTATCTCATGAGAACGTTGTTTTCTTAATAATCTTCTCATGTAGTCTTATAGCTAGGCCTACGTATGCACCTAGGCCTTATAATCACTGACCACATCTTTGTACATTTTAGAGGCAAAGTCAAATTGAGGAGTCTTTTACTGGCTCTAAGTTATTTTCTTCTTTGACATTTGTTCTGTAAGTCTAATGACAGCATAATTCACAACTATCTGAGGTAATATGTTGTTAATGGTGGATAATAAAATTGTGTTAATGATAAACTCAAATAAAAATTAATAATAATCTATATATCAACTTAACAATTGTGAAATTTGTTGTGAAAATTATTATGTTTGTAACATCATCCATAATATATATTTGACATCAATTGTGAGCTAGGTCATGTTTGAAATCACTGTCCTTCATGCTTGCAATAGCCTCTCATCGGTCCTTTGAAATGCATGGTCATGTATGTTTTAGGATATATATTTAGTTTCAAATAGTGGCTTAGCATTTCCCTACATTCCTTACTCTCACACTGACCTAATTAACTCTGCTATAGCGGCAATAATCCAGTGTATTTGACAAAAATAAACAACAATTTGAAGAAACAACCCTTCCTCATCATATTAGTTGCTCAAGTGGTAAGACCCTATGAAAATAGGGTTTTCTTCTTCTCGCTGTCTTGTGTATCTTAGGCATGAACAAAACGATCAGGCTATTAAATTATTAATGACAAAAGAATTGAATTGTGAATTTATATGTGTGGCTTTAATCTAATAAAAATCCTCACATCTTCGTTCTTATTGTTCTACTTTATATTCCATCAATTTCCTCATAAAATACTTAAAGTTCATAATAACACATAACATATATTGTAATTTGTTGAGTGTAAAGTGGAATATAAAGACTTGTTGTTCGGTTTAATCAACATAAAGCCATTATCTTCTCAAAACAACAACATCAAAAAAACATAAAGCTATCACATTCTTCTGGGATTATTTATTTAACTCAACATAAATTAAATTAATATCCTTAATTGAGTGGTAGAATTTCCCAAAAATGGTATAATATTGTTGTAGTTGTTGTTAGTCTTTCAGGGATGGCCGCAGCCACCTAACATTAAGTAGATTGTGTTAGGACATATGTGTTTCACATGTTAAGAACATATGTCTTGATTTTATGTAATTGGCTTATCCTTTGACAGAACGCATTTTACTTGTATTTGGGTAGATTTAGGATGTTTTAAATACTTCAAGAAACCTTGTTTCAAGATCTAGTATTGAAGCTTTCAAGTTTGTTCAAGAAAACAAGTTCAGAGTGCAAAATCATTAAATCTCAACAGCTGCATCTATCGAACTTAAGGAAGTTGTTCTTCATTCGGTGTGCTCGACACCTGCTCGACAACTACTCGACACCTACTATCTGTTGAGGTTTATGATTTTCAGAATTTCAATATGATTTTCTTGGGATCCGTGAATATGTCTTTGGGCCTTCTTTTCTCCTAAACCTAGACATATAAAAGGATCAATTTAAGAGCCGTCAAATAGTTCACAAGTTGCACAAGCTTTGAGTGAACTCTGTTCAAGCAAATTGTGACCGGAGACGAAGTTCTTGCCCTAGTTCATCTCTTTCTCTTAAAGAAGTTGCTGTGTATGTGCACCGTAGGGTTTTGTAACCAAGCATCTTCTTGAGCTTCACTGTGTGGATGAACTGAAGAACTTTGCAACCAACAACCTTCTTAGTTGGTGATTGAATTCACGTACTGGGATTCGCGCAATTGATTAGTCACGTATTGGGAGTCGTGCATCTGAAAGGGGAATTACAGAACAAGTCCAATTGGGTATTGGGGTAAGAGTTCAATTGTAGGTTGGTAAGGTACTTGGATTCCTTTACTTGTAACCGCTTGTTGTGATAATAGTGGAGTTTCGGGAGTGGTGACCTGAAAATCACCCAGTGGGGTTTTTGCCGTTAGGTTTTCCCTATTCGTAAACAAATTACCGTGTTATTTATTTTCCGCTGCATTATTAGTTTATTGGTTATTTGTTTGTGCTACTACGCATATACATGTTAAATTGATTAATTAATAACTTGGATAATTAATTAATTAATTTCTATCACAAGGGGTCATTTAGTTTGTGGCCTATCAGATTGTATTTTTATATATCGCGCAATTGGTTAGTCACGTATTGGGAGTCGTGCATCTGAAAGGGGAATTACAGAACAAGTCCAATTGGGTATTGGGGTAAGAGTTCAATTGTAGGTTGGTAAGGTACTTGGATTCCTTTACTTGTAACCGCTTGTTGTGATAATAGTGGAGTTTCGGGAGTGGTGACCTGAAAATCACCCAGTGGGGTTTTTGCCGTTAGGTTTTCCCTATTCGTAAACAAATTACCGTGTTATTTATTTTCCGCTGCATTATTAGTTTATTGGTTATTTGTTTGTGCTACTACGCATATACATGTTAAATTGATTAATTAATAACTTGGATAATTAATTAATTAATTTCTATCACAAGGGGTCATTTAGTTTGTGGCCTATCAGATTGTATTTTTATATATCTTTTCCAGTTCTACAAGAAATGTTATGTTAGGATTAGGAATAAGCTGAAATGAGATTATAAAAAACGTTGAAAATTCCAGTACCCTATGACTGTTCACACTATTCATCATTCCACACTGAGAATATGACAGGCATGAGTTGCCAACTTTACTAGTTCAAGTCATTGAATAATTAGGATAGGTTTTGTGGGTTATAGGAATTTAAATAAGGTAATTGCACCACGTGTCATACCCATGGTTGAGGGGTCATTATTGTGTTGAGGAGGTCATACCCTTGGACAGTAAGTGTCACGCCCCAAACTCAGAAGGGTCCAAAGCATGAGAGAAGAACCATTAAGAGCGAGAACGTAGGAGATTTTTTTTTACCTTCTCCTCAACACATGCTAAGAATAAATAACCATACTAAAATCTCCATATTACAAGTTAGAGCTCTATAACACATTTACAAATAATAACTCAAATCATGTGCCTCCAGCTAATACATGAATATATTTCAAAGCTCCAAATGGATTACACAAAACCACAATCCCTTCTAGAATACACAACATCAACATTGGAGTTAGGCCTACAATGCTTAAAGCTAACAAACCTCAAGTATCCAATCTCCAATAGAAATAGCTATGGCCTCGAATAATTTAGTAAATTGAGCACCAACAATTTATGGCACAAATCTCCCATTTAGCATAGTACTCCAATCACCACCAATAACTAAGCTCCGTGCCCGACATATAGCTAATTTATCTGTAAAACTGTCGGAGAGTGGAATGAGCTAAAGCCCAATAAGTAGCATAATTAATGGGGGTGAGGGAAATGCAAGTTTCATGATGATAAACGGTTTACAAAGCATGTTTTAATTTGGGAAAATTCTAACTGAATACTGAAAGATCATTTCCATAATAGTATGACAAGAATGATTAAATAATGGAGCACAGTTTCTCAAAGTAAATACCTTGAAACTATATACTATAATCTGTAAGCATCAACAATATAATTTCCAAAGTCATAATATCTAACATAAGATAAATTATCACAAATATACCACACTACCACATAGACCGGTCAAGGAATTTGATAACGCCCTAAAATATATACTTGTTATATATTTATATGGGTGTTATCTCCTTATTACTATGCTTAATTGTAAAATTAAGCCATGATTTGCATTAGTCCTTATTGTTTATCTTTACATAATTTCTTGAATAAGATGCTATTCATTGTGTGTAATTTTCTACTTTCAGGAAATCATGTGAGAAAGATGAGTTTACAGGAATTTGTGAGAGAATGGAGGCCAAACTAGAATTAAAGTGGAGCTAAAGGACCATGCTTAAATGTCTAAGGAGGTGCAGCTAGAGTGCTTGGATCGTCTACCATGATTGGAAGCTTCAAATAAGGAAAGAAATCAAAGAGGCAGAATCTGAAAAGGAAAAATCTGATTTGAGCACTGATCAGTATTTCGGGCGTATCTCTCTTCTCAAAAATCCAATTGACACAAGGCCAGATGGGTTGGAACCGTGACTTAAATATCTACAACTTTCTAGTTTTTATTTTTCCAAAATTCTCAATTTTTGAAGGCCGAAATTAACTCAAAATTTACTGCTGTAAACCTGGACGGAAATTGAAATAGTAAATGTTTTATTTTCTTTGGACACTTAGACATTAGGGTTTTGGAGGGGAGGCTGTGTAGAACGAATTTTGGAGAGAAAACCTTGTATTTTTATTTCTCTAATGGCAGCCTAAACTCTTTGCTAGGGCTAGGGGTTATGTTTCTTCTATATGGTATGAATATTCAATGTGATTCTTTCTAGGATTTTATCTACAACATATTTGATTGTTCAATTAGATTTATTTTGATGTATTAGTTCTTCCATGCTTTCAATAAGTTCAATCATGTTTTTCTTATTGTTTAGATGAATTTCTAATAGTTTCAAATAGAAATTAGGATTTAAAGTGAATGGGTTTTTCTGAAAACTTTTCTAACTGCATTATCAATCGAGGTTATCATGCATTCTTGAATTGTCTCAGTTCAACCGAATCATAAGTTTTTAATTGTATAAGAATAATCAATTATGAAATAGATATTTTCCTAGATCACAAAGAATCTCATATCGATATAGGGAAACACCCCGATGCCCTAGTATTTACATTATTGATTTAAATAAGTTTTTATTATTATTCTTGTTAACAATCACCAAGCAAAAGTATTTTTCTTCTTTACTTAAATTGTTATTTAATTATATTGTCTTTGAATTTACCCTGCTCCTTGTGGTTCGACCTTGATACTCCGAGAATTATATTGCTACGATCTCCTGCACTTGGGAGTGAGCAAGCAGGATCCATCCATTCACAACTAGCATGATATTGTCTTCTTTGGTATGCAGACTCTTGGCCCCATGGATAGCAACCTCACCTATACCCTAAAGGTTTTTCTCTTCCCCAATGGGCAATAGAGAGAGCGCATCAAATAGGATCTCTCTTGCATGTGGTCTCTTGGCCCCATGGGCAATAGCCTCACCCACACACAATCAAGGAACCTTTTCCCTCCATGGGCAGCAGGGAAGAATGTGTCATCCAAAGTAAAAGGGCACTGACCTAGATTTGATTCCGTTGTCACAAAGATTACGAAAACCAAATCGGGTGATCACCGGGAAATCACACATGGCATAGTGTTAAAACCACATAAAGCTCACAAGTTACATTGCTTTGAAACACATAGTTTATATCTAGGTAGTTTCAGAAAAATCTTAAATAATCTAACTTCTACAAAGTTTGTAAGGTTTTCAACTTCATTCTTGTCAAAAAGATTTTCTATCAATTTCCCAAGTACTAAGACAAGATAAGCATCTTTAAATTTTTCAATACACCATAAAATCCATGATTTTCTTATCGAAGATTAAATAAAAGATGCTCATTTTTCCATGTCAACAATTTATGCATTTCCCCAAATGCAATACCAAATATGATGCATATTCATATATATATATATATATATATATTAAGGTTACGACACAATAGTTTTAGGAAAAATATAGTTTCCACAAGTAGTTTCCAAAAGTGTGTCTAACCCAAAAACAACATTTATACAACATGGTTATTTTTCAAAAATCCCATTAAAAGCTACTTACCTCAGCAATCCATTCCAAATTTACCTCAACCGGGCATCGCATTCAACCAATCAAGTTACTAGTTCCATCACCAAGTACCTTGGAACCTAGAAACACAAGTATCAAGCCTATTAATAACAAGGCCTACTACAAAATTATGCTATCAAATTTGTCTCCATAAATCGGAAAGGATTCCCTCAAAAATCAAACCTAAGGCTCTAAAGCCTAGCTTGACTAGCCCAAGACAAGTACCCCTACCCAAAAGAGAACTAAACAAGCATACAAGAAACTCATAGGACTATAACATGACTAAAGCCTTTAATTTCCCTTCCGCAAACAATGTGCATGTACCAACATGATACAACATATGCCAAAACCAAACCATGATAAAATTAGCCAAAGTAAAAAACTTATCAAAGAAAGCACATATGAACTTACAAGCTAAACCACACAACAAAAACTTGGAGTAAATTCCTTAAAGTCTCAGCATCCTAATCACACTTTCAGATAACTTCCAACAGGTCAACCATTTGTTTATAAAATTCGTTTGGTCCACTTAGTGTTATCCAAAAAGCTTGAAATTAAACAGGGAGAAGCCTTTATGTGTCTAGTATGTACCCTCCAAATTCAGCTCAAAAAGAATTTTTAATAATTTATTAAAAATCGTGTATTGCAGCTGACTCAAATCTGTCCCTAACAGCTTTAAAAAATTGTTATAGTTTTAAGACTAGCCCAAATTATTTGAGAATCACACCCATTAAAACCACAAGATTTAAAGCATATTAAAAACAAGGAATCAAACCCAAAATCTCATATAAACAACTTATCAAACACTTGGTATGCAAAAAGCACATGCTCACACTTCACTTGCATAAATACGTAGTTATCACTTCACTCACACCCACATTTGCCAAAGTCATTAAAATGCAAAGAACACACTTCCAAAAAAATCAACTCACATCAACATATGCAACAACAAGACCCATAATTGATCTAGCAAACCAACCCTCAAATACCCATTAGGAAACTAATCAACCAAAACCTTTCATCAAAGCAAAAACCCTTCAAATAATATGAAAATTCGGATTTTAACAAAGCCATTGCTACCCAAATCATTTTAACCCTCAAATCTTCCATTATTCACCAAAACCCATCAAGTATTCACCATAATAATCATTAAATAGCAAAACCCAAAGGATCTCATAGAAGAAATTGAGATAAAAACTTAGATTTTTACCTTGGGTTTAATCCACTTCAAAATCTCATGGAGTTTCGGCTCTACTAGGAGAATCAATGGAGACATAATCCTCCCTAACAGGGAGATTTCGACTAGAGAGGGGAAATAAATGATGAAGGAGATGGGAGCTAGAGTGTGTTTGTGTGTGTTTCGGTAGGTGGGTGAGATAGAAGGATAGAAAGATACAGAGAAGGGGCAGCCGGTCAAGAGGGAGAGAGAGACATCAACGTGAAGATGAGGCAGAAAAGGGGGCTGACTTAAATTGAAAAGCTTAATTACCAACTTGCCCCAAAAATATCTTGTGAGTAAATTACCAATTTGCCCTTCAAGCTTTCTCCAAATTACACTTAACAATCGGGGTGTTAAGTAAGGCCACGTCAGTGGCACGTTACTAAAGGAGGTCATACTGTAGAGAAAAAGCTTCAGAGAAGGGGTTAGCCCTGACATAACTAAAGGGATGGTGGCTGCCACCACATTTAATGCATCCCACCAAATCTCTTGGCTGCATTTATGTGGAGAAGACCCCTAAATAGTGCTGCCTTAGCTGCTGCAACTCATAAGGGGTTTGGGAAGGTGTTTGATGGGACAAGCACTTAAGTAGTGGCTTAAATGATCAACAAATAGAGGGCCAAGATTATCTAAAGGGAGTTATATAATATAAGAGACCCTCCAGGGAGTGGGGACTAGAAAATCTGTAAAGAAAACATTGTAGCAATAAGAACTGAAATTGCATCCCAGTTTAAAAGAAATATACATAAGGACCACTCTTCTTGGATTTTGCTGAGGAAGGTTTTCTTTGTACAAAGCTTTTTTTTTCTTTACTTTCTTACTATCTTTTATTCGCTATACGTGTTGTTTGATCCATTGAAGCTTAGCCTTTAAGCCCACTCTCCACAAATTCATTGTATTGGGCTCTTGGGACCTTAATTCATTCATCTTTTGGGCTTAGGAACCAAAACCTGCCCCTACAGGTTTCTATATTGAAATGATGATTGTTTGAGAATAAAAATATGTATTATAAAGAATATTAGAATTTGTAATGAAATAAATATTCCTAGACATTTGTTTAGTGATAACAATGAAATAAAATTCTAAATGAATCTCATTAGCTAGTTTGGTAGAGTATTATTTTTATGATTGAATAAGAGTCAAATAACAATCTAATTTCCTAAAATATATATAATTATATTCATACTTTTTGTTGGTCTCGCATAACATTCTATCATGCATGCATAATGCAATGTCATAGTCTTTTGTTCAAAATTGCTATATCTCCATATATGTATCTTAAATATTAAATTCTAATAAATGATAAATAAAATAGGTTTGAAATTTTTTAAAATATTTTTTTTTCATTAAAAAATAATACATATATGTTTGTTTAAATATATATATATATATATATATATATATATTTCATTAAAATAAGTTTGTAATTTGTTAGTTTTTTATATATTAAAGTTCAAACCATATAATTTAACTAGGCTTATACCTATCCACGGGTTTTTAATTAAACTAGATGATGTTCCGCACAATGCTCAAATTACTTTACAATTTCACTTGAAATCATTTTTATGTATATTAAGACCATCATATAATACTTATTTTGTTGTATAATATTTACATTTACCCACAATATTTTTGAATACTTTGAAAATTTATTTTCTTAATTCATTTTTATTTCAAAAAATTATGTAAGACTATAAGACTATAACATATTATAATATTTGCCGTTAAAAGTAGATTTTATTTTTTATATTTGATAGTTTTTAGACCCCTTAAAAACATAATTGGATTAACATAGGTAATTAGCCAAGTTATTACTTAGTCCAATTTAACAAATCTAGGTTATCACAATCAAAACAATCATATCATGCAAAGCAGCGGAAAGATAAATAACACAATGATATGATCACCTAGGAAACCAAACAGGTAAAAATCTAGAAAGGATTTAACCTAGTTATCCTCAAAGTAAACTTGAATCCATTATGAAAGAATCGAAGTTGTTCAATAGGACTTAGACTACTAACATCCTATCGCTACCCACCAGTAGAAACTTATTGACACGATCACGTGCAAGCTCCGAAACTACGGACTCATTCTTTCTTGGATTCTCCAGCAAGTCCAAGCACATCTGCTTGTGTTTCTTTAAGTTCTTATGGCAGCAACTGAATGATCATCAAAATCTTGAAGAAATCTCCTTCTTGATAATCCTAAACTTGTGTAAAGGAAAGCTCCTCACAGATCTCACAAGAGATTTACACAAACAGCAATATGAGCAACTCTAAAATGTGGCTAGGGTTTGCCTTTTATACTTAGGGCAAATTAGAAAACCCTAAACATTTTAAAACAAAACTAGGGCTGAGTTGGAATTCTGCAGAAAAATGCCTCTGACCCGATTTTCGATTGATCGAGCCTAAGCTTCGATCGATTGAACCAGGCCGAAAAGCTTAAATAACTTCTGCAACAGTGTATTCCAACTTTAAATAAATGAACCAACTTTGAGCAAGTCTAAACACGACTAAACAACTTGTTTTGATCATGGTTTGCCAATAATACACATTAGAGTTCTAAATACATAAAATCTTAAATCTTTAGAACCTAACAAACTCCCCATTTGGCAATCCATGGCAAAACACATCTAAAAGCTCAAAGTTTACAAGGAAAAGCCCTTTACAAAAATAATGCTCATAAAAACAAATTCAATCCTAACTACTATCTATCAGTTGCAAGTGTAGACAGCAGCTCAATTGAATCAACCTGTATATTTCCTGAAACACTAAACAAAATGCATAACCACATGAGTGGAAAATACAAGTAAACAAAATAAATTCTTGATTTCAAACAACACACAATAAAGATATATATCAATGAATAACTCATAAATATAAATCAATAAGCAGTTGAAACAAGAAATATATAAAGCAATAAAAGTATCTCCCCTTAACATAAATAGCCCAAAAAGTATGGCAAGAGCTAAAAAGATAAAAATACAATGTGAAGCACCTAGATACAATCTAAACTCCACAAGCTCCAACTAACCAAAAATGCTCTCCCCCTAAAAACAAAACTCTACAAGTGCAAGTGCTCCTACAAGTGCAAGTGCTCAATTATGTACTCCTCCTTTTTGTGATGGAATGCCAAAGGGCAATCAAAATCCATCAAAAGGAGGTGGCGGTGAAGATCATTGAAGCTGTGCCAACTCAGCGCGCATAGCACGAATCTCATCGAGCACATCCACCAAAATCTGTCCATGAGCCACCTGAACGGTCAAGACATGATCCAACGTATATCGAATGTCTGAATCATCCGAAGTAGTCGATGGAGGAACATCAGCATCAGCAGCAGCAACACTAGATGCCTCAGCCGTATCAGCACCTGTAGAAGAGGGAGGAGGGGGAACAACACTAGATTATGCATCTCTAGGATGTGTAGGACCAACTCTCAAATGAGCAGCCCTCTGCCTAAGGAAGGTGGCACCTATGGGAGCTATAACATGAACGGGCTCACCAGAAGGGAAACTATCTAGACCAAGATACAGCAAAATCCTATGAATGAAAATAGGATGAATAAGAGCATGCGCTACGGTAGAACTCCTATGAACTTGGTTCAAAGAATGAAGAAATATATAAGGAAAGCTAATAGACGCACCAGACACAAAAGCGTACAAAAACACACATCGCTCAAGAGGGATGGTGTGGAGATGAGAAATAGGCTACAAAGAATGACACGCTATCCTAAAGAAAATATAGGCAGTCTCAGTAAGCTCAACGAACATGATCGAAGGATCAGAACCCCACTAGATAGAAGACCCAGTGATTTATGACATGACGTCATCTAAGGGTGGAGACTCCTCATAAGGATAGTCAGTCTCCCTGACGACCGGAACCCCAAGAGCATCAGCCACTACCCGAGGAGTAATGGTGAACTCTACACCTCGTATCTAACTCCTAATAAGGGTGTTGGAATCATAGACGTGACAAGAGAGATTTGAGAAAAACTCTCTAATCAGGACGGTCGGAGGTGGATAATCTATCTCTAACAAGGGCAACCAACCTCTAGACTAAAGGTTTGCCCTAATGGCCGGATCAACCTCATCTAAAACCACAGAACGCTGAGCCCAGATCTTACACTTACAGTACAGCTTCTCATAAACCTCTCTGCTTTTGTCATTCCTAAACACCTCACTCCTAGAGGGAGACTCAGAGGAAGTGGAGGGGGTCCTATGGGCTCTAGTCTTCCTAGGCATGGTGCTAGGATAAGGACAAAGACACAATGCAAGAAAAACAAAAACCAAGGGCAGATTGCAAGTTAGCACAAAAAAAATATAGAACAAAAATCTATATGATGCATGAACAGATTAAATGACATGATGCATGTCCTAATGCAATGAAATTAAGTTCAAATTTAGTTCAAGTTCACAAAATTTGGCTTGAGCAAAGAGTTTCTAACAAAAACCCCAAAATATTTGAAAAACCACTTGATTAATTTGTACAAATTGACCAATTGATCATCATATAAGATAGATTTCAGAAAATAATGATCAATTTCATCAATTCAACAAGCCAATTTCATCAATTGAAACCAATTTGAACAAAATCCCAAATTCGGGTTCAATACAAGCCCTAGAATTTTTAATTTTTCACAAATCCCCAAATTGATCAAATTAACCAACATAGACCATGAATATATCATTGTAGCAACAAAACCCATTGATCAAATTCACAAAATAAGGTTTGATTCCTCAAAAATCCCAAATATGCATAGTCCGAAAATTTTACCCAAAAACCATGAAATAATGCATGAAACATGAAAAACAATGCAAAAAGAAGGATAATATAGACATACCGGCTTATGGAGAGAGAAACTTAGCAAAAAATTTGGAGGAAAACGACAAAAAAAATCCTTGTGGAGCCTTGCCGAGTCGGAAAGAGAGAGAAAGTTTTGAAAAAGTCGTTTGAACAAGTCGTCGAATCTGATTTTTTTTAAATCTGATTCATAAGTTTTGATTGATCGAAAAACAGTGTCGATTGATTGAAACAGACAAAGGCTTCTCAAAAATTTTAAAACAATTTCAAAACAGTTTCGATTGATTTAAAAACAGAATGGATCAATCGAAACAGACAAAGACTTCCTTAAACAATTTTAAAAGAATTTCGATTGATCGAAAAACAGATTGGATCAATCGAAACTGACAGAGGCTCACAAAATTTGAGGAAAAACACAGTTTTTGAAAAAAGATTTAGGAACATCTCAAAGCATTGAAATTGATGAACAAAATGCATGAGTATGTAATGATATGATTTTCAAAAACAAGGATTTAAGCCCAATTTTCAATCATCAAATCAGTTTTGCATAAAACTCAAAGTATTTGCAAACTTGGTTGGTCAGACCAAAGACACACATAATAACATGTACAATGTTTAGCAAAGAGTAACTTGTGTAATGTGTGCAACTAGCAAAAGCTTGAGATACATGTGATATGTGTATAGCAACTAAACACAAAGAATACAAAATTCATCACAAGGATTTGAAAGAGACTATTACAAAAAGAGCTACATCATATAACTCCCACATCTCCTAGATCATAAGCTTGCAATCATGTAAGTTTCTTAATTTGCCTCATACTGTACACACAAATTTTAATTATTCAGAAACTTATTAAAAATAGCCAGGATAATGTACACACCAATTTTATTTGATAGATTTAACATTAAGTCCAATAATATACACACCAATTTTAGCATTTAAACCGAGACTACACCTTATGATCTTTTTGTGCATGTGCTACACTTTCTCTAGCACGAAATCATACGATATGCACTAAGGTATTCATGATTGGCTAGTGAACAGTGGTGAGATGGTTATTTATGCATTTCTCTAAAGGTTCAAGTCCGACAGTCAAAGACATACGACTTCAAGATCAAGACAAAGTGATCAAAACCATAAACATTTTTCCTACACAACATGCACTACATAGCTTCAAGTAGTAAAGTGCAATAAGTAAGCTCATCAAAGCTAAATAAGGTACAAAAGATATGTTATGTAAAAATAAATTGACCCACCTTGTTTTCAAAAACCAAGAAAATAGTGCAAAACATAATTTGGTTCCTTTCCCCCCCCCCCCTTTTTTTTTGGAAAAAAATAAACAAAAAGAACCTAGAATGAAATGCATGAATGTTATGCAATGCAAATCCTAGAAGCAGAGAAAACAAAAACCAAAGAACAATGGTCACAAAAAATAGCAATGAAGCACGAGGACCATGTTAGAAGGACTCAATTAGATTGAGCCTTTTGCATCCAAAACTTTTTAGATGCACCTCGAGCATTGGAGTTCTTATTCACATGGAAATGATTACCAACTCCTGAGTTGGAATAAAGGTTTAGAGCCTTTACCAATTTACCAATGAGTACCATAGGATCTTGTGCTTGAGGCACAGGTACTTTTGGTTTGTTTGCTCTCTTAACAGCTTGCAGCTTGTAACAGTTTGGACGAATATGTCCAGACTTTCCACAAAAATGACAAACCCATGCAGGCTTATCATGTGACTTATCCTTAGAAAGGGTAGGCTGCTTAGGTTTAGACTCTTTTAGATCAACCCTAATCTTACTAGATGGTGAAACTTCTATGGGTTTGACAACCTCACTTACAGGGGGTTTGATAGTTTCACTCACAATCTCACTCATAGAAGGTTCAGAAGAAGATGAAGGGACAAAGTTTGTGGAATGGGGAGTAGATACATAGATACTTTCAACAAAACCTAATCCAGATTTGTCAGAAGGAGACTTTTGAACACTCAACATTTGATCAAGTTTAAAACTAGCAGATCTAGCAACAGATAAATCAAGTTCCAACGATTTAACTTTATCAAGCAATAGCATATTCTCAATTTTCACATGTTCAAAAGTTCATTAGTATCAAACAGTTTTACAAGCAAATTCTTCTTATCAAGCTCAAGAGATGCAATTTTCTTCAAGCCTAATTCAACATTCATAGCATCCTTTGTCGCAACTTTGCAAAGTTTATTGTAGGCTTCTTGAAAATCTGCGTCCTTAGAGAGTTCCCCAATAGAAGGGTTCTCTTCAGCATATATGCTTTCATTAACTATAGTAGTAGCAGTGAAAGCAATGAAGTTTCCATTCTCGTCACAACCAAACTAATCATCAGAAACTTCACCATCACTAAGGTTTATAGCTATAGCCTTACCCTTAGACTTCAAGTAGGTAGGACATTCAGATTTCCTGTGACCATACCCTTGACATTCAAACACTGGGAACCCATAGAGTTATTAGAAGATTGGCCTACTTTTTCTCTAGGTTTATCAATGTTGTTAACCTTAGTGGGATCATTCTTCCTAAAATTTCTAGGTTCAGCAGTATTCTTATCTCTTGCCCTTCTGTCGTTGTTTCTAAGGAAATTCCTGAAGTTCTTGGCAAGGTAAGCAATCTCTGTAGCAGAGAACTCATCATCAAATTCACCAACATCAACATCATCAACTGACTTAAGAGCCATTGATTTGGATTTGCTAGTCTTAGGTAGGTCCAACTCATAGGACTGAAAAGATCCTACAAGTTCATCAACAGGGATGGAGTCCACATCCTTGCTCTCAGTGATGGCAGTCACATTGAGTCTAAAACTTTCAGTCAAGGATCTAAGAATCTTCCTAATAATTTTAGGTTGATCATAGATTTCACCCAAGTTATATGCAGAATTAACAATATCATTAAGTTTAGTATAGAATTCATCAAAAGATTCATCATCAGACATCCTAATGCTTTCATATGAAGGATATTCCAAGCAGTATGAGCAACCTCAACATTAGAGATTCTCTTAAATTTCTCCATAGAAATAGCGTTAAAGATAGCATTCATAACTTTGCTATTGAATGCGGCTGCTTCTTTTTGAGAAGTTTGCCACTCATTAACAAGAGTAGTGGGCTTCTCCCATCCGTATTCGACGGAGTTCTAAACTCTCTCATCAATTGATTTCATGAATATTTTTATCCTTACTTTCCAATAAGCATAGTTATTTCCATCAAAGTGAGGGGGAATAACAAGAGAATGTCCGTGTTCCATGACAACAGGGGTCAAGGATCAGCTTAGTAATCAAAAGATCAACAATAAGAAAGCAACCTACCCTGATACCACTTGATAGTTTTTAGACCCCTTAAAAACATAATTGGATTAACCTAGGTAATTAGCCAAGTTGTTACTTAGTCCAATTTAACAAATCTAGGTTATCACAATCAAAACAATCATATCATGCAAAGCAGCGAAAAGATAAATAACACAATGATATGATCACTCAGGAAATCAAACAGGTAAAAACTTGGGGAGGATTTAACCTAACTATCCTCAAGGTAAACCTGAATCCACTATGAAAGAATCGAAGTTGTTCAACAGGACTTAGACCACAAACATCCTATCGCTACCTACCAGTAGAAACTTACTAACACGACCGCGTGCAAGCTCCGAAACCACGTACTCCTTCTTTCTTGGATTCTCCAACAAGTACAAGCACACCCACTTGTGTTTCTTTAAGTTCTTATGGCAGCAACTGAATGATCATCAAGCTCTTGAAAAAATCTCCTTCTTGATAATCCTAAGCTTGTGTAAAGGAAAGCTTCTCACAGATCTCACAAGAGATTTACACAAACAGTAATATGAGCAACTCTAAAACGTGGCTAGGACTTGCCTTTTATACTTAGGGCAAATTAGAAAATCCTAAACGTTTTAAAACAAAACTAGGGCTGAGTTGGAATTCTGCAGAAAAATGCCTCTGACCCGATTTTCGATTGATCGAGCTTAAACTTCGATCGATTGAACCAGGCCGAGAAGCTTAAATAACTTCTGCAATAGTTTATTCCAACTTTACATAAATGAACCAACTTTAAGCAAGTCTAAACACGAACTAACAAATTGTTTTGATCATGATTTGTCAACAATATACATTAGAGTTCTAAATACATAAAATCCTAAGTCTTTAGAACCTAACAATATTGATTAAATGATTTTGAAATTCTTAAATAATAATTTAAAGCATAAAATACTTTTATATTCTAAAATTGCATAAATTCAAACAACCTCCCAAACATTTTCTCAACCACTCTATTCTCACAACCAAATATGGAGACCTCAATTGTAAACACCCAACTCATTGTCTCAATGAAATTAAGGAAATTATTTGTAAGTATTAACATAAAGAGAACATGATTAAACAAAGAGAAATTAACTAAAAATAGATCCATTTTTCAAAATTTAATAGTTTTTATTTGAGCTTTCGTACCCTTTAAAAAAATTTGAAATCGTCATCATTTTTTTATTTTTATCACTATGGCTCTTTATGCATAAAATAGTAGTAAAAATAACCTACAAAGAAACCTACAAACTATGAGTTCTAACACACACACACACACACACACACACACACACACACACACACAAAAGCTAACTTTTAAATAATCAATTAGTATGTTTCTTTTTTTTTTAGTTCTAAAACAAAATACATTTATGACTTTCCCAAACAAAAATCCCAAACACCCAAAGACTCAAAATGAATTACAACCATCGCAAAATCCAAAATGTTTGACTTCAACATGAAATTGTAAGCTACCATCACTGAATAAAAAATGTAGGCTCCCTTCTTTTGTCATAGCCTGCTCATGTGGGTTAGAATTATATGGTATCACAATATCAGAGTTACGTAGGTGTCATTGAAGGAAAATTATTAGATACTCCCAGAGTACCATAAATACGTACTCCCCTCTCTTACATTCATGGTGGGTCCCACTATGAATTTAATTAGTGAGACCCATCATTCATGTGAGAGGAGGAATACGCATTTATAGTACTCTAGGAGTACACAATAATTTCCCGTCATTGAAAGGTTGAAAGTAAATGACACCATTTTTTGTCTGAGTGTATTTAAGATGGGATAGCATGAAGGGTTATAGACATATGTATATAAATGAGTAGAAGTGGAAATGGTGAATGGAAATGCAAAGAGTTTTTGTGTGTAAGAGGAAAAAAAAAAAAAAAATTCTTGAAACATTGAACCAAATGAAACAAATAATAGTCTTAAAACATTGACTAAAAAATGTAACAAAAAGTAGTCTAGAAACATTGAACCAAAGGAAATAAAGAGTTTCTATTTTTAAATTTGTTCTTATCTTTGATATGACTTAAGAGTATTTCAATTATCTTCATAGAGTGTGCCACATGGCAGAACCTCATACTTTCCTGCATGGGGTCTCTGCTTTTATATATATATTGATTGATTGATTGATGATTATTATAATCAAGAGATTCTTAAAAAAAAAAATGTCACAATCAATAATTATAAATGTTACCTTTTATTGAAATTTTTTTAAAATATATTATGAAATGAGAGAGAGAGAGAGAGAGAGAGAGGGCCAATGATGGTTTTTGAGATTTATTTATAGATATTACATGATTTAAGAAATATCTATTATGAAATTAGGAAAGAACAGTTATTCCTCAAATAATAACTCTACAATGAAAACACGATTGAGTAATAAGTATAAAAGAATAGTCACTTCATTTCTAGGTATAAGTCCCATATAAATGATTATTACTAGGTGTTCTAATTGTGACTTGACTAATCTTTTTGGATATAAGCGTATATACGACTAGCGCCTAACGCTTTCCTCAAAAAATCCTAAAAGCTCAAACTATTTGGTTTTAGGATTTTCCTTCTTGTTGAAGATTGATTTTAAAATGTTGTTTTGACCACAAAAACTTTATGAACTTCGTGTTGTTTGTAGCTCTAACATATGAAATTGGATTGTAGTTTATTATGTGTCAAAGTATGTGATTATGACTAAGAAGTTGGCTCATGTTTTTAGTGTACACTAATCTACCAAATTAGAATAATTATTTAACCTTATAGGTTGAGGGGCTATTTTAGAACTTTACCCAGTTTTTGTATTGGCTTTGCCCCTTGTTTCTAGCTCTGCTTCTTCAGCCAATATGCCTTCATTGAAGCACCCTCTTGGAGTTGAATAATTTTTTAGCCTTGTTTGTTGTTTTTTGGAAAAGATACCAAAGAGCAAGAAGTCTCAATATCTTGGATCAATAATTCATAAAGATGGAGAGACTGAAGAGGATATGAATCATAGGATGAAATCAAGTGGATGGAGTAGAGAAGTGCATTACAAGAATTGCGTGATAGTAGAATATCTATTTAGTTAAAGGGAAAATTTTATAAAACATCTTCCACAATGTTCTCGGGTTAGCTACTTTTTAAATAAAAGTATTTGTTACCTATCAATTTTTTATTTATTTTTATTTATAAAACATTTGTAAAGATCGGCTATTCACTATGGTATTTAATGTTGGGCTGAGAAACATTTATATAAATTAAGTGTAGCTGAAATCAGAATGCTAATATAAATAAGTGGAAATACAAGGAAATATAAGGTTTGAAATGATGAAATTTGCTTAAAGTTGGGAATGTCCCCTATTTATGAATGGATAAGGGAGAGTTGCTTAAGACGGTTTGTTTCATGTGAAAGTGAAAAATTAATGCACTAGTGAGGAAGAGTGAGTTGAATCAAGTGAGGGAATGAAAAACAGTAGAGGAAGGCCTACAATAACATTAGGAGAAGTAGGAAAAAAGGACATGTCAATTTAGGAGGTAACAAAGAGTTTGACTTTCCATAGAATAGATTAGTCTGTTGAGAATAGATTAGTCTATTGAGGATCTAAAGCTGACCAAATATTTTGAGACTATGCCTAGGTTGTTGTTTGCTGTGGTTTGGATTTATTTTATATAATAATTTTTTTGGAATCTATTAAGTTGAATTTAATTGTTCCCTTGTTTAGTAGTGAATTTTGACAGAGGTCTGTATATGTATCTAAGGAAGCATATGAGGAATTCAAACATGTTCTTCTAGCCTTTATATATGACAAAGCTGATCAAACTTCTCCAATGGCAAATGAGGTGCGATGTATTTGATATTTTTATGGACTTCTTTGACTTTTTGTTGTTTTTGTAGACAGTTGTAACTCTTTGATTTATCTGTTATTTGTTTATATCTGTGTTAGCCCTTATTTATCAAAGATCAATTGGTTGAGTCACCTATTAATCACATGATATTGTAATTCATATCAATTCTGTTTTTTCTTCCCTCTTCCAAATATAAATATCCACCAAAAATGTGGATAGAGTGTGACTTGTGATGCGTTCAACAATCTTGAAAGCTTTACAATAAAAATGGTGTTCTAGAATTTGTTGCATGTAAAATGTTTACAAATAGCGATTGCATTTTTGTTTTTCTCACCAACTTGTCAAGTACTAAGATGAGAGATTGTTTAGAATATCATGGTAATAAGTGAAGAAAAAGGTACTTTTGTGCAGTTGGTTCTTTGGTTTCAATTGTTCTTTATTTTTGTTGCTAAGTCTACCTAGGCTTGCGGAAGAATTTAATTTTTGAATTGTAGATTTTTGTTATTTGGGGCAGAGCAATGGAATTCCATTCAACTGAGTCTATTAAAGTGAGTTTTTCATTTTCAAAAATTAAAATATTTTAAAATAAGATCCAAAGTGATATTTCCCTTTTTGTTTCCTTTGGAAATATATCTTTTGCTTTATGGTTCCACAATTTAGTGTGGGTGGATGTTAAAGTGATTCTGTGTTTGCTGGTCTTTTCTCTTCCACAAAATGATAGGGATCCTATATGATATAATGAATGTTAAGTGAGCATATGATGTTCTTTTTCCTTAGCAATTCCTTGGATTCCTTGAATTTGGTTAATATGATTCTTTATGACGTTCTGAAGCAAATACTTTATAACCAAACTTAAGTGCAATGTGGAAGGCACAAGTTTTTTCCATACATTTGCTGTGTCAATTTGTGGCTTGTATTTGTCTCTTTGTGTACATATTATTTCTTTGTGGCTTGTATTTGTCTCTTTGTGCACAACTTAATTCACTTTCACTTTCACTTTATTACTATTATTTCTTCAGATGCGTGTGTTCTTGTGATGCATGTGGTAGATTGACTCTCTATTTTTCAATTTTCTGTGTTATGCAGCATACACAAAGTATATTACTTTCTGATAGTTTTTAGACCTCTTAAAAACACAATTGGATTAACCTAGATAATTAGCCAAGTTGTTACTTAGTCCAATTTAACAAAACTAGGTTATCACAATCAAAACAATCATATCATGCAAAGCAGCGGAAAGATAAATAACACAAAGATATGATCACCTAGGAAACCAAACCGGTAAAAACCTGGGGAGGATTTAACCTAGCTATCCTCAAGGTAAACTTGAATCCACTATCTTGAAAGAATCGAAGTTCATACAATAAGACTTACAAGCCCCCACACTCGACTTCTTATTGCTACCCACTAGTAGAACTTACTGACACGATCACATGCAAACTCCGAATTCACGGACTCCTTTCTTGGACCACCAGATACAAGCACACCCGCTTGTGTTTCTTTAAACTTCAATGGCAGCAACTGAGTTGATCATCAAGGTGTAGATAATATCTCCTCCTTGAAAACCCTAAGTTTGTGTAAAGGAAAACTCCTCTAGGTCTCACAAGCGATTTACACAAACAACAATATGAGTAACACTAAAACGTGGTTAGGGTTTTCCTTTTATACTTAGGACAAATTAGAAAACCCTAAACGTTTTAAACAAACTAGGGCTGAATTGGAAATCTGCAGAAAAACGCATTATACCCGAGATTCAATCGATTGAGCCTAAGCTTCGATCGATTGAGTCAGGCCGAAGTGCATAGTAATTTCTACATCAGCTCAATTCCAACTTTACATAAAAGATACAACTTTGAGCAAGTCTAAACACTACTAAACATATTGTTTTGATTATGGTTTGCCAACAATACACATTAGAATTCTAAATACATAAAAACTTAAGTCTTTAGAACCTAACACTTTCGTCAATAAATTGTATCACCCATTTTAGATCTTACTCAGAGGTTGCTCCTTGAAGAACGTGATCCCCCTGCAACCCCACATGAGAGTCTATATGAAGCAGCTCCTTTTGATGAGGTGAGGTTTTGAAATTACAGCTAATTATCCTTGGTTCCAAATCACAGCTATTTGTCCATAGACGTTAGACGGAGGTAAAATGTTAGCATCTTAATGGGCTGACACATTGAGAACAGTATTGAGTTTGCGTGTTTGATTTTATTATTATTAAAGTTTGTTAATTTGCGTGTTTGATCTTAAAAACCAGGTGGACATTCAAGCTCTCGCACATGCTATAGAGCTCACAAGACAAGGGGCAATTGATAGCTTGAGATTTTCGAAGGGTGATTTATTTCTGGCATTTCAGGTTATCTAATATTGTCCTATCTAGACTTTATTTCATCATATCCTGAATTTCATCTATCTTTTACTACCCTGATCCTGAGGCTTAATAATGTCTTTGGGAGGCCAATTCTTTACCTTCGTACTATTTCAGAGGCTGGAAATTTAGCTACCCTTGGGTGGTTGAATTATTTGTATATAATATTTATATGCTAACAAAAAATAGTAGTTGATCCCCAGTAATTCTACCATTTTCAGATCAAACTGGTGCAATTGTGTTGCGTCTTTTAACTTTGACATCAGTGAGGGTCTGGATTTTGATTAAGAATATATTTTTTTAAGTTGTGTTAGAGTGAGAGAGAGAGAGAGAGATAGTGAAAGCAACATGTACTTGAAGTGTACAAAACTCTGACATTATATTATTATTATATATATACTCTTTGGGGGAGAGGGTCATTCAATTTGAGCTTATTTATATTACCAACAATAGAATGGCTAACTGATACTCACTAAAGAGGTTGTTGACTCCCAATGTTTGTACTTGTGGCTCTCTTTGGAGGCACCCTGCGAGGAGGCATGGGAGAGGCATATATATTATGATCTAATACTAGTTGTGCATTTTGAGAATTAAATTAAACTTTTCCATCGTCAGTTTTTGTCATGTTTCCTCTCTCTCTCTCTCTCTCTCTTGTTTATTAATAATTGAGTCATCTACAGAGGTGTTCCTAATTCGCCTAGCCTTTATTCAAAGGTTGAGCCAATAGAAACCTAGTAGTCAAGCTCCCTAGGAGATATCTATAAAGCTTCTTCTTTCGAAATTCATTTCCTAGAGATCACATTCAATCCTATACCAGCATTACCCTTAGTTTTACCTGTAATTTTAAGATGAGCATCTTAACATTTCTAGAGATCTTTTTTTATTAAAAAAGGACAATATGACCTACCAATGCTAAAATCGTATATATTTGTTTAATACTTGGAAAAGGACACATATACCATCCGAGCAACCAAAAAAGAAGAAACAAAAAGGGCAAGCTGGAAATGTTTATTTCATCTACTCATATCTATTTGAGTTGTATGTTTGCTGTTCCTCTGCATTTAAATCTTTAACGCAAACATTTCTTGTTCCATATCATTTTAAACAATATGCTTTCTTTATGCTCTTTAAATCAATTAGTAGACTTATAGGTTTCTTGTGGGGAGGTGGGACTACCTTATTTTTGATTGGGAGGCTGGTCTATGTTGAGCCTGAAAGATGTTATTATTGTCTCTGTTTGTTGCAGAATGAATTATGTACAATGAGTTTGGATGTTTCCATGCTTGATGAGCTTGTTTGTGAGTATTGTGTTTATAGGGGAATTGTGGATTCTAGCCTGGCATCCACTTCAGGTAAATATCAAATTTTGCTACTTTTTTATTTATTCTTATTCTTTTTCCAATACTCTGATTATTTCCTACCAACCTATTCATCATGATTTCAGCATCAGACATGCAAACAGTTTCCGAACCTAAAGCTAATCAACCAAAGCCTGGGTACTGTTCATCAAGAAATTGTTCTCTTGAAGCGGATTCAGGTGCCAATAAACATTCCGACGGTGAGACCTCCATTATTAACAATACTCACATGGATGCTTTTCCTGAAAATATTGCTGATGTGAGTAGTAGGCAAGGAGTGGATGTTGAGTTATGGTATGCTTGTGAGCCAACGCGCAACTATGAAGACTGTAGCACCAGTGGGTTGCATCAGCCTGAAAATCCAAGGGTTCTGCAGAGACATAGAACCCATGGAACTGGAGAAAGGAGTAAACGCAAGCGTTGGAGCCTTGGAGGGGAAGACATGATGACCAAGGTTTAATATATGGTGTTCCTTTTGACCTATGCAGAAAGCAAGAGCTTAGCACGACTACCCTGTTTTCCAGCGCATATATCTCAAATGAACAAGAGGTGCTTGTGTGATAATTTTTGTTATTCCTTGTGTTAAGTTTATTATTGACAGAATACTATTCTGTAGGGCTCAGGGAGACCCTCCATGTTATATTTGTTAATATATTTTGTAAATATTATTTGATTCAATTTGAGCCATACATTTCCATTTTGTGGAAGTAGTTGAAAGGGCAAGCCTCGCATTATATAACCTCGGTTAAATTGCATTCTTGTCTCTCCAAATTTCATTATTGTTCATATTTGTACACTACCATACAGTGTTGATCTAGTTTGAAAAGTCTGCCATTGATGAAATGAATGGATGATTGATTCAAGTGTTTAATGGGATTGTGATTCCTTTTGGGTAGCTACTTGCAGAACTGGTCCAATCTGAGTTTTGTTAGAATAATGTGGCCCAACATGATATTTTATTATCAATAATTAAATATTCAAAATTTCTTGTGAAATTTTGCAATATTTTTATCATGTAAAATATTGGAATATTGAAATATGTCTACTTGATATTGTAGAATAAGATTATGAATCATTTCATTATAGTCCTTGACTTGACCATATCCATCATGATGTAGCCTATTCTGATAGGTACATTGTTGGACCATGGTGGAAGGTAGGTGCAAGTTAAAATTGCTCAGACTATGGAAGACAATAAGGGCTAGTCTTTCGATGGTTAGTGCATAATAATCTCGGAAGTCCTTCTACAATGAGATTCATGCACGTTGAGTGTTGGCCTTAATAAACTTATCGCATCATTGCCAGTAACTTGGCCTCCGGCCTCCTATAAGAGGTGTTGTCATTATAGTGATTTTGGATATGAATGATAGATGAATCCATGTGTTAGTATGGAGTTAGAAAAGTAATAACATGTTAATGAACTTATTCATTAATGAATCTAATTAATGAAGTTGTTTATTAATGAATGTAACATATTTGTTACATGAATTGTTATTACAATAGAAAGGATTTTATGGTTGGTCATGTCTTTTCTGAATATTATATATATTGTAAAGGCCACACTTGCAAGGGGTGTGAGAAGAGAAAATAAAGCTCTTATTAATCCTGACCAGTTGGGGAGAGCAACCTAATTGCTTATAAGGTCATTGAATAATATAATTTAGTACGTAAATTTCTCACATCTTATTGTTGATTTTTATTACACATGATATAATTGTTAATTGATAGATGTGTTATATTTGTTTCTCTTGAATTATTACTTTTTAAGTATAATTCCTACAAGTTTTTGCAGGCTTGCACTGGAATTTGTTATGCAGATTCATGGAACCACTGCCCTTGATGTCATCACCCGGATAAAGGGCCAGAGATTGGCGAATGATCAACGGTCCTTGGGAATGCCTCCATCTATCGTGTTTTGTGGAGTATTTGCTTCTCATTTCAACTAGGCTCCTGAAGTGGAAATATAAACCAATACCATCTAAGACAAGAGGGGCTAATTGCATCTTTAGAGATGGTAGGGGATGTACCATTGGGCTTAAATAATTGTAATATTTATTCATATTGCATCCAAGGAGATGTCAAGTGTTTTCAACTGAGACGTCCCGGTGCAAATCCCTCTTCCCCCAACTATATACATATATTCATATTGCATGGAGTTTGATCTCATAAACCTTCTGCACATATTTTATGGGTTGCAATAGAAGATTGAAAAACATCTAACACTTGGGATTCCATTCTCAGGCCTCACTATTCTATTTAAGGAACTAAAAGCTCCCTAATGTCACAGCACAGTTAAGGGAAAAGGAAATTGTCAAGTATGTTACACATATCTCTCAAGAAATAGGCTCTCTTTCTAAATGAATAAATAAAAAAAGCTTCTTTTAAATCATTGGTCTTTCTGAGATACCAGAAAATGAAAAATAAGAGAATGTCAATTGTTGAGCATGTGTGTTGATGTCGGGAGTGGGGGAAGGGGAAGCATATTAGGAGTAAATACACTGCAAGAAATTAAAAACACTCCCAATATGAATTTAAATCACCTTATAACACCATGCAAGCCACCCGCTTGCTCCAACACAACAACCCACCACAAAACAAATTTCCAAAATCACAACTATAATGCTTACAAGTATTGAAATTGAATAAAGAAACACAATTGCTACTAATCAACAAGTTTCATTCACATTTGCAAGAAATCAAAAACACTCCCAATATGAATTTAAACCACCTTATAACACCATGCAAGCCACCCGCTTGCTCCAACACAACAACCTGCCACAAAACAAATTTCCAACATCACAAGTATATATAGAGTTTTATAAGTTTTTAACTAAAATATACTTACTTTGCTCAAGCTAATTTTACAACTTTCAGAAAAAATCCAAAGTTAACTTGTGTTCTTCACCTTGTTCCTCACAATTTCTTTAGCCACCAAAGAGAAAGAGAGCTGGAGATAAAAGAAAGTTTAACTTTTAATTAATCAAACAATCACAATGCATAAAATACGATTGCCTTTATCTACCTTGCTCCCTCATAGGCTCATAGCTGTAACTTAAACCACCTCACCCACCAGCTCCAAAACAAATAAGGTTATCCACGGCCACAAGCACATTCGCAAGCAATTTTAGTCAAATGAACCCAATATGAAGATATCATCACACACGCATTTACACAATTCATCTAAAAAAGCAGGCTCTTTCACTTAATTTGAAACACAATTACACACAACTAGCATATGAGGAACCATGGTAGTGCATTGCAAAGAATGCCAAAGTACAACAGAACCATCTTAACAGGCAATATAACTTTGTAGAGAAACCCAACAGTAAATTCCCCAACAAAACCATTCTATCACATAATTACCATCATCCAAAATCTCACCCTTCAATTTAATCTCATTAAAAAAGGACAGATATAAGAAAGCACATCGGACAAGTATGTAGAAGCAATAAGATTCATTTCATTAACAAGAAACATAGCATGAAAATTCAGTTGGCACAAGTACAAAAACAGAAAAACACATATATGTTACAAAGTACTAAAACATATATTGCCTTTTCCTTTGCCAACCTTCTTAGGCAGAAGGGTCTGGTGGATATTTGGCAACACTCCTCCATTGGCGATAGTTACAGATTAAGAGTCAGATTAAGAATGTCATATTTAACAAAATTTACTAATAAAATTTATAAATAAATATATTTTTTAAAAAATCCAATGCGATGCAAAAAAAAAAAAAAAAAAAAATTGTATGATTCAACAGATAATCTCAAGCAATCAAACAAATAGGTACAATGCTAACACAAAAATCAAATTATAAAATATATATATATATATATATATATATATATATTTATATATATTTGAACGTGAATGTTGAAAAAAGGAAATTACCGATTCGAGAATGAGGCAAAGGTTGTGTGGAAGCAACGGCGTCGACGGTGATGGCGGAGGAGTTGAAGTTTAGCGAACGGTCTAAGGAGAGAGTGCTATGAAGGCAAACAGTCTCCGAGAAGGTGAACGGTCGTTGATTCGAAGGAAGGCAAATGGTCGCCGATTCAAAGGAAGGTGAAGGGTCGCTGGGAAGGCGAACAGTCGCCGGTTCAAAGGAATGCGAAGGATCGCCGGGAAGTCGAATGGTCGTCGATTCAAAGGAATGCGAAGGGTCGCCAGGAAGTCGAATGGTCGCCGATTCGAAGGAAGGCAAAGGGTTGCCGGTTCAAAGGAATGCGAAGGGTCGCCGGGAAGTCGAATGGTCGCCGGTTCGAAGGAATGCGAAGGGTCGCCGTTGAACTTAATCGGCAATGGTTGGCTCTTAACGGAGCTTCATTGGCGACGGTTTGAGCTTCATCAGCAACGGCTAAGCTTAATCATGACGGTGGGAGCTCAACGGCGATGGTGGGAGCTTAATCGCAATGGCGCCGTTGAGCTTAATCGCGACGGTGAGGTTGTTTGGCTCTTTGTTTTGTTTTTTACCGAAATATGGCACAAAAAGTGCTTTGAAGAGAGTTTCAACTATTTAGATATAGTGCTCTGTTGAAAAAAAAAAACTCTAAAAACTTTTGGTGCATGTGCTGGGTATTGAAATTGGGCTTTGAAGTCTTTAGTGATGAATTCCAGTTTCGTCACTATAGACTGGGCTTTGTTAAGATTTTTAGAGATGAAATTCATATTTCGTCACTAAATTATACTTTTAGTGACGAATTATGATTTCGTCACTAAAAACATATAAGTGCACAACTATTATTATTTTTAGTGACGAATATTTTTCGTCACTAATTCTTCCTTATAATGACAAAAGGATTTTCGTCACTAATACTATCCATAGTAATACCTACAGTGACAAAATATTTCGTCACTAAAAATTTCAACTTTTAGTGACTAACTATAGATTAATTAAATTCGCGCCAAAATTTTCCTCTACTGGCGCCCATTTTTCAGATCACAATAGTGACAAAATTTATTTTTGGTCACTAAATGTTATAATTTTTTTCATTATTAGTGGTGAAATTCATATTTCGTCACCAAAGCTGTATTTTTAGTGACGAAAAATATTTCCTCACTAATTTTCGTCACTAAAAATACATTTTGTTGTAGTGAAACAAATTGATTTTCTTAGCCTAGGCATTAAGCCCTAGAAGGCCAAAGAGAAGTGCTATTTATTGTAAATTCCTCGTATTATTATTGTCTGTAATTCTTGCTTAGCAATTAAAAAATTATAAATTATTTTGATCCATCAGTTTATGACTGAAGTAAACAACAAATCAATTTATAACTTTTATTCGTCCCATTTGTAGCATAAAAGAAACGGAGATCACTAATTTGTGCCTTTGTTGCTTCGTGATTTTGAGTCTCGGAGTTTCTTCTCGTCCGAAAGTGATTTTGCAAACCTACAAGCATTGGACCCGATGCTCAGAAAATCAGTATAAGAGATGGATGCTACATGCTTGGCTGGTTTGCTTGTTTAACATTTATGATCAATTCAACTAGCCAAAACCTTAGTATCAACTAAATTATGGTCAGTTCTATATGTCCCTTTTTCAGCTAATTGATGTCTACTCTTAAGTATGAATCATGGAATATGGATCCTAAATTTATTAAAAAAAAAAAAAAAAAAACTTAAAAGGTCAACAGAAGGAAAGTGTTACCACCTTTTTAGTGTTGCCTCATTGGTTCCACCATTTTCAACTGGTTCATAGAGACCGGTATCCAAATTTAGGTGAGTAACTAGATTCTCTAACAACTGTTCGCCCACTTTCACTAGATTTCCCAAGTTCTCCTTCATAGATACATCAACAGAAGACAAATTACTGTGCAGCGTATCGATCTGGTCCAACATTCAAGAACAAAATCAGTAGTTACTCATATGGCTTAGTACGTGAAATTGGAAAAAGTAGTATTTCAATAAGAAAACAGAGCATTTTCTGAGAGTTTCTCCCTTTCTCTGTATTGACTGATTTGTGTGAATATCTTTATTCCAATCTATGATCAAACAAGGGCACACCTATTGTCATCATTATCATTACTTTATCATTGATCTCAAGTCAATGAAAGAGCGAGGTCTACTCTTTAGGGACATAGGGGCAGTTCACCTATCAAAAAAACAAAAATGCTAAAACTATACTTTTGTTACAACTTGTCATATACGCAAATTGTGTGGAGTAAAAATGGTGAGTTTATATGAGTACACAATTCCACAATTTACAACTCACCATATAAACAAGTTGAGATAAAGTAGTGCCAAAAGTTATGATTCTAACACTACTTATAAAATAGGTTGAGAAATAAAACTATCCATGCCAGGCATTAAATAAAAAACCCAACGAATATGCTGATTGAGAAAATTGTTTCTTTTAGAAGTAAGAAGTTAAGTTTTCAAAGTATGACTAATTGTTTGTTGACATTCATATGTGCTCCTTGACATTATATGCTTATTTATTTAGTAATAATGATGATGTAGAGATTTTTTTTTTCAAAGAGCATATAAAGGAACAAAGAAAATAATTAAAAGTTTATGACTTTACTCTAAATATAATACCGATTCAATTGTGAGATTCAATCCCTTGCCAAATTCAAAAATAAATAAAAGACTTCATCATAGTCAATATATGTATAAAAAAAATAAAAATTGGAATTAATTCACCCAAAAACAAATAAACAAATTTGAACCATTCGAAAGATAAATTTTGTTAATATATATTATGTTATGGGCTTTAGGCCCAGCTAGTTTACTTGTTTAGTACACTTGTACTTGTACTACACTTTACTTGTATCGCACACATAGGCTTACTTGTACTACACACATATGCCTCTTATATAAAGGCACACATGTATATTCTTTGATTACGAAATATAATACATTCATTCTGTATTTCTAACATGGTATCAGAGCAACTGCTCTAATCCTTTGGTGTGCCGCTCTTAAGCAGTCTTGTCTTCTTGGGTGTCATCTACAGCCGTTTTTGTTAGTAGCACCGCTGCCTCCACCGCGACTTCAGTACATCAAAGACCACTACCTTGCCGCCACCACCGCTTCCGCTTCTCCGATCAAACCACAGATTGCACCATTGGAAAGTAATCTCTCCGATCTGCCTTTCTGTGAAATATCTCTTCATCGGACCTTCTACGTGCCACTATAATTCTCGGCGTTACTGGCACGCACCTCCACGCACCGCCAATACTCTTCATGCGCCGTCACGTGCCTCCTCTCTCCGTCACGCACCTCCACATGCCTCCACGCGCTCTCACACGCCAGAACTTGGTCCGCTAACGTCATCATCAGTGCCACATCAGCCCTAGTTGCGTCAGCATCCACTCATCTGCTGACGTCAACGCCACGTCATCCTATGACGTCATCTGCTGACCGTTGACTGACCATTGACTTTGACCGGCTATTGACTTTGACCGTTGACTTTTCTCTAAGGTTGACTTTTGCTGTCCAGGTTCTCCTTACCCAGTTTTTTCGCGTAGATTTCATTTTTGCAGTCTGTTTTTGTATATTGTGTCTCTAAATGGATAAAAAGGATGTTTTTCTTCCTTGCCCCATCAGTACTGTATTAGAGGGGAACAAGAATTACTTATCTTGGTCTCAAGCTATGCGCAGTTTTCTTAAGAGTCGCATGCTTTGGCATTACTGTACTGGTGCAATCGTCATTCCTGTCAAAGGAGCAAGTGAAGAAGATGTTGCCTTCCTTGGTCGCATGATTGAATGGGATAGTCACAACCACATGATCCTCACATGAATTCGAAACACTTCCATTTCCTCCATCTCCAATCTGTTGGACAGCTTTGATGATGCAAAATTAGCATGGGATATATTGGCCAAAAGGTACTCCACTACTCACGGCTCCATGAAATATCAGTTAGTGGTTGAATTACATCAACTCAGGCAAGAACCAAGGCAATCCATCAATGACTACTATGATCAGCTCCGCTTCATTTGGAACCAAATTGACCTTTCTAATCCAACTTGGGCATGCTCAAAGGATGCTCAGCAATATGCTTCCATCAGAGATGAATTTCGCCTCTATGAATTCCTAATGTCCCTTCACAAGAACTTTGAGCCTATTCGAGGTTAACTTCTAAATCGCAGTTCTATTCCCTCTCTTGATACTGTTATGAACGAGTTGGTTAGAGAAGAAGCTCGTCTTGCAACCCTTCAAGCTCAGAATAAGCTCAATGTTTTGGCTTTTACTCCTTCTGCTTCGCCCATAGAGCAACCTCAGCACTCAGGTGACTTTTCTGGCTCTAGCAATCGTTGCAAGCAGACCAACAAAAAGTTCTGCAACTATTGCAAGCGTCTTGGCCACACCATTGAGACTTGTTACTGTCGCAACAAATCTACTGCGGTTGTTGCTAATACTGAGTCTACTCCGCCGATGGCTTCCATTTCAGCTAAGTCCCAGTCTTCTGGATCCACTATCAACCTCTCTCCCACTGAACTATAGGAGATCATAGCTCAGGCTGTTCGTATGGCTGGTAATGCATCTCTTTCCATTGCTCTCTCAGTTCTACCCAGTAAGTCTCAAACTTGGCTTTTTGATTCTACCTGTTGCAATCACATGACACCTCACTCATCCTTATTCTCCAAACTTGACCCTGCACCACATCCTCTAAATATTCATATAGCTGATGGTTCCACCATGCATGGGAATAGTTTAGGTTTTGTTTCGACCTCCAACCTCTCTGTTCCTGGAGTCTTCCATGTACCTGACCTATCCTATAATTTGTGCTCTGTGGGACAATTAGCTGAACTAGGTTATCGCCTTATTTTTTACTATTCTGGGTGTATTGTGCAGGATTCGAGGACGGGATAAGAGCTTGGGACCGGCCTTAGAGTTTGGCGTATATTTCCCGTAGACAATCTTCATCTTCCACCTGTTGCTCCTGTTTCTGTTGCTACTGCAACTGCTGCAGTTTCTTCCTTACCGCCTCTCACACTTTGGCATTCTCATCTTGGTCATGCATCATCTTCTCGAGTACAACAATTAGCTTTTTAAGGGTTTGTTAGGTTTCGTGTCCAAAGACAATTTTGATTGTACGCTTTACCTTTCAATAATAGTGAATCAATTTCTAATAGTATCTTTGAGTTAATTCATTCTGATATTTGGGGACCTTCTCCTGTTGCTAGTATTGGTGGATCTTGATATTTTGTTATTTTTATTAATGATTATTCTCGTTATAGTTGGATTTTTCCTATGAAATCTCGTTTTGAAATTTTACCAATATACAACAACTTTGCAAAAATGGTTGAAACACAATTCTCCAAACGTATCAAAAATTTTCGTTCTGATAATGCTTTTGAATATACTCAATATGCATTTCAAACTCTGTTACATTCCTATGGCACTGTACATCATCTAACTTGTCCAGGTGCCTCTCAGCAAAATAGTTGAGCTGAAAGAAAATTTCGTTATATTCTTGACACTGTTCGTGCTCTTCTTCTTTCTGCCAATGTTCCTGCCCCATTTTAGGGTGAAGCTGTTCTTCATGCTGTTCATGCGATTAATCGCATTCCAAGCACTGTCATCCATAATCAAACTCCGTATGAGCGTCTTTTTGGGTCTCTCCCTGACTATCATCACCTTCGCTCCTTTGGATCTACTTGTTTCATTTTTCTTCAGTCTCATGAGCACAACAAACTTGAGCCTCGATCTAGACTTTGTTGTTTCCTTGGTTATGGTGAAACTCAAAAAGGGTATCGATGTTATGATCCTGTCTCTCATAGACTTCGTGTTTCTCGTAATGTTGTCTTTTAGGAACATCGATTATTTGTTGAACTCTCTCACTTTCATTCTTCCCTGACTACCTCATCTGTTTTAGAAATATTTCCAGATGAGTCTTTTGTTCCTTCTACAAATACTTTTGATCCTCCTTTGAACTTCTCTCTAGATATTTTTGATGCTTTTCCTAAACAGGTCGAAGATGAACAAGTTGATGACGAGCTATCCCACCTTGGGCCTGGGTCCCCTGCTCCTGCTCCACCTGAGGATCCTCCACAAGACATTCCGCCTCGCCACTCAACCTGGGTAAGATCCATTCCTCCACATTTACTTGACTATCATTGTTACACTACCCTTGCTACTCTTCACGAGCCTCAGACCTATCGTGAGGCCTCCACTGACCCTTTATGGCAGATTGCAATGAAAGAGGACTTGATGCATTAACCAAAAACCATACTTGGGATCTGGTCACTCTCCCTCCTAGATAGTCTGTGGTTGGTTGTAAGTGGATCTATAAGATCAAGACTCGCTCTGATGGGTCCATTGAGCGCTATAAGGCTCATCTTGTTGCAAAAATTTTTACACAGGAGTATGGGATTGATTATGAAGAGACTTTCGCTCCAGTGGCTCATATCTCCACTGTTCATGCCCTCTTAGCTATTGCTGCTACTAGTAAATGAGATCTTTTTCAGATGGATGTTAAAAATGTCTTCCTTAATGGGGATCTTAGTAAAGAAGTCTATATGCAACCTCCTCCTGGCCTCTCTGTTGATTTAAATAAGGTTTGTCACCTTTGACATGCACTTTATGGCCTTAAACAGGTTCCCCGAGCTTGATTTGCCAAGTTCAACTCCACTATCTTTCGCTTGGGTTACACTGCCAGTCCATATGATTCTGCATTATATCTTCGTTGCACTGATACAGACACCATTTTGCTTCTTCTATATGTGGATGATATGATCATAACTACTGATGACCTCAGAGGCATTCAAGAACTCAAGGATTTTCTCAGTCAGCAATTTGAGATGAAAGGTCTTAGACATCTCAGCTATTTCTTGGGTCTTGAAATTACTCATTTTACAGATAGTCTCTATATTACTCAAGCCATGTATGCGTCTGACCTTTTGTCTCAAGCTGGACTCACTGATAGCAAAACTGTTGACACTCCAATTAATCTTAATGTGCATTTGACACCCTCGGGGGGGGGGGGGGAGAAACCATTGTCTAATCCTTCTCTTTACAGACGATTAGTTGGCAGCTTAGTTAATCTCACAGTTATTTGTCCAGACATTTCTTATTCTATTCATCAGGTGAGCCAGTATCTGTTTGCTCCACGATCAACTCACTATACTGATGTTCTGTGCATACTTCGATACCTGAAGGGCACTCTCTTCCATGGCCTTTTCTATTCAGCTTAGTCTCCTCTTGTAATTTTATGCATTCTCTGATGCTGATTGGGCAGGAGATCCCACTGATCGCAGGTCCACTACAAGTTATTGCTTTCTCCTTGGTTCTTCCTTGATTTCTTGGCGAAGTAAGAAACAAACTTTCGTGACCCACTCCAGTAATGAAGTAGAATATCGTGCTCTTGCTGATACCACATCTAAGCTCCTTTGGCTACGATGGCTTCTTAAGGATTTGGGTGTATCCACATCCTCTGCTACTCCCCTTTATTGTAACAACCAGAGTGCCATTCATATTGCTCACAATGATATCTTCCATGAACAAACTAAACACATTGAGATTGATTGTCATTTTATCCGTTATCATTTTGTCCATGGTGCTCTCAAGCTGTTCTCCGTATCCTCCAAAGATCAACTTGTAGATATCTTCACCAAGTCACTTCCTAAGGGACGCACTCGTGATTTGGTTGACAACCTCAAGCTGGTCTCACATCCACCTTGAGTTTGAAGGGGGCTGTTAATGTATATTATGTTATGAGCTTTAGGCCCAACTAGTTTACTTGTTTAGCACACTTGTACTTGTACTACACTTTACTTGTACCGCACACATAAGTTTACTTGTACTACACACATATGCCTCTTATATAAAGGCACACATGTATATTCTTTGATTACGAAATACAATTCATTCATTCTATATTTCTAACTTAATACTATACATACAATGAACATATTTTGAGGTTTGGGACAATTTTATATATCAATGAACAGTTTGGGGAGGCCATATTATGTATTGGCTACAGGGAATTTTAAAACCATAAAATTTACAAGGGAGTTTTTCAAAACTCTCAAGAGTAGGTAGAAGGGTCATTGTGGCTCGGCCACTAACTAAATTATTATTATATGTTCATAATCTTCTTATTTGAGTGTACGTTAATTCACAGACTTGCTATAAATTTTGGCTTGATTGCCTGTCTAGCTATCACCTATACACCCTTTCCCTGTCAAGGATTTAATTTTCTCTTGGAATTTTTGTCCCTATTGAATAAAGGATATGGATTTTTTTTTTTTGTTAATAATCGCCACCAAAAAGCAAGATGCACTTGTTCAACTAAATACAAAAGCAATAATTCTATCCTTGTCGCAAGATATCATTCACACAAACTATAATATTCACCATTGATTTTAATTTCAAGATTAAAAATAATGGTTTTTGTGAACCAGAGTTTGCAAAAATAGCATTATTATCCATGCAAGAGAGAATATAAATGCTGACTTACATCTATTCGAAGGTAGTTATTTTCAGAATGAAGAGCTTGAAAAACCACAGAATTGTGGTAACAAATCATATCCTTGCTTGAATCACTGTAACAATCTATCAATGGACTACCCCCATCTTCATATAACCAAGATATCACACCCCACTTTGAAGCAGTTTTGGAATTGTATTTTTGTTCACTCGTGTTTGAGCCCGTCCCTATTGAGATCACAAGCAATTGATCATAGGCCATGGGCTTAATTGGCAACAAATCTGGGTTCTTGTTAATAATCTGTTTGGTCACTTCACTGATGGCGATCAGTGTCTTGACTCAGCACAACACCGAGAATATTAGTTTCATGATTGATAAGTAATTATGCAGGAATTTGATTCTTGTCAAAAAAAAGATTTTACCGGATTATTGGCAGCCACACCACCATCAACAAGGTTGAAATCTCGCACGCTTCCATGTCTATCTTGGTTACTAAAATAGTGGGCAGGAAAATAAGTTGGGGCTGCTGAGGTGCCTATACATATGTCTGATAATGCAGCGTCTAAGATTGGATTGTTTATCAACTGCATGAAAATTTTTCAATTCTATCAGGTTGCGTACAAGGATTTGAAGGAAGAAAATTTAGATTTAAATTTAAAGTAGTGCTAGAAGAGGTTTGAAATATGCACATATTGTTTATGTTAATTTCGTGAAGGGAGTGCTAATGACTTTTAGGTCTTTATTTTTAGTCTATCCAATAGAGACTTATAAGGGTCAAATCTTTCCTCTCCAATTAAAATGTTGAAAATAAAATCATGAACAAAATGATCCCTTTGAAATATGTGTAATTGAAATTATGGAAAATTTTATTATACGTTGGTTTTACGTCCTTCAAACACACTCTTTTGAAATCATGTTTAAAATTGTGAAATTGTGTTTTTAAAACATGAATTCCTAATCTTAATTGAAATCGTGTTTTCGATTCATATGGCAAACTGATAATGTGTGTATGTTGATTGATGAGTGTATAATAAGAAGTGTGTAAATATCATTATTCTTAAAGTTATTAAGTAGAACCTGGTGCAATAGTATTTCAAATTCACCTTTAACCTTTTTTTTTTTTTTAATAGGCCTGGATAACTTCTAAAACTTATGCCATTTTGCTAAAACTTCATTAAAGCAATTTGTAGAAGGGACTACAACACATAACCAACTATAATGGTTGAAGTCTTTTCTTAATATGCTAAGCAATAAACAATAAACATGTACAACAAAAAACCATTAAAAAACAAACAAACAAAACATAGAAACCACCACAACCTGAAATGAGGAAAAAATAGTAGGCTGAAGTTTCTTGATGTCAAATGTTGGAACAATTAACTAGATTTGTCAAGGTTTCGTGAAACTTCGTGTCCCCTAATTCCTTCTTATGAGCTTGTGAAGATACTTTCCATCATATTTGGATCCCGTTAAAATTTTCACTAGATTCACAACTGACGCAAATATTCCACTGTGTTCACGAAAAGCCAAGAGCAAAACATGTCACGCCCCAAACCCCAAAGGGTCCAAAGCATGAGAGAGACGTTTCAAGTACCTGTAAATTTTTCCTTTTTGACAATTCAATCCACATAATTATTATCAAGTGCCAACAACAAGAATTATCATAATCATCCCATAGAACATACTTTCAGAGTAAGTCAGAGCTCTAAGCATTAATTACAAGGACCATAGGCCAAATAAAAGAATAGAGGTCTGAAAACAACAATTACATAACAACAGCTTGTCCCATCAGTGGAAATACAGTCATAACCACTATAATATACAAAAGAATGAGTCAAGCCTAGTCTAAGATCTACACCATCTAATATATCCATTACACAAAAATTCAGCCTCCATCAATAGTTAGTCTAACTACTATTAGCCACCAAAAAGCTGTCTCAAAAGATTGTTGCCTACTCTGAAAAGTTATAAAAATAATAGAATGAGATAAAGCCCAATAAGTAGCACAATAATGGGGGTGGGGGAAATGTAAGTTTCATCTTCAATAATAATAATAATATGACAAGAATGATTACATAATGAAGCACAAAGTTTCTCAAAGTAAATACCTTGAAACTATATACCATAATCTGTGAGTATCAACAATATAATTTCTAAAAACATAATATCTAACATAAGATAAATTATCACAAATCTACCACACTACCACATAGACCGGTCAGGGGATCCACCCATTCACAACTGGCATGATATTATCCTCTCTGGTATGCAGACTCTTGGCCCCATGGACAGCAGCCTCACCCATACCCTCAAGGTTTTTCTCTCCCCCCATGGGCAGCAGAGAGAGCGCGTCAAATAGGACCTCTCTTGCATGTGGTCTCTTGGCCCCATGGACAGCAGCCTCACCCACACACAATCAAGGAACCTCTTCTCCCCATGAACAGCAGGGAAGAACGCGTCATCCAAAGTGAAAAGGCACTGACCTAAATTTGATTCCATTGTCACAAAGACTACAGAAATCAAATCGGGTGATCACCGGGAAATCACACATGACATGGGCTAAAATCACATAAACTCACAGGTTACCTTACTTTGAAACACATAGTGCATATCCAAATAGTTTCAGAAAACCTTAAATAATCTAACTTCTACAAAGTTTGTAAGGTTTTCAAACTTCATTCTTGTCAAAAGATTTTCTTACAATTTCTCAAATAATACAAGACAAGATAAACATCTTTTACTTTTCAATACACCATAAAATCAATGATTTTCTTATCAAAGATTAATTAAAAGATGCTCATTTTTCCATATAACAATTCATGCATTTCCCCAAATGTAATATCAAATATGATGCATTTTTCATATATAGTAAGGGTCACAACACAATACTTTTAAGAAAGCATATATCCATATATATCATTTTCCAAATGTGTTTGACTCAAAAACAATATTTATAAGATATGGTTATTTTTCAAAAATACCCATTAAAAAGCTACTTACCTCGCAACCGCAAAATCTTAATTCTCCAAGCTCCAAGGGGAAATTAGCTAGAACCTAAACAATGTCAAGCAAATCTATCACAATGAGCACAAAGCTTGAAATTGTATCTAACTACAAATTAGGAATTGCCAAGTAAGAACTCAATTAGGCAAGCCTAGTATTCAACCTCACATGTAATGTATTCTACTTCCAAAATTTCTCAAAACACTTTAATTTGCAAGGCATAGACTCCCATTTATACTCATAAATCTTTCAAGGTGTCATATCTAACATCAAAACCTCCACACTTTACAAGTGCTTCCCACAAGATTTTTATAACATCATCAAGTGACCCATGACACCAAAATCATAATTTTCTCCAAGACAAACAATTTAAATCTTTAACTAGCTCCAAATGATCAATAAAAATTATATTCATCATCTATCACATATTATAACTCAAAACCTCTAAATTTTCACCACAACAAGCCTTAGATAACCATCATTGTAAAAAAATCATGAACTCACTCATCAAATACATCCACCAAGACCAAAATCCATACATATAAACACATGAATATCATTTCCAAAACTCTTAAATCACATGAATAACATTATTAAAGCTTGAGTAAAATAACCTCAAACAAGAACATAATACTCATCAAAAAAAAGATTTGAACTTTTACCTCAAATAAAATAATGAAGATGCTTTGGAGTTCCTAAGTATTTTTCCGGTGATCTTGCCGGAAAAATGATGGTGAGATAGTGTATTTTGGAGTGGAGGCAGGCGGGTGAGTGTGTGTGTGTTTCAGCAAAATGAAAAAAAAAAAGAGAGAAAATGAAAGAAAGAAAGAAAGGAGAGAGCCGGCCAAAGAGAGAAGGGATGTGGGTGAAATTGAGTGGATGAGAATGATGAGTAGTGGGGTTAGGTGGGGGCACAAGTGGTCCACAAAATTCTGACTTACATATATATATATATATATATATATATATATTTTTTAAACTCACGGGATGTTACAAAACATCCTTAGTCAATATATATAAATATGATTTGCATGGTACAAAACTTTGACCTAGATACTAATTAGCACAATATGAATGAATAATCCATTTCAAAATTTACCTTGCCTGCGGGAAGATTTTGAGACTGTTCTCAAGGTAAAATGGTACTATATCTTTGCCAGCATATAAAGGTCAATTATTTTCATTTGGTGCTACCAACATGCCTGCAATGAGACCACCTGTACTTGTCCCAGCAACTACATCAAAGTAATCGGCAAGCCTTACTTCCTCGCCATCTAGCTCCCACGATCACAAAACCCATAGAGTTACTTGATTAGAACCAAATATACAATAAGCTTTAATGGTCTTCGAATTTCTCAAATATACTAACTTGGGAAATTACATGAAATCTTAAGAAATATTACCTGAAGTTGAGACTCGAGGAAAGCAAGAATGACTCCAGGAATGACCCCTCTAACACCTCCTCCATCAATAATAAGAATTGTAACAAGATTTCCATGTGATGGAGGTTGAATTTTGAAGGATGATGATGATGATGCAGTTTTGTCCATTACTAATTTGTTGAAGTTTGGAGACAAAATATTCGTAGAAAAGGAGTATGTATGATAAAGAAAAATGCAAAGGATTTGCTTGAGGCAAGAAAAACGAAGAGCTTATAGAAGTTTATCACTCCAAGTAGTAAAGTATATATAATATAATGCTTGTTTGAGTGTACATTGTTTAGTCTGTCTAATTGGTTTACGACTATTGACCTGAATGCAACTGTGCTAATCAGAGCCTGAGGCTGCTGTGATTCAATTTCTTGTTACCATTATTAGTTCGTAGTTTGTTTGGTCAAAACAAAAAGGAAAACCCAGCTGACTTTGTCTCAGTCTCTAAGAGATCGAGGAGAGGTTGCTGAATGCTGAAGCTTTGATCTGGTTTGATTTTGGGTTTTGAAAATCTTGGTAAGGAAAATTATCTCACATGGATACGTATATACTCTGGCATATCTATGACACAGTAGAGAAATAGTTTCTCATTTGAACGTTGTTTTATTATAATCTTCTCATGTAGTCTTATAGCTAGGCCTACATATGCACCTAGGCCCTATAATCACTGCCCACATCTTTGCACATTTTAGAGGCAAAGTCAAATTGAGGAGTCTTTACTAGCTCTAAGTTATTTTCTTCTTTGACATCTTGTCCAGTAAGTCTAATATTAATGACAACATAATTCACAACTATCTAAGGTAACATGTTGTTATAATGGTGGATAATAAAATTGTGTCAATGATGAACCCATATAAAAATTAATAATAATCTGTCAACTTAACAACTATGAAATTTGTTGTGAAAATTATTATGTTGGTAACATTATTCATAATATATATTTGACATCAATTGTGAGTTAGGTCATGTTTGAAATCACTGTTCCTTCATGCTTGCAATAGCCTCTCATCAGTCCTTTGAAATGCATGGTCATGTATGTTTTAGGATATTTAGTTTCAAATAGTGGCTTAGCATTTCACTACAATCCTTACTCTCTCACACTGACCTAATTAACTTTGCTGCAGCGGCAATAATCCAGTGTATTTGACAAAAATAAACAACAATTTGAAGAAACAACCTTTCTTCATTATATTAGTTGTTCAAATGGTAAGACCCTATGAAAATAGGGTTTTCTTCTTCTCGCTGTCTTGTGTATCTTAGGCATGAACAGAACGGTCAGGCTATTAAATTATTAATGACAAAAGAATTGATTTGCGAATTTATATGTGTGGCTTTAATCTAATAATAACTCACATCTTTGTTCTTATTGTTCTACTTTATATTTCATCAATTTCCTCATAAAATACTTAAGTTCATAATAACACATAACATATATTGTAATTTGTTGAGTGTAAAGTGGAATATAAAGACTTGTTCGGTTCAATCAACATAAAGCCATTATCTTCTCAAAACAACAACAACAAAACATAAAGCTATCACATTCTTCTGGCATTATTTATTTAACTCAACATAAATTAAATTAATATCCTTAATTGAGTGGTAGAATTTCCCAAAAATGGTATAATATATATTGTTGTAGTTGTTGTTAGTCTTTCAGGGATGGCCGCAGCCACCTAACATTAAGTAGATTGTATTTTTATATATCTTTTCCAGTTCTACAAGAAATGTTATGTTAGGATTAGGATTAGGAATAGGCTGAAATGAGATTATAAAAAACGTTGAAAATTCATCATTCCACACTAAGAATATGACAGGCATGAGTTGCCAACTTTACTAGTTCAAGTTATTGAATAATTAGGATAGGTTTCTATATTGAAATGATGATTGTTTGAGAATAAAATTAAGTATTATAAAGAATATTAGATTTTGTAATGAAATAAATATTCCTAAACATTTGTTTAGTGATAACAATGAAATAAAATTCTGAATGAATTTCATTAGCTAGTTTGGTAGAGTATTATTTTTATGATTGAATAAGAATCAAATAGCAATCTAATTTCCTAAAATATATATAATTATATTTATACTTTTTGTAGGTCTCGCATAACATTAATTCTATCCTGCATGCATAATGCAATGTCATAGTCTTTTGTTCAAAATTGCTATATCTCCATATATGTATCTTAAATATTAAATTCTAATAAATGATAATAAAATAGGTTTGAATTTTAAAAAAAAAATCATTAAAAAATAATACATATTTGTTTGTTTAAAAAAAAAAAATTTTTCATTAAAATAAGTTTGTAATTTGTTAGTTTTTTATATATTAAAGTTCAAACCATGTATAATTTAACTAGGCTTATACCTATCCATGGTTTTTTAATTAAATTATTACAATCAAGAGATTCTTAAAAAAAAGTCACAATCAATAATTATAAATGTTACCTTTTATTGAAAAAAAAAATTAAATATATATATTATAAAATGAGAGAGAGAGAGAGAGAGAGAGAGAGAGAGAGAGAGAGAGAGAGAGAGAGAGGGCCAATAATGGCTTTTGAGATTTATTTATAACTATTATATTATTTAAGAAATATCTTAGTAAAGAATAGTTATTCCTCAAATAATAACTCTACAATGAAAACATGACTGAATAATAATTATAAAAGAATAGTCACTTCATTGCTAGGTCTAAGTCCCATATCAAATAATTATTACTAGGTGTTCTAATTGTAATTTGACTAATTTTTTTGGGTATAAGCATATATACAGCTAGCGCCTAACGCTTTCCTTGAGTCATTATAAATAATATTAGCCCAAACTTAACAATATCATCATGTGATTTGGGGTCATTGTAGCACAACATGGACCCTGATAAGAACAACAAGAACCTAGTAATGGAAAACTATGATACCCACAACTAAATGATGATTGTAATGAAATAACTACTCTATTCATAAATTTATTCATACGCAATCACATTGGATTCTTAGTTTATTCACTTTATTGTGTTAATTATGGTTGCTTAATTCATTGAATATTTTAGGTCTTCCTACCTAATTCCATCCAAGTAAAGAGAACCCTTCTCTATCTCTCTCTCTCTCTCTCTCTCATCCTTGGGTGAGAAAAGGCCAATGCTGACTAGCTCCTTGATTTTACTTTTTAGTCCAATTCGCTTAGATCACGTCTTGCGTTGGTAAGAATTACATTCGACGTCAACGTTACCTAGCTGATGCACGTGCATGCGTTAATGGCTTATAATTATAAGAATCAATGTCAATGATTTTTTTTTTTTTTCACTAAACTAATGTACGGTTGCACAAATGACTACATATTCTACACAAAAACTTCCCAATTTCCCAGTTCCTGGCTTTAGTTAGAAAGTAAATTATCCCCCTGTAGGGTCCATATTTCTTGCGAGAGGAGGAAAGACTATTTCCGTTAAGAATTTTTCGGACTGAATATTTTGCTAGACAAAACCAAATCAACGTGACAATTGTGTTACAAAATATTTTAATGCTCTTATTATATATATAGTCCTAAATTTGAAACGACAGTGATAGACAGACAGCAAGAGTACTTCATCTTAGAATGGAGAAAGGAGGCCTGAATGGGGACAAAAAAATATTTAAATTAAATAAATATAGAGAGGTCCCACATCATTATGTGTGTGTTTGTATTCAGCTTTTTCTACTTTGCGTTTTCTACTTTGCGTTTTTGTCCTTTTTTTTTTTTTTTTTTTTGGTTTTCACGCGTGTTGGAGTTTTGCGGTTACTGTTCAATGAACAGTAACCGCAAATGATGACTTTGCGGTTACTTTCTGCAGTGAACAGTGCATATATGCACTGTTTACGGACCCACAAATTTTATTTTTTATCAATTTTTTCATTAAAAATGGGTCCCACAGCACTATTCACACATTTAAAAATTATTTTGTTACAGTGTTTTCAGTTTTCAGTTTTCAGTTTCAGCAAAATAAGTTCTATCCAAACACACCTTATTTTAGGAATGAAAGTTTCTCACTCTTCCTTGCTTCTCAGCATTAACATATTACATATACCAAAAATATAATAGAATTAACCAAAGATAATTAATTATAAAAATTTGATAAATAAGTAAGCAATCAAATTCAATATCCTTAAGAAACGCTTTTTCCATTATTTTGAAATCCATTTCTATCTTCTTTGTTTATAAATCTAAACTCCCCACTGCCCCCATAAAAATAAATAAATAAACTCTTTTTTCATTATTTTCAAGGTTGTCAAAATCGGGATCTTATGTAAAATCGTTGAAGATAGGTAGGATCATAGATCGTAGGATCGAATCGTAAATCGTAAGATCCTACATATTTTTAGATTTAAAGCAAAAACCACATTGATAATGACTTTGTATGTTGAATAATCATGTAAATTATAAATTCATCCATAAAAAAAAAATAAAAAAATAAAAAAAAAAATAAAAAACTATGATTTGCATCATATAATATAATTTGCATGTCATACATCGCTAAGTCTATTCTAATGAAACAAATATATTTAAATTTTGATCCAGTGTATCCAAAAAGTTCAATAAATGTTTAATTAGCAACCAAATACCAAAATATTTATCGAGTTCTAAGTTCCAAGTTTGAAATCCAAAATAAGTTAACAAATAGAAACTAGCTAACTACAATATAAAATTCGAAAGCAAGATGAATATTAAGGTGAAGTGAACATTTAATTATTCTCATTTTAAGATTCTTATAACCACTGTCCTAAATTCCCAATTATCATCATCCATTTGATCATCTATGTAAACATTATATATTTGTATACTAGAGTTACAAAAGACATCAAGATACAATTTCACACTCAATTATTCAAGTTATACCACTTAGCAACAATTAAAGAGTATGCTCAAAAAAATCAATCAATCAATATACAAATACAAGTATAACTGATAAAATTATATATAAACAAATATTTTAGAAATATTATAATACAAATTAGTATATTGATCAAACAAATTTAACAACATTATAACTTAAAAGATAGCAAAGCCAACATCAAATTCTTCATTTAGAAATGATGAAGCATTCCTTCATTTTGATTACAAGTGAACTATAAACTAAAAATCATTTGCTTAGCTTAACATAATTTTATAAAAATAAAATAAAAAGTCATATCATCACAATATGGAAAAAAAAAAATTCCAAAATTTATGTTTTTGGTAGGATCGGTTGAATCGTACGATCTTACCATTTTTACGATCCTAGTGCAATCCTAAATGTTTTGGTGAAGTAGGATAGTAAAATCTTGCAATCCTACAATCCAAATCACGATTTTGACAACCATAATTATTTTGAAATCCATTTCAATCTTCTTTGTTTATAAATCTAAACACCCCACCGCCTCCCATAAAAAAAGACAAAGACTAGTATTTTCTTTTTCTTTTTCTCTTTCTTTTTTCAAATTAATATTCTTAGGTGCTTAAACCATACTTGCTCATGGAAAAATAATTGCAGATTGTTCAAAATAAAACTACTTAGAGTATTCCCTTTCACAATAAGTGTGGGTCTCAAACTTATAGTTAGAGGAGAGAGGACTTCTCCCAGGAGTGAATAATTTCTCCTCTTTTTTCAACCAAACAATATTTTGCTCAAAAAAAATTATTCTAGCCAAAAATTTACAAAATGAATTTCCAATAGCACCAATTAAAAAGAAAATAAGGCATTCAATAGTATTATTTAAAAAAAAAAAAAAAAGGCTTTTAATAGTTAGAGATAAAAAGTACAATTAAAATAAATAAATATCAACGTATACGTACCATTTTCATTTTTTCCCCTTTTTTTCAAAACTTTTTTTTTTAATGGAGGCCCAACAAGGTGTCAATTAGCAAACCCACATACGAGACTTGTCACTTTCTGATCGCCAAAAAGGCCCAGAATAACGAGCCCAACTTAAGCTTTTAATTGGATAAACAAACTTAATTTGTACTATCTTGGAAATGGAGCCCAACACATACGTATATACAAAATAGTTGAATTGTTTTCTCTATGAAACATTGGCTGTTACTGTGCTCAGCTGAAGTTATTGTTCTGGGCTTCATGAGTATCATTTCTTCAACGAGAGGCCTTTACACTGTTGGACACTGGAGAGCGAAGACAATTACATACTGGCGTGTTTGGTTTGTGTTTTCGTACAACAGTTTTCAATTTTTAAATAATATTATATGTATTTTTATATTTTTTTTATCTGTATGTATTTCTATACATATTTTCAAATAACAATTTTCAATTTTTAAACACATATACCAAACGGGCTAGAATCCACCAAATGAAAGAAAAGCAATTTAAATCTATTTTAGGCTTGTTTGATGGAAACGATAGAAAAGTGAAAAGATATAAAATAAAATAGTAGAAGTAAGAAAAATATACTTTCACATATTTTTAAATATGTTTAATAGAAAAGTGGGGGATATAAAATGTATAGTATATAACTTTCTGTTGTTTAATTAGGAAGAAGAAATAAAAGAAATAAATAATTAATTTGAATTAATTTCTATTATATCCATATTAGATATATTTTTATATTCTCACAGTAATTAAATTTTAATACAAAAATATATTCTATTAACGAATTGATGCTCAAAATTTATCATGTGTTAACAATAAATTTGTCAAATATGTTTAATAATATATAATTATTTTATTTATTAATACCAAGGCATATATTTTCGACAAGTAACCAAAAACAAAATTTGGGACCTAAGGAAAAATTTTTATATGGGGCATTTTTATATGTAACATTAATTAAATAAAATTATATAATACTAATTAAATTAAGACTAATTTGATGTAAATACAGAAATTGATGAATAATACTAGCTAAACTAAGGTTAATTTCAAATAGAAGATTGAATATTATAGTTGAATCAAAAGAAACTTACTTTAACTTTGATATATGACTATGAATAGTTAAATACAGTTATAATCTAAATTTTAATTTTATATATTCTTTTTAAGAGAAAGAGATAGATAAATATTATTTGGTGTGTGGGTTAGTAGGAGATTAGTTATCATTAGTGCTTTATCACATTTGCAGCATTTTATTTGAAACATCTTAGGGTTTCAATTGGGTTAAATTTTTATTAGTCTCCTATTTTAAAAGTCTTGTTAGAAATGAAAAAGAAAATTACTAAAAATACTACAAAATGTTCACAATAAATGTGATTATGACTATAATTGATGAATTTCAACATCTTAATTTATTTGTGTTTGAATTACTTTTTTATGTGATTAGTGATATGCCAGTTAAATCTATAATAAAATTTGTGGTATTTTTAGCATCACTCTTAAAAAAAAGTACCAATTATTTAAAAAATGTTATATTTTTATAAAATTTTGGGTCTTTTACTAAGGGAGATGGGGCCTTTTTTTAGTAGGAAAATTTTTTATTTGTTGTGGGGCCTTGGGCCTAGGCCTAAGTTGCCTAGGCCTTGAGCCGGCACTGGATGGAAAACATCACACATCTCAATTTTTATTCATATCAAACAAATGAAAAACTTGATCTCTCATCCATATTCCATCCACTTTAAAATCGCTCTAGCCAAATGAAATAAAAGTAAAGGTATATGAATTTTTAGATCCACTTTACAATTTTTTTTTAATTCCATAAAACCTATTTTCCAGATAAGTATATTCTCAAATAAATTATAACTATCCCAATATCATACAAAGTAGTTTCACCATGCTTTTGTTGAATTGAACAAAAATAGAGTCAAAGGAGGGCAAAAATATATTATTTGGCTCGGATGGAAAACATCACACATCCCAATTTTTATTCATATCAAACACATGAAAACCTTGATCTCTCATCCATATTCCATCCACTTTAAAATCGCTCTAACCAAATGAAACAAAAGTAAAGGCATATGAATTTTTAGTTCCACTTTACAATATATTATTTTTTTAAGTCCATAAAACCTATTTTCTAGATAAGTATATTCTTAAATAAATTATAATTAACCCAATATCATACAAAGTAGTGTGGCCACGGTTTTGCTGAATTGAACAAAAAACGAAATTAAAAAAGAAAAAAAAAAAGTGTGGTTCTCTCTTTCTTCATCTAATTGGTGATATCATAAATTATTTAATTTATAACTATTTAATTATATAAATAAATATAATAAATTTATATGGGACTTCGATTTTTATCTAGGTATGCCCTCAAATATTTTTCAAAAATTCATCTTGAACCTAAAATAGAGATTTATAAAAAGTTACCTCTTATTAATTACCATGTAAATTTTATTTTTCTTTTTTTTGGTAAAATACGGAGCTAATAAGATTAATCAAAAAACGGTTAGAGCCCGAATTAAACGGGTACAAGGAACAGCATTACAATCAAAAGAGAGAGCCTCCATAACAACAAAAGGAGGTGTTACATAAGAAATAAAAGGTTCAGATTGGCCACGGCCAAGTTTTGCAAGAAGGTCAGCAACTTTGTTAGTTTCCCTGAAGCAGTGCTGCATTTGGTATTCCTGGAAAACTTGGAGCATGTTCCTGCAATCATCCACAATAGGCTGGGTTAGCCGATTGTCACTACTTGGCTTAGAGAAAAGGGAAATGATCTCAGCAGCATCAACATTAATAACAAGCTTGGTAATATTGAGGTTTTTGGCCATGGTGATGCCATCCCGCAAGGCCCAAAGCTCAGCAAGAAGGCAGTTTGAGGCACCAATGAATCTAGAAAAACCTCTAATCCAAGAGCCATAAGAGTCCCTTATAAGCCCACCCCCACCTACACAGTCAGATGATAGCAGAACAGATGCATCCGTGTTTAGTTTATGCCATCCTAGGTCTGGCTTGGTCCAAGAGACAGGGAGCTGAATAATTTTTTTCTGTGCGTTAGCTCCTTGGATGAGAAAGTGAAATTCAGCAGATTTTGCAATACAGATCTTGGCAATAGTGGGGTTGGGCTGCTTTCCTTGGAAAGCCACAGAATTCCTGTTTAGCCATAAGTTCCATAGCCCAAAAATGAAGAGAGTTTTCCAAGGAATGTGGAGGTGTCTTGAGGTGAAGCCGCAAGTGCTATTGAAATGTAGCCAATCCAAAAGAGGGAGAGCAAAGGATTGAATAGCTTTTGTAGGAACACCAAGCTGATTCCAAAAACTAACCGAGGCCTGGCATTCCCTAAAAAGGTGGTCAATAGATTCCACGTGGTTGTTGCAAATAGGGCATGACTGATCAATGGTAAAACCCCTTGAACCCAACACTTCTCTAACTGGAATGCTATTGTGAGAACATAACCAAAGGAAGATGAGAAGTTTTTGGGGAGCTTTCACATTCCAAATCCAGCTAGAAGCAAGAGTAGGAGGGTTCAAAGCATTTAACCCTTTAGCAAGACTATAAGCTGATTTAAGAGAAAAATTACCATCCTTAGAGGGAGCCCAGGCAGTCAAGTCCTCACAAGAGGAGGAGAGATTTACTGGGATAGCATTTATGATGCTTAATAGAGGTTGAGGTAGAACGAAGGAGAGGTTATCCCATTTCCAATTCCCAAAATCATCAACAAATTGAGCAACTAGACTATTTTCTTCCTAGTAGTTAAGAGGACCTGATAGGACAGATCTTAGGTTGCCAAGAGAAGACCAAGTGTCATTCCAGAAGGAGGTGGAGGTGCCCGTGGTTATGACTTTCCTTAGGCCTTTGTCAAGAAGGGGTTTTGCAGCCTTACAAGCAGCCCATGTTCGAGAGCAAGATCCTTTAGAAGACCAAGGAAAGCTCCTAGACAAGTATTTGGCCTTTAAAACTTTAGTCCAAGGCGAAATTTCTCCAAAGGAGAGGTTCCAATTCAGCTTTGCGAGTAAGGAGAGATTCCTTGGTCGAGCAGCGTGTAGGCCAAGGCCACCATGGTTAGTAGGGCGAGTGACAACATCCCAATTGACCATATGTAACTTACGCTTTTCAGAAGAAGATCCCCAAAGGAAGTTATGGTTAGCTCGATCAATTTCTTGACAAACTCTATTAGGAAGTAAAACACCTTGCATAACATAGTCAGCTACTGCACTAGAGGAGGATTGGATTAAAATACGTACATTTGCACTAGAGGAGGATTGGATTACCATGTAAATTTTCAATACGGTACATTTGCTCTTAAGAATGAAATATAAAGAAAAAATTAAAACAGCTCATCTATGACGACTTTAAGTAAAGGCATTCTTCATATCATTACCAGTGTGGGACCTGTTGCTTTGTGAGAAAACTTTATATCACACTTTGGTAAAATAAAAGAGAATGTTAGACTTCCTACACTAGGCTCGTTCAAGAATTTTAAAGTTAAATGTATTGTGGGCCTGAGTGCCTATCATTCTTTTTAGTCAAATGTTGCGTGTGGGCTCTTTAACATTTTTAGTTAGGTCACCTTACCGTGTAACTCTATATAATATCATACAATTCTATAACTTTTTATTAAAAGAGTATTTGGACAAATTAATCATAGAATTACATTAACACAAAATTTAACATGCATATTAAAACAAATAAAATATATAATCCAATTGTGAGGATTTTCAAAATATTCATCCATTAAAAATTTAAGAGCCAGTTCGGGATCAGCTTTAATTTTTAGCTTTTAGTTTTTAGTTTTTATGCACAGTTTTTTAAAACCACCCGCATTTTCTCACTTTTAAAAAAAAAAATTAAGGTACAAGTATACTTTAGCACACTTTTAGCAAAATGTTTTCAGTAAAAAATTAGATAAGCTGTTCTCAAATAGACACTAAGAATGACTCTTAGATATTAGTTAAGAATTTTAAACGCAGGAGTTAGAGATTAACTCTTGCGCTACCTAATTGATTAAGGACTATGTGTGCATTTTTTTTTTTTTTTTTTTTTTTTTTTTTTTTGAGAAAGTGTGCATATGATCCTAACTTATCAATGAGAAACAAAAGCTGCTTCTTATCTTTTTCCTTTTTAAGGAATGTTTCGAAAAATTACAGAGATGTGGAAATTGACCTTATCTGCAATTGCTTTATTATTGGAGTTACTCCATCATTATATAACCATAATCCATAGGTTTCATTGTGAAGAAAGAAATCTGTTTGGTCACTTCGCTAATGGACAAACCAATATGTGACAAGTATCTTATACATGCTTGAAATGCAACAAGCTTTGTTATAATAAAAAAAGCCATTAAATTCATTCCTTTGTTTTAAGTATATGTACTTAAAATATTATGCCAACAACATTCATGCATTGCTTCTTCTTTTTGGGTCTGCTAGTTAATGTATGCCTTTAAGGTCAATATTAATCATTTTTTTTTGAAAATATTTTATAAAAATTTAAAAAAACTGTCAAATAACTTTTTTATTTTTCATAAAAAAATTTCTTAAAATAATTTACTAAAAAATGATCTAAGGTTTTTTTTTTGCCTGTCAATAGAAATCTCTTGAATTCTCTCAGATACTTTATATAAAGAAAGCGATGGCGCATGTGAGAAAATTACTACCTAACCTGACAGAATCTCCATTAATAATGTTTAAGAAAATGATATAGTACGGTATTAGCTAGTTATTATTGTAAACAGGTTTGGGTGCCACAAACTATTCACTATTCAGCGTGGGGTTCACGTTTTGCTTCAACCGATCTCTGTATATAATGATTTTTTTTTTTTTTTTTTGGTTCATGCCTCTTTTCCTTATGGGCCTGCTGACTAAATTTAAATAAAATCTTCAACTTGAAGAAAACGTTATGACACAAAGTTGTTGCCCCAAAGCACTCTTGGGTGGCGGAGACAGCGGGACTATATAGCTTCTTCGTGGTGAAGCTCAAATAATCATTGTGGGGTTCTTCTTTTACTAATTTATTTATGCAGCATGCACGTTAACAAGTTTGGTAATGTTTACGTGAGAAAGTATCTTATGCGACAGTATTATAAGTATGATTGATGTTTGTAAGGACATGATTTTTACGACCCAAGGATGACGTTGGGCTCGTGTGTAAAGGGCCCGAACAATATGATTTGTAGAGAGTGGGTTTGGAAATGCCTGCCATTGGGTGCCGGGCAGGGGTCTGATCCGGATTTTCATGGAAGCCCATGCGAAGGTGAATTTGGCCTATAGGGCCAAACCTTACATGGATGGGGTTTGAAAGGTCTATCTTCTCGAACTTAGTCCGAGTAGCGTCTCATCCTCGCCCCTCCCCCCCCCCTTTGGGTTCCCCTCCTCCCCCTTTTATACTAGTATTTTCTCCCGTTCTTCAAATACGTGTCGGTTTCTCCTTATTTGGGGTGGTTACTCGTCTTATCAACCCTCATGTCAGAGTGGTTGGGGAAGAGCTGGATAGCATGGTATGAGTATGGGTTTGTCAGGCGATGGGCTCCACATTAAGGTGCTGGCAGCCTTTTTCCTTGTGCTGCTCCTGTGCTGAATCTGTCCTTTTCTTCGGGCGTTTTGTGAGATGTCGGGCATAAAGTCGTCCTCGGCCACATCCTTGGGCCTTCAATGAGCTTTTATTGTGTGTCCCTGACAATAGGGCTTCTCGGCCTGGGCTTTAAGCCCTTAATGTGAAGTGGGCCGGGGTTCCAATTTTCAGGACCCACAATAGCCCCTCAAAATCCTGCTTCCCGACTTTTTAGTTGGGGAGGAGGGTTTTGGTGATGCCGAGCCCACCTCGTGACTTGCTCACATCCTGTACTCTATTATTATTTATGTTTTTCCATTTACATGGGAGTCGTGTCAAAACAAGGGACGCTCCTTTATTTTCCATTCACGCAGAGTCCTTTGATATTTCGGTACTCAAGGCGCGCCTTCACGAGGATCTTCAGATCCTACGGCTGAGGATGAGGTTGGAAATTGAGCCAAGTCTGCCTTGTCCGTAGCATTCCTTGGGAATTCGCATAAATTAAGTGCCACCGGTTTGCTCTGTGTATAAATAGGGTAGGGGGTCACTCCATCTGCACATGAACTCTCCTGTTCCCTTCAGAATCATACTTCTTCATCCATATTCACGATCTCCATTTCTAGCGCCACTCTGCCTCAAAGCAAGATGTCTGAGGCGTGGATGGGGATGAAAGGTCTTCGCACGCTTCAGAGGCACCGAATCCTTGGGGTGGTGTGGTACGGACAAGGATGGCACAGATTCAAGCCAATCCCCCGTTTAGACAGGGGGAAGATGGTATTTCTCCCTCTTTCAGTCAAAATCCGAAGTAGGTTCTGGTCATGCCAGATTTTTGGTGTGTCAGAAGAAGAAATTTCCGCCATCAGCGCCGTCTGCCTTGTCGCAGGCAAATTTCCGCGGGGGCTCCTCAACTTCCGGCTCCCTGCACCTTTTCTTCAACGGTGCGGGCCTCAAGTTGGGTTCCCTGCACCTTTTCTTTAGCGGCGCTAGCCCAAAGCCAGGTGCTCTCTGCACCTTTTCTTCAATGGTGCAGGCCCCTCGTCGGGTTCTTTTGCTGCCTGAGCTATGGGCATGTAAAAGTATTGAGGAATGGTTCCCTTACTCAACATCTTGGAACAGTAGCCAACCTCTCCTCTGTGCTTCTTCTTCGGCTTTATCTTCATTCTCTTTGTATTTTTTCTTTTCACTTACGTAGTTAACTTTAGTATAAGCTTATTCCAGCTTTTCATTGTACACTGTACTGTTTCTTTGTCTTAATAAAAGATGAGTTTATTTCTTTCTAAATACTTTTCTTTTCTGCAACAACTACTTTGTGCATGAATATTAAATATACGTTCGCCTTTAATAATACTTGGAGCAGAAAAATGCCTTAAAACAAATTCCTACTAGTTTAAACTTACCGATGTTATCAAGTATCACAATGGTAATTCTCAATAAATTAAACTCTTGAAACTAACCGGAATAACGGCCGAGCACTGTGCGATGCATGCAAAACAAATGTCCGAGAACGATGAACTTTAAATAATTCTTCCGAGAGGGTAGCCGAGTAGCGAGGGACTTCGATTGTGTTTTTGATAACATATTGCGCTATATTGCATCAATCCCTTTGGTATTAGGGATCCGAGGGTAGACTGGGGAATCCGTGCAGTTTAGGGATTAACCCCACTGTTAACGGGGAGTTCTCCTCGGATGGATTTTAAGGTTCATGTAACATAGTTTTTCTTTTAAGTAGTTGGTTTCCCCACAGGCTTGAGTCCGAGGACCATACAAGGCCTTGGTTATATCCAAAACTTGTAAGATTTCTTTTTTGTACTTGGTTTCCCCATAGGCTTGAGTCCAAGGACCATACAAGGTCTTGGTTCTGTCCAAAACTTGTAAGATTTCTTTTTTGTACTTGGTTTCCCCATAGGCTTGAGTCCGAGGACCATACAAGGCCTTGGTTCTGTCCAAAACTTGTAAGTTTCTTTTTTGTACTTGGTTTCCCATAGGCTTGAGTCCGAGGACCATACAAGGCCTTGGTTCTGTCCAAAACTTGTAAGATTTTTTTTTTTTTTTTGTACTTGGTTTCCCCATAGGCTTGAGTCCGAGGACCATACAAGGCCTTGGTTCTGTCCAAAACTTGTAAGATTTCTTTTTGTACTTGGTTTTCCCATAGGCTTGAGTTCGAGGACCATACAAGGCCTTGGTTCTGTCCAAAACTTTGTAAGATTTCTTTTTGTACTTGGTTTCCCCATAGGCTTGAGTCCGAGGACCATACAAGGCCTTGGTTCTGTCCAAAACTTTGGAGTTTTCTTTTTTGTACTTGGTTTCCCCATAGGCTTGAGTCCGAGGACCATACAAGGCCTTGATTCTGTCCAAAACTTGTAAGATTTTTTTTTTTTTTGTACTTGGTTTCCCCATAGGCTTGAGTTCGAGGACCATACAAGGCCTTGGTTCTGTCCAAAACTTTGGAATTTTCTTTTAAGTACTTGGTTTATTTTTCGACCATAAGCCCCTATACCAGGGCAGGGAGAGTTGGCTTGAGGCCGGAAGCCCCTAGAGATGCCCGCGCCCTTGGCACTATAAGGCTTAGCCCCTAGCAGAAGTTTATGTCGGAGCAACAACTGTATGTCGCCGGAGACAAAGGAAACCCCACGAACCTCTGCTTGCTAGAGAGTTGACTCCACCGCCACCCGCGCCAACGCGCAAGCCTTCCCACAGACGGCGCCAATTGTAAGGACACGATTTTTACGACCCAAGGATGACGTTGGGCTCGTGTGTAAAGGGCCCGAACAATATGATTTGTAGAGAGTGGGTTTGGAAAAGCCTGCCATTGGGCGCCGGGCAGGGGTCTGATCCGGATTTTCATGGAAGCCCATGCGAAGGTGAATTTGGCCTGTAGGGCCAAACCTTACATGGATGGGGTTTGAAAGGTCTATCTTCTCGGACTTAGTCCGAGTAGCGTCTCATCCTCGCCCCCCCCCCCCCCTTTGGGTTCCCCTCCTCCCCCTTTTATACTAGTATTTTCTCCCGTTCTTCACATACGTGTCGGTTTCTCCTTATTTGGGGTGGTTACTCATCTTATCAACCCTCACGTCAGAGTGGTTGGGGAAGAGCTGGATAGTATGGTATGAGTATGGGTTTGTCAGGCGATGGGCTCCACATTAAGGTGCTGGCAGCCTTTTTCCTTATGCTGCTCCTGTGCTGAATCTGTCATTTTCTTCGGGCGTTTTGTGAGATGTCGGGCATAAAGTCGTCCTCGGCCACATCCTTGGGTCTTCAAGGAGCTTTTATTGTGTGTCCCTGACAATAGGGCTTCTCGGCCTGGGCTTTGGGCCCTTAATGTGAAGTGAGCCGGGGTTCCAATTTTCAGGACCCACAATGTTTATATAAAATATGTTTATATTGATGTTTTTTCCATTAACTTAATCGTTTGCTTGTTTACATTTTTTCAAAAATTCAATTGTTTTAAGTATGATTGTATTTTAGTCAACTTTTAACAAATATGTAAATAATTTTTTCAAAAAATATAAAAGAAGCTAAACGTAAATCTCCTTGTGTTGCTACATCTCCTTTTCTAATATACTTTTCAGGTTGAAAATTTTCTCCATTTGAAATACATATATTTCATAAAGTAGATTATATATTAGAGATCTGAAAGTGAAATAAACTTTATCCATTTTAAGTTATTAATAAATCAATTGTATACCATTTATGTGACACAAAAAATTAATATTAAGTGTGCGTTTGGCATGAATTATTTTTGCCAATTTATTTTACTATTTAGTTTATTTTTATTACTATTTATGGGTCCCACTATACTTTTTGATATTATTCATGGATTCCACTATACTACTTTAATTAACTTTTACCTTTATCTATAGTATTTTTAGCAAAAAAATTTCAGTTTCAGTAAAATAAACAGAAATAATTGGCATTATGATAAAGAATAACCACAATTCAGCAAAAGCTATAAGTTCAAATTATTTCATCATAGAAAAATTATTGAAATGTCTCTATTCTCATTTTCAGGAAAATGGTCATTTTTTTGAATTGCTCCCATTTCATCTACCAAATGGGGATGAATCAATGGCTGCGTTTGAATTGGGTGAAAACCAATTTCAAAAATCGTTTTTCGGAAAATCCATCTGTTTGGCTGTCACGGAAAACACTATTTTCCGGAAAATGATTTCTGGTTGACCACGAATTTCACCTTTGACCCGGAAATCATTTACTCCCCTCATTTTCACTTCAAATTACTTCCGGAGAGAGAGAGAGAGAGAGAGAGAGAGAGAGAGCCCAGATCAGAGAGAGAGAAAGAGGGACGATCGCGCCTCGCCGCGCTGACGAGCGGCGCAGTGCACGATCGCGATCTTCAATCGAGCGGCGCGATTGCGCCGCTCGACGATTGTGACGCTCGTCGGCGCAGCGAGGCGCGATCGTCCCTCTTTCTCTCTCTCTGATCTGGGCTCTCTCTCTCTCTCTCTCTGCATTTTTTGGTAAAATGATTAAATGAACCAAACACCAAAATTAATTTTCCGTAAAATGAATTTTGTGACAGCCAAACACATGAAAACGTTTTCCTTTTCGAAAAATAGCATTTCTGAAAAATAAAATATTTTCTAAAAATGATTTTACACGAACCAAACACAGCCAATGTTACTCAATTTGAGAACAAGAAAAATCAAAACACAAAAGAAAACGTGGTGGACGGAATTACGTGGACCTAATCATCCTAGTCTATCCACTAAACGGTAAACACAACTCTCTTCTTGAAAAGTAACATGTATTCTACTTATTGTCAATGATGGACACGCCATGACTGAAATGATTTCGTTTGCTTTTTAATATATTACTTTTAGAAAGAACAATATTGTTCTCTTTCCTATCTGTTTCCGAAGCAATCGCCTTGCGTATGTATATTCTATCACTAATAAAATTTACCAAAAAATGAAAATGATTTACAGTTCAAATCAATCGTGCCAACTTTATGTAATGAAAAAAGTTTTTTTTTATTCACGTCACTCGGTAGTCCGTATCGTGTTTATCTCCTTGGTTCTATCACAACCAAAAATAATACTAATAATAATAATAATTTCATATTTGATGTTCCTCTATATTTTATAAATTCATGATTAAAACATGAATTTACTGTACAAAACATGAACCTTTTACTAGTAATTATTAATAAATAATAAAATAATTAGAGATGTGTAATAATTGCTATAAATATATAAGTGCTACAATGTAACCCTTATTTAAATTAACCAGTTTAAATGATACCTCAACATTACAAAAAAAACCCGGTCTATCTCGGCGTTTCTTTTACAGCATTTTCAAAAACTAGAGCTATAGCCTATATGTGAACTATTACAGCATTTTTCTTTAATGTTACAATAAACCCTAGACCTATGGCACTTACGAAAACAAAAAACAAAAAAGATATATAACAGTGCTATCAAAACATCAGGATAGGCATTTGGGCTGTTACCACAATTGTCAAAAGTGCCGCGAACTATACCGGTGCTTTTCAAAACATCAGTATAGCCTAGCCAGATCTATTGTGATGGTTCAATATCAACACTAAAGAGCACCGGTATGGCCCAAATGAACTTATGCGGCATTTTTGAAGCGCCAAGGCTTGGGATTGACTTTTTTTTTTTTTGGTAGTGCAACTATAATGATATTTCTTGTGATATCTAATGTTTGTGATTCGAAGTTCATATCATTTTATTTATTTATTTTAAATTTAATCTAATTTTAAATGAAATAGTAATCACACATACTAATATCTCTGTAAAGAATTTCGAATACTAATATGATTTTAAATTTTAAATTTATATATAATTACTTCAATACATTTAATTTGGGACCATATAAAATTTGAAAAAAATGAATGGAAGAAGAAATGGGAAAAAAAGAAGGAAAAATATAAAAGAAGAATTTTATTCTATTACGGTGAACTTCTTTCAAAAGATAAATTTGAGAACACAAATTACTGATCTCATTAAAATATATTATAGCCTTATCGGTCCTTAAAAAAAAATTTTGAGAAGTTTTCCAGCACATTTTTTAATAAGTTTTTACAAACACATTTATCTAGTGGCTTTTGAATCCACACATTTCTGTCTTTAAATAGTTTTTTATTAGGGAGAGAGGTGCCTAAGCTAGACTTTCTTATTCTTATCATAATTTTCTTCTTCTAAGGAAGGTACCTTACTTTGACCGTTTATGGATGGATAGTTTAATATGTAGACTCCAATTTGAATTTGTACTCTGTTTTTCGATTTTTATATTATAGCCATTATTTAACTAATGGAGTAAATATTATAGCAATACCTTTTATTTATTTTATTTTTTGTTAAAGAATCATAACATTAAAAAAAAAAAAAAACTAATTAATCTATTACAAAATAGATCGATTTTATCAAGATGCATCAAAAATTCCAAGTTCATTCAAAATAGGGAGGTATATGGGTTGTGCTGCCCCAATTTTTGCTAAAATCTGCATACCTATTACTTAGCTTCATTTTTTTTTTTTTTTTTTTGGTCTTTTATTCTTTGAATTTGTTGAATGGTTGTTTTCTACTTTTTTTTTTTTTTTTTTTTGGGCATAGAATTGAATCGTTTATTATTACTTCATCTCTTTTTTCTTTTCTTTTTTGAGGGTACCATGCCTTACATTTAATTATTTCAGACTTACAACTTTACAATGACCAAGAAGTCAATGGCAGGTGAAAACTGCAAAGAGATGATGTGGCAGCCAGAAGCTTCTGCAAATTTGGAATCTTTTCTAAAAAGTTTAGGGACTAATTTGAATGTGTCAGTGTCAGTGTCAGATAAATTATGAAAACAAAAACCAAAGGTGTCTGGCGGTGCATATATCATTTATCGTACATTCCATTATATATAATAAACTTTATTATTAAAAATCATGATAATAAATTTTAACAGTGAAAATGTAGTGGTCTCCTCCCAATCACATTAAACAAGAACCAGGATGTAACCTTCTTCTTTTTCTTTTTTTTTTTCTTTTTTTTTTTTTTAAACATAACCAGGATGCAACCTATACATATACATAATTGTATTTAAAAATAAACACATTATTTTTAATCATAAAAATATACATAAATGATGAAATTATTAAAAAAATAAACATAATTAGATGCATATTAAAATTTCTACCTAAGTTTAATACTACTTATAATTATTTTTATTCTAATTTTTAATAAGATAGAAAATGGTGTGATTTTTGTTGAGTAGATATATAATTGGTTATTTATTTTTACATTTTATTAATATTGGACTTTTAGTATTTTTCACTCATTTGGCTCAAAGATTAAAAAACTTTATTAGGCACATGAGACAAAATTAGCCTACAATTAAAATCTAATTTGGAATCTAATGGAATTTTTTCTCAGTTTTAGCTTTAGAGAGAGAGAGAGAGAGAGAGAGAGAGAGAGAGAGAGAGAGAGAGAGAGAGAGAGAGAGAGAGAGAGAGAGAGAGATTGTGTATAAAACTATATCATTTTCCTATGTTTGGTGGCAATTTTAAATGAGTTAAAAAATAATTTTCAAACTTCCCTTATATAACTTACTGTGAGATAACATTGTTTTCCAAAAAATATTAGTGTAAAAAAAAGAACTCTAACAATAAGATATACTTTTTCTATTGACCATATATAATTTCCCATTAACTCATTTTTTTTTTTTTTTTATATTACTAAACACTAGAAAGCACAGAAAACAATTTTACAAAAAATTTTCCATCGAAACAAATAGTGCGTTAGCTTTTTTTGACCATTGCATTAAGAAAGTCTCTAATACGAACCCAAAATTTAAATAAACAAGCTCCAAATATGAACCATAAAAGAGATTACCTACAACACTCTCCCCTCCCCTGCACCAAAACAAGGGAAATTATAGCGTACCACAACTTTTAATCGCTATTTGACCACTTAAATTTTAATGAAATAGTTATGTTTTTGTTTAAGAATTCTTAATAATTTTAGCTTAATCAAAATTTTAAGAATTATAATATAATAATTGAAAAGTTTTGTCATTCTACCTGTAAGGACACGATTTGTGACGACCCATAATAAGATTATGTTCGCACGTAAAAAGGCCCAAACAATATCATTTATAGAGTGTGGGTTTGAAAGGTTAGACCTTAGTCACAAGACAGTGGATTTTTCGTGGTGTTTATACATAATTAAATCGTGTTCGCCCTAGGAGTCTTTCTCCTAGAGGCGGGCTGGGAGGCTCTGATTTTTGGCCATTTTCCCAGCCTCTTTCCCCGGATTGCTTACTTTTCCTTTTATACTAGCCTGTATCCTTTATCCAACGTCCACGTGTGGGTTCGATTTTCCAGGACTGATACTTGTCCCATCAGCCCATACCCAGAGTGGTTGGGGGTGGTTGTAAAAGCTGAAGAGTATGGCTCTGTCAGGTGCAGAGTATTGAATGGCAGTAAGGACAGCTTTCCCTTTGTCCTTGGTCGTTATACTATCCAACGTACCCTTCTCTATTGACCTAGATATTTTAAATCTTTTCCCAAATTGTTCCTATACCGTTTCTACCCTTTCTTCCAAGGAGATCTCGGATACGCCGAGGACAGAATCATCATCGACTGTGTCTCAAGACTATTTGGACTTTTATTACTTATCCTCGATTACAACCTTCCTCGGCTCGGGCCTTGGCCCCCGATGTAAAAATGGGCCAGGGCCACAAATTATTAGACCCCACAATAGCCCCTCAAAATCCTGCTATCCGACCTCTTGGTTGGAGAGGAGGGTTTTGGTAGTGCCATGCCTTTATTGCGGTCCGCTTAGATCTGCCCTTCATCAATGTGGATGTCTCTTCACCAATCCAGGAAATATACCGGACTACGAGACATTCCTTTGAATTCATTCATGATGCGTTCCTGCCGCTTCATTATCCGAAACGCACTTTTAATGATTTCCCTTTATGAGACCATTTAAATTCGACGGTTATTGACAGCGTGGGGAAGTGGAACAAGTATATTCTCGTTTACCGATTTTCTTGGAAACTTGGACAGATTAAATGCCTCCCGTTTTGCTCTTCATATAAGAAGAAAAGCAGGAGGTTACCTTTCTTACACAGAGACCTTTCAATCCTTTTAAAGTCTGAAGACCCTTAGCCTCCCCCAGAGTTTCCCTTATCCGCTCGCTTGCACTTTGAATCGTGATTCGTCCACGATAGGAGCAGGAATGAAGAGACCATACCCTTCCCAGAAATGCAACGTTACTGCGAAACTCAAAATGGCTCGGTCAGGGCAGGGATGACAGAGACTCAAGATACTTCTCATCCTCCTTTCAGCCAAAATCCGAAGCAGGGGCTCGTCGCGTCAAACTTTTGACGCGACTGAGCTGGGGTCACCCATTATCAGTACCAGCCGCTCTCTTATGAGCATAACTAATATGGCACCAGCGTGTTAGGAGTCAGGACTGACGCAGGGACAAAGTATCTCTGCTTCTTCCTCTCTTCCTTCACTGGTGTCTTCTTTTGCCTTTCCTTCTTCTTCTTTCCCATCACCAGATCCATCCTAGTGTTTTTCCTTCTTCCTCTTCTTCTCCTCTCCCCCAAGGAAGGTCCTCCTCTCAATATGGGTGCTACTGGGGCAGAATTTGGAAAGACTTAGGAGTAGAGCTTAAAAAGATTTCTAGCTGTTTGTTTTGTTTTTGTTTTTGTTTTTTTTTTGTTTTTTTTGTAACTCGTTTTCTATATAGGCTTGTTTAAGCCCTTCATTGTACGCTGTAATACCTCTTTATATTAATAAAAGTCGTCATTGCTTTATTTCGTATATTCTATATCTTTTTTTTGAAATGGTTATGCCATGAATAGACGTACTGTCCTGTGACGTTTTTTTATTTATTTTCATACTACGAACGATGCGTAGGGCCGAGATCCCAATTAATAAAAAGACCTTGCTCTATACTTATTGAAACTATCCGGCATAATAATGCCGATTTGAACAAATGATACTTTGGGCAGAAATCCTTACTAAGAAGAAAAGAGACAGATATTATAATGAGCCTTTTAGAACTGTCTGACATAATGACGCCGACCTAAGAAAATAATACTTAGGGCCGAAATCCCTTATTTAAGAAAAAAGATGTTATTATGAATTTATTAGAGATAACGTGTACGATAAGACCGACCTGAAAATGGGTTGTATACCCCAAACTTGAACGAGGTGATAACTAAATGCTCGATGCCATGTAGGAAGTAATCATTCAAGGATATTTAACCCAAAAATGTGCTGCCACTGTAGGTTGCTGAGTAATAAGGCGTTTCGCCATCTTCCTAATAACTTTCACAACCTTAACCTTTTCTGGTACTTGGTCCAAGAACTGAGCGACTTAGAATTCCTCTTAAATAGCTGACTTCTCTATAGGTTTGAGTCCGAGGACCTTGCAATACCTTGACTCTGTCCAAAACTTGATATATATGAGTAGTTGGTTTCCCCATAGGTTTGAGTCCGAGGACCATGCAATACCTTGGTTCTGTCCAAAACTTGATATTTATAAGTAGTTGGTTTCCCCATAGGTTTGAGTCCGAGGACCATGCAATACCTTAGTTCTGTCCAAAACTTGATATTTATAAGTAGTTGGTTTCCCCATAGGTTTGAGTCCGAGGACCATGCAATACCTTGGTTCTGTCCAAAACTTGATTTTTCTTTTAAGTAGTTGGTTTCCCCATAGGTTTGAGTCTGAAGACCATGCAATACCTTAGTTTTGTCCAAAACTTGATTTTTCTTCTAAGTGGTTGGTTTCTCCATAAATTTGAGTCCGAGGACCATGCAATACCTTGGTTCTGTCCAAAACTTGATATTTATAAGTAGTTGGTTTCTCCATAGGTTTGAGTCCGAGGACCATGCAATATCTTGGTTCTGTCCAAAACTTGATTTTTCTTCTAAGTAGTTGGTTTCCCCATAGGTTTGAGTCTGAGGACCATACAATACCTTGATTCTGTCCAAAACTTGATATTTATAAGTAGTTGGTTTCCCCATAGGTTTGAGTCCGAGGACCATGCAATACCTTGGTTCTGTCAAAAACTTGATTTTTCTTCTAAGTAGTTGGTTTCCCCATAGGTTTGAGTCAGAGGACCATGCAATACCTTGGTTCTATCCAAAACTTGATTTTTCTTCTAAGTAGTTGGGGGAATTAACCCCTCAGTTATGGCATGGGACCTTGGTTTAAGGGGAATTAGCTCCTCGACCAAGCCCCTAGAACTATCCGTGCTGTTGACGCTACGAAGCGCAGCCCCTAGTAAAGAAACATAGCCCCTAGTGGAACTTTACTTTAGAACACTACAACCGGCTATTGGAAATGACAAGGGGATTGTCTCGACCTACCGCCTATGCTAACACACAAGCCTTCCCCACAGACGGCACCAATTGTAAGGACACGATTTGTGACGACCCATAATAAGATTGGGTTCGCACGTAAAAAGACCCAAACAATATCATTTATAGAGCGTGGGTTTGAAAGGCTAGGCCTTGGTCACAAGACAGTGGATTTTTCGTGGTGTTCATACATAATTAAATCGTATTCGCCCTAGGAGTCTTTCTCTTGGAGGCGGGGTGGGAGGCTCTGGTTTTTGGCTATTTTCCGAGCCTCTTTCCCCGGATTGCTTACTTTTCCTTTTATACTAGCCTGTATCCTTTATCCAACGTCCATGTGTGGGTTCGATTTTTCAGGACTGATACTTGTCCCATCAGCCCATACCCAGAGTGGTTGGGGGTAGTTGTAAAAGCTGAAGAGTATGACTCTGTCAGGTGCAGAGTATTGAATGGCAGTAAGGGCAGCTTTCCTTTTGTCCTTGGTCGTTATACTATCCAGCGTACCCTTCTCTATTGACCTAGATATTTTCCCAAACTGTTCCTATACCGTTTCTGCCCTTTCTTCCAGGGAGATCTCGGATACGCCGAGAACAGAATCATCATCGGCTGTGTCTCAAGACTATTTGGACTTTTATTACCTATCCTCGGCTACAACCTTCCTTGGCTCGGGCCTTTGCCCCCGATGTAAAAATGGGCCAGGGCCACAAATTATTAGACCCCACACTACCAAATAGAAAAAAAAAAAAAAGTTTTGTCACCCTAAATCATGATTGAGCTAAACTAATGTTCTATTTGTAGTTCAATTAGCATATCTTTATATTTCTAATATAAATTTTTAGTGTTCAAATTCCTCAACTCAACTATTATCAAATAAATTTTTTTTTTAAATTGTAATAATTGAAAGTTTGTATAACAAATTATGATAACACCAAAACACAAGAGAGAATTTTGAATTTTCTTAAAAAATATAAATAATAACATATCTGGTATTTTTTTTTTAGAAACAACATATCTGATAATTTATAATAATTAACATAAAAATTTATTTTATTTATAGCGGTGGTTCTGGTACCACTACTTGCACTTGCCCCATAAAATCAAGATCTCTAGATATGTTTTTTTCCCCCATAAGATGAAAGATTTGTAAGCTATATTTTCTTATATGGTGTTCATTAGTAGGGGTGTGCAGCCAACCAACCAAACCTGACTTGACCCGACCCAACTTGTTGGGTTGGGTCGGTTTTTAGGGCTTGGAGGGTTGGTTGGGTTACAAATTTTTTTTTGATAGCAGGTCGATTGGGTTCAGGTCATAAAATTTCAAACTAGCCAAATTGGACTCGACCCACCCATATATTTAATATATATTTAAAATATATTATATAATTAATAAATTTTTTTAAATAACCAGCTATTTCTATCCTATATAAAAGTCAATTAGTTCACACAAACCCTAGAACCTTTTCTCTTAATGTGCCGCCTCCCACTCCCCTCTCCTACTTCACTCCCTTTTGAACCCTAACCCTCTCTATCATCACCACCTCGGCGATGGTTCTATCTTTCTGATGGTAGCTCTCTCTTCTGGTGTTAGGTAAAATTTCTCAATGTTTTCTTTATGCTGCTCTATTTCCCTTTCTCTCACTTAATTTATCTATTTATCTCTCTTACTGTGGTGGATTAGTATTTATTTTTTCTCTATTTATTTTTTTAGTTTTCTATCCAACCCATGGGTTCAACTTGACCCAAATCGACTCATGTGGGTTGGGTTGGACTTATGTGATAGGTTGAGTTGGATTGAATTGTTTTTTAACCCACCATAATGGGTTGGGTCAAAAAATCCCCTTAACCCAACCCATGCACACCCTTAATCATTAGTACTACATTTGATTTAACATAAACGAAGGAAGACTTTTTTTTTTCTTTTTAAATATTTGTGCTACGAACCATTGAATGAAGAGTTGGTATTGACATGAACTTGTTGAAACATGTAGCAATAGCCATTATCAAAAAATTTGATGGTTCTAAACGCAATAAATGGAAATGGTTGCATGTTCTTTCAAACTTTCAATTATTTACCTGCTTTTCAGTTGACATAAAAATGATGTTCTTTCAAGCTCGTGTCTCGCCTCTCACATTTAAGGTGAATCCTATCATGAATTTAATGAGTGGACCTCACTATAAATGTGAGACAATGAGAAGAGAAAGCAACATTTTTAATGCTCCATAAGTACCTAAGAATTACTTCACGATCTAACCAATCAAATCCTTGAGTTAGGAATTTCTAAACCAAAGGAATTCAGATAAAGTTGACAAATTTTCCAAACTTGATCCAATATAACCCATGCACACTAATAAGAGAGAAAAAAAAAAAAAAAAAAAAAAAGAAAAGAGGAAAGCATTGAAAGCATTAGCATTAAGAGTTGTAAAACTCCCTATATGTTATTATGTACCATCAAACCACCAAACCAAAGCATTACTCGGAATGTTATTTAAAAAAAATGTTTCAACCAAGCTATAGTAACATCGTATAAGTAACTATAGCAAAGATTGTATTTTTTTAAAATAGTTTTTTTTTTTTAATTGTCTCTTACCTCTTTTATATTATTTCTAATTCTTCTTCTCTCTCTCTCATTATTTTCTCTCACCTCTTTTTAAATAGTGTTTTATTGTCTCTCACTTTGTAGATATAATATTTTAATGTGTTGTATAGGAAAATAAAGACTAGAATGTTGGACATATTGTAAAGTGGGATGATATTTCCCAATAAATAAAGTAGTTTTTAAATTGTAAAATAGAACATTTTTTACAACTCTGGATACTAATGCTTAAGAGGAGAGATTAAGGAGAGGAGATATGTGGAAAAATGGTAGATACATGTTCTATTGTTTGGATATCTTAATTAAAAAAAAAAAAAAAGGAAAAGAGAATCAAAGGGAGTAAATGTACGTTTTTTTGGGTTGTAGCCGGTTGAAATAAGAGCAAAGGAAAATGTATAAAGATTAAAGAAATTCACAATTATATCATTCATTTATTAAATATTATATTTAAGAAATATTAAGGAGAAAATAGAAATTACATAAAAATTCATTAAGCTTGCATCCGAACTGGGGAAATTGAAAAATAAATAAAAAGTTTTTAGCGGGTTTCTTAATATCTCGAAACCCCCCACAAATTGTTTTCTATTTTTTTATAGAAAAATTCAAGCATTAGAAAATTAAATCTCACCTCCAATATATATATATATATATATATATATATATAATTCCCATTCCTGTTTGCTTTTACTAGGGGTGGCAAAATTTGACACAACCCGCGAACTTGACACAATACGACACGATACAAAATTAGCAGGTTATGGGTTGAGGCTTAACGGGTTTGTGTCATATTTGGATTAACACAGCTAACTCATTTAATAAACGGGTTAGGTTAGTGTTGAATACATAGAACCTGTTTGACTTATCTGACCCGTTTAATTAAATAACATTTTATCAATACACCCTTTAAACTTTAGGTATATAAACTTATTAGTTGTTGTGATTTTTTTTTTTTTTGACATATTGTGATTGATTATTTGTAATATTGGGATATGCTTTAGTTTTGAATAATTATTTGTGATGCAGTTACTCGTTAGTTCTTAATTTTATATTAAAAATATTTATTTGTTCGTTTTTTCATAATTTTTTTTATTTTGATAAAATTTAATAAACAGATCAACACGACTGACCTGTTTAATAAATGAGTCATGTTAGGGTTGAGAAATCTTGACATTTTTAATAAACATGTTGGGTTAGTATTGACCTATATAGTCGAATACTCATGAGTTGACACGACACGAACCCGATACGCGAACACGAATTGCCACCCCTAGCTTTTATTCTCCTTTCATCTCCTCTTCCTTGTTCCAAACATTACGTTAAGCAAGATTTGTTGTCTCTTGAATGGTCTTAGTTGAATAAAGCAATTAAAACTCTAGATAATTAAGTTCAAATTGGTCTCAATTTATAAATAATAATAATTGAAAAAGTTTTTATGGGAAAAGAAAAAAATTAATATTTTGACAACTTTTTTCATTTTTTATAAAAATTATGTTAAAATTTTTTTAAGGGTCATACTAACGAGTATCCTAAGGACACTGGTTAAGAATCAATTTTAGGAAAGTTTTGATATCACTTTTATGGAAAATGAAAAATACTGTTAAAACATTAATTGTTTTTTTTTCTTTCCTATAAAAACTTTATTTAACTGGATTCTTAACTAATGTTCTAAGAACACTCGTTAGCATTTCATTTTTTTTTTTTAAACGAATGGTTAACTATTTCCCTAAAAACAATCTATAAATTTTTTCATAATAATTTACTGTTCTTAATTTGGATCTTGTAAAAAATTTAAATGTTGACTCAAAATATTATTATTTTTATTTCTTTCTACGTTGAAAAATTCAAATTAACTTTTTTAATACAACCGACAAATCACCTTTGGGAAATTCAATTTAATAATTATAAGCTTCACGGAAAACAAAGTACAATTGGATTTTGTGAATTTTTCTTTTGCCAATTTATTAAGTTCCCGAGTTTACCATGAAAAAAAAAAGGGTTCATTTATGAGCTGGACAAAAAATATTAGAAAAAAAAAAATGTTGTTCTTCTTTATGTACTACTTTATTTAGATATTTCATCGTAAAAATCAAACAAAAGTCAAAGTCATTAAGAAGTTGTTTACAACTCAATTTCCTCTTCACACGCTTATACGGTCCTGTCGTGCGATAAGGTTTTCGAGGTTTAGAGTTAAAGACTAGCACTTTGATTACGGCATCTGTGTGTGTCACAAATAAATTGGATTGGATTAGAATTATAATATGGATTTTTTTCCTACTAAAATAAGAGTTTAGTGAGTTACAACAAAGCGGCAAGGCTAAAAATTAATTGTAATCTCAGAAATTGATAGAGAGCGATAGCAACATGGATGCTATCACTGTTGGCCTCGGGGAAAGGATTTAAATGGCTTTGTTTTCCATAAGGCAAATAATTCTGCTCCGCTCCAAAGCTAGCTAGTACATTTCTCTTTGGCTCTTTTCTCTCTCTCTGCCTCTCTCTCTCTCTCTCTCTCTCTCTTCAATGCAGCTGAATTTTTACTGACAAAGAAGAAGAAAAAAAAAGAAAGACTTGGCAGCTGAGGAGAAGAAGATAAGGGTAGGGGATGACTGATGAGTGAGTGGCAAAGAAAGACTGAAGCTTTTTGCCTTTTGCTTTGAGAACTGAGACCCTCTTTCTCTTTGTGTTCTCCTTTGTCTTTGGGATAGCAATGAGAGAAGAAATCTGTTTCTTCAACAAGGTGCCCATGACTCATTCTTTGCTCTTTTCTTCTTAATTATTATTTTCTCTCTTCATTACCAACTTACCAAAAGAAAAATTGTTACTTACCTTACTTTTCAAATTTGACTTTTTTGTTTGAAATAAAGGAATGGGTCTTTATATTTGAAGCACTGTTTTTTTTTTTTTTTGGGTCCTGGAAAAATTTGTTGTTTTGATTTATGGGTATGGAGGTGGTCTTGAAGAGAATGGTGTTCTTTTATCTTTTCCCACTCTTTACTTTGTTCTTTTTTTTTCTTGTCTTCTTCATCTTCCATTTAAATCTTACTTAAAAAAAAAAGCTTTATGATAGATAAGTACGGAAAATAAATATAGGGTTTATGGAGGAGTGCTTAGTATTACTCTGCATTTTTTGGATCTGGGTTTTAGATACATAACTATTTTATCTTAAAATTAGAGATTTTGGGCTTATGAATTTCCTCTACCAGTACAAAACCCACTTCAGAAGCTGGTTCAGCTGGAACTTATAGTGGTTCTGTAATTTTCTTGTGTTGTTAATTTGAAAACTTTACACTCCCTTTTTTATTTTATATTTTTTTTAACTGCTTATCTTCTTTTGACAACATTACAGTTTAAGTTTGAGTGCAAGTTCATTTCTTTTGTTTCGCCCCCATTGTACCATTTCTTTTAATCTCCCATTACAACGTTTATAATCTGATCTTGTTTTTCAATTTCTTCTTGGGTCACAGGATACTCTCTTAATAAAGCCTCCTAAGAAATCTCCATTGTTATTAAGGATGGTAATCTTGGTGTTTGCAATGGTCTGTGGCGTTTATATATACTCAATCTGTCTCAAGCAGTTAAGTATCCACACCAAGACTAAACTTCTAAACATCCAACTCATTGGAAGGCCTTGCCCTGATGATTGCATCAAGCTATCCGAAATTCCTTATGTGCATTACCCAAAACCTGAAACTTTTAGCAGGTAATTGACAAGTTCTCTCAAAACTTTATATTGGGGTTCATTCTATTCTTTATTTTGGGGGGTGGGGGGTCTTTCAGACTTGCTAATTTCTGGTTGTTATGCATTACCAGGGCTGAGTGTAAACATAATCCTGTACAGTTCTTTGCCATTATATCAATGCAGAGATCAGGAAGTGGGTGGTTTGAGACCCTATTGAATAGTCATGTTAATGTAAGCTCTAATGGGGAGATATTCTCTGTTAAGGATAGGAGAAACAATATTTCTTCAATTATACAGACTCTAGATAAAGTTTACAATTTGGATTGGTTCAGTAGTGCTTCAAAAAATCAATGCTCGGCGGCAGTTGGCTTCAAGTGGATGCTTAATCAGGTAATAATGTGTTTGAATTCAGGCCAATAGATTATTCACATAGTAAGCAAAAATTTCTGCTATGCACTATAATTTTGAATGAGTAACCGTAAGCAGCCATCATTCCACACTTAAGTCGTTACAGATCATAGATGAGTGCAAGTATTTGTAGCCATTGGTCCAAATATCATACCAGCAGCAGGATTTCTTGTGTCGGATTAAGTGGTTGATTTATAACAGTTTCTTGCTCTCTAATGTTAATGATGTATTGTATTTATTTATGGTCTCTACACTCTAACAGAAGAAGGTAATATGAAGCGCAATCTACTGCTCCCAGGACTTTTTGGGGAATAGTCATTTCTCAGCCAAACACTCTTGATTAATTATTTATGTATATCTCAAAATTCCCAATCATTCAACTGTCTGATTGGATTTATATTGGTAATGCAAATACAACAATTTAAAATTATTAGCTGCAATTCCCCTCCAATAAATTTCCTAAGACTATTTTTATCTTGTTGCAAGATTTAAATTGAAAACCTATCCCAATCCACCCCTTTTCCAGCCTATTTATAGCTCAGTGAAGCAATTTTGAAAAGATTTATTGCACAGAGTTTGTACTGATGAAATTTTCAATTCCTTAATTACTCGTATAGGTTTGCAATGATTGGAGCTGTGTCAGCTTATCTCCTCATGTTTGAAATATAAATGAAAAAGATTCTTGTGGTCAAGAATTTTTTTGGAAATATTTTACGAAGGCTACGCCTTTATTGACCAGTGGATTGGAGAAATTTATGTTAGTAGTATGAACTATGAAGTAGAATTCTCATAGCTGTCATGTATTCACAAGCTTGCTAAATTTGTTCTTTGAGATGCTAGTGCAATTTGTAGGGTACAGCTTCTAGTTTTTATTTATATTTTTCCCTAGATCAAGAGCAGAGAACTCTGAAGGCTTGGTTGGGAGAGTTAAGGTCTCTAGGTTGGATTATAATGGAGCATTGTGTAGTAAGAGCTTTAGTTAGAAGGTGGCAGAATGGTTCTTCCAACCTTCAGCTCAGAAGATATTACTGATAGCTAGGTCTCTAATATGCACTCTTAAGGATAGGCAATTTTATGGAGAACAGTTGGAAACTCTGGTGTCTACAAGACTTAGATGCTGCGTTGCTTTAAAAATCTAGTAACATTGGTCATTTATATAACATGAGAAAACATAATGAGAACATTGGAGTATCTTTACTGCCCTTACTTTAATAGTATATGTATATATTTTCCTAATCCATGTTCAATTGGGAACAGTGATTATCATCCTCCAAAATTTAGTTATCAGCTCATAATTTAGAGCAAACAGGAGGGATTGAACTGTGGATGTTACCCCACAAAGGGGGCAGCATGCCAATAGGCCTGAAGGTCACTGAACTTACGATTTGTTAATTACTTATAATAGCATTCTTATCTGAGTAACTGTAGATTTTGCTAATTGCTTTATTGATATGGTCTGGATCAATTTTCTTTGAGTATTGCTTCCAGTACAATTTCAATTTCATTATCCATGGAGAACAGATGTAAGTGAAGCAGAAGTTGTTTTACTCCAAATACTACTTGATAAATTTAGAATATACATTGTTCTTAGAAGCTATTGAGTAGTGTTATCCTTCATTCATATGGTAACTTCATAGTGGAATACCCTAGGATATTTTATGAACCTACTTCTACATGAACATAGTGAACTAAGTAGGCACTAGATGGAGTAGTTGATGTGAATCTGTTTTATATCTGTATCATCGGACTCTGCAATTCTGGCTAGGTAATATTTTGTGCATGTTGAAGTTTTACGAACAAGCTTCTTCCAATATAATACACGAATGCATAGTTTCATGGTGACTATAGTTGAAGAGCCAACATTTCTTGTCATGGTTCATGCAGGGGTTGATGGAGCACCATAAAGAAATAGCTGAATACTTCGATCGTAAGGGTGTTTCTACAATCTTTCTCTTCCGAAGAAATTTATTGCGTCGGATGGTTTCATTGCTCGCCAATTCGTATGATCAATATGCTAAGCTATTGAATGGAACTCACAAGTCACATGTACATACACCTGAAGAGGTCCCTCTCTCTCTCTCTCTCTCTCTCTCTCTCTCTCTCTCTCTCTCTCTCTTATATGCATGATCTTGAACTCATTGCTGGTTAATTAATTTAGGCCGATATACTTTCAAAGTACAAGCCTTCAATAAACTCCACGGCGTTGATTACTCAACTGAAGGACATGGAGGTGATAACAGCCAAGGCTTTAGAATACTTCAACAGCACTCGGCACATCATTCTGTACTACGAGGATCTTATCATGAACCGCACTGTAAGGACCTATTCATAAGATCTAAGAGAAGTCTTCTTCATACAAAACCACACATAATCCGTTCATGTTATAATTTCTAAAAGATGCCACACAATCCCAAAACCATAAACCTATAAATATTTATTTATTACATGCTCGATAAAATGCCCATCCTCAACTTCTCCCCCACCCCCTTTTTTCCCCTACTGTTGAAAAATAAATCAAGTTTTTAAAGATTATTTTTATTTTTTATTAATTTTTTTAATTTTCAAAATATTTTTGCTATCCGTACCAAACTTGCGGAACTTTATATTTTGGATGCTATGAAGTTCGGGTCTAAATTTTGATTTTTTTCTAGTGGTGGTTGATGCCTATTTGGCTTTATCTCTTTATGCTGATGCCAAGTATTGACCAGGCCAGGCTGTGGACAATGTACTCAGTGTAAACATGTCTGTAATTATGCCTCTTCTAGGTGGTCCTTATTCTCCATTTTTCTTGCAGAAACTAAAAGATGTTCAAGAGTTTCTGAAGCTTCCACAGATGGTATTGTCAAGCCGGCAAATTAAAATACACAAAGGACCATTGTCGGACCACATTACGAACTGGGAAGATGTTAACAAGACACTTGCAGCAACAGCTTATGAGAGTTTTCTCCATGCAGACTATTAGACAAAGTCCGCTAACTTTTGGAATGGTGTATATACCAATTTAACTAATTCTTACAACAGAAGCTGACAGAATACCAGCCATGGTTGAAAGGTTTTGGCTGTAACACCACCACGGAGTTTCAATGCCCTTTGTTGATGAGGCCATTCCTTTTCATCATTTTCTTATTGGTCATATAGACACCATGTACAGCAATTGTTTAAAAGTGCAAGTAGCTCTGCGTTTTCTGGTTTGTGTCGTTTGTAGTCAATTTGTCATTGCTTGATAGTTACATGGTGCGGTAAATTTTGTCTTAGTTTAACTGTGTTTACTGGACTATGGATAGGAGCTCTAACCGTTTATGTTTTGGAGTTCATAAAATCTGTTTTATGTTTGGGGCTTTGTAAAAGGAATTAAAGGCAGACATGGATATTTTATTCAGGGACCAAGTTAACATATATAGAAAAAAATCCCTAGATCTGGTTAAATAAAATTATCTACCTGATTTTCCAAAAAAGAAAATCCGAGGCACCCGGCCCCCACCTTTCGTCCAAGTGTCCAATGTTCCAAGTTGTAACACAAATTGACGTGCGCGCGCGCGCGCGCAAAAGCTATACGTCTTGTTTTCACACATGCGATTGAGAAAATCTCTGACCTCATTTCTTCCATTTTGACAACGTGTTCACGTCAGTGTTGCACAAGGAATTGACGAAGTAAGAAGTCGGATGGCGTACTAAATCTTGGCTCATTGAAGAGAGTATGTCATAGAAATAGAAACCTGCTTGGATGGAAAATATTTAGATGAAAGTTATTGACAAGGTTTAAGAGAGAGAGAGAGTACGTTCTCTGCAGGTAGAGACTAACTGCCCTTGACATCATATGATACCTTCGCAAAACATGCTTTTAAAATAACATCATTCCATAATTTAAAGTAGGGCTGTCCACGGGTCGGTACGGGTCGGGTTTGTGCCCAACCCGGAACCGACCCGATCACTTCGGGTCTCCTAAATTTGGATCCGCCGCCGACCCGCCGGAGGCAAAGGTTCGGATGGTCGGACGTCGTCGTTTTTCGGTCGGTTTTCGGTCGGGCTCGGACTGTGGGAATCGTCGCCGGATTTTGCAAAAATCTGCTTATTTTTGCTTGATTGACCGGATTTCGAAGAGATCTCGGCGGATCTCAACGAGATTAGGCCGAATCTTGAAGAGATCTCAGCAGATCTCAACTAGATCAGGCCCGATCTCGAAGAGATCCGGCGAGATCTCGGTGGATCTAGAAGAGATCCGGCGAGATCTCGTCGAGGTCTCGGTGGATCTCGAAGAGATCAGGCCAGATCTCGACGAGATCTCGCCGGATCTCGACAGATCGGACGAAATAGACTGGCGAACTACTTCAATTGACGGAGAAAGCAATTTCCGGTGCGTTTTCCGGTCGGGTCGGTTGAAAATCGGTTTTCCATGCTTTAACCCGTCAACCGACCCGCCGGTCTCGGGTTTTGGGAGCAGAGATCCGCCGCCGACCGTCGCCGGCGTCGGGTCGGCCGGTTATCTGTCCGGGTCGGCCGGGTTGGGCGGGTGGGTCGGTTGACGGGTCTGGTTGGACACCCCTAATTTAAAGTAGAAGGTCGTAGAAATTAATGACATGATTGAACAAATATAGTTGTACGCTAATTCACATCAATTAGCAAAAAATAATAATAATAAAAAAATAGTACTTGATGAAGTCGGAAATTGATCTCGTCATTATGCTCCTCGTCAATGCCAATGGACGAGCTGTAGTGCCTGTTAGGGATGGTAATTTCTACCCGACTTGCAGGTACCCAGCTTGGCCCGACCCTAATGGACTGGGTTTTACCCGGTCAAATAAGGAATATGGTCGGGTTTGGGTTAAAAAAAAAAAAACCTGAACCGAGTCCGGGTTTTTGTAAAAACCTAGCCTGAACTTGGACCCGACCCGACCCGGTTATATATATAATTTATCCCCATTATATATATAATTTATAATTCTTGAAATACCCTCCTATACACACACACACACACACACACACACACACACACACACACACACACAAGCAGGTACCCGGCTTGGCCCGACCCTAATGGACTGGGTTTTTACTCGGTCAAATAAGGAATATGGTCGGGTTTGGGTTTAAAAAAAAAAAACCCGAACCGAGTCCGGGTTTTTTGTAAAAACCTGGCCCGAACTTGGACCCGACCCGGTTATATATATAATTTATCCAGTTATATTATAATTTTAATTCTTGAATACCCTCCTACACACACACACACACACACACACACACACACACACACACACACATATATATATATATATATATCTATTTATATATATTGTTATAAACCCTAAAATTTATATTCCTCGTCCTTATTTCATTTCGGCCCACATAACCCACCTCTTTCATCTCTATATCTCTGAGCCACCACCCCTCTCTCTCTCAAATCTCCAGCCCTCGACTCCTCAAGCCGCTGTAACCATTGAAGCTCTGCCATTAGACCCAAATCGTTAGGTATCTGAAGCTCCGCCAAACTAATCTCGGCATTAGAGACCTCAACACACTCATCAGTGATCAAGTCAGTTGCATTCCCTTTGGTGTTGGACGCAGAGGTCTCCAATTCGAGGACAGAAGCTAGAGATTTATGCGACAACACACCCTTAGAATCCTCAGAAGACACAGGTTGTTGGTTATTCTGTGATGGAGATACCACAGCCAAAGACGCCAACACATTATTGCTATTTTCAGAGGAAGCAGAAGTTGTAACAGCAAGAGTCGCACTAGACATGGCCATAGCAGCTTCAAACTCGAGTCTGATCTAGGTTAATGACTATGATCTTGGCGTCTTGGGGTTTTTTTTTTTTTTTAGGTTTTTGATCTAGATTGATGAACTTGGGGTTTTTTTTTTGGGATTTTTGATCTAGGTTTGTGGAGGTTTAGGGCTTCAGACAATTATTTTATTTTATTTTTATTTTTTGATTGGGCCATGGATTGGGCCCTGAAGTGGCATGGGCTGGGCGAGGCCCACGGGGCCCGACGGGGTGGGTCTGGTGCGCAGAAAAAAAACCCGTTTATTAAACGGGGTGGGTTCGGGTTTTCGGGAAAGATCCGTGGGTTGGGTTCGGGCATGAAGAAACCCGGCTCGAACCCGACCCATTGTCATTCCTAGTGCCTGTTAAAAAGACAAGAAATACAAAGAAGGTTCGTTGGCATGATGCTAGTTGAAGACACTCTAATGCCTAAGTCAGATTATGGCTCTAAATGGATAGTATAATTTTAGTCCACTGAGTTTCTCATGAAGAGCACTTACCTTGGTTCCTTTGCCTTTTATAGTTTGCTTTTTGGTGAGTCATTTATGCTTGTTAATGCTCCTCTAGGCTTTTTTCTCCTGAATGAAACACGGCATTTAATGGCAATGAAGTTTCTGTTTAATGTGTAACGGGTGGTTGTTGGCTCATTATTGCTTTTGTAACTGTTCTGGCACATTTATTCGTTGTCAGCTGGCCTAATGGAATTAACTTATGGTTTTAATACAAACAGGCACATTTATTCGATCTCTAACCGATACTTGTCAGTTGCCCCCCCATTCCTTTGTCATCAAGACTTTGGACAATCATAGGAATGTGACTAGATGTGATGGTTTGTATCTTCCCGTTTCCCGAAATTTCGCTTTTGTCTTAAATGTGAAACGATTACTTCCCAGGAAAGAACCACGTGTCCATTCCCTATTCGTGGCATGTGAGAAATCGTCTTGATTTTGGCACGCTTTAATTCTAGTTTTTCCTTCTTTAGGAAAACCGTTCCTCTTCCTCCGCCTTATTTGATCTAAACTTCGGAGCACTGAGAAACTTCTATACCTCAAATCTTCCTGGTAAGGTCTCTTTTCTTTATGTTTTGATGGTTGGTTTTGAAATCTTTAGCCAAGATTGCCCTTCGGTTTCCTTTTTCTTTGCTAGATTAGGGGATTTCCTTGAGTACTCAATTGGTCGGCGTCCTTAGGTTGGCTTGTTTGTGTCGCGTTCTACTGCACTTAGGCTTGTTTTGTTCTCTCTCTACCCTTTGATTCACTGTTCCTTGATACAACACCATTTGGAGATGGTCACTATTGAGTATAGGGAAGATGACGTTATAACCCTTGGCTAGTCATTCATGTGAATTTGGTTGTAGCCTGAAAAGGTGTCCATGAAGGTCGGCAACTCATGACCAGTTGTAGAATCCACGAGTTGGTCAATTCTAGGGAGTGGAAAGTTGTCTTTTGGGCTAGCATGGTTAAGGTTTGTAAAATCAACGCACATTTGCCATTTTCCGTTGGACTTCTTCACCATGAGGACATTGGTGAGCCACTCAGGATAGAAGACTTCTCTGATAAAATCGGTGGCTAAAAGCTTCTCTACTTCTTCCATGACAACTTTATTCCTTTCAGGAGCGAAGACCCTTCGCTTCTGTTGGACGGGCTTCTTTGTGGGGTTGACATTTAATCGGTGCTCTATCACCTTGTTGTTTATGCCTGAGATATCCTCATGAGTCCAAGCGAAGATATCTAGATTCTTCTTAAGGAACTCTATGATCTTGTCCTTCAATGTTGGATTAAGACCTCCTCCGAATTTAGTGACTTTGGTAGGATCTCCCTCTACCAGTTCCACATCTTCCAGATCTTTGGCAGGCTTCTCAAGCTTCTCCTCAACCATCCAGGCATGATTCTCCTTGGAAGCTAGTACTGCCTGGTAGCATTCCTGAGCTAGCAGTTGATCTCCACATATTTCTCCAATTTCATGTGGGGTTGGGAATTTCACCTTGAGGCAGTAGGTCGAGGTTGCAGCTTTAAGTCGATTCAATGTTGGTCGTCCAAGGATCACATTATATGACGATGGACAATCAACGATAAAAAAATCCGCCTGTTTTGTTACCTGAGCTGGATGCGTCCCTACTGTGACTGTTAACGAGATGATACCTTTTAGATAGATATGGTTTCCACTGAAACTGACTAGAGGTGACTTGAAAGGTCGAAGCTGCTTGGGGTCCAACCTTAGCTGCTGGTAGGTTGTTATGTGCATGATGTCTGCTGAGCACCCGTTTTCGACTAATACTCTTCTTGTGTTAAAGCCTTCGATTTCTAGCACGATGACGAGGGAGTCGTCATAGGGTTGCTTGATTCCATTTGCATTGTGTTCAGAGAAATTTATGTCGTCATTCTTTGTGTGACGGTAATTTGCTGAGGGATGCTTGACATGACCACTATTGATCTACCTCTGATGAGTCCTCCTTAAGGACCTGTATGATCCTCTTGATACTGGACCACCTGTTATCATCCTTATTTCTCCTACAACTTGCTTTGGATGATCTCTTCCATTGTCTTTATTGTTGTCATGGGGTTTATTTCCATTCTTCATCGAGACTGATGATTTCTCTTGATGAACTTTTGGTGAATCAGTTCCTTAATCTGCTCCTTCAAATCATGACACTCATCCGTGTAGTGGCCGTAATCCTTGTGAAAATTGTAGTATTTCTTCAGGTCATGCTTGCTGGAAGACGTTGTAACACCCTGACCCAACTTTATAATTAAACTATGTGTTTAAGTGGTTAATTACTATTTTAAGCCACTTTTTTCTATAATTAATAGAAGAGTATTTAATAAACATATTATTTTATAATGCCTTTGAATAAGAATTGTAAAGAGTATAAATAATTGAATGGCTATTTGTATTATGTATATATATACTAAGTATGTACAAAACTATATTAAGTGGTTTAAGTTATTACATACATAGTTGGTGTTTTAATTAGGTGTGATGCATGAATTGTTATAGTGGAAATTCCACCCACACATGCAACCAATGGAAATTCAACACATGTTAAGCCAAAGCATCATGCATGTTGACACATGTTATCCCCTTAAACCCCAAAGACCAAGACTTGGCCAGCCATGCAATGAGCAAGTTCCACCTAGTTTCTTCTTTGACTTTTCTCAAGACAATTAGAACATCCAAGAAACTCTCTTGCTCTCATTTTCCACCGGTCCACACAAAAATCAGAATTTCTCACCTCACTTTACTCTCTTTTCTCTTAAGGAAAGAGCTAGAAGCTCTCTTAAGTCCCTTTTGTCAAACCCACGGGTCCACACATTTAAAGAAAGATAAGGCTCATCTCATTTCTTCTTTCTACTCTTTCAAAGCAACTAGAATAGTCAAGAACACTCTCCCTTTCATTTCCACGGGTCCAACACCAAAAGAAAGAAAAGCTCTCAACTCTCCTCTTCCTCTCACACCTACGGGTCTAACAGCAACAAGAGTTTCTTTCAAATCTTCTCAAGCTCTTATTCCCAACTTTAAGCTAGAGTGATTTTAGCTCTTATCACTCCAATAATTTGTGTCTAGGGTAAGGGACAATCTATTTCTTTGATCTATTTATCCATTTAAACCTAAGTGATAGTTATATGATTTTGTATATGGGTTGGATTCTAGAGATTTTTGATTAATTCGAATTGAATCATTGTTATGCTTGCATGTGCTCCTAGATGATAGACTAAGATAAAATCTGTTTTGGGTAAGTGTTAAAATGAGTAAAATAACTAGATAAACTTTATGGAATTGCTAATTGAGGTGCTGAATGTGTAGTTGATTCAGTAATTGAAGCTTGTTGAGAGTTAGTTCATGAACTTGTTAAGAGTTGCACTCATTGGTTAACTTGTTTGGTCATCATAAATCTTGTATTTTTCTAGGATAGCTATGGGTAAAAGGTTTATTGGAGATTATTATATGATATGTCTAGTAGGTTTTATTAAATTTCGTATGAAAATACCATCGTTTGATATTTGTTTTTGAATTTACAAGAAAATGTTGCAAAGCTGTCACTGTGACAGATTCTGTGTTTACGCATGATAAATTATGTATTAAATGGTATATAGTGAATTTGGATACTAAGGTTATTTCTTATGAAATATAAGACACATATGGTTGTAATGGAAGTGGTCTCACAGCATTTGGATTAATATAAAAATAATGGTTTAATTTCTAAGTTGCTTGAAATTCTGTCAGGATAGATTTGAGTATGCTGTGTTGTATGATTTTTAGTAAATTATCCGAAATTGATATGGTTTTTACTAGACATCTAGAGGAGTTTTTCTGTAAAATTTCATGAATTTTGGATGTGAATTAGTAGCCCATTTGTATTTTATAAGTGAAGTATATGCTGCTGGAATAAAACAATGAACAGTAAGGGACATGCCTAACTTTGAAGATTTAATTCTAAAGTTAGGGTGAATGATTTGAGTTATAATTTATTATGCTCATCCTTTGATATGTCTGGATCAAAGATAAATTTTTTATACCTTGGTTCAAGGTTTAGTATTCAAAGGAGGGATTCTAAATCATTCTACTACTTTTTCATGTTGCCATATGAGTGTATATGGTTATATGACCATACTTAAAAAAGTTTATGTTTATGCATGCATTATTGCCTTAATCTCAAGCACATTTTGAAATGAAGTTGGCACCTCTAGAGATATGATATAAATATGAAAATGATGACTTTCTTTAGTTTGGTACATCATTTGTTGATGTGTGCATAATATGTTTGTGGGAATCTTGTTGAGGTGAGATTATGATTTCTTTGATTATAAGAGATAGGCTTTGAGATAAATGTTTAAGTTTATGATAAGGAATAATTGATAGTAATAAATTTTGATATTTGGTTTAGGTGTTACCAGTTCCTAAGTCTAAGCTCCTTCGATTGTAGGCTTTCGGTTCCTCTGCTTTCAGGTAAGGGATAAGTTATATGAGCATTTGGTAAGTCATAAGGTTATTTTAAAATATATTACGCATTAAAAGGTTTTGATTAGAGATATGACATATAATCACGTTTCAGACAAAGATATGTTCGTGAGTTCTTAAAACCTTATGTATATGATTTAAGCATATTGATGCGATTACTAATTCCACAAACATGATGTTTAAAGAAAATAATGAAAATGCTTTTATTATGAAATGTTATGCAAACTAAGAATTTCAGTATGATGTAAAAGTATGAAATGTTTTCGAGTTATGTCCTCTAATGATCTGAACTCTGCTAGTAGGGGTTTAATTACTGACTTTCCATGGAAAATGTTATCTGATTGGCCATTAAGTGGGACTGGCTCTGTTGTACCCGCCCTTGTTGCTTACATCTAACTTGTGGAGGAAGTCAACCGACCCCCGTGGTTGAAGATGTGTATTATGATGTGATCCCGGGAATACCTAGCATTGTGGGGAATGCTGGATGCCTAGCACAGTAGTGCTAGAAGTCTCCCAAATAAGTACAAACTTATCAGATATGGACTAACCAATATGTTATGAACAACTATATTATGTTATTGATCATGAGAGAATGATTTTGTTTAAATGCATTGTGAAAAGTTGAAAGCTCATATGAAAAAAAGAAATTTATGATGAAAAGAAAAGCTATTCTTTAAAGATAAAATTTTCTGAAGTTCTATTGTGCTTTAAATATAAAGAATCTGATGAAAAAGTTTTAGTGTTATGTAAAAATAAAGCTTCTGATGAAAGTACAAGTTTACATTAAACGTTAAGTTTTATGACTATAAAAGTTATAATATTTTACAAGAAGAAGTTTATAAAGAAAAGTCTTCTTATTTGTCAAGATATTTCTAGTTTAAGACAAAGTTACCACTTATCTGATTTAAGTTAAAAAGATTATTTTGTAACAAGAATATATATATATATATATATATATATGGTTTTAAACAAGCAATATTATATTTGGTGACTTGTAAAAAATGAAAGAAGTTCAATCCGAAAGGTTTTGGTAATATTATTCTGATAAGAAAAAAGAGAATAATTATTTACCTATGAAAAACATATAAGTTATTATTATGAATAGTATAAAATACTATGCATGAAATGATGTTCTCCTATCTGAATATTCATAGAATGAAATGATTTGATTTTCATGCATCCTTATTAAATTCTCATGTATCTTACCTTTACTGAGCTGTGTAGCTCACCCCTTCCACTCTTTCAGTCAATAGGTTTTATTTTGGAGCAGAGAGAGCCTTAGTTGAGTTTTGGAAGAAGCTGGTTTTAGTTTTTAAAAGTATAGATCCTGAATTAGCAAATTGATGTTTAGCTTTGTAATGTTGTGTATTTTAGGATCTAATGAAACTTGTGTACCTTAAAGTATTAAGAGATGTATTATGTGAAAAGTGTGGATATTGAATGACTAGTGGATTATGTTATTTTTTGAGTACAATATAAATGCTCTAAATGTCAAGTGAAAAGTTATATCATTTAAGTAAAGAAACAAAGATGATAAGAAAGAGGGAAACTTTTGTAAAAATTTAGATGGTTCTTGTTAATACCAGGTTTAGGCTTGATATTAACATGCCGGTCATGGTTACAAATCTGGGTAATGGGTTTGGGGCGTGACAGACGTGCTTAACGGCTTTGGCCATTTTAGGCCAGGTTCGTCCTTAATCTGCATCAGGATTTTATCCGTAGGCATCACCAATGGGGTGAAGTTCAACCTCTTCTTCGGGACTTCTGGGCTGCTCCTGCTAGCCTTGGTTTTTGAGGAATGGTCTTTGCAGTCCTTTTTCTTACCCTAGGAGTCACTAGGTTCTTCCTTCTTTCGTTTTCCTGTCAACCCTTTTGCGGTGAGAGCGTCCTCCTCGTTCATGTACTTTTGAGCTTTGAATAGAAGATCTGTTGAGTCTAGCCAGAAAGGTCGTCATTATGACTTAGTCGTTTGCTTCGTCAATTTCGAGCACAGCTTTATTGAAGCGCTTCACATACTCCCTCAAGCTTTCCCCTTCCTGCTGCTGCACTGTCAGCAAGTAAGAGGTTGGCCTTTTGTGGCGTTGCCCCTAATGAAGTGGCGGACAAACGAGTCACTGAGCTGTTTGAAGTTTGCAATTGAAGATGCTGGCAATTTACTAAACCACACCCTGGCAGCTCCTTTGAGAGTGGCGGGAAAAGACCTGCATATGACTTCGTCTGGAGTTTGCTAGAGATTTGGAATTGTTCTGAAATCCCTTATGTGGTCAAGAGGGTCTTTCGTGCCGTCATAAAACTCCAGTTGAGATAGGTGAAACTTTGGAGGCAAGGGGCACTCCAAAACACTAGCAGTGAAGGGTGAATCTGTTCGTTTGAGCATGCCATCGAGATTCATCGCCGTCTTCGCCTTCATGGCATTTTTCACCTCGTCCCACTCCCTTCGTAGGCTTTTCATCATGTGATCATTACCGTGCGAAGATTGCCTGATATACTCGGAAGCATTTTTTTCCCTTATTGTTTTTAGGGCTGCTAACTTCTTCATTGTGTCTGTTGTAGTTGCGTCGATGAAGCGAAGTGTTGCTACCCTTTGGATAGGTTTGACGCTTCAATTCTTCGTTCTGCTTCATTAATTCTTGCACGTTGGCTATTAGAGCCTAGATCTGTTGAGCCATCACTTTAGGATCCAGGGGTGATGTTGTAGCGGACTCCATTGGTCTTAAGGAGCTTTGTCAATAGGAATACAATGACTTCTTGTTATTCCCACAGAAGGCGCCAAACTGATGGAGCCGAAAATTGATCTCGTCAGTATGCTCCTTGTCAATGCTGATGGACGAGCTGCAGTGCCTGTTGAAAAGACAAGAAATACAAAGAAGGTTCACCAGCGTGATGCCAGTTGAAGACACTCTAATGCCTAAGTCAGATTATGGCTCTGAATAGATAGTATAATTGTAGTCTATTGAGTTTCTCATGAAGAGCACTTACCTTGGTTCCATTGCCTTTTATGGTTTGCTTTCTAGCGAGTCATTTATGCCTGTTAATGCTCCTCTAGGCATTTTTCTCCTGAATGAAACATGGCATTTAATGGCAATGAAGTTTCTGTTTAATGTGTAACGGGTGGCCATTGACTCATTATTGCTTCTGTAACCGTTCCGGCACATTTTCTCGTTGTCAGCTGGCCTGATGGGATTAACTTTTGGTTTTAATACAAATAGGTACGTCTTGTTCATATAGATGGACTTTCATCGTTTGTCTCATCCCTGACTTAGATACAGTTGTGGTTGGACGACCTCTAACCGATACTCATCAATACTTCTTAAACTTTTTGATTTGAAGTTTTTTTTAAGCTTGTAACTATATGCAATTGCTGAAACTACACCTTAAATTAGGCTAACAAATAAGAAAGGATACACAAGTGATCTTTACATGACATATCCAAAGTACAACCAGAGAAATTAGCATATGAATGAAGTGACCATTATTGTTTTATGAAGTTATATCCCATGAAGTTTTGAATATCTTGTTTGTTCAGTGCGAGAAAGACTTCCCTGGTATGAGGAGCCAACCACGTACGCAGCAACTTTTTCCAAGATTTTCTATTTTCAATTCTATCCCAAATGGAGGGGGATTTAAGCCAAGCATTTTGGGATATCTCTACTCTACCATTGCTTTGTGATTTGATTAAAAATTATTAGTATTTTGTGACAAACGGAAGTGGTCGGGCCCCCTTCCTTTGAGTTTCTTGACTGTGGATGCGTTTGACTTGACTTTTTTGATTCTTGACCATGATTTTCATTTCCCAATTAATTAAAATAATAGCAACTACACAGTTCGAAAAAAGTTCGGATTTATTCGCATGTCTTACCCAACAACACATGAGGATTTATTTATTATTTTTTTTTTTGGTATGTAACGGGGCAAAATTGTATGGTGCTTTTTTTTTTTGGTCTTTTTTGTTATATTATTTTTATAAAATTGAGGATAATTTTGATTACTCTCTTGTACGGTAGGCTGATGTAATGATAAGATTTTTTCTGGTATTTTTATTCACACTTGTATTTTATTTAACTTAGTGTGAGTTTGGATGGTACTGAGAATGAAATTTTCAGCTGCGTTTCGTGTTTTGTGTGGGTCTCGTGCACTGTTTATGAGACCCACAAGTACAAATTTCAGCAAATTTTTCTTTAAAATTGGGTCTTATGGTACTATTCACACATTTAAAAATTATTTTGCTATAGTGTTTTCAGTTTTCAATTTTCAGTAATAAGCGGTATCCAAAGAGACTCTTAGTACTTACTTTGAGTTGGATAGACACAAAACTAATGGGTTTTGTAGTGTCAGCAACTACAGAACCCATGCAATAGCTAAGGTATTGCATGGGTTGTAATAGCACAAATCTTATCCATCTATTTGATCCAAAGCTCATTACTTTGACATGTTAAGGCATTCACAGCAAAGGAGCTATAAATTATAGCTTTTAGCAACTCAAAAAAACACTTTATCTATTTTAACAACTCACATTATAATACACTCAACATTAAAACATCTAAAACTTTTAGCTTTTCATTTAAATATTCTTTTTTATTACATTTTTATTCTTTCTTTATGTTTTCTTTATTCTTTGTTTCCAAAGGTATTTTCAATTGATCATTTGAACGTAGGGAGCACATTTTTTAAAACCCGACTTTTTTTAATAAGATTTTTTTTGAAATGAACAATCATATTTTTCGATTTTTTTTTTTACTTCAACTACCATGAATGTTATTTATTAATTTTGTTTTTTCTACTATCATGCATGTAACATGTGCACTCAACGTATGAGACATTTCTCTCACAGACATGTGGGCCCCATGCTTGGAGCATTTGAAAAATTTCTCAATGATCTCATATATATTCCAATTGAACTAGCTATCAACCTGTCAACACTACTTACATAAATCATATACTCCAATTGAACTATCAACTATCAACCTGGCACATTCTCAAAAAAAAAAAAACTATAAACTTGGAAAACATATTACCATAAATCATATAATCCAATTGAACTATCAATTATCAACTTGGCAAACATATTACTTGAAGTAGTTTTAGCAACACTAAACTACCAATGTAGTCCACAAAAATTACCACATACACAACTCACATAAAATTACAATAAAAACTCACATGCCATAACTGACACACCCAATTTCCTATGACTTGCCATGTAATTGCCATAAATGATCCATAAGATTCGATTGGAGTTGAGAATGAATTTGTCCGTCTTTAATGCATTCGTGACTTTGGTTGAATACCATAAATCCATTTGCATGCTCACGTGACACTTGTATAGGAGGATTATCCACTTCATCAATTTGTTCATAATCAAAGTCTACCGCTTCATTTTCATCTCGCTCATCTTCAACAATCATGTTATAGAGGATTACATTCTCAAAAAAAAAAAAAAAAAATGTTATAGAGGATTATGCATGCTTTCATGATCTCTTGGAGTATTTCAGGATAGAAAAATCGTGCAGGCCCACGAATAATGGCAAATAAATTTTTTTTTTTTTTTGGTCTTTGTGGAGCTGTGATTGTTTCACAAATGTTGACCACTTTGGATATATGCTATCGGCAAGGTAATATCTCATTGTGTAGTCATTACCATTGATTGAATAATTAACCGGCGGAGCACATCCTTGTGCTAGCTCGAAAAATACAGGAGATTACTTTAACACATTAATATCATTATTTGACCTAAGTAACCTAAAAAATGCATGCCATATCCAAAGATCATATGATGCCACTGCTTCCAAAATAATAGTGGGCTCACGAATATGACCACAATATTGACCTTTCCATGCAATTGGACAAATTTTCCATTTCCAATGCATGTAATCAATTGAACCTAACATACCTAGAAATCCACGCCTTTCGCTATAGGCCAACCATCTACCAATGTCTTCATTGTTTGGGTTCCTCAAATATTCCTCAGAGAAAAAATCTATCACCACTGTAAATTTTTTTTTCAAACTCTGCATAGCAGTGGTTTCTCCAATCCGCACATATTCATCCATAAAATCACCAGTTACTCCATAGGCAATCATCCTGAGTGCAGCAGTAATCTTTTGAAGGGAAGATAAGCCAAGCTTTTTGCTACCATTTCTTTTTTGCTTAAAGTAAGGATCATGAGCTTCTACCTTAGATTGAATACGCAGAAAAAGAGACAGCTCATCCAAAATCTCCTTTGAAATAATTTCTTAGGATATATTGGTGAGTCGGCAAAGTAGTCGAGATAAAGCCTTTCATTGCCTGCCAAATGATTACGCCTGATATAGCAACGATGTTTATGTTCTGATGTCGAATCCATGACAACTTCTTTGATTTTCTCATCCTCATCGGAGTCATCAAAAAGAAGTTTGCGAAACAAAGAGCAACCCATGGATACAACCTTCAAGCCAAAATCTAAAAGCAAAATTTTTATTTGCATAAGTTATAAACTCCAATGAAAATAAATATACGGAAAAAAAAAAAGATAAAACAAGGCACTTAGGCACGAAATGAGTAAAATACAATTGTACAAAAATAATATATGTAAATTAAATTTAAATTAAAGTATCTGCTCCAGGTGGCATCCACCATTGATGGATGGCGTACTCTACTTAACTTCAAAAAAAATCCATAAAATGAAGAATATGGGAAATAAAAGAACATCCAAGTAGGGGGGGTTTCTAGAATTGGTGTAAGCCATCAATGACTAGTATATGTACCTTTGGAAGTGGCATACACCACATTAGGAGGGAAAAAACCATAAATTCACTAATAGTGCCAAAGAAGAAGAAGAAGGATAAACAACATGCTATCATCCAATATATGAACACCACATGCTAAAGGTTTTTGAACTCAAAATCCAAATCATTAAAACATTAATTTCTAAATCTGCATAACAAAGGTCATTAAAAAAACAAAGGTCATTAAACAACCTGTTATAAAAACTGCAGAACAACATCTTCCAATTAACAAAGCTTAGACGCTCCCGTATCACTAATATTATACTAAGTATTCCACCACAAGTTCTAACATAACCCATCATCCAATGGAGATGCAAACAACGAAGAGAGAGAGAGAGAGAGAGAGAGAGAGAGAGAGAGAGAGAGAGAGAGAGAGAGAGAGAGAGAGAGAGAGAGAGAGAGCTCATGATAAACAACATCTCATTTTTCATTTATAGTATAAGATAACAAAATACATTAAACTTTTTCTAACATAAAAAAGTTTATACTCCCCAACAAAATACATCAACTCTTTTCTAACATAACGAAGTTGATATTCCCTAACAAAATACATCAACTCTTTTCGAGTGGTGTTGTTTCTCTTTAATGGTGGATAACTCCGAAGTTAAACGTACCTCTCCTTCCGTAGCATTTATTTTTGCCCGCTTAGGGGCCTTAGTGGAATTTTCCGGCGACCCATTGGGTACGCTTTAACCTAGCTATTCATACCCACAAGTTGAGGAATTTGTTTTTAGTGGCAGTGGCTTAGGTTTAGCATTGGGTGTTTTATACCCTTTACTGTACAAATCTCAGGTTTGGTTTCAGTTTGTTCGAGGGATCCTAAGGGGGGAAAATATGGGGTCTGAGGAGGGCTCAGGTGACTTAGAGAGAGGCTTGTCTTCTAATGTAGGTGAGGAAGGGGTCGGGGTAGATACAGCGACCTCCGTGCCTTCTCACGCGCCTTCGTCTTCCCATTCTCTTGCTTCGGCCATTGCCCGTCCTTTCCATGCCCTCAAGGAGAAATGTTCCTTGAAAATAGAGGTCTTTAGCAAGTTCAAAGATAGGTTCCAGTTTCCCAAAGGGACCAGGGCTCGTCTTCCCAGAAAGGGTGAAAAGGTTTACGCCTTCGCTCACGGGGAAGTTTGCTTTTATGAGGCTGTGTTTTCGTGCAGCCTCAGATTTCTCGTCCATCCATTCATCATGGAGCTTCTTCACCATCTAAACCTTGCACCAGGGCAACTTATGCCCAACTCGTGGAGAATAGTCGTCAGTTGTATGGTGATTTGGACGACCATCGCCGATGGAGATATGATCACGATCAATGAGTTCGTCCATCTATACCGTTTGAAAGAGTCCAAGGAATTTGGGTATTATGAGTTTGTACCTTGGAATAGGAAGTCGCGTCTAATCGTTGATCTTCCGTCGTCCTTTCGCTACTGGAAGTCTAGATACTTCTTTGTATCAGGTGACGGTTGGGAGATACTGTCTGATGATTTTTGGGGGAACTTTCCTAGGCTGTTGCGCCGGTGGAAGACCCCTTTGATTGGTGCGTTTGCTCCTCATGAGATGCCCCTCTCCCTCTTTTTCTTTTTTTTTTTTTTTTTTTTTTTTTTTTAAGTTTTTCCTTGCTTTTGTATTTTGCAGTAAAAGATCGTCCTGAGCTTGAGAGCAAGTTCGAAGAGCGGGTTCAGGCAGCAATCAGGTACGCAAGGACGATTGACGATTTTGGTGAATTGATCGATCCACTCACTTTAGCTCGTCACTGTTTAGGGCCAGAGCCTTCTCTCTACATCCTCAACACCCTTGACTGAGAAGAGAAAAAGCGTAAGCTGTCTTTGCATATGGATTCGTCTTGTCTCCTTTTTCTTCATCCTTAACTTCTTGTTTTCTTTGGCGTAGAGATGACGATTAAGTTTAACAAGGAGATGTATAAGAAAATCAAGGAGAAGAAGAATGAGCCTCTTTCCCATATTGGTCAGAGAAGGCTGAGGATCACGGATAAGGAAAAGGAGAAGGAGGTGGTGGAGAGAGGTTCGTCCACACCTATCTTGGACCTGGATGAGGGTCAAGCTGCTTCTCCTGACATTTCTATTGAGGAGGTGGCCCGTCCTTCAAAAAAGCAGAAAATGGTGAACAAGGGAAAAGAGAAAATTGGTTCCAGTGTTTGGTCTGATGTCGAGACGGCTATGGACCGTGCTAATGAGCTCCTCACTCCTGGGGAAATGAAAGAGATCTCGAGCAACCCTCCCACGAGATGGTGAGCCGTCACGTCCATAAGCTCGTGCAGGTAATCCTCCACATCTTTGTCCCCTTTTTCTTCGTCCTTAATTGTTTAACTGTTTTTATTGACTTTGGTGGGACTTTCTGCTGTAAGGTGTTGGGGGAGACCATGCATATCACCACCCAGTACTTGGCAAATGAGGAGAAGGCCGTTGTGGCCAACTCGAAGGTGGAAGCGCTTGAGGCTGAGGCTTCAGGCTTGCGGAAGGATCTGATCGCAGCCATGGACTATCTCAATACTTCTAAGGGACAGATTCAAGTTTTGACGAAGCAGTTGGAATCTGAGAAGCAATCAGTGAAGCAAAAGGATGAACTCCTTGCAACAGTTGCCGAAAAGATGAAAGTTGTCGTGGCCAAGGCCGTCACTGCTTTCCAAACCACAGAGGAATACAACACTATCTTGTTCCAGTGGTACTTTAAAGGCTTTGAGCTACTCCGGAGATATCTGATCAAGCATGGCCCTGGCACGGACCTCGAAGACTTGGATTTTGAGGCAGTTGACAAAGAGATTGAGGAGGATGAGGCAGCTCAGACAGCAGCGTCTACTGGTGCGGAACCTTCCCAGGTGAACAAGGATGATGATGTTGCCCCCCAAGCTTGATTTGCTGCTTCTTATCGAAGTTTTTTTTTTTTTTTTTTTTGGTATGTCTTAAGTTCACTGGACAACTGGTATTTGGATGCCCCACTTGTTTTTTTTAGGCCCTCTTTTTTCTTGAACAATTTGGTTTTATATAATATGTCTATTTATTTACCTTTACCTCTTTGGTTGTTATTTTTCGTTTGTGTTGTGTTAGGATCTACTTTTGAATGCTCTTCTCTCCTCTTCAGGGACTTAGAAAAATTTTGTTAGCATACTTCACTTATCCTCGTCCTTTTGTGCATTTAGGGGATATTGTCCCGAGCACTTTTGGGGAATCATATCGTCGTCTTAACTAGGACAGTGTACATATCATCATACCTTTCAGGACAATGCATGTCTATATAAAGGATCTTCTCGCCTCTTTGTTTAGGATGATGCATATCCCTTTAAGTAATCTTATTGTCTTTTTCTATTTAGGACGACGCACTTCCATTTAAGGAATCTTATCGTCGTTTTTATTCTGGACGACGTACATCCATTTAAGGAATCTTATCGTCTTTTTTATTCTGGACGATGTACATCAATTTAAGGAATCTTATTGTTTTTCTTGTTTAGGATGATGTACATCCATTTAAGGAATCTTATCATCTTTTTTATTCTGGACAATGTACATCCATTTAAGGAATCTTATCGTCTTTTTTATTCTGGACGATCTACATCCATTTAAGGAATCTTATCGTCTTTCTCGTTTGGGACGACTGTTCTGGTCTTTCAGGGAGGGAAGAATTGTAGTGCATGGTTTGTTGGGTAACGTTTGTGAAATGTTGAATAACACTTATGAAATGCTGAATAATACTTAATGAATTCTGAATAATCACTTACATAAGGCGGGAAGCATAAAATTAAATTGGGTTTTACAATCAGGCTATGGTTCCTTTTTGTAATACCTCTTTAGATGTTCGACATTCCATGGATGAGGTAGTCTCTTTCCCTCTGAGTCTTCTAGATGGTAACTTCCTTGGCGTGAATAGTGGACGACTTTGTAGGGCCCTTCCCAGGTTGGGCCAAGTTTGCCTTGTGTTGGGTCTTTTGTCATAGGAGTGACTTTTCGAAGGACGAGATCTCCGATGTTGAATCTTTTCAACTTCACTCTCCGATTGTAGTACTCAGCGATCTTCTGTTGGTACTTGGCCATTCTTTGGGATGCTTGGTCTCTAACCTCGTCCAGGCAGTCCAGGTTCTGCTTTAGTTGATCGTCGTTGATTTGCTCGTCAAAGAATTCTCTCCTAAGGCTAGTGAGCCCTACTTCGACCGGGATGACTGCTTTTGTGCCATACGTCAGACTGAATGGTGTTTCTCCTGTTGGTGTTCATGCCGTCGTCCTGTATGCCCACAGGACACTTGGTAATTCTTCGGGCCATGTTCCCTTTGCCCCCACTAATTGGGACTTGATAATCCTGAGTAAGGTCCGATTGATTACTTCTGTCTGTCCATTGGCTTGAGGATGTCCTAGTGATGAGTACTTGTTTTTTATGCCCAAACCCGAGCAAAATGATCTGAATTTCTGGTTGTCGAATTGACGACCGTTATCTGATATGATCGTTCTGGGTATCCCGAACCTGCAAACAATATTTTTCCATACAAAATTTTGTACCTTTGCTTCCGTGATCGTTGCTAGGGCTTTCGCTTCGACCCACTTTGTGAAGTAGTCAATCGCGACGAGCAGGAACTTCATCTGTCTCTTTTCCTATAGTAAGGGACCCATGATGTTAATCCCCCACTGTGCAAATGGCCAAGGTGAGGAAATTGTCGTCATCTTTTCTTCAAAGACTCGTTGAACATTTTTGTACCTTTGGCAACTATCACACTTCTTCATAAAATCGGCTGCATCTTGTTGCATTGTCTAGAAGTAGCCTGTTCTCATGATTTTCCTGATGAGGGACTTTGCCCCCATGTGGTCTACGCAGATTCCCCCGTGTACTTCTTCCAAGACATATCTGGCTTCTTCCTCTTCTATACATCTCAAATATGGTTGGGAGTAACCCCTTTTGTAGAGCTCGTCATTGAGTATTGTAAATCTGGCAGCGTGTTTCTGGATCTTCTTGGCTTTTTCAGGATTTGACGGTAGTCGTCCTTTTAGAAGGAATGACAGAATTGGGCTCGTCCATCTAGGGTTGGTGTGTACCGAGAGAGTTTGAAGTTCCTTGATGCTAGGGGAGTTTTGTTCTTCCAGCCTCCAATCAAACATTTTATCCTGGTTGTCTGTTGAGGCGCTTCGTGCTACCTTGCCAGCTTCAGCATTCTGATCTCGTGGGATCTGAACAAACTCTGCATGATTAAAGGCACTAACTAGCTGGTTCGTCAGTTTGAGGTACTTCTGCATCCTTGTCTCTTTTACTTCGAATTCTCCTCTAACTTGCCCTATGACGAGCTGCGAGTCGCTCTTGAGCACAATATTTTTAGCTTCAAGTGCTCGAGCTATTCTTAGTCTTGTCAGTAAGGCCTCGTACTCTGCTTCGTTATTGGTTACAAGGAATTTGAGCTAGACCCCGTACTTGAGAACGTCTTTTTCAGGGGAAGTAATAACAATGCCTGCTCTGCCTCCTTTTTGAGTGGACGACCCATCGGTGTTTATCGTCCAGAGATCTTCTATGTTCTCGGAGGTGGTGAATTCCGCTATGAAATCGGCTAATGCCTAAGCATTTATGGTTATCCGTGGACGGTATTCTATATCAAATTGGCTGAGCTTGGTAGCCCATTGTACCATTCGTCATGCTGCTTCGGGTCTGTTCATTGCCTTTTTAATGGGTTGGTCCGTCATATCTATGATAGGATTGGCTTGAAAGTATGGACGAAGTTTTCTTAAAGCCACTATCAGGGCGAAGTTGATCTTCTTTATGCGAGGATACTGCGCCTCGGCACCCTGGAAAGCCTGGCTGACGAAGAATACAGGGAGTTGCAACCTGTCTTCTTCTCTGATCAACGCTGCGCTGATGGCCGTGACAGATACAACTAAGTATAAGAATAAGTCTTCGCCTTCTTTTAACGAACTTAAGAGCGGAGGGTTGCTCAGATAGTGCTTCAACTCTTGGAACACTGTTTCGCATTCCTCCGTCCAGGCAAACGCTTTATTCAAAGTCTTAAAGAATGGAAGGCATTTGTTTGTGGCCTTCGAGATGAACCTGTTGAGGGTTGCTATTCTTCTTGTGAGGGATTACACTTCTTTGACCGTCTTGGGTGAAGACATTTCGAGGATGGCCTTGACCTTCTCTGGGTTTGCTTCGATCCCTCTCTGCGATACCATAAACCCGAGGAATTTCCCTGAGGAAACCCGAAAGCACATTTGGACGGGTTTAGCTTCATGCTGCATTGCCTGAGTGTATTGAATGTCTCCTTGAGGTCGTCTAAATGATCCTCTTCCTCTTTGCTCTTGATGAGCATATCGTCAACGTATACCTCCACATTTCTCCCGATCTGTTTCTCGAACATCTGGTTCACCAACCTTTGATAGGTGGCTCCTGCGTTCTTGAGTCCAAAAGGCATGACCCGGTAATAGTAGAGCCCCTGGCTGGTGATAAAGGTAGTCTTTTCTTGGTCTTCTTCAGCCATTTGTATCTGGTTATATCCGAAAAACGCATCCATAAACGTGAGGAGTTTATGTCCTGCGGTGGAGTCTACCAGTTGGTCAATTCTGGGTAATGGAAAACTGTCTTTTGGGCAGGCTTGATTAAGATTTGTGAAGTCGACACACATTCTCCACTTCCCGTTTGCTTTCTTGACCATGACCACGTAGGCCAACCACTCTGGGTAGTAGACTTCTCGAATAAATTTTGCTGCGAGTAACTTGTTTACTTCATCCATTACTGTTTTGTTTCGCTCGGGGGCAAAAACTCTTCTTTTCTGCTAGACGGGCTTCTTCTCTAGGTTAACATTCAGGCGATGTTGGATGAGGCTTGTTGGGATTCTTGGCATATCCTCGTGGCTCCAAGCAAATACATCGAGGTTATCTTTCAGGAAGTTGACGATCCCTTCCTTCGTCCTGGGACTCAGATTCGTCCTTATTTGGGTCGTCTTTGCTGGACTTCCTTCAACCAACTCTATCGTTTCTAGCTTCTCAACGATCTCTGGTGTTTTTTCCTCGATTGTCCACGTATGGTTCTCTCTTGAGGTCAGGACGGCCTGGTAACACTCTCTTGCCAACACTTGGTCTCCTTTAATCTCTCTGACCCCCTGTTTCGTCGGAAACTTCACCTTCAAGCAGTACGTGGAAGTAGCAGCCTTCCAGCGATTGAGCGTTGGTCGTCCTATGATCACGTTGTAGGACGAGGGTGAGTCCACTACTAAGAAGTTGTGCTGGTTGGTTACCTGGAGGGGGTATGAGCCGGCGGTCACTGTCAGCGTCACCATTCCCCTGGGGTATACTTTATCTCCACTGAAACTGATGAGGGGGGACTCAAAAGGACAGAGCCTTTTTGGGTCTAGCTTTAGTTGCTGGAAGGCGGGAAGATAGATTATATTGGCTGAGCTCCCACTGTCAACCAGGACTCTCCGCGTGTTGAACCCCTCGATCATGATCATAATGACGAGTGGGTCATCATGAGGTTGCTTTACACCCCTGGCGTCTTCTTATGAGAAGTACATGTCTCGGTTGGTTCGTCTTTGCTTCAGGGGAGGTAGACTGTGAACACTGTTTACCTGCCTTTGGTGTGACTTCCTGAGGGATTTGAATGATCTCCTTGTGGTTGGTCCCCCGGTGATGGTCTTTATCTCCCTTAATGCGCTCTGTGGATGAGGTGGTGGGTGGTCTTCATCTTTCCTTGAACCGCCGTGCTGGCTTTTCTGGCTGTACCTGCTGGAATCTCCCCTTTTTACATATTGTTGTAGTTTTCCATTCCGGATAAGTTCTTCAATTTGCTCCTTCAGATCCCTGCAATCCTTTGTGTAATGCCCATGGTCTTTGTGAAAACGGTAGTATTTCCTCTTGTCGCGCAAACTAGGCGATGAATGGAGTGGCCTTGGCTACTTAAGAGATGGTTCGTCCTTTATTTCTGTTAGAATCTGGTTAACAGGCATCACCAACGGTGTGAATTTCGTTGGACGAGGGTTCTTGTACTCCCTCCGTCTATTTCCTTCGTCATTCCGCCGATCAGCCTGGTCTCTTTTTTGTCCTCTTCGATCGTCCTCCTTTTCGTTGTTTTTTTTTGCTCCGTCAATGGCTGCTAGAGCTTCTTCAGTGTTCATATACTTTTGTGCTTTCAACAATGCCTCAGTCATTGTCTTGGGGGGATTCTTTGCTAAGGATGCCACGAAATCTCTGGACTTCAACCCTGCCTTGAAGGTCGTGAGATGTACCTTGTTATCTGCCTCATCTACTTCCAACATTCCTCGGGTGAAACGCGTTACATAAGACCTCAATAATTCCTTCTCCCCTTGTCTGATGGTGAGCAGGTGGTCGGCAGTCCTTTTTGGACGCTGCCCGCCTACGAAATGACAGACAAAGGAACTGCTCAAAGTTATCAATGGACGACGTTGGCAACTTGTTGAACCACTCCCTGGCCGCCCCTTTGAGGGTAGTGGGAAAGGAGCGGCACAAAATCTCGTCGGGGGGCTGTTGAAGGCCTAGGGTCGTCTTGAAGGTATTCAGGTGATCCAGGGGATCTTTCAGCCTGTCGAAGGGTTCCAGCTGTGGTAGACGGAACTTGGAGGGTATTGGGCACTCCTGGACGGCCATGGTGAAAGGTGAATCCGTCTTCCTGACTATCCTTTCCAAGCTTTGGTTCGTCTTTCCTTTGATGGCGTTTCTCAATTCGTCCATCTCCTTTCTCATCTCTCTTAGGAGATCTGAGCTCACCTTTTCTGGAGTGCTGTTTCGTCTTTTGTTACTGTCTTTGTCGTCACCCCTGTTTGCATGATTGTCTTCCTGTAGCAACCGTTGCCTCATCTCTTGGTTTTGCCTGGTGAGTTCTTCCATAGTGGCTGCGAGCGACTGGATCTGTAGGGCCAATGCGGCAGGATCTGGGTTAGTACTGGATTCCATCTGGACTTGTGAGTTAACTGGGACAGATCACGTGTTGAGTAGCAATTGTTCCTACAGACGGCGTCAAACTGATGATGCCTAGATCGTTAGCCAAGGATGATCGTCTAGATTGATGTCGTCCTTAACCAACCCGATCTCCAAGAATGAGTGAAGATAAGAAAAGATGTAGATCACCAGCGTGGTGCCTGCCAAAAAGCCTCCGATGCCAAAGTCAAAAAAATTGACAAAAGAGAAGTTAAGGAAATAATATGCTAGAGTTTCAGAATTACTTTGTATATCCCCTTTTTGGATTTCACTGCTATGTATTTATATGCACACACACGCGGGTGATTTCTTCTAGCCGTTGGTGGAGCCTTGATGGAGACTTTATTCTTTCCTGGTAACGCCCCTGCGGGGTGTTAATGGTGGGTTGCCTTTCCAATGGTTTGGAAGCTGATCGATGCTTTGTAACGGTTCATTGATGAGTGGAGGTGGATTTATTTGTCCTTGCTCGTCGACCATTGCTACCAGGACGAACTTGGATAGATTCCTCGTCTTTGATCATGGTTATGGACGACAATAATATGATTGAGCCTATCAAGCTAAAAAGTGTAGTTTTCTTATTCTAGAAGCAGAATACTCATTTGTAAAGTTTATTTCATAATTTCATAAAAGAGTTTGTCACCATCATCTCTATCAAGAACGCAAAAGTAGATAAAGCCTCGAAGTGCGTTGATGCCTTGGAGATTGAGAACGGATTTGGAGGAGCTGAAGATGAAACTCAAGGATGAGAGGGAACAGAGTGAGAAGAAAATAAAGCCAATGTTGGTCGAAATCTCAAACTTGAGGAAAATATCGAATTGCATCAAAGAGGGTTTGATTCTTGAATGAGCTATCGTCTTCACAAAGGTTCTAGGGCCTAATGAAGGTTTTCGTGAAATCCAATCTCAAAAAGAACTTAAAAAAAATCAACCAAGTATGTGAACGATGTTGATTTAAACTTCAAGAACCAAAAACTTAACAAAATGAGTTCAAAGAAAGAGAAAATTGAAAATGAAGAGGTGAAGGCACTCCAAGGGTAACTTAAAGGAACTCATAGAGTCTGTACTCTCCATTCTAAGATCTAGACCTCCAATTTCGAATACTAGTAATCATGGATTGTCGAGTTTGTTGAGAAAATAGATAATGGTATAATGCACTCTTGTTTGAGAGAAAGTGTGGGGGGGGGGGGGGGGGGGGAAATCGCTAAACTCGTGTTTTGTTGTTAGTGTGGTTTGAACTAGATCAAGAGGTCATTAAAGTGTGTCTTTCCAAATTGTTTTCTTTGTAATTTAATTGGCTTTTTAGAAACTGGAAATTGAAAACAACCAAACAAATTTTCTTACTAAAAAATCGAAATTTGTTTTTAAGAACAGAACATTGGGAAAAAAATTCAGTTAACAATCTAAATAGTACATTGATTAGTTTATTGTGATAATCAGTTAACAATCTAAATATTACTTTGACATAGGTGTCTCTATTCTTAATGCCACATTAGTTTATTGTGATAATCAAAGTACTATTTAGATTGTTCACAATAAAATATTCCATGAACAAACAAAACATATTGAAATTGATCATCATTTCATTTTGTCATTATCTTCTTCACGGACTTCCCCATCTTCGCTGTCTCCTTCGAGGATTAGTTCATTGATAATTTGATGGAGTCTCTCTTTCCTGATCGTTTATGTCTACTAGCTTGACTTGATTTAATGTATTGATTTCCAGAGCAATATTAGATATACATTAGAACCCATTAGGCCTAAACGTGCTGTAAAGCCCAAACCTATTTTTGCAAGTCAAGTATTCTGGCCCTACTAGGATTATAATAATTAATAGGTTTAGGTTTCGCTCCTTATAAATTTGTTTTATTGTACAATTTTACATTCAAAAATTAAATTTGTTTCGCTTCATTTTTTTTTCACAGATCCCAATAGTGAAATTTATATATATTCCCACTATTTTACTTTTCATTTCGTTTGGGGTTAGGTATATCTTATAATAGCTCATTTTAACAAGATTTGGTAGATGAACTGAACCATCCAAAAACTCTGCAAGCATTAGGCCGGCCTCAAGATAGATAGTCACGGACGCATGTTGGGTTTGGCTTCAGCCTGGAGAGATAGGATTGGGCATATGCAGTTGAGAGTTTTTCCTGTGAGCCGTAAGAGATCTTTAACTAACATGTTATATAACACAATTTAACTTAGAAAATTAAACCATGGTCAAATATAATTTCGATCCTTGAAATTATGTGTTAGGTTTTGATTTCATCCATGAATTATCAGTTATTTCAATTAGCACTTCAAAATTTTAATACGACTTAGTGTACCACTGTACCCTTATTTTTCTATCAATATGTTAATATGATAGTTGTTCTACTGACATGTTTTTATACAAATGTCATCATAATGTTGACATGAAGTGGCTGGCCAAGTACAGGGAATTGGTTTAATGGTTTTTAAAGCCTTTGTGAGATTAATAAGTTTTAGGTTTAAAACTTTTAATTAGCATCTTGAGACCACCTTTAAGTAATTTTTTACTTTGGAAGTTTTTTTTGATTTGTTTTAATTGTTTGCAGGGACGGACCCAGGTGGGGGCCTAAGGGGGCTCGAGCCCCCCTTGGACCCAAAAAAAAAACAAGAAGACTTGGGCCCCCCTTTCTTTTTAGCCTAGCCCCCCACCAAAAATCCCGAACCATCCCATTGAGTCTGCCAGCCCATGTAAATGTTAAAAAAAAAAAAAAAAAAAGAGAGTAAACCCACTAACCCAGAGAGTAGAGAGTAGTATAGAGTAGTATAGAGTAAACCCACTAACCTAGTAATCCAAAACAAATAGAAAAATGAATTGAAAAAAGAAGAAGAGAAAGGCAGAGGTGAGACAAAAAGTGAGAGGTGAGACAAACTTAGAGAGTAGAGAGTAGTACAGAGAGAAACCGAGAGAGTGAGAGGCGAGAGAGACCCATCTTGCCGTCGCCCACGCTGTGACGCTGCCACCACGCGAGACCCATCTCGCAAACCCGTCCTAGTCCTTGTCAGCTTTCGCCTATCGCAGACCCAAACGACCACTCACCAACGCTGCCACACCGACGCAAGACCCATCTTCCCGCCAGTTGCTCAATATACCCAGCCCAACTTTGTTGCTCTAGCCTTCACAGTTCACAAGTATTTAATCTATCCTTCAAAACCTAATATAATTTTTGATTGTTTGTGAATCTCAAAATCTAACAATCTACGCTTGTGGACTTGTGGTATTTGTGTTTTTATTGATAGTGATGAACTGATGTTGGTGATTGTGAATTGAATCTGTGCCTGTGGTGTTTTTTTTTTTTTTTTTTTTTTTTTTTTTTTTTTGGCTTTTTGGCTTTGTGACTCTTTGTCAATCTGTGTTTGTGACTCTCTCTCTTATATTTTTATATATATATATATATATATATAGAGAGAGAGAGAGAGGAGAGAGAGAGAGAGAGAGAGAGAGAGAGAGAGAGAGTATATTTGATTGTTTGTTGACTAGTAGTTGGGCAATAATAGGGACAAGTGAAGTGATAGAAAAAAAATGGTAAAGTTAGGAAATTTTTTTTACTGGGGTCAGAAATAAGGAGACAAGACAAAGACAAAGACAAAGAGATAAATAAAAGCAAATGAAAGTTCAAATATGTGTATAAACACCCTTGAACGTTTAGACCCCCAAATTACAATTTAACCAATTCAAGCATTATGTCAAACAACAAGTGTGCGGAAAATTAACATAAGCTATAATATGGAATTGGAAAAACTATCTAAGCCAAATTAAAATCACAACTCACAGCAGATAATAAAAGGCAAAGATAAAAGGGAAGGAAGATGCAAATACAAAGACAACACGCGATGTGTTATTGAAGAGGAAACCGAAGCTCTCGGCGTAAAACCTCTCCGCTGCCCTCCAAGCGGTAAAAAATTCACTAGAAAATATAGTTGGGATACATGGATAGCAATAGACCCTCCAAGCCTAATCTACCCAGTGCACCTAAACCCTCCAAGCTTCTTGCTCCAACGAGATTGCGCCGAACCTTTTTCTTTTCTAGCTTCCCGGATTTCGCTACTAGATCGTAGCATCAACCAATGTAGATTGGTTCCTTCCTAATTACTTCCCAGAAATTCAAACAGCTCTCTCACAGTGATGAATATGGTGAGAACAAGGTTTGGTAAAATGCCTCTCAAAGATTTGACAATGGAGAGGAAGAAAGTTGAAGAATTTGAAGAGGCTCTAATGTATAGATTGTGGGTGAATCAATCTTGTTTTTCTTTAGGGTTTCTCTCTCAAAATTTTCTCTAGAAGCTCTCTTACATTTGTGGGTATAAGGGGTATTTATACTGGAGTGAGAGAGGAATGTGAAACGTCAGGTTTTACAAAACAGGGGTGGCTCGCGGCTTGACCTCGCGACTTGACTAAGTCGCGAGATCCAGTCGCGAGATAACCGTATGGCTAGTTGTCCTGTTTTGTCCTGTAGTGCTCCAGCTAGCATGACTGTTCACCTTCTGGCATGCTTGGCACGTGTGCTGCGTCTGGAGGCTTACAGCCGCGAGTCACCCGCGAGGCCAAGCCGTGAGTCTCTGTTTTCTTGCACACTCTTGAGCAAATTTCACTCTATCTCACTCACTACCCTTACAACAAGCCCACCTAAATACAGGGTTACTAAATGCTGAAATACAAGCAAATTTGGCACGGAATAAAGCCAATAAAATGGTTGATTAAATTCAACCTTACAATCTCCCCCTTTGGCTATTCCATGACAAAACCCTAAAACAGACTCTAGACTTAACATGTGAGTTGGGAACAGTTGAACAAAACTCACTCACACCTAACTCTAGAAGCTATGAAGCACTTGAATCATAAGAACATGAAACTCTTGAAACACAACAATACACCATGATCATTGTATGTAGAAAAACATGAAATGCATATGAAACAAGCTTAAGGTGATCAAGCAAAGATGAAGTGAAGATTCAAATCAAGGCTTAATCAACCAAGTAATCACCACAAGGTAGTGATCACATTGCTCATTCACACTTGGAATGAACACTTGAACATACAACTTAACAAGAACAAGGCAAGATACTTGTATGCTCAACACTCAACCAATGCATAATACACAAAGTATATGCATCTAGGAACAATCCTACAAGGACACAAGAGTGACAGTACATAAATCAAAATGCAAGACATTTAGATAGAAGTACTGATATCAACATAGCATAAAAGACTACATTAAGTAAGGTACAAACCATAAAGCCTACAAAATATGCATAAAACATTAACCCTAAAAGCTTATATAAGCACATGGGTACAAATACAATATAACTGAAAAACATCAACAATATATATAAAAGATTAAACCAAGATTATAAGTTATGAGTTAGAAATAAGAATACACCAAAACCACAGTGTATCAACTCATATAAATATTAAATACCCAAAACATAAGCATATATAAACAATGTCTCTGATTTTGACAACTCCCCCTCAACACATTACTCCCCCTAAAGAGCTGCTTTTCTGCTTCTCATCAACAATCTCATCAACAATAGAAAGAACATCTCCCCCTTTTTGATCGGAATGGCCAAAGGATCACTGTCCATGCTGGGTGGTGAAACTGTCAAGTTTTGCAGACAAAATATCAATCTGGTCCTGCATGGCTCTCATCCTCTCAGAGTGCTCAGTTTGGACTCCTTTGATCCATCAAGTCGTTCCAGAATGATTTGAAAAGCATCTGGAGGTGTATCTGAAGAAGTTGATGCTCTAGTCTTTTTGCCACTCCTCTTGGATGTTGAGGTTGATGCATGCCCTGCTGCCTCTGCCTCAGTCTCCATTGGGACACCCTTTCCTTCATCACCTTCATCTTCTTCACCTGGAAGCCGAACACTTATCCTTTTGCAGATAAGCATGTTAATTACAGAGGGTGTGGACATGGGACTGATGTCTTGAGGGATTGGAACACCCTTCTTTCTAAAGATCCTCATTAGCAAACTAGGAAAGATCAGTTTTGGCCTAGAAGTTGTTCTAGTCTCATCCACAATAGTGTCATATATGTGGGAACTGATGTCAATGAATGACTTTTCTTTGAGATCCATCAGAAAGATTGCTTTTGCACAGTTGATTGTAGTCAACTTCTTTATGGGATATAGGTTAAACATCATGATTATTGTTAGACACCTCATGTCCACTGGAAAAGCTGTGGTATTCAGACATTTCCCTTCTCTTTGTCCACCTATCCTTTGTTGAACAGTTTCAATAGATACAATCTTATCTTTGTAATTGACAAACTCTTGATTTTCTAATCCTTCAAGCCCTAGCACATCATCAATGACATGTGCATCCAAAGTGAATTCTTTACCTCTAACCCAACAGCTTAAATCATCCTCCCTTATCACAGCATTTGAATAAAACTCCCTAATCAGGGGTTCACACACTACAGGGAGATCACTCAGAAGCTTTTCCCATCTTCTCCCTTCAAAACAGCTGGGGATAAAGGTGTTTCTTAAATCCTCCAAATCTACAAATGTTTCTTGAATAATTCCTGCTTTCAAGAAGAAATCCTTGTATCTCTCAAAGTGAGAAACAGACCTGAACAAATTAGGGTCCATTTTCAGTCTCTTATCTGCCTTCTTTGCAGGCGTTTTCTTCTTTGGGGATGAAGGTGCCATCTGTGAGCAATCAGAAAAGGCCACAACAGCATAGAACAATACATGTGTAGAACTAGTCAGTACCATGTAATTAACAAAGAAATTGCAGCCACACAGAAGAACTTGAACACTTAAACATTATACTACTTAGATCAACCACATGGATGAACAAGCCAAAAGAGGAAACACAAGAACAACAGGGAGAATGCAGGGGAGAATTAAAGCAGCAGAGATAGAAAACATCCTAAAGACAGATATATGTCAATGAGACATACAATGTGATGAGAATGACATGACTCATAAATAGCATAGTAAAACTCACAGATGCTCTCAAAAGATTCACACAATAGTACATGCACATTCAGCACAGTAAACTTCACATCCACAATAGGAACATTTTGAATCAACTTATCAGCACAAGTTCAGAAGAAAAAAAAAAACTTAGCTAAGCACAAGATGAAGACCAAAAACAACAACAAAAATAATTTCAAACTTAAGCAACAGCATCCACAAGCTAAGCATGAACATAGAGCAATAGCCGAAACACAAACCCATCTCAAAACATAAACAAATGCGAATAATCAAAGGGGAAAAACACAAAATCAAGTAGAAAGGAGTTCAAGAATGAAAACCCATACCTGTTACTTGAAGATTTTGAGCAGAAAATACGCAACAATGGAGTTTGGAAAAGGGAGCACGGAGTGTTTGGGAAGGAGATAGTTGAGAGAGAAGATGAACAGTCACAAAAGTTCGAGGGAAAACTGAAAAAGATTTAAAAACTGCCCCTATTTTTGCCAAACACGCGTTTTTCGCGACTGAAGAGAGTCGCCACAAAGTCGCCAGTTCAAGCCGCCAAAACACTCAAAGACAAAAGTTTGAAAAATTTTTCTAAGTGTTTTTCACGACTAGAAGGTCTACCCACGAGGGAGTCGCGAGCTGAGCCGCCAAAATCTCTGAGTAACCCTCGCAACTGGACCTTCCACTCGCGAACAAGTCGCCAAAAATGACCCGCGAAGACGCGACTGAGGATCGCGACTTGACTTACCCGCGACTGAGTCGCTAAAACAGGGCAAAAAAAAAAAAAGGATTTTTGAAATTTTTCAGATTTTAAAACAAAATACTTTCCAAAAACACCTAAAACACTCAAAATTTTTTTTGTACTTGAATTAACAAAGATTGAGCATATGAAAACACATTTCATCAAGTACAATCACACAAATGAATATGGTATTTATTGAACATAAACTTGTGTGTTGTGTGTGGATATCAACAATGAGATAGTTCTTAGTTTAATGTGAAACTTCAATGATCAATTCAAACAAGGCATATACAATTAACACTAGATCATGTGATCCATCTCAATTATAGAAATATGTATATATGATCTCCCACAAAACTTGATAACATATCTTGGAGCTTTACATTTGACTCCACTTTCAATCATAACATTTGATCTTTTGAGACAATTATCTCTCATTGTGAGAGTGATATATGATATTTCACTTTAAAGAACTAGCCTTTGGCTTTTTGAATAAACATTCACTTTAATATAAGGTCGTTTACTCTTTTTCCTAGTCAAATACTAGAATGTGCGATAGGTTTTTGCAGCTCAATATCTCTTTTCATTTGGAGATTTACATTTGGTGAGCTCTTTTTAGCAAAAAAAATAAAGAGTGGAAAGATATATAGACACAAGTCTATGCATGCCTCAAGATCATCATAACCATTCACTAATCATTCATAACAAGTTTGAAAATCTATTTATAACAATCACATAGATTTCAAGATTTCTCCCACAGTGATATGAGTGCAAAGAAACAAGCTATGCTAAAAAATGCACAAAGCCATTAGCACAAAGGTACAAGGCAAAACAAGTTTTAAGATAAAAACTCAACAATGTCAATCAAACTTTTTGATTTTCTAATTTTTATGTGATTTTTGGATTTTTGACACAAGACGAAACAGACTGATCAAAAATAAAAAAAATCAAAAGTATGCACAAGTAGACAAGCAAACAACCATCGGCAAAAATAACAAGCAAACAAACAAACATCGTTGCAAAGTATAGGAAGTATTAATGCATGGACATGTTGTAATGCTTATGCATGAGTACCCTTTTTCACCCACACGTCACTTGAGTTTGGGGTGATTTTCTTAGAGGATTGGGTACGGGAGTTAGGGCTTTCAAACCTTCGTGAGAAGCTTTCCAAGCAGTTGGTGAATGCACCAATCATCTTCATCACGTTCATCATTCTGGGATCACCATTTTGATCTCTAGATTGTTCACTTGCCCAATTTCTTCTATCATTTCTAGGTCCTCGTGACCTTTGAGGAGTTGCACTATTCTTTGCTCTCAGCTTTTGGCAATTTGGTCGAGTATGCTCTTGAAGTCCGCAATGATGACACACATAAGTTGATCTAGGACCTCTTTGTGGTCGTGGACGAGACTTGGCACGAGATTCAGACCTGTCCACATACTGATTGTGGGGATTCAACAACCGTTGGTTCTCCACATTCTTCTTCTCCTCCATCTTGAGCTTCTCAGCAGTAAGGTTAACTTCAACTGGATCTTTAGCCTTCACAAACTTCACTTCTTTAGTGACAGTTCCAGATGAGCTACTTCCTCCTCCGGTATATCCCAATCCGGATTTGTCTGAAAAGCTCTTTTGAGATGAAATAACATCATCTAGCTTCTTGGTGGTGACTCTCTCAATTTTAGCATTTGCTTGCACAACCTCTTGCTCAAGAAAGCTCACTTTTGTGTAAGCTTCTGACAGTTCACCATTCAGTGTTTCTATCTCACATTTGGTCTCCCTATATCGGATTAGGAGACTTTTGTAATCCTCCTCTACCTTCTTCATTTTTCTCATAGCAGCCTTGGCCACCCTTGTGTACTCACCCAACTTTTCCAGGAGTGAGTTATAATTCTCTTGAAGATTGGCTGTACTTTCATCTTTTTCAGCATCTGATTCTTCAACAATTCCCAGTGATTCTTCGTTACTATGTTCACCAATGTCTCGTACAAGCAGATTCAACTCATCTGAAGACTCAACATGAGTAATAGTCATAAATGCTGAGTAGTTCCCCTCTCCATCACAGCTTTCTTCAGATTCTGAGTCGGATGAATCCGAGTCACTCAATGTTGTGGCATACACTTTGCCTTTTGATTTCAAATAATTCGGACATTCTTTCTTAAAGTGTCCATGCCCGTTACATTCGAAACAAGTGACACCTTGTGTAGGTTGGGATTCTTTTCCATCTTTCTTTTTGAATTCCCTTTTCTCCCTTCCAGAACTTTGGAATTTTCTTTTATCATCAAATCTGCCATTATTTTTGAATTTCAAGAACTTTCTGAAATTTTTAACAAGGTATGCAACATTTTTGTCAACCACATCTTCTCCCGATGAGTCTTGATCTTCCACCTTCTCATTAATGGTCTTAAGAGTAAAAGATTTACTCTTCCGTTGATTGGGCAGCGACATCTCATAAGTCTGAAGAGAACCAACCAGCTCTTGGACTTTGATGTCATCAAGGTCCTTGCTCTCTTCAATCGCTGTCACTTTAGCACGAAAACTTTCCGGCAATGATCGAAGGATCTTCTTTACAATTTTAGAATCCTCTGTTTTCTCTCCCAAATTGAACTTGCTGACAATTACTTCATTTAGCTTGCTATAGAAAGAGTCAAAGGACTCATCCTCACTCATTTTTAACTCCTCAAACCGAGTGGTTAGCATCTGCAGCTTGGTGTCTTTTACCTTCTTCGTGCCTTCGTACTTGGTCTCCAATATCTCCTATGCTTCTTTAGCAATGGTAATGTGAGAGATCCTGTGAAATTCATCTGGAGACACATCACAGAAAATAACATTGAGTGCTTTACTGTTAGCATTAGATGCAGCGAGTGCTGCCTTATCCCATGTGGATTTGGCTTCCTCAGGCCTGGTCCAACCTATCTCAACAGCATTCCAAACAGATTCATCAATAGAACACAGAAAAGCTCTCATGCGAACCTTCCAAAAAGCATAATTACTACCATCAAAATATGGAGGTGCATTTAGGGATTGAGACTGATCCATCTCAAAAGGGAGTCAAGGATCACACAATGGTAATGAAACCAATAAAAGTGTACCCGCTCTGATACCAATTGAAAGTTCAAATATGTGTATAAACACCCTTGAACGTTTAGACCCCAAAATTATAACTTAACCAATTCAAGCATTATGTCAAACAATAAGTGTGCGGAAAATTAACATAAGCTATAATATGGAATTGGAAAAACTATCTAAGCCAAATTAAAATCACAACCCACAGCAGATAATAAAAGGCAAAGATAAAAAGGAAGAAAGATGCAAACACAAAGACAACACGCGATGTGTTATCGAAGAGGAAACCGAAGCTCTCGACGTAAAACCTCTCCGCCGCCATCCAAGCGGTAAACAATCCACTAGAAAATATAGTTGGGATACATGGACAACAATAGACCCTCCAAGCCTAATCTATCCAGTGCACCTAAGCCCTCCAAGCTTCTTGCTCCAACGAGGTTGTGTCGAACCTTTTTCTTTTCTAGCTTCCCAGATTCTGCTACTAGACCGTAGCATCAACCAATGTAGATTGATTTCTTCCTAACTGCTTCCTAGAAATCCAAACAGCTCTCTCACAGTGATGAATATGGTGAGAACAAGGTTTGGTAAAATGCCTCTCAAGGATTTGACAATGGAGAGGAAGAGAGTTGAGGAATTTGAAGAGACTCTAATGTATAGATTGTGGGTGAATCAATCTTGTTTTTCTTTAGGGTTTCTCTCTCAAAATTCTCTCTGGAAGCTCTCTTATATTTGTGGGTATAAGGGGTATTTATAATGGAGTGAGAGAGGAATGTGAAACGTCAGGTTTTACAAAACAGGGGTGACTCGCGGCTTGACTGAGTTGCGAGATCCAGTCGCGAGATAACGGTATGGCTAGTTGTCCTGTTTTGTCCTGTAGTGCTCTAGCTAGCATGACTGTTCACCTTCCGGCATGCTTGGCACGTGTGCTGCGTATGGCGGCTTGCAGCCGTGAGTCACCCGCGAGGCCAAGCCGCGAGTCTCTGTTTTCTTGTACACTCTTGAGCAAACTTTACTCTATCTCACTCACTACCCTTACAACAAGCCCACCTAAATACAGGGTTACTAAATGCTGAGATACAAGCAAATTTGGCACGGAATAAAGCCAATAAAATGGTTGATTAAATTCAACCTTACAGCAGAGATACAAAGACCAAAGACAAAAGAAAAAAAATAAATCATATAATATAGTAAATTGTCACATAAATTTAAGAAAATAACAATGATTCACTTGCGCCTATTGTTAACTCATAATGCTAAATTAGATAAATTTATAAATTGAAAAGAAGTGAAAAATACTAAATTTATATATTGAAAAGGATATAGTTTTGACATTTAGTTTGGATTCAATCATAGATGATTTTGAAAATTTAAAAGAGCGTCGAGTGCCCTTTTCATAGATGATTGTATTAAGAAGCAATAATGTTTCGTGTCTTTTGTTTTTGTTGGTAGTTGATTGTATCTTAATATAAAGAAACAATGATTTTTGTGTATTTTTCTTGGTTGATAGGTTTTAATACTATATGGATGCATATTTGAAAAAAAAAAATTTCGCTTAACTTCGGCCCCCCTAGCTTGAAATCCTGATTACGTCCCTGATTGTTTGGCTTGTGTTATATATCAAAGCTACAATATCTAATACTTTTTGTTCACCTTACCATTAATATTTTTCTGACTTTCAATAGAGGGAAAAAATTACTACATGCTCTCTTCATAAAATCAATGTTTAGGGAGCATATATGATTTCTATTTATTTTATTTTTTGAATATGAAATTCATGTGTACGCATATATTTTGATTTAATTTATTTATATTTAAAAGGTATATATTTTGATTTTATGAGATCAATATGTGAACTAATATGTAGAAAATGATTCTCTTGATCATTTGAAATGCATCTATTTCTTGGTACAGATCACTCATAAATTATATTTTAACCTTGTAATAAATCACTCACTTTGGCATTAAAAAAAAAAAAAAATCATCTCTTTATCATAATATGACACTTATCAACTCTGTTATATATAGTTACTCACAAATAAATTTTTTCACCAACTCATCACTCAAGTATGGGGAAAGAATTAAATCTTTTGGGGGCACCCAGATGATGATGAGTTCAATTGATATAAAAGATGTATCATAATTATGAAGGTCCCATAAGATGTATCAGTTTATGAGATTTTTAACTTTTAAGGTATCTCATGTATAAAGAGTAGAATAGTCTATATATTACATATAAAATCGAAACTTTTGAAGTTCCCACAAATTTTCAAGTCAGCATAATATTAAAAAAAAAAAAAAACATAATAAAATTTTTTGAAATCCCGACTCTGCCTTTCCCTTTCACGAAGCTATGCTAAAGGCCAAACCGGCTCCCCAAATCCCAGATCTCCACCTTTGGCAAACAAAATGCAGACCCTTTCTCTTTCCTCCACCGTTTCCCTTCTCCTTCCTCCAAAACAAAGATCCATCCCATCTCCTTCCTCCAAAACAAAAAAACAAAATCCTGATTATTAGTGAACTGAAAACCAGCGTAAGAAACCTCCTCCTCTCCCATTCCGGTATCTATCTCCAATGATCCAAAAAACCCAATCATTGCTTTGAGGTACGCTTCTTTTCATCTTTTTTCATCTTCTTAATTGTTTCTCCCTCAGCCTCAGGCCTTAAATCTCTCTCTCAATTGAAGTTTTCTGTTTTCAACTTTTCCGGTCCCAGCTCCACCAAACCCGTTTCCCATTTTTCAAATTTCAAAGCATTTGATAGAAGAAGAAGAGAATAAGGTAGTGGATCTTATTGTGGGTAAAAGAAAATAAAAATAAAGAGAAGATGAAAGAGATGACAGAGAGATACGAAGGGCACTATGAGAGAAAAAAAAAATTTCTTTGGAATTATGGAATTTTATATTTGTAGCTTTGGGTGATACCAATGATGGCAAAAATATTGCTTCAGCATCAGCGTTGAAATTTAAAGACTTTCAAGAAAAGAGTTTGGAACATTACACCTGGTGCTTAACATGGAATGCATGGAGGGATAGGAATGGGCTTAGTTTCTATTACTATAAGAGAAGTTACAGTGAAGAAAAGAAAGAGGAGAAAAAGAAGAAGAAGAAAGAGACGAAAAAGAGTTACAGTGAGAGGAGATAATAATGTAGGGAGGGGTAAATTTTAGCAAAAGTGAAAAAGGAAGCTTCGTTGAAGTTGCGTGATTATAAACACCATTCTATATTTACTAAATTACAAAAATACCAATTTGAGTATCAAATGTTGGTGCCCAACCAGAGAACTTGATTTGGCCTAAGGCAGCTTTTTCAATTTTTTATTCTTTGCTTTGGTCATTGTCTTGGCCTACTGCACTTTTGTAATTTTTTATTTATTTCCTTTAGTCATGTCTTCTGTTTGTGGTAGTGTTTAGCCTGCTTCTTGTCCTGTAGCCTAGGCGGATAGGCCTGTTGTGGCTCAGGACCCTATTCTTATACTTTTGTACTCTTGCCATTTTTTAATATATCAATTCTACCTTCTTAAGTAAAAAAAAAGAAAGATATCTTTTTACTATGCATTAGATTAATAATAATAATAATAATAATAATATATTATTATTATTATTATTATTATAGAACTAATTTATATATATTAGCAATAACCCACAATATGTCAACGCTGAAATAATCTATAGAAAATGTTAAGGACACAATTTTTGTTTTGTGGCGTTGTGGGATTTTTAGTATTCTTAGCATTGCCCATATTCTATTCTAATAGACAAACTGAAATGGGCATCGAAACTACATTCATAACATTAGAATGAAACTTTTTAATATGTACATGTTATATAAATGACTTACTTATTTAAAAAGAAAAATATTTAAAAGTGTTACATTTAGTATTAATATTATTATTTTTGCTAGATTTTGCTAATAAATCATTACTGTCAAAAAAATAAAAAATAATAATTCAAAGGTTTATGTATTATGTTTTCTTTTTAAGAAAATATACTATAAAAAATGCAATTATCTATGAATATATGTTTTAAACTATCCAATAGACATTTTTTTTTTTAGTTATACAATGTTATTAAGATTTGTTTCTTAAAAAAAAAAATGCTATTTATGACTATAACTTATTTTAGAATGAATGCAATGTCTATTGGATAGTTTATATCAATAATTTTCAAATGGCATCTTACATTGTATTATTAATGTCATTTCCTATTTAAAAGCATTTCATACATTTATGCTAAATATTCCTCTCTTTTTTTAGTTATTATTATGCTAACTATTTCAACTTAATATAATGATACTCTCTTCAAAACTTATTTTATAGTTTTTCCCGTGCATCGCACGGGTTTAGCGACTACTCTATATATATATATATATATATATAAAACCGAAACCTCTGCTGGCACCACAATTTTCCACGTCAGCATAATATTTAAAAAAAAAAAAAAAAACATTATAACTCCTTAAAACCCTAGCAACCTTATCCCTCTCTTAAGTTAAGAAATATAAAGCCACGGTTTCTGCAAACTCTCTCTCTCCAGACATAGGAAGCCCTAAATGCACGGTATAGCATTCAAGGTTAGTTTTGTTTATGTATTAATTAATACATAGTACTTTGTTCACCATTGAATACTCATATAATCAATTTCCAATTCAGTGTTCAAGAACCAAAATTCTAACTGTGCTATCATAAAATATTATTATTAGTATGAATTTTATGGAGTTGCGGTATTCAGGAATTAAACCAAAATTTTTTTTAATTATCTATAATATTTTGTCCTCCAAAAATTTTCTCTCTTTAATTTTAGAGAGATTTTCTTTGGTTTCTACAAACTCTCTCTCTCTAGATGTAGGAAGTCCTAAACACACAGTATAGCATTCAAGATCTACAATGCACGGTATAGATTTTAGCTTATAAAGTTCAGCTTTTGTAAGGTTAGTTTGTTTATATATTTTGATAGAGAAACATGTTCAATGTGGTACGGCTTAATAATCGCATTAATAGCCAATAGTTAATACCATTTGCAAATTCAATTCATGGAGTTGCAATTTTCATTAAATCGTTCTATGGCTTGAAGCACTTTCCATTTAACAAATTGGACATGTCTTTAAAGTCCTTTTATTTCTTTGGGGGAAAAAAAAGAAAAAAAAAGGAGAGGATATGTTAAAACTTGGCATCATCAACTTAGAAGAGAGGATATGTTCTTAGATGGTAGGAATAGGACAAAATGGTTATACGTTTGTTACGCCTGACTTGCAAAAATTGCTCATAAAGATGTATGCACATGATCTACTTCCCTTTACTTTTAGTGAAAGATTAAATGCACGCCAATGTTGAGATCAACCATTCTAAAAAAATAGTCTGTGCAATCATAAAATATTATTATTAGTATGAATTTTATGGAGTTGCGGTGTTCAGGAATTAAACCAAAATTCTTTTAAATTATCTATAATATTTTGTCCTCCGAAAATTTTCTCTCTTTAATTTTATTATCTATTATATTTTGTCTACTCTTATGGACTAAATCAACTTATTCTCCAGTCACCATCATTAATAAATGAGAAATCAAATCAAGGTTATAGTTTTTCTATTTGGTTGTTAGGGTTTTTGTTCATGAAATTGCTATTTTCTATTTAAAAATTGCACCTGTGGATCAATATTTATATTTCTTAACTTGGCATTTTGCACCTATGGCAAAAATTTGTGTGGATCTTTGGAAGTTCAAAAATCTTTTCTGCATTCACCATGGTTTTTCATTGAGTAATTTCTTTCTCTCTTACTCCTCTAGACGAGTTTTGTTTTTGACTAGAAGAAAGCTTTTTTGCTTTGAAGGTCATGCAGCACCTGTCTCATTTTATTTGTCCTCACCACAAGGAAAACATCTAGGTAAGGCAAATAATCTATTTTAAAGTTTGAATGGAAACTACCAAGTACAAGAGGTAAATCTTTAAGGGATGAGCTTAATTGTTTCTTATTTTCAATAATCAATCATTTTATTGCAGTACTGGTAATTGTTTGAGAAATCCAATATGTTCATATCTCTATAGAATAGAGATAGTAGAAGCCAATTTTATTACAACTACTCAAATTGAGTTGACTTAATTCTGTACAATTACAATGTATAGCATGAAAGATAATGGAATTAATTGTTGTAATTTTTATTTTCTTTCCATGTTTTGAATTTCCTCTATATTATTATTACAACTGAGCAAAGATTGAGAAAGTAACATTACTACTCTAATTTGAAGTTTAATGCATCCTTCTCAAGTCATGGTCTTTATTTATATATTTGCAGTTTATATTTCTAACCATTGATGAGAAATTAAGGCTCAGTTGCACAATATGTGTAAATTCTTCAGAAGGCTACTTTAAATAGTAAGTCAATGTGTCTCTTACATTTGGGTATTAGTTAGAATTGTTTTCAAATGATTGTACTAATAAAAGTGAATGTGTATAAATTTTGTTTAACTATCCCGTGCATCGCACGGGGTAACGACTAGTTATATATATAAAGGAAGAATGAAAAGAAAAGGACAATCATAGAAAATAATTAATAAATAAATCCCTTAAAAAATTGAACATATGCCAAAGGGTTGAGATTCTCTCGAATCTCCACTCCTTTTCCTTTCTCACAACCATCGGGGGTTATATAGTTGGCTGGTTAGAACTCAGAATATAATTTAATTTAAAGTTTAGAATTGAATACGGTCAAGCCACTATGAAAAGCATTCTGGTTTCTCTGCTCTAAGGGTAGGGTTGAGGTTTAACTTTTTCTTCCTTTTTTAAGAAAGTCGACTGGTATGGAAATTTTAAAATTTATTCATTCAGAGCATAGCCTTTTACAATGATGATTTTATACTCTAAATTCACCCAAACCTCAATTAATTAACAAATGCTACAACTTGAAGAGAAAACAAAACAAAAGCTAAGAACGTTTATTTATAAATAAACTAACAAAGACGGCTAGTGGGGAAAGATTCACGGCACTAAGTTAATATTCAGGCCACCTATAACAGTTTATTTTAGTAAGCTTCTTAGGGTTTGGCTTTTGTACGGTACATAGGAATTACTTTTGGACTGTCATGTATCAATTCAGTTGGGTCCACTAGTGTGAGTTCTGCACTAGTCTACACATGCTTCCCTCTAGTAAAGGTCGGCTCTTTATACAAATAGGAGGTGGGATAGATAATAGAAATCGAGCTAAAGATTTGTGAAGTAAAACTTTTTATATACAAGAGTAGTAAGAGAGCTTATTTTGTTAGGTTCTAAAAGTTTAGAATAATTGGCAAACTGTGAATACAAATTTGTTTAGATATAGATCCTAGAGTCTATAGGTATTATTAGACAATGCTCAATGTGATTCAAGTCAAGATTCAAGAACATATAAGCTGCAGAAAGAAGATTTCAGAATTTGCCTAGTTCAATCGATTGAAGAACAGGCTTGACCGATCGAAATACAGATCTGCAAAATTTTAAGTTTGGCCCAATAGCAGTTCAAGCCCAAAAAGGATTAGGGTTTCAGATTTACTTATCCCAGTACATAAAGAAAACCCTAAGCACGTTTTAATAAGGCTTTTTAGAGAGAGAAGAGTGTGCCTCTTTTATAAATCTAGGGTTTTGTACCCAAAAACTCTCTAAAGTTTTCTACCGGTATTATTCCTTGAAGAATCTCAACATCCGTTGTTGTAAAAGTTACTGCATATAAGATCAATGTCTAAGGAGATCCAAAACTTTTGAGTGAAGTCTCAAAGTCCAAAGAAAGAAGGAGTTTGTGGATTCGTAACTTGCACGTGGTCGTGTCAGTAAGTTCTACATGTGGTAGTAATAGGATGTTAGTGGTCTAAGTCTTATTGTAAATTTCAATTCTTTCTAATGGATTTGCTTTTTACCTTGAGGATAGCTAGGTTAAATCTTCCCTAGTTTTTTTTACTGGTTTGGTTTTCCTAGGTGATCATATCATTATGTTCTTTATTTTTCGCTGCTTTACATGATATGAGTTTAATGTTTTAACCTAGATTTGAATCTAAGTATTCACTTAGTTAATTAATTAGGTTAAACAATCTAGGTTACAGGGGTCTAAAACCTAACACATTTTAAACTATATCGCGCCTAGGGATGACAATTTTTCCCTGCCTTGCTTGACCTGTCTCTCCCTACTTCGCCCCATGTGAGTGTTCCTTGTCCTACAAAGGTGATGGGGCGGGGAGATGGATTTAGACTTTTTAGACCTAACCCCCTTTGCCCTGCATTGATAAGGGTTAGATTGTAAATTTCCATACCCTAAAATCCTATCATTTAAACAAACATATCATCAGTATATTTTATTCTACCCAACAAGAATTTCTGCCTTTTTTTTTTTTTTAGCAAGGTTGGAAATAAGGTACCAATTTAACATTTTTTTGTCTTTATTATAAACAAAATTTCTATACTATTGAATCATTTATTTTGTATCATGAGATTTTTGTTTTTGTTGTGATATTGTCTTGTTAAATATTTTAATAATATTATTTAATTTTTGTGAAAAATTAGTTTGATTTGATGGGATAAATTTATTTTTAATTTCAAGTATATTTAAACTAATGAAATATGTTTTCTTAGAAACAATTGCAATAATTGTGGGCAAATTAACAAGATGTAGAGTTTTACAAGGTGGAGTGGGGCTTTAGGAGGCCCTAAGGGGCAGCGATGGGGTAAGAAAATTTTCTTCGTCACGCAGGGCAGGACGGGAATGGGGTAAGACTAAACTATGTGAGGCGGGGGCGAAGACCCCATCTTTCGAACCTACTCCACCTTATTGCTTCTCACTCCAAATCCAAAAGAGTCTAGAGCATGAGAAAAAAGACCATCCAAAGAAACTGGGACTTGGGGCGTGACAAAAACAAAGAAAAAGTATTACATGATACTGGAGACGAATTCAGTAACCTTGGGCAAATATTCTAAGGTCGAAAGTGACTCTTCCACTCTTTGAAGGGTGTTGAAGTGGGCCGTGTGTGGCTTGAATTGCCACAAGCCCACATCCTCATTGCCTAAGTCGGTCACTATTTGACCAACTCCTATTTGGAATAGTAACCCGCCACTTTAGCCGACTTTGACATATATATATATATATTAGGTTTTGAGTAGCATAGTGCAGCCGTGAGAACATATATAAAAAAATTCCAATTAACCTAGTGAGCAGTCGCATGAGAGAAAATAGAGAAAAGAGAGGCAGCCAACTTCTATTCTTATTTTTTCTGTGAGAGAGTGCTAGGGTGTAATTGGGATTTGGGTTTCTTGAGAGTGTTCTTGTGCACTATTGTATTTTTCTTGATAATAGTGAAATCCCTGCAACTCCGTGGATGTAGGCAAATTGCCGAACCACGTAAATATTGTCTTGTGCGTGTGATTATTTTCTTTGACGCGTGTTTTTCTCTATTTGTTTTGTTTCTCACAGGTTAGGAATTTTTGGTTAAATTCCCTACAACTGGTATCAGAGCCTAGGGTTAGGTTTGAGTGGGAGCAATGGCAGAGGAAGTAGGAAAGGCGTCTGGAATAGAAAAGTTTGATGGCACAGACTTCGCATATTGGAGGATGCAGATTGAAGATTATCTTTATGGGAGGAAATTGCATCTGCCTCTTTTGGGGACAAAACCTGAGGCTATAAAGGCTGAGGAATGGGCTCTTCTTGACAGACAGGTCCTAGGAGTCATCAGGTTAACTCTGTCTAGGTCTGTTGCACACAATGTTGTAAAGGAGAAGACCACAGCAGATCTGATGAAGGCTTTGTCTGGTATGTATGAAAAGCCGTCAGTAAAATAAGGTGCACTTGATGAAGAAACTGTTCAATCTGAAGATGGCAGAGAATGCATCAGTAGCACAACATCTGAATGAATTTAATACTATCACAAATCAATTGTCGTCTGTAGAAATTGATTTTGATGATGAGATTCGTGCTCTGATCGTCTTGGCTTCTTTGCCAAATAGTTGGGAGGCAATGAGGATGGCAGTAAGCAATTCTACAGGAAGGAAAAACTCAAGTACAATGATATACGAGATTTAATTCTAGCTGAGGAGATTTGCAGAAGAGATGCAGGTGAAACCTCAGGATCTGGTTCTGCCCTAAACCTTGAGACAAGAGGCAGAGGTAATAACAGAAATTCAAATCGGGGCAGATCAAAATCCAGAAATTCTAATCGGAACAGAAGTAAATCTAGATCAGGCCAACAAGTACAATGCTGGAATTGTGGGAAAACAGGTCACTTTAGGAATCAATGCAAAAGTCCTAAGAAGAAGAATGAAGATGATTCTGTTAATGCTGTAACAGAAGAGGTACAGGATGCATTACTTCTTGCAGTAGACAGTCTACTTGATGATTGGGTTTTGGATTCAGGAGCTTCGTTTCATACCACTCCACACCGAGAAATCATACAGAATTATGTTGCAGGTGATTTTGGTAAGGTGTATTTAGCTGATGGTTCAGCCTTGGATGTTGTGGGTATGAGAGATGTTCAAATATTGTTGCCTAATGGGTCTGTTTGGTTACTGGAGAAGATTCGACATATTCCTGACCTGAGGAGGAATCTGATTTCTGTTGGACAACTTGATGATGAAGGACATGCAATGCTATTTGTTGGTGGTACTTGGAAGGTTACAAAGGGAGCTAGGGTATTGGCTCGTGGAAAGAAGACTGGTACTTTGTACATGACCTCAAGTCCAAGAGACACAATTGCAGTTGCTGATGCAAGTACTGATACAAGCCTATGGCATCGCAAACTTGGTCACATGAGTGAGAAAGGGATGAAGATGCTGCTGTCAAAAGGAAAACTACCAGAATTGAAATCCATTGATTTTGACATGTGTGAAAGTTGCATCTTAGGAAAGCAGAAAAAGGTGAGCTTCTTGAAAACTGGCAGGACACCGAAGGCTGAAAAATTGGAATTAGTACATACTGATTTGTGGGGGCCTTCTCCGGTTGCATCCCTTGGAGGTTCAAGGTACTACATCACTTTCATTGATGACTCAAGCAGAAAGGTATGAGTTTATTTTCTGAAAAATAAATCTGATGTATTTGAAACCTTTAAGAAGTGGAAGGCCATGGTTGAGACAGAAACAGGTTTGAAAGTAAAATGTTTGAGGTCAGATAATGGAGGAGAGTATATAGATAGAGGGTTCAGTGAGTATTGTGCTGCACAGGGAATTAGGATGGAGAAGACCATTCCTGGGACACCACAACAGAATGGTGTGGCTGAGCGCATGAATAGAACTCTCAATGAGCATGCTAGGAGTATGAGGTTGCATGCTGGACTACCAAAAACTTTTTGGGCTGATGCTGTTAGCACTGCAGCTTACCTGATAAACCGAGGACCTTCAATTCCCATGGAGTTCAGACTTCCTGAGGAGGTTTGGAGCGGTAAAGAGGTAAAGTTTTCACACTTAAAAGTTTTTGGTTGTGTTTCCTATGTTCATATTGATTCTGATGCTCGTAGTAAACTTGATGCAAAGTCTAAAATATGTTTTTTCATTGGCTATGGTGATGAGAAATTTGGCTATAGGTTTTGGGATGAACAAAATAGGAAAATTATCAGAAGTAGAAATGTGATATTTAATGCACAGGTTATGTACAAGGACAGGTCAACTGTAGTGCCAGATGTTACAGGGATAGATCAAAAGAAATCTGAGTTTGTCAACTTAGATGAATTGACTGAAGGTACTGTCCAGAAAAGGGGTGAAGAAGATAAGGAGAATGTAAATTCACAGGTAGATCTGAGTACACCTGTAGCTGAAGTTCGCAGATCTTCCAGGAACATTAGACCTCCACAGCGTTATTCACCCACTCTAAATTATCTCCTGTTGACTGATGGTGGTGAGCCAGAGTGTTATGAAGAAGCCTTGCAAGATGAGAATTCAAGCAAGTGGGAGTTAGCCATGAAGGATGAGATGGATTCCTTGTTGGGGAATCAGACATGGGAACTGACTGAATTGCCAGTAGGAAAGAAGGCTTTGCACAACAAGTGGGTATACAGAATAAAGAATGAGCATGATGGTAGCAAACGTTACAAGGCCAGATTAGTCGTTAAAGGGTTTCAGCAGAAGGAAGGCATTGACTACACATAAATATTTTCTCCAGTTGTGAAGATGTCAACAATCAGACTAGTACTGGGAATGGTGGCTGCAGAAAACCTACATCTTGAGCAGTTAGATGTGAAGACAGCATTCCTTCATGGTGACTTGGAGGAAGATCTTTACATGATTCAGCCAGAAGGGTTCATTGCTCAAGGACAAGAGAATCTAGTTTGCAAACTGAAAAAGAGCTTGTATGGCCTAAAACAAGCTCCAAGAAAGTGGTACAAGAAATTTGACAGTTTTATGCATAGAATTGGGTTCAAGAGATGTGAAACTGATCACTGTTGCTATGTTAAGTCTTTTGACAATTCTTACATCATATTTCTGTTGTATGTGGATGATATGCTTATTGCAGGGTCTAGCATTGAGGAGATTAATAATCTGAAGAAGCAATTGTCCAAACAGTTTGCAATGAACGATTTGGGAGCTGCAAAGCAAATCCTTGGTATGAGAATCATTAGAGACAAGGCTAATGGTACATTGAAGCTTTCACAGTCAGAGTATGTGAAGAAAGTTCTCAGCAGGTTCAACATGAATGAAGCTAAACCAGTGAGCACACCCTTGGGTAGTCATTTCAAACTAAGCAAAGAACAGTCACCGAAGATAGAAGTAGAAAGGGACCATATGAGCAAGGTGCCTTATGCCTCAGCTATTGGCAGCTTGATGTATGCTATGGTGTGTACAAGGCCAGACATTGCACATGCAGTGGGAGTTGTGAGTAGATTCATGAGTAGGCCTGGAAAGCAGCATTGGGAGGCAGTCAAGTGGATTCTGAGATATCTAAAGGGTTCATCAGATACATGTCTTTGTTTCACAGGTGCAAGTTTGAAACTGCAGGGTTATGTAGATGCTGATTTTGCTGGTGATATTGATAGTAGAAAGAGTACTACAGGGTTTGTTTTCACTCTGGGTGGTACAGCTATATCATGAGCTTCAAATCTACAGAAGATTGTTACTTTGTCTAGTACAGAAGCTGAGTATGTTGCAGCAAGTGAAGCTGGAAAGGAGATGATTTGGCTACATGGTTTCTTAGATGAATTGGGTAAGAAGCAGGAGATGGGCATTCTACACAGTGACAGTCAGAGTGCAATCTTTCTTGCCAAAAATTCGGCTTTTCATTCAAAGTCGAAGCACATACAGACAAAATACCACTTTATCAGTTACTTTGTTGAAGATAAGCTGGTAATGCTTGAGAAGATTTGTGGATCTAAGAACACGGCAGACATGTTGACTAAGGGTGTCACTATTGAAAAGTTGAAGCTGTGCGCAGCTTCAATTGGTCTTCTAGCTTGAGGACAAGAGGATGAGTTGCAGGGATGAGGGACTGGGTTATGGAGGATTGTGGCTAATGTTTGCAGCTTGTGAGCCCTTAAAGGCTAAGGTGGAGCTGATGGAGGAGTTTGCTCGTGTAGCTTGATCAATTCAAGCCAAGGTGGAGATTTGTTGAAGTGGGCCGTGTGTGGCTTGAATTGCCACAAGCCCACATCCTCATTGCCTAAGTCGGTCACTATTTGACCAACTCCTATTTGGAATAGTAACCTGCCACTTTAGCCGACTTTGACATATATATATATATTAGGTTTTGAGTAGCATAGTGCAGCCGTGAGAACATATATAAAAAAAATCCAATTAACCTAGTGAGCAGTCGCATGAGAGAAAATAGAGAAAAGAGAGGCAGCCAACTTCTATTCTTATTTTTTCTGTGAGAGAGTGCTAGGGTGTAATTGGGATTTAGGTTTCTTGAGAGTGTTTTTGTGCACTATTGTATTTTTCTTGATAATAGTGAAATCCCTGCAACTCCGTGGACGTAGGCAAATTGCCGAATCACGTAAATATTGTCTTGTGCGTGTGATTATTTTCTTTGACGCGTGTTTTTCTCTATTTGTTTTGTTTCTCACAGGTTAGGAATTTTTGGTTAAATTCCCTACAACTACCACTTGTCGGGGGGATAAACACCTTAGGGAACTTTCTTGAATAATTAATATAACATATAGAGACACACTTTAACCCAAAAGGCCTAAGCCCAATGGGTATGTGCTCAATTATGTTATATTAACCACTCATTTTTCTTATCTTTATTCAATGTGGAACTTCACTCACACGTGTAACCCAACAAAGGGTTGGTTTCATATGCCCATGTGCCAACTGAAAAGTCATACGATCGAAGAGGCAGAGCCAAATAAATATTTTTATAGTGTACTTCCAGCAGCTAGATTGGGAGTCAAAAGGCAGCAAAATACAAAAATAATGGGGTTCATCAGAGTTCGGAGGCATGGCTGGAAAGCTGACCTTGTTGTCTCACTAAAAATCTTAACGTTTTGCTTGAAATATGAACAATATTTCTTTTTGGTTGAAAACCAGAATAATGGGGACTAACACCCAACTTGCCCTCCACATAATTTTTAGTGGTTATATATGTATTTTCATAATAAAGGCCCAAGAGCATAAATTAAGGTATTCTATGTGAAAAATGATGGTACAAAAATGTAGAAAATAAGCTAAAATAATATTACCAATTTACTATGCATATAACTTTGATCTTATTATTAAACAAGCCTTCAAAACAATTTTTTGCACACAGCAGGTTATATATTGTAGATTTTTTTTAAAATAATTTTTTTGATATAAATAAGAAGAGTTGACCTTAAAAACCAAACTACATAAAAAGGATGGACGTCACCTGACTATTAAAACACTGGCTCAACGGCTTTAATAATCATTACTTTATTTATATAGTAAAACCCTAGAATATGAGAATTCTCCTTGGATGTAGTGCTGCTCTGTCCTACACGCTTTGCTTTTTTTTTTTTTTTTTTTTTTTTTTTTTTTTTTTTTTTGCCGAGTGCTCTTTACTACATTTGCGATACTTTGGATAAGGATGGAAAATTAAAATTAATTTACTATTTAGTTTATTTTTATTATTATTTATAATTTTTATTATATTTTTTTATTTATTTATGAGTCTTTTTATATTATTTTAACTAATTTTTATTTTTATATATAGTATTTTAAATAATAATTTTTTAATTTCACAAAAATAATCTGTATTTAAACACACTTTTGGTATTATTAAATGGGTATGCACATCAATGAACGGTTTGCATGGGATATCCTAACCTAAGCTATGCAATATACAATCAAGAAATAGGAGAGAAAGAATTAAAATTTTCATTAATTATAACTAAAAAAAAGTCTCCCACTGATATGGAATTGCCAACTAGGACCCTCACGGCTCTATAAATACACCCACAGATGGAAGAGTTTATGCAACACATGCTTAGTTGAGTCAAGCTCTAAGAAATTTGCTTGCTTACTTAGCTGATTCTAAAACACTAAGCAAGTTACTTGGCTAGCTGTTTTAAACTCAAGGAAACTTCTTTGCTTGCTTGCTTAGCTGATTTAATTAAAACTCTCTCTCCTTCTCCTCTCTCAAGTTTCAACCAAAATGGCCCAAAGCAAGTTAATCTCTGCTTTTCTTTTCCTAGTTTTCATTCTCTCCCAACAAATTCAGTCCATCGAGGGAAGGCATTTGCGTGAAGGGAAGAAGAGTATCGAATCCAAAACCATCCAAACTCAAACTAAAATCTATGAAACAGAAACAATCAAACACGGCAGGGTGTTGCATGGTGATGACAAATCAAACAAAGAGATTACTAGCGTGTCTCCACCAACTGTCAATGTATCTCAGCCACCTCCTCCTCCAAACCGTAGCGTCGATGACTTCAGACCCACCACTCCAGGTCACAGCCCTGGTGTTGGGCATTCCATTCAAAACTAGGGCTATTAATTTCCTAGCCTTCCTGCATGTCCATGCATATATATATATATATATATAGTGTGTGTGTGTTCTCATTGCTCGCACAGTAAATGTGTTTATTATCTGTATTTATGGCCTTGTATCCTAGTTGTTTATGTTCAATTAGTCGTGAATGCAAGATGTACTACGGGTTAAACTTTTCCCTACTGATTGCTAGCCAAGAAAAAGTAGTAAGACCTTTGTATTTATAATCTGCTCTCTATTTATGTAATCAAATTATTATATATTGCTTCGGATTTTTATTCATCTTAGAACGAGTGGGGTTTGTAACTTTATTGATGTGAATAAAATAGAGCCCCATTAAAAATGTGGTAAATTAATTCCTTAAAAACTACTAGCGACTAACTCACATCCAAACCGGTTTACCCAAACTCAGCAACTAAAGGAAACAAATTGACTATAAACTCACCGACCCACATTCATATGACTTTTTAAGTTGATAAATTTTCCAACCATGTTCGACATTACATCTAATATAGCAATTATGTACGTTGTGAACTATATTAGAAACACAATTTTTAGCACAATTTTATGTCACAATTCACCATATAGATAGTGAGTTGTGATTAGTAAGAATACGTCAATGAACTATACGAAAATATATCCTTACTAATCACAACTCATTATATGATAAATTATAGTACCATATTGTGCCAAAAATTATATTCTTGGCATAATTCAATACGTTGCAGTTGAGAGCACCTACTATGCTAGTTAATCAATTCCTCTTTAACAGCCGCCATGATCTATCACAGAATTTGCACATTTACCTAACAGTTTCCACCTTAAAAGTCATGTTTCTTGGAAGACTAAGATCCTCTTAAAATAATAAATTAATCTTTGACAGCCGCCATGATCTATCACAGAATATGCACATTTACCTAACAGTTTCGACCTTAAAAGTCACGCTTCTTGGAAGAATAAGATCCTCTCTAATATTTTAACGGTAAAATTTTAAGTAAAAGGTAAAGAGTCCATTTCACCTCTAAAATTTTATTTATTAAATTTAAGAGTGTTTATAGTATTACATCATTACAATTTTAAATGACTTAATATATATATATTTATAGATTTATAATATTTATTCTGAATTATAAACTCAGAATCATTTTTCACGAAGAATATACAAAATCTTGTCCCAAAAGAAATCCAAAATTCTATTTGTTAAAATTTTAACGTTTTTAATAAGGAAAGCCTTGAGCTTACAGTAGACTGGCCGCAGTCCTGCGACATACCTTCATAAAATGATAATGGTCACTCTTCATTCATATACTAACTTCTTTGGTTAGACTTTAGATATATATGTCATGTAAAGACCACTACTTGTTTGCCCTTTCTTATTTGTTAGTCTAATTGAGAGTGCAGTTTCAGCAGTTTTTATATATAAATAAATATATATATATATATACACACACACACACACACACACAAACACACAAAATTGATTTGAATTAGTGTGCACGTATATTTGTCATTAATTTCTACCTTCTAATTCAAATCATGGAAAGCTGTTATTTTAAAAGCAAAATTTGCCAAGGTCTCCGGCCAGTTTATATAAAGTCAAGTGCAGCTACATAGTCACTACCAGATCTCTCTCTCTCTCTCTCTCTCTCTCATATTATTCTTTACCAAGACACAGTAATAACTACCAAACATGCTTTCCTTCACACCTTGCAGAACCTTTCTATTGCATGAAGCAAATTTAAGGTTTCATACATGCATCTAACTCTCTCAACCTGGACCCAGTGATATAGTTTCTCACACTCGCTATGACATAATCTCTTCTATGAGCCAATAGTTCGTAAGCCATCTGACTTCTTACTTCTTACATCGTCAATTCCATGTGTGACTTGAATACTTTGTCTTAATGGAAGAAATGCTAATGGTCATAGATTTTGTGTCTCCTGCACGACCATATTAACAATATAGCATTTACGCTTAATTTTTCAATGAGGTACTTGATAGATACATCGAGCTGTTATGGAAACAAGACGTATAGCTTTGGCTAGATATGACAGTCGTAGACACAAAAAGTAGTACAGGTGCAATAAACCTGGTCGTAGTGAATGATTATAGAAGATCTCTTCGGTTGTTAAGATTCAAATATACCACGAAGATTCTTTCTTTTTCCGCCATTATCACTATCGCACAACGACCATTGCACGTTCTTTGTTGCATTTTATAAAAATAACTAGTAACTACTAAGGATCCACGAACGCTAATGCTCAATCTCGTGCACTACAGCCTAGCCCAACAGAGAATCAATTTCCCTTTGTTCCTATGAGTCTATTGTAGTATTATAAAACAAAAAATGATTATCACTGTATTTTAAATGTTACTGCAGTGCGAAAAAAGCTTCCCTGGTATGAGGAGCCAACCACGCAGCAACTTTCTGCAGCATTTTCTATTTTCAATTCTATTCTAAATGGAGTGTGGTTAAGGCAAAGCATTTTAGGAGTCACCATCATCGCTTTGATTTGACTTATTCGAATAAAAATTAGTAGTTATAACTAATTATTTTGTGACAAAGGGAAGTGGTCGGGCCTCCTTTTAGTTTGGTGGCTGTGGTGCGTTTGACTTGGCTTTTTTTGATTCTTGACCATGATTTCCCAATTAAACAATTGCAACTACACAGTTCGAAAAAGTTACGGATCCATTGACATGAAGTGTTGATGAATCTTTCCTCAACAAACAACTCATTGAAAGGCATTGCCATTATAATGTATTTCATTATGCTATCAGAAATTCCTTATGTGCATTACCCAAAATCTGAAACTTTTATCAGGTAATTGACAAGTTCATTCTTTACCCTTTTTTTTTTCCTCGGGTTGTTAAACGAGGCTGAGTGTGAACATAATCATGTACAATTCTTTGCCATTGTATGAATGCAGAGACCAGGAAGTGGGAGGTTTGTGATCCTATTGAATAGTCATGTTAGTGTAAGCTCTAATAGGGAAATATTCTCTGTTGAGGATAGGAGAAACGATATTTCTTCAATTATACAGACTCTAGATAAAGTTTACAATTTGGATTGGTTCAGTAGTGCTTCCGAAAATCAATACTCTGCGGCTGTTGGCTTCAAGTGGATGCTTAATTTATCAGGTAATAAGGTGTTTGAATACAGGCTAATAGACGATTCTCTTGTAGTAATCAACGATTTCTGCTATTCATTATTTATGTTGAATGTGAAACCAAAAGCAGCCATCATTCTGCACTTAAGTTGTTACAAATCATAGATAAGTGCAAGTATTCGTAGCCATTGGTCCAAACATCATAACAGCCGCAGGATTTCTCATGTCAGTTATCTTGTTGATTTATAACAGTTTCTCGTAGTGGAATACCCAAGGTTATTTTTTGAACCAACTTCCCCTTGAACATAGTGAACTAAGTAGTTGTAGATGGAGTAGATGAACACGTGAATCTATATGTACCATCAGGTTGATTCTCTACAATTCTGGCTATAGTAATATTTTGTGATTATCGAATTTTTACTAGCAAACTTCTTCTAGTATAATATAAGAATGCATAGTTTCATGGTGACTATCGTGGTAGAGCGGAAATTTCTTGTTGTTCAAATTAAAGAAAAAAATAGAAAAATATGCAGAGAATAGTAGTAAACACAAGCAATGAGAACAAGAAAGAGAGAATACATAAGGTTATTTGAATTGGCTTGATTTTATGTTTATGGGTAAAGCCCTTGACAACTACATATTTGATATTAACACTCTATGTTGTATAGTCAACTTTGATAGTGTATATATGCAAATTTCATTAAGTGGGGTTAGGTGTACATGAACTTATTACAAATGCTACGACTTGAAGAGAAAACAAAAGCTAAGAACGTTTATTTTTAAACTAACAAATTGTCGGCTAGTGAGGAAAGATTCATGTACAGGCCACCTATAACAGTTTATTTTACTAAGCTTCTTAGGGTTTGGCTTTGATATGGTACATAGGAATTACTTTGGACTGTCCTGTATCGGTTCAGTTGTGTCTGCACATGGCTTGAAAGCTGACCTTGTTTCACTAAAAATCTTAACGTTTTGCGTGAATCATGAACCTTTTTTTTTTTTGGTTAAATACCAGAATAGTGGGGACTAACAACCAACTTGCCGTCCACATAATTTTTACTGGTTTTGTATGTGTTTTCTTAATTAATGAATGCCCAAGAACTAGCATAAATTAAGGTATTCTATGTGAAAAATGATGGTATAAAAATGTAGAAAATAAGTTAAAATAATATTTCCATGCATGACTTTGATCTTACTGTTAAACAAGCCTTCAAAACAATTTTTCCACACACCAGGTTATATTGTAGATTTTTTTTTAATAATTTTTTTATGTAAATAAGAGAATTTGACCTTAAAAACCAAAAAACATAAAAAGGATAGGCGTCGCTAGATGATAAAAACCCCGGCTTAACTGCTTTAATAATCATTACTATATCTATAAAATAGTGAAACCCTAAAATATTGGTATCCATAAGAATTCTCCTTCGATGTTCTAGTTCTTCTCTGCAGTACTACTAATGGTATTGGCGTATTGCCAAATGCCAACAATGACTCTCACGGCTCTATAAATGCACCCACAGATGGAAGGGTTTATGCAACACAATCTTAGTTGAGTCAAGCTCTAAGAAAATTTCTTCGCTTGCTTTCTGAGCTAATTTAGTTAAAACTCCCTCTCCTACTCCCTCAATCTCTCTCAACCAAAATGGCCCAAAGCAAGTTTATCTCAGCTTTTCTTTTCTTGGTATTCATTCTCTCCCGACAAATTCATTCCATTGAGGGAAGGCATTTGCGTGAAGGGAAGAAGAGTAATAAACCCCAAATCCTTCAAACTCAAACTAAAATCTCTGAAACAGAAACTATAAAACACGATGATGTGTTGCTTGGTGATGACAAATCAAACCAAGAGATAACCAGAGAGTCTCCTCCTGCACCACCGACCATGAGTGTAACTCAGCCGCCGCCTCCTACAAATCGTGGTGTCGATGACTTCTTTCATCCCACAGCATCTGGTCAGAGCCCTGGTGGTTTTGGCATTCTATTCAAAACTAGGAAAAATTATAAGGTTCTCATGGTGGACAAGCGACATAGTCCACCATTCCATTAAAATATTCTCATTTGTTTAAAATTGCCAAGTTAGAAATTTTTTTTAAACAGAAACGGATTGCTGACTCATCAATTTTGAACAAGTGGAAGTCTTTTAATGGAATGATGAATAAGTGACCAAAGAATTGTATAATTTTTCCAAAACTAGGGAATTAATTTCCTAGCCTTCCTGGATGTCCCCCCCCCCCCCCCCCCCCCCACACACACACACACACACACACACACACACACACACACACATGTTCTCATTGCTCGCGCAATAAATGTGTTTATTGTATGTATTTATATGTATTAATGGCCTTTTTTCCTAGTAGTTTATGTGCAATTAGTCGTGAATGCAAGACGTAGGGTTAAACTTTTCCCAACTAATTGCTTGTCAAGGAAAAAAGAAAAAAGAAATAAGACGTTTGTATTTATAATCTACTCTCTACTTATGGAATCAAATTATTATGGGTTCTACTTTTTATTTATCTTATAAAACCAGTTAGGTTTGTATCTTTGTATTGATGTGAATACAACAGGAGATCACCCAAAAAAAAAAAGGTGGCAACTGAAACTACGAGTGACTCTAACTCACATCCAAACCGGTTTACCCAAGCTCAGCAACTAAAGGAAACGAATTGACTATAAAATCTATGAAACAAAAACTACCAAACATGGCGGTGTGTTGCATTGTGATGACAAATCAACTGAAGCGATTACTAGCGTGTTTAAAAATGGCGGTGTGTTGCATTTTTTTTCCCTCACGTTCATCTTACTTTTTTACTCAAACTTCTCTCTATTACTACACCACTTTCAAACACATGTTTAAAAAAAATTATAGTTATCACTTATCTCTAAAGTTTATCTTTTTTATTTGTTTAAAAAAAAAATTTCAAATTATAATAGATGCAAATTATTAAACTTTACAAAAAAAAAAAGAAAAAAAGAAAAAAAAAAAAAAGAACCTTTGAGTGCGCACAACGTGCATGCTTAGAGGCTAATTATTTATACTACTATTTAAAGGGCTTCTCTTGTTTGGATTGTACGTTTTTTTTGTTCTAAAATACACCCAACAGTACTTCTAGGTTTAAGTAAAGATAAAACTAAAGGATAGACAAGTAAAAATACATATCTAATTTGCACTGAAACATTGCTTATAAAATAAGAACACTCTTTATTCAGGTATGTGAAATACTCCAACTATCTAAACTCACGTTTTCAAAAAAAATTTCACATTTTATTTATTTATTTATTTTTTACCTTTGATAAGTCTTAACTATTTCACATTTAAAAAAAAAAGTCTTAACAGTTTTTTTTTATTTTTAAATTGCAGTTTCCTTACTCCTAATTTCCTTGGTTTTCATACCCGAACCGTTCAATGAGCCATAAAAGAAAGAGGTTCAAGGTTTTTAAGGTCAAACTGAGGTCGAATTGTGATGACATCATAATTAATTTAATAATTATTTAAATATAAATAAATATATTAAATTAGTATAAATAGAAAATTTAACTAAAATAATCCAATTAAATATAAATATCTATATTTCAAATATATATTTTCATATCATAACTTTCACAAGACAAATAAGAGAAATATCAAATCCTAAACAAATTTAAATATAATATGTATTTATTTATATATTGATTAGTTAAACTTGTGATAACAATAATAATAATATAAGAATTAGAAAGACACTCAAATAAAATATTTAAATTATTTAATAATTTTAAATTGAAATAATTGATATCGCTCCGAATCAGTAAAGTGGATGGCCTGGCTTCGGTGGGCTGTCGAAACGGTTGATGGCCTGCAAGGAAGGAAACGCAATCAAAGAGGAGACCGGAGAAGACCGGTCGAACCCCTTCCGATGGAGAAGTTAGTTTCGTAGAGAAGAAAGTTCCAAGTATTTTGGAAAATTGTCTGAGTGAAAATCTTACTTCTGTCGGGTTCAGACCGGTCCCTTATATAGGGAGCCTGGGACGGTTACTTGTCCAATAACCGTCCCAGGATTTGTGGAAACCAACAACTCCGGAGTTAACTACCTCAACGGATATAAAATTGTAACTGCTAATGGAAGTTAACTTATTCGAAGGGTTTGTTTGAGATAGTTGTGGGTTTAGTCGAAAGTCTAAGTGTTGAACTTCCGTCCGTCTGGCGTAGGACGGTTTAGTCGTCCAAGGATATCTAACGATTGTTCATGGACGAACCTAATGGACGATCATGTCTTTAATGGAGGACAGTTTATGGAGTGGTGCTATTATTCATGGACGTTTCTTCTTCTTCTGGATAAATACTGGGATCAACCTGCGTTGTAGGCTCTGGATGAGCCGTTTGGACGAGCTGGAGATGGATTATTTTCCGCTTCTCTATCAATAATTATTTAATAATTATTATATACTTAACTGTAAATATTAATTAAAATTAGAGCAATAATAGTAACATAACATTTTATACAAATTTTGCCACAATTTACCACACGACGAGATGTGAGTAGTAGAGATGTATACCCACAAATTTTTTTTTTCATTACTCACCCTTTGCCATGTGGCAAATTATAGCAAAAAATTGTGTGAAATATTGTGATACTAACATTACTCTTAAAAATACTTAAAATATATATTGCAACTGTACGGTATGGGATCCCCGAGCCCATTGAGCCTTTGACCTTGGCCCAATGGTACGAACCCTGGCCCTATAAGTATGTGTTAACCCATTATCATTTTACCGTTGAATGCAAATTACTTTAATATTATCTCATCATTTAATAAACATAATATCAGTAATACTTCATTAATGAACATACATATTAATAAATCGATCTACCACCATTGCGCATATATTATTTGGACATGAACCACCACTGGACACATATTTTTTGGGAATGAACTACCATTAGACATATATTATTTGGACATGGACCATTTATGGACATACCTTATTATGTTGAACATGAACCATAAACTGCAGCTGGATATGGACTATTGGACTTATCCTATTATTGGACATTTGATACCTAATTAATTATTTTCTAATATTGGACATCACTTAATATACATAATAATAACATATCAACTCACCATTTAATCAGAGCTATGATGCTAAGCATATTATTTATTTATTTCAACCATTATCATGATTCTAAGACTTTGGGCTTTATCTATTTTGTAAGCTTAAAAATACACCGGAAGCCATTGGTCTATGCGGCCCAATGTTGAGTTCCGGGTTGAACTCCCCAAAACAAATCTGGGCTTAGCAAAGTCACACTTCCAGCAGAAGACACGTGACTACGTAGAAAAAACCGCCCCTGACAGAGAGAAAACAAACCCTTCAACATATGTCCAATTTTTGGGGATTCTAGTAATTATCTTCTATAGTTGTGCTTTTCTTTTTGGTTGTCAGTTGTCTTGTGCAGTGTTCATCAAAAAAAGAAAAGAAAAAAAGTTGTCTTGTGCAGTATATATATGTAAGGAATATTTATCTTTAGGCCAGCCCAATGTTTTTTGATTTTTTGGATGGTTTAGTGCATCAACCAAATCTTGTAATATTGAGGTATTATTATAAATTAGTTGCTAACTCATGTGATGTAAGGGATAGTTAAATTTAAAATCACACATATTTCTAGTAAAAGAAATAAAACAAATGTGTGGTTACTTTTTAAACATCATGCACCTCTAAATTCTAATTAACATGGAATATCAACAAAAGCCTAAACCCCAAATTAATTTTAGGGGTTTTCAGTATTTTTGCAAATAGGAAAAAATTATAACTACCCATGGAATCAAAAACGTTTTTTTGTAATTTAGTATAATCAATTGGTTTTTAAGAATCGAGCTAGCTTTTAAGGAAATCTACCCTTTGAAGATACTCCCACATAGATTAGAAGAAGAAGCAAGAAAAACTAATTTCAACCACAAATTTAAGACTATCTTAACATTTAAAAAAAAACACACACACACACACACACACACACACACACACAACAGTAATTTATGAACAACCTACTTGGTTATATCTTCACAAAAGGATACAATTAGGAGATAGAGTTTTGATTGAATATATTATATCCAAATAGAAAAATTTAGCAAATAGAAAAGGCCTAACCTTGATTTGATTTCTCAAATGTAGCAACCGAAGGAGTGCTAAAGAAGGAGAAAGTATGAATGGCTGAAACTGTTAAAGCCTTTCCAAGTACTTATACTCTAGTTGCACCTAGCTCTTATATATAACAAATGTATAACCTCGTGTATATGCATGGGTACTATAAGGACTATGATTGTGGCCTAGGCCCACTTAGACCAGTGTGACCCAGTACACCTACAACAAGCCCAAAATAATAGATTTGTAAAAGAATGAATTCTATGAGCCAACTACAATGCGCAATTCTAGACTTGAGATAATTGGGCTGGTGCGATTATTATAAGTGCAAGAGACATAAATTTAGCATAAAAATCTTCCTCGGGCAAGTCCGAGGAGTTGTTCATTAAAAGTCAATATTGATCCTTCCACAATAAGCTTCAGTTTTCTCTTCCTTTCTCTTTCGTTGTGTTGAATGTGCATCCCCTTTTTTAGGAGAGTTTCTTGCTTTATATAGCCCCTCCCACTGCATCTCAGCCATCCATTTGTACGTTTCAGGGAGAATAGTTTGGATGCTTATCCCATCAAGACCATTTTGGAGGTAGCTAAGAGATTTGTGAGCTACTGAGTTACTATTTAGGTGTCTTTTCCTCATAAATGCAGCCAACACAGTTGGTACAGAACATTGAATGTGGAGGTGATGGTCACCTTCCCAGATTTTTCCCTTTTTTCGTTGCTTGCATGATTCTAATTCCTTCAGTGGTACTTCATTTTCTGGTGCAAGGAACCAAACAAGGTTCTCCCAAGGTGCACTTACTCCTCGGTCTTCTCATATGACGAGTCATCTAGTCTTTTTTCCTTGGGCCTCTAACCTTAAATTTTAGCTCGGTTTCACGTGGTCTTGATGCCCTCTATTTTCGGTCTAGGCCCACATGTCAAACTTGGGTTAACACATGTGTGGGCCTTTGATCATCCTCGGTCAAGGCCTAGGAGCTTTTGGGTGTCCTCAGATCATGTGCTCCAACAATAGCCCCTCAAAACTTCACTCCTTCCTATTTTATGGAAGATGGGGTTTTGTTTTACTAGTCTCCTTTGATTTTTCAAGAAGCGGTCCTAAGTGCCCCAATCTCTGACTTTGTAAGTGTCTCTTGGTTTTCGTGCAGCTCTTAGAGTCCTTTCTTTCTTTCTTTCTTTCTTTCTTTTTATTTTTTATTTTTATTTTTTTTTTACCTTTCTTAGTGAAATGGGTAGATTTATTAGTTTAGTTAATACGCCTGAGATGAGGCATGCTTTTAAAGCCAAATACAATTTTCTTGTTGGGGTAGAGATAGAACACTGCCATAAAAAAATATAAGAGAACTACCAAATGTGACAAAAGTACTATCAAATGTGATGTTGAAACTGTACAATATAAGGATAGAATCGTCAAATGTGAAAAAATTAAGTGAACCATTAAATGTGACAAAAGAACTGTCATATGTGATGTTGGAATTGCACAATGTGAGGATGAAACTGTTAAATGTGAGAAAAAAAAAGGGAACCACCAAATGTAACAAAAAAACTGTCACATATGATGTTAGAACTGTACAATATAAGGATGGAATCGTCAAATGTGAGGATTTAGTAATCTGGTATAGTAGGTTGCCTATTAGTGGGTATCATACCAAAAAAAAAGGGAGTTACGGTAGAATTAACCTTAAAACAAATCACCTTAAAAAGGATTACATTATTTATAATGTAGTGAAATTAAACCCTATAATATTGGTATCCATGATAATTATCCTCGAATGTTCTGCTAGCTTTGTACTACACTATTGTTAAAATAAGTATGCAAATGAACGATTTGCATGGGGCCATGCACACTTTTGACAGGGCATCCTAACCTAAGGTATGCAATATACAATTTAGTTAGAGCAAAACTTAGATACAGTACTTAGGTGCTGTTCTTTAAGTTCTTATTTTAAGATTTTGTCATGTAGATTTTTTCTCATGGGAAGGAAATGTATTTTTTAGTTAAGTAACCACATGGCTGAATCTTAAGAGGGGAATTTAAAAAACTGTTAGGTTTTTAGACCCCTTAACACAATATATTTAACATAATATTAAGACAAGTTGATTGACAAGTTTGTTATTCAAGTCTAAGTTAAACAATTGTGAGTAAAACAAATATAATGCGGAAAGTAAAGAACATAAAGAGCTGATGACCCAAGAAAACCAAATTGGTAAAAAACCTGAGGAGGATTTAGCCTAACTATCCTTAAGGTAAAAACAGATCTACTATGAAAGAATTGAAGTTTTACAAAAGGACTTAGACCACTAACATCTTAATGCTACCTCGTGTAAAAAACTTACTACCACGACTATGTGATAGCTCTAAGTCCACAAACTACTTCTTTCCTTGAATCTGCAACAAACACAAGTTCTCCTACTTATGACTTTGAGACTTTGCTCAAAGGTTTTGTTATTCCTTGAATGTTCTTTATGCAGCAATTGAAACAACCATCAAGTTCTTGATGTAAATCTTTATCTTGATAGCTCTATGTGTGTGTTTGAAGGTACAAATCTCTCAGATCTCAGAAAAGACTCAACACACAACTCAACAACCACTTCTAAAACGTAGTTAGGGTTTTTTCTTTTATTTTAGGAGTGAAACACTTAACCCTACATGTCATATGAGCTTGAGCTGTGTTTGAAACTTTTGCAGAATTTTCTGTGCTGCGATTTTCGATCAATCGGATCTTGCAGTTTTACACAATAAATTCCTGCAAAACACTCAGTTCAAACTTACACTTAAGCAAATTTTGAGCAAGCCTAAACCTAGACTCATTGTTTTGATCATGGTTTGCCAACATATACAAAATAAAGTTCTAACACATTTAGTTCTTAAAGTCTTAGAACCTAATAAGAATTGCATCTAAGATACTGTAACTAAGTTTTGTCCATCAAGCTCCACGAGAGAAAGATTTGAAGTTTTCATTAATTATAACTTAAAAAACGTCTCCCACTGATATAGAATTCCTACATGGACTCTGGCATTTCTATAAATACATCCTTAGATGGAAGGGTTTATGCAACACACGCTTAGTTGAGTCAAGATCTAAGAAAATCTCTTGCTTACATAGCTGATTCTAAAGCAAGTTACTTGACTAGCTGTTTTAAGCTCAAGGAAACTTCTTTGCTTGCTTGCTTAGCTGATTTAATTAAAACTCTATCTCCTTCTCCTCTCTCAAGTTTCAACCAAAATGGCCCAAAGCAAGTTAATCTCTGCTTTTCTTTTCCTAGTTTTCATTCTCTCCCAACAAATTCAGTCCATAGAGGGAAAGCATTTACGCGAAGGGAAGAAGAGTTTCGAATCCAAAACCATCCAAACTCAAAGTAAAATCTATGAAATAGAAACTATCAAACACAGCGGTGTGTTGCATGGTGATGACAAATCAAACGAAGAGATTACTAGCATGACTAGTGTCTACTACTACACCACCAACTGTCAATGTATCTCAGCCAGCTCCTCCTCCAAATCATGGCGTCATGCTTCAGACCCACAGCCCTGGTGTTGGGCATTCCATTCAAAACTGGGGTTATTAATTTCCTTGCCTTCCTGCATGTTCATGCATATATATATATATATATATATATGTTCTCATTGCTCCACAGTAAATGTCTTTATTGTGATCTGTATTTATATGTATTAATGGCCCTGTATCCTAGTAGTTAATGGCGTCATGCTTCAGACCCACAGCTCCAGGTCACAGACTCACAGCCTTGGTGTTGGGCATTCCGTTCAAAACTGGGGCTATTAATTTCTTAGCCTTCCTGCATGTATATATATATATATATATATATATATGTATGTATGTATGTATGTTTTCATTGCTCCACAATAAATGTGTTTATTGTGATCTGTATTTATGTGTATTAATGGTACAACGGGTTAAACTTTTCCCTACTAATTGCTAGTCAAGGAAAAAACAAGAAGGAGAAATAAGACGTTTGTATTTATAATCTACTTTCTATTTATGAATCAAAATATTATATATTGCTCCGGATTTTTATTCATTTTAGAATGAGTGGGGTTTGTTACTTTATTGGTGTGAATACATTAGGGCACCATTAAAAAAGGTGGTAATTTAATTCCTTAAAAACTACCAGTGACTAACTCACATCCAAACCGGTTTACCCAAGCTCAGCAACTAAAGGAAACAAATTGAATATAAACTCACCGACCCACATTCATATGACTTTTAAGTTGATAAACTTTCCAACTATGTTCGACATGACCCCCTATAGCTACGGAGAATCACCAAGCGTACCTCGTGCGTAATTCTTTGTGGACCCAGAAATACATAATTTCTCACACTCGCTCTGACATAATCTCTTCCATGAGCCAATAGTTCGTAAGCCACCTGACTTCTTACATCGTCAATTCCACGTGTGAACTGAATACTTTGTCTTAATGGAAGAAATGCTAATGGTCAGAGATTTTGTGTCTCCTGCACGACCACATTAACAATATAGCATTTACGCTAGGGGTGTCAATGTTCGACCCAATCCGTAAACACGACACGAACCCAACACGGGTTTTTTCGGGTTAGGGTTGGACCTTAATGGGTTTGGGTCATAAACGGGTCGACTCGAAAGTGACACGATAAGAAACGTGTCATAAGCGGGTCAACCCGCATAACCCGCAATAGATACGTTTGACACGCTAATTTATTTGTGTCAACCCGAAATGACCCACTTAACACAACCCGACTAACTCATTTAACAAATAAATATTTATTTTATTTAGATTTGTCAAATACATTTTATGTCCAACATATATTTTAAATTTAAAAATAAAAGTGAGTAATTACACAAATTTATAAAGGATATAATTGGAAATTAAAACTTTACAGACCTTAGAACTACTAATATATATATATATATTTTTGGCATAGAACTTGCACAAATAAAATTGGATGAGCTTGAGGAAGATGTTATGAATTTGGACATCAACAAAGAATCTATGGATGATAATCGTGGTCAAAGTCAGGATTAGTCTACTGTTTACTCAAATTCTTTTAATATTGATACTTAGCATTTGACGAGTTTTAAGGATATTATATATTTTTTTGAACCATGTTATTTTATTTTTGTTAAAATTAGTTATTTTGAATTTGTGTTGAAGTGTATGCACTTCTTTTGGAGTATAAAGAACTTATTTTCTAGATGAATGTTATATTTTTGTTAAACTATATTATTTTGAATGTGAGTTGAAGACTAAAAGTGTATGCACTGCTTTTTGGAATGTAAAAAAAATTATTTCTAGATGGATGTTATATTTAATATTATGCAGGTTGAAATGGGTTGTGTTATATTCGTATTAACCCAACACGACTCGTTTATTAAGCGTGTCAAATGGGTTGGGTCAGGTTAACCCACCTTATTAAAAGGTCGGGTTAGGGTTGAAGGATCATGACACGATTATTAAATGGGTCGGGTTAGGGTTGAGCCATTTAGTCGAATACCCCTACCTTGACATGACACGAACTCGACACGCTAACCCGAATTGACACCCCTAATTTACGCTTAATTTTTCAATGAGATACTTGATAGATACATCGAGCTGTTATGGAAACAAGACATACAGCTTTGGCTAGCTATGACAGTCATAGACACCAGCGACGGAGCTATTCTTGGACTAAAGGGCTTGATCGCCCGAAATTTTTCCAAAAAAAAAAAAATAGTAGTACATATTAATTTTAGCAATTTATTTCGATGAAATTGCATTTTGCACCCTCAACAATATTATTGATCTTTTTAAAGAAAAAGACACCCAACACACAAGACACTAAAAGGAAGAATAAAAATTAATTAATTAATTAATAAAAGAAAACCTAAACTAAGTGTGTCCTGGAACTGGGAGGCAAGGAGAGGGAGGCGCTAGGCCTGGGCAATTGGGCAACAGCAGCACAGGTTGCGCAATACAACACAGCAGTAGCCGTAAAGACTAGCACCACACCAGCACCAATCCACCTTCCTCAAATTTGGTATTATATCTAATCTCTCATCTTTTTGGGATTTGAATATCTTATCTCTCATATCTGAATCTCTAGTGCCAAAAATTACTGAAGTTTTGTTGGTTGATTAGCTTGATTTGATTATCTAGTTGTGAAGAAAATAGAAAGAGAGGCAGAGATGAGAGAACTCTCTCCACAATTTACACTCACGGAAAATAGAAGAGAGAGAGGGGGCAGAGAGCATCTAATGCTCCATCTTTCTTTTTTTTTTTTTTTTTTGGGATTCAAAAAAAAAAAAAAAGGTAGAAAGGGGCGACTAGTGTGGCTTCCTTACCTGAGCATGACTATAGTAACACCTTACCCGCTCCGAACGAGATCCCATACTCCCGGCCCGTGAGAAACTCACTTATTATTTTTGGACCGTTTGAGATGGAGATCAGATATAAGGAGCACCAACACACAAATTTTTTTTTTTTTTGAGGAAGAACACACAGTTAATTGTTGAGATTCAAACTTAAGTCCTAAAACTTGTTAACCCAGTATCTTAGCTATCAACTGGGCCACCTGAGTGTTGGTAATGCTCCATCTTTTTTCTTTCTCTTTAGTAAAGTTATAGTAATATTTTATTATAAAAAATATTGTAGTGGTGACTAACACATCAACCACGACCTAATCTATGTATTTTTTACTTGGACAGTGTTAGATATGGTGTATAGAATAGAAACAAAAAACGTAGTTTACTAAAAAAATTAATTACTTTATTATTTTCCTATTATCATGTAAAGTTGTGTAAAAATATATGATGTAATGACACGATTTTGTAACGAACCTAAACAGTATTGGGTTCGCACGTAAAAGGCCCAGACAATATGATTTGTAGAGCGTGGGTGTAAAGAACTAGGTTAACTGTGGTCTCTCTTCAAAAGATTCACTCTCAAGAATGTTAAAGGTTTAAAGTTGGTACAATGAATGTTTTCTTTAGTCACCAGTGCCACTCTTTGTCTCTACTCTTACTTTCTTCTTTTTTGTTTATGTCTGTTCTTTCTTTTTCTTTTTCCATTCCCATCCTTTCTTCATGCTCTTCTTTTAGTTTATATACTCCCCTTTGCGCTCCATCCTTACCGCACACGTGTAGGTTGGGTCCGGAGGATTTCTTTCTGTCTCATCTGGCACCTCCTGGAACTTCCTATGGGCAACTGTAAGGCTGCTTCCTTACTGTTCAGGTATCACCTCCACATTAATGCGGCCAGAGAGTTGGTTGAGAGGTCATTAATGCGGAGGCAGCTGTAGTTACAGATATTTGTTTGCCTTATCTCTTTCATCCTTAGTCGGTTACTCTTATCCTTTACGGTGACCTAATTCTGAGATCTGATCGTAGTAAAACCACGTCCCGATCGTCCTCAGACGCATACTGTCGAGGAGTATGGTGTCCTCGGACGGATACACATCCTCGGCTGGGTCACGGGCCCAACAATCCTGAATTAATTCTGAACCCTATGGGCCTATTAATCGAACGGTCCCCACAATAGCCCCTCAAAATCCTACTTTTCGACTCCTCGGGAGAAAAGGTGGATTTTGACGTCATAAGCCTGCACCTGTGCGTATCTTGGGGCATGCCCTTGACGCTTCAGCACCCCGATTTTGGCAGCATTAAATTCTGACAACTCCCTTATCTCCCACGTTCGACGGTGAGATCTAAATCAGACGGCAGGGGGCTTCTCTTGTTTTGTGAGCGGGAATTTCACCGCTTACAATCCTCACATGACTATAAAGGCGCTCCCTAATTAAACCTGCACCTTACTTTTGATGATTACGTGGTTCCACAGCTTATACATTGAATCTGCCTTCTTCCAGTCTTCGCTATTCTCCTGGCGACTACAAATAATCGTACGTTGTCCGAGGTCCTTCCTTTGAACCTGTAAGTTCTCTTGAAGTTTTTACTATTTTTGTTTAAAGCCAAAAAGTCTTTTCTACTAAGTTTTTTAGAAAAATGGGGAAACAGAAGAATTCCTTTCGATGTCTCGTTGACTCCGAGGAGGGTATTAGAAACTTCCGCTCTAAGTACAAGATCCCCCTAACGGTAGGGATGAGGTATACAGCCCAAGGGGAGTGGGTTGATGCCAGGCAAACTGGGGAAGTAGTTATCCCCATGATCGCCTTTATTGAGGGCGGGATGACTATCCCTATGGGTAGTATCACTAGGGGTTACCTCAACTTCTTTAGCCTATCCCTCACCCAATGTGCTCCCAATATGTTTAAAGTCCTGGGAAATGTAAACGCTCTGAATCAGAGAATGGATCTAAAGCTAACCCATCACGACGTGAATTGGGTGTACAACCTTCACCACCTAGCTGACCAGGGCTATTATCTCAAGTCGAGATATCCTGAAGTAAGGCTAATTCAGTGCCTCCCCACTTCAAATAAGAACCTAAAAGAGGATTTCCTTATTTTTTCTGGGGAATGGCATGATGGTCTACCTTGCCCGACAGTAGAGGGAACACCAGGTGGGTGCGAAGTTATAGACCTATGCTATTTAGCTTGCGAACACATTTTACTTACCTTTATTATTTTCGTGTCTTACAACTTTAACTTTAGAATCAACGGTTTTGTAGATAGACGCTACACGAAACTCAATCTCAGATTAGTCAATAAAGCGAGCCTAGACAAGTTATTATTGAAAGCTGAAATATACGTGAACGAGACTGATGGTCAGCTACGGGCAGCACATTTAATTCTTGGCTATACCCCCCTTTCTTTTGGCTTTCAGGCGCCGAAGTGCGTGATTAGGGCACGCAATCCTCGGTTTCGTCGTATCAGTGTTGCCTACGAAGGGTTTATTGTTCCAGAGGGTATTCCACTTTCCAAATACACACCTCGCACAAAGTCTCTTTTCGTGGCCAGCGTCTCGGCGGGACCTTCTTCACCCTTACCTTCCCTCAAGAAAAAGGGAACCAATAGGGGAAGGAAAAGGGGAAAAGACGAGGAAACCGTTGTAACAGTATCTGAATCCGCGGACGATTTCGGGATTTTTGATCAGCCCACAAGCCCCGAGGAAAATCCTGACGAGATGGGGATACAAAGGAAACCCCAGAAAAGTTTGATGGAGCTGATGGAAGGTCAACAGGGAAAGTCTGCACCTGCCAAAACAATACCATCCCAGGCTTCACCTCTTCCAGCCAGGTCTCCTCCTCCAGCTCCTCGCCACCCTCCTCGATCATCTCCGCAACCAGCGCCGCTCAGCGCTGCCGAGTAGGAAAAACGCAGGGAACAGAAGGACAAGGATGTGGCAGATGCGAGCAAGTCTCGTCCCACTCGAGAGGAGGATGTCCAACGAGCTGCAAAGCAACAAAAAACTAGGCACCCCGCTACGCGGGGCCAAGAGAAATCCGATTCCCCACATCCTGAGTCACAAGCGTGGCTGCCAGTTCCTATGCTCGGTGGGGAGTCCCTGCGAGACGATGCCTCTATAAGGGACTTTAACGGCGGCATTGGGTGTCATGTAGCCTCGGCCATAGAGGAGGCCTTATTGCTCCCAAAAGATATGGCTGAGATAAAGAATATGAGGAAGAATCAAATCATCCTTGACAACAAACGATACTTGGGCATGGTGAGAAGCTGTCTTTTACACTATTTCATTCTATGACTGTTACTTACTAATGCGCACTTTTCATTAACTATAATACTAACCCCCCCCCCCCAAATTTTTTACAAATCATCCAAAATACTTTCAAGCTAGATGAGATGCTCAATGCTTGCTCCAATCAGCTAGATGGTGAAAGGAAAAGAAGGGTAATGGCTGTACAGACCTTGTCCAAATCTAAACAGGATTTAGTCGACGCAAGGAAAAAACTTCAGGTCGAAGAAGAAGCTCGTAAGAGTGCTGAATCAACATCAGAAGGCTACCAGAAGCAGGCCGAGGAACAAGCAAAGCTTCTGCGAGAGGCGAATGCCGAGCTGAAGAAGACTCAGGAGCAAGTTCTTGTTCTTAAGAAGCATTTAGAAGAAACTCAGAAGCTAAGGGAGCAAGCTGAAAAACTCAAAGAACAAGCCGAGAAAGTGAAAATCAAGTCTGAACAGGCAATGAATGAAGCCGAGCAGAGGGGCTACGAAATTGGGATAGCTGAAACTGAGAAAACTTTAAGAGCCGAGGTTCCGGAGGTGTGCCGCATCTACTGCGCGAGAACCTGGAGCGAGGCTCTTAACCGTGCTGGGGTTGAAGCCTCATCTGAGCTACGTAAGCCAGAGAACGTATATTACCCCGAAGCAATACGCTCCTCAGCTCCTCAACCATACCAGGCTGATACTCCTTCCCCAGCTATTAACCCTAACGAGGAGGTTTTGCCTCGCAATTCCCCTCCAGGAGCTTCCCCAAACAAATCCACCACTGCTTCGAAGGCAGAGACGGCCTCACAGGGTTTCAACAAGAATTGGACTCCACAGTTCTATCAATTTCTTATCGTTCTGATGGCTCCAAGTTACCTTCACACTCATTTATTTTGTCGTCGTAATTTTGTATGGGTTCATTTCAATCACCTTTTTCATTGTACGCCAATCTTGCGTTCGAAGCTCTCTCTTTCTGACTCCTTAATGAATGTTCATAGGGCATTATTTTCATCAAGTTTATAATTTAGAAAACTCATCACAACTCTATTATCATTCAATAATTCAATACACAACTTAGAAGGTCAATTTCTACAGAGTTTGTGGTCCGAGGATTTGGCATAACTTAGCTTTTGTTCCACGTTTTAATATAAATCACAAGATGTTAATTTCCACTAAGTTTGCGATCCAAGGACCTGGCATAACACAGTTTTTGTTTAACAATACAGTATGAATGATAGGATGTTAATTTCCACTAAGTCTGCGATCCGAGGACTTGGCATAACTTAGTTTCTGTTTAACAATTCAGTATGATAGGATGTTAATTTCCACTAAGTTTGCGATCCGAGGACCTGACATAACTTAGTTTCTGTTTAACAATTCAGTATGATTGATAGGATGTTAATTTCCACTAAGTTTGCGATCCGAGGACCTGGCATAACTTAGTTTCTGTTTAACAATTCAGTATGATAGGATGTTAATTTCCACTAGGTTTGCGATCCGAAGACCTGGCATAACTTAGTTTCTGTTTTAACAATTCAGTATGATAGGATGTTAATTTCCACTAGGTTTGCGATCCGAGAACCTGGCATAACTTAGTTTCTGTTTAACAATTTAGTATGATAGGATGTTAATTTCCACTAGGTTTGCGATCCGAGGACCTGGCATAACTTAGTTTCTGTTTAACAATTCAGTATGATAGGATGTTAATTTCCACTAGGTTTGCGATCCGAGGACCTGGCATAACTTAGTTTCTGTTTAACAATTTAGTATGATATGATAGGATGCAAGATTTACAGGATGCATAATTGACGTAAGTTAAAAGAGAATATTTGAATTGAAACTTCTTTACTAATAATAATACCTTCTGAGATTATTTATATTCCAAGGATGGAGTACAGGTTTTTTATCTAGGTCCTCTAGATAGTAAGCCCCTATTCCTGCTACAGAAGTAATTCGATATGATCCCTCCCAATTGGGTCCCAATTTTCCCCAATTTGGATTCTTAGTGGCCCTCAGGACTTTTCTCAGCACCAGATCTCCTATGGCTAACGGCCTCATCCTCACATTGCTATCGTAGCCCTGCTTGAGTTTGTGCTGGTAGTAAGCTAGCCGAACCATCGCGCTCTCCCTTCGTTCTTCAATCAGGTCTAAACTTTTTTCCAACATCGCATCATTATTACTCGAAGAGAATGCACTGGTTTTTAACGTTGGGAATCCAGTTTCCAGGGGAATGACGACCTCGGCCCCATAGGTCATGGAGAAGGGAGTTTCTCCCGTCGAACGTCGGGGTGTTGTCCGATACGTCCAAAGCACATGTGGCAGTTCTTTCACCCATTTTCCTTTCGCGTCATCCAGTCTCTTCTTAAGCCCATTGACAATAACTTTGTTAACAGCTTCAGCCTGCCCATTGCCTTGCGGATAAACTGGAGTGGAATATCTGTTTCTTATTCCCAGTTCTGAACAATATTTCCTAAAGGCGTTGCTATCGAACTGGAGCCCGTTGTCCGAAATAAGAGCTCGTGGGATTCCAAATCGCGTAACAATGTTCTTCCAGACAAACTTCTTCACATCTACGTCCCTGATGTTCGCCAAGGGCTCAGCTTCAACCCATTTAGTAAAGTAGTCTGTGCCGACCAGCAGATACTTCTTGTTTCCTATGGCTTTAGGAAAAGGGCCGACAATGTCCAGCCCCCATTGTGCAAAAGGCCAAGGGCTTGAGAGAGGGTTAAGAACTCCTCCCGGTTGGTGGATATTCAGAGCATATCTTTGAGACCGATCGCATTTCTTAACGTACTCCTGCACTTCTCTCTGCATATTCGACCACCAATAACCTTGCGTTAGTGCTTGGCATGATAGGGACCTTCCTCCTGTATGACTTCCACAAATGCCCTCATGCAACTCTTCCAGGATTGATTCTGCTGTCTCAGGAGGCACGCAGAGCAAGTATGGCCCAGAGAAGGACCGTTTGTACAGCTTTTTATCCTCGGATAACCAGTACCGAGGCGCCCTCCTTCGTATTTTCTTAGCTTCCACCTTATCTTCGGGCAATACGTCACTATCGAGAAATTTTAATATAGGGTCCATCCAGCTTGGCGATAAACTAGCTTGACGGATTTGGCAAACCTCCTTTTCTGGTGAAGTGGGAGCACGCAAGTCTTCGACGATAATCACCCGAGGGAAATTTCGTACTGAGGAGGTGGCAAGGGTCGCCAAAGAGTCAGCGTGGGTATTTTCACCTCGTGGAATGTGTAATACGTCGAAAGATTCGAACTCAGTTCGCATATGCCTAACCCGGTCCAGATACCCTTGCATCCTTGGGTCTCTGGCCTCCAATTCTCCGGTCACCTGGCCAACGACCAGCCTCAAGTCCGAGAACAGTTTCACCGCCTTTCCACCCATTTTATGGACCATGCTCATTCCCATTATCAAAACTTCGTACTCTGATTCATTATTAGTAGCCGAGAACCCTAGTCTTAGCGACTTCTCAATGATGACCTCTTCGGGGGATATCAAAACCAATCCCAATCCAGCTCCCCGTTGGTTTGCGGCCCCATCCACGTATACTTTCCATAAAGACCCTCCTTGTGCGGATATCACACCAACCGATTTTTCATCCATGTGATCTTGATTCCTACTAATTTCCTCAGGGCACTCAGCGAATTCAGCTACCAGATCGGCGAGAACCTGACCCTTTACAGAGGTGCGGGGCATGTATTTGATGTCAAAAGCACCCAGAATCGTACCCCACTTGGCAATTCTGCCGGTGTAGACAGCACTTCTAAGTATGGATTTAAAAGGCAATTGGGTCAAAACAACTACAGTGTGAGCTTGAAAATAGTGCGGAAGTTTACGTGTTGCATGGACCACCGCCAGTATGGCCTTCTCTAATGACAGATATCTCACCTCGGCTTCATGGAGAGATTTACTTACATAATAAACTGGCCTCTGGACGCCATTATCTTCTCGCATCAAGACGAAACTGACTACGTGAGGAGCTACCGCCAAATAGGCATACAACACCTCATCCACTTCAGGGCTAGACATGATCGGCGGTTTGGACAAATAGTCTTTCAACTGCTGGAACGCCTCAACGCACTCCTCGGTCCATTCGAATCCTTGCCACTTATGTAACAGACGAAAAAAAGGACGACACCTCTCAGCCGACTTGGAGATGAACCGGTTCAACGCAGCAGTCATCCCAGTCAGCTTCTGCACCTCTTTTGGATTCCGAGGCGCTTGCAAATCGTTAATGGCCCTAATCTGGTCTGGATTCACCTCAATTCCTCTATGGGTCACCATGTACCCCAAGAATTTCCCGGAACCTACACCAAAGGAGCACTTCGAAGCATTCAGGCGCAATTTATGTTCTCTCAGTATCCCGAAGATGCTAGTGAGGTCCCCCACATGTTCAGTCACTACTTTACTTTTCACAACCATGTCATCAATATAAACTTCAATACTTCTGCCCAGCTGTGGCTCAAACATTTTCGTCATCATGCGTTGGTAGGTAGATCCAGCATTTTTCAAACCGAAAGGCATCACCTTGTAATGGTAGTTCCTAACCGGGGTCACGAAAGCAGTCTTTTCTTGATCATCGGCGGCCAGCGGTATTTGGTGATACCCTTGAAAAGCATCCAAGAAACTCATCCTAGGGTGGCCCACGATCGCATCCACCAACTGGTCAATCTTCGGCATAGGAAATGGGTCCTTAGGGCATGCCTTATTAAGATTCGTGAAATCCACACACACTCGCCATTTCCCCGTTTTCTTCTTCACTATCACCGTATTGGCCAGCCATTGGGGGTAAAAGACTTCTTTGATAGCCCCAGCCTGTTTTAGCTTGACAACTTCACTTTTGACTGCCTTGGCAGGCTCTTTCGATGGTCGCCGAGGAGTTTGCCTCTTGGGGAGAACGGCAGGGTTCATGTTGAGTCGGTGACAAATGAAACTTGGGTCTACTCTTGGGGTTTCGTACGGGTCCCATGCAAAGACGTCCACATTGGCTCGGAGGAACTCCAGCAAACTCGCTTTCTCTTGCAAAGGCAACTTGGACCTAACTCGGAAGAATTTTTCTGGATCATCAGCAACAATCACCTTTTCCAAATCTTCACACTCTACCCCATTGGTTGGTACGTCTAAACCTGATGCTGGGGACTTTAATTGCTATGACTCATTATCGGCGGTAGCCGAGGTTTTTACCTCTGGCCGATGCTGAATAGCTGCTACTTGGCATTGCTGAGCAGCCGCTTGGCTCCCTATTATCTCCAGCACTTGGTCTCCGGATGGGTACTTCACCTTCTGATGTAGGGTGGATGAAACTGCCTTAAGTGTGTGAAGCCAAGGTCTGCCCAAAATAGCCGTATACGGAGAAAAAACATCTATGACAATAAAATCCACCTCCACCACCTCCGTGCCTGACTGCACGGGCAGCCTGATTAGCCCCATAGGAATGACCAACCTTCCCTCAAAACTGACTAGAGGGGAATTATAGGTTGTCAAGTCCCCTGGTTTCAAACCTAGCCCCTTGTACAAATCCGGATACATCACATCCGTTGTGCTTCCCTGATCAACCATCATTCTTCAGACATCGTACCCACTAATCCTCAGCGTTACCACCAAGGCATCCTCATGGGGTTGTATGGTTCCAACCAGATCTTCGTCTGAAAAACCCAAAATTAAGGGGACACGCCTCTTGGCTCTCTTCAATGCTTGAGAACGATTCTCGGCCGGGGATCGGGACACCGACAACACTCTCGTGGGGCAAGATCCAGTCCTTCCCGGGGCCACAAAGATGACGTTGATCGTACCCAGGGGGAGCCTTGATGAAGCATCCCCATGCACCTCGGAACCTGCTTGGCTCGCCCTTCCGCTGGAGTGATGCAAGAGTTGCTTTAATTTCCCTTCCCGGACCAACTACTCCAAATGGTCCCATAAATTCCTGCAGTTATCTGTCGTGTGCCCATGGTCCTGATAGTAATGGCAATACAAACTCGGGTTGCGTTTTCTAGGCTCTCCCGCCATCCTGTTCGGCCATTTGAAGAATGGCTCGTCCTTTATCTTCTCCAAAACCTGCTGAACAGGCTCCCGAAATACTGCATTAATAACCTGGGCGTCCATCGAGCCCGACTGTCCAACAAAGTCCCTCCTTGGTCGGCTATTATTATAACGATTCGACCTGAAATCCCTCCTCTCCTGAGGGATCATCTTGGCCTTTCCTTTCCCCTGAAGTTGATCTTCCTCTATCCTTTTGTACTTCTCTATTCTGTCCATCAGCTGGCGCACACTGGTGACAGGTTTACCCGTCAAGGATTTCCCCAAGTCGTGATCAGCTGGGAGACCGGCTTTGAAAGTGGTTATAGCCACAAGGTCATTCTTTCCCCCTATTTCGTTAAACATTTCCCAGTACCTATCCGAATAGCTCTTGAGTGTCTCGCCCTCTCGCATAGACAAAGTCAACAAGGACCCCAGAGGCAAAGGAGTCCGGCTGCATGTAATAAAGCGAGCACCAAAAGCCTGGGTCAGTGTTTTGAAAGATCCAACAGAATTGGCCCTTAAGCCATTGAACCACCTCATTGCCGTTGGACCCAAACTCGATGGAAAAATCTTGCACATCAGAGCATCATCCCTGGAATGAATAGCCATCTTCTGGCTATAATAGCTTACATGTTCCACCGGATCTGAATGGCCATCATACAGAGATAACGTAGGTTGATTGAACCGCCGAGGATGGGTAGCATCATCTATGCTTCTTGTAAAGGGTGACCTGGAAATTTGACTCAGGGCTTTGTTCATGGCATCGTTTCCCAAGCCCCTGCTAGTTGGACTTCTACGCCTACGCCTATGGCGATGTTCCTCTTCATAGGAGAAAGTCTCGCTTTGCGGAGTCCTCGACCTCCGCCTGTAGCTAGTTCCATCCGACTCCCCAGATGATGGTTCAGAGCGAGGTGGGGAATGTTCCCGTCGTGCATGGCGCAACTCTCTCTTCAAGTCTGCAATCTCACGTTGCAGATCCCCACCATGCTTCGCGTGGGAAACGTGACTCTTCCCGCGTGTATGGCTCATTGTGGTATGAGTGGTATGTATACTCCCCTCACGGACTTCCCTCCGTTCGGGACTCCTTCGAGGACCACCATGCTGAGAGCCCCTTGACTTCGCCTGATGCAGGTTGACATCATTCTGATGCAGCCCCGCTGCGGGATGAGGTAGTTCCACTCCTTCCATCGGAAACGTTATATCAGAGGTTGTACAAGCTAACACAAGCTCTTCCCACAGACGGCGCCAATTGTAAGGACACGATTTTGTAACGAACCTAAACAGTATTGGGTTCGCACGTAAAAGGCCCAGACAATATGATTTGTAGAGTGTGGGTGTAAAGAACTAGGTTAACTGTGGTCTCTCTTCAAAAGATTCACTCTCAAGAACGTTAAAGGTTTAAAGTTGGTACAATGAATGTTTTCTTTAGTCACCAGTGCCACTCTTTGTCTCTACTCTTACTTTCTTCTTTTTTGTTTATGTCTGTTCTTTCTTTTCTTTTTCCGTTCCCATCCTTTCTTCATGCTCTTCTTTTAGTTTATATACTCCTCTTTGCGCTCCATCCTTACCGTACACGTGTAGGTTGGGTCCAGAGGATTTCTTTCTGTCCCATATGGCACCTCCTGGAACTTCCTATGGGCAGCTGTAAGGCTGCTTCCTTACTGTTCAGGTATCACCTCCACATTAATGCGGCCAGAGAGTTGGTTGAGAGGTCATTAATGCGGAGGCAGCTGTAGTTACAGATATTTGTTTGCCTTATCTCTTTCATCCTTAGTCGGTTACTCTTATCCTTTACGGTGACCTAATTCTGAGATCTGATCGTAGTAAAACCACGTCTCGATCGTCCTCGGACACGATCGTCCTCGGACGCATACTGCCGAGGAGTATGGTGTCCTCGGACGGATACACATCCTTGGCTAGGCCACGGGCCCAACAATCCTAAATCAATTTTGAACCCTATGGGCCTATTAATTGAACGGTCCCCACATATGATTATTACAATAATCGTGTATTGGTACTATTTACTTTGTAATTAATTTGGAATAAAATTTAATTGCAAAATTAATTGTAGTCTAAGGCTACAACCTTACTCAATAAAATAAATATTACTATATATTTTAAAAATCCAACCGTTGAATCGTATGTTCTTTACACTCATAATACACATGTCAAATTTTGTGTCAATCGGATATTATTTAATATATGACCTATAAGCTTATATTTTATGCATAATTTTAAATTACAAAAACTTGCAATTTAAACAATTTATTGATGACATAATTATTGATCTTTAATTTTTTTTTTAAATTTTACAAGTATGGAAGATATGAATAGAAAGTATAATTTAATGATGGATTTGTCAAAATTCACATTCAATAAAAATATATTGAGTAAGGTTGTAGCTAAATACTACAATTAATTTTATAACTAAGGTTTGTTTTTAATTTTGTATCTCAAGAATAACAAAAAAGTGGACGATAGTTATTGTATTTGAGTAAATTGAAACAATTAAAAAATTAATATTTAAAAAAAAAAATATAATGTAAAAAATAAACGTGAAAAATAAAATAAATTTTTTTATATTAAAGTAAACATGACTTTTTGCAAGCAAATGCTTTGCGGTGGTATTTTACTATTTTCATTCGCAACTACTTTTTAATATTTAAATTTATCCCATGTACTTGAGACAAAAATCATGGGTTCTGTTCTGTGCAACACTCCCACTGAGTCATAGAAAGAGAAATAGACAGACAGAGATAGAGAGAGGAAGAGAGAACTGATAGAAAGTGAAGAAGAATAGGGAGAAGATTGACAGCGAAAATCCGGGTGCTAACAACTCAGCTGTCAAAAATTGCACAGGGAAAGAATGGGCAGTAGAATCAGGGAGGAAGGGGAGCATTGGAGACTGGACAGCGCTCGCACTCATCTTCCTCAAACCCACTCTCACCCCATTTCTTTGAGTAATCTTAATTTGGTTGCTTTAAGTCAATAATGCGTCTATGTTTTGGTTGCTCTCAGTATGTGCAGTTATGTTATTATATCTTATGTTGAGATGAGTATTATTTAAATTTGTGTAGAAAATTTCTATGTTAATTTCATGTTAAATTTTCTATTGTATTGTTGTCTTTTACATTAGAAGCTTAATAGAAAGCACGGGCATTGCTGGTGGCACTAAAACTAGTTTTTAAAGAAAGAAAAAGCGTAAGAAGGAAGCCATTCATTTTGGTCACAGGATACTCTCATAATAAAGCCTCCAAAGAAATCTCCGTTGTTATTGTTTGCAATGGTCTGTGGCATTTATATCTACTCAATCTGTCTCAAACAGTTAAGCATCCACACCAAAACTAAATTTCTAAAATCCAACTCATCCAATTCATTCTATGCTTTCTTTTTCTTTTCTTTTTTCTTTTTTTTTTTTTGGGGGGGGGTGGGGGGTGATTGTTTCATCCAAACTTGGTAATTTCTGCTTGTTTGTACATCAGGGCTGAGTGTGAACATAATCCTGTACAATTATTTGCATTGTATCAATGCAGAGATCAGGAAGTGGGTGGTTTGAGGCCCTATTAAATAGTCATTTTAATGTAAGCTCTAATGGGGAAATATTCTCTATTAAGGATAGGAGGAGCAATATTTCTTCAATTATACAAACTCTAGATAAAGTTTACAATTTGGATTGGTTCAGTAGTGCTTTGAAAAATCAATGCTCAGCGGCTGTTGACTTCAAGTGGATGCTTAATCAGGTAATAATGTGTTTGAATTCAGGTTAATAGATGATTCTCTTGTAGAAAGCAAACATTTCTGCTATTCACTATTTATTTTAAATGTGAAAGCATAAGCAGCCATCATTCCACACTTAAGTCATTACAAATCATAGATAAGCACAAGTATTCATTCATAGCCATTGGTCCAAACACCATTACAGCAGCAGGGTTTCTCAGGTTAGATTAACTGGTTGATTTATCACAATTTTAAGTGTTAGGGTCATATTTTGTATGTGTTGGAAAATCTGAGTCAAAATGCACTTTTGATGTATTTGAGTCTTATTTTAGCATGTCTAGAACATCAACAAGTGGTATCTTTTGAAGAAACATTCAAAACAAGTTCAAAGTCTGCTCAATCAGTGCTGCAATTTCTGTCTGGTCTAATTGCTTGATAGCAGCCGATCTATTGAGATCACTTAACCTTGACAACAAGCGCGATAGACGACCAATCAATTGAGCTTTGTATAAAAAGGATTCCAATTCTGTTTCAGATGATGTGGCAACCTTGGAATTCTTGCACTAGGATTTCAGGACAACTTAAATACCATTTTTTAGGGTCGTCATCATACACAGCACAGACACGCATCTATTGAGAAATTGCTGCGTGCCTAGGGTATTGTACTGAGCTACTTTTGGTTCATTGTTGAAGCATCTTGCTGCAAAGAACTTTGCACAAGTCAACTAAAATAATCCAGAATTCCTGTAGGGAGTCAGTCATGTTGATAGGAGATATGTGCAACTGTTAGCTATGTTGAAGAAAATCTGTGCTAAGTGCTAACCAAAGAAGTCTATTATCAATCAAAATCTATTTGGAGGGAGCTGAGCTAGGTTCAATAGGTTCTATAGTTTGTAGGTACTTGGGATTGGGTAATCTCTGTACTTGTATCTCTAGTTTTGATTAGTTGATTATTCAGGAGTGGTGACCTATATAATGGCTTGTTAGGGTTTTTCTTGCGAAGGTTTTCCCCATTGTAACCATATCGCTTGACAAATTTATTTTCTACTGCACTTAGTTTTTACAATATGGTTGTGCCCATCACATTGTAATTGAACTTTACATGAAATTGGACTAATTAATCAACTTGGATAATTGATTTATTCATTGGGGTCAAATTACAACCCAACACAGAGTTTCTTGTTTTCCAATTTTAATGATGTATTGTATCTATTATAGTCTCTACATTCCGAACTGTCTAACAGAAAATAATATGAATCTGTGTAACCTTTTGCTCCCAAGACTTTTGGGGGGAAAAGTCATTTCTCATCCCGACACTTTTGATTAATTAATTATTTATACTTCAAAATTCTCAATCATTTAACTGTCTGATTGGGCTTACATCTGTAATGAAAATACACCAATTTATAATTATTAGCTGCAATTATTCTCCACTAAGTTGTACAATGACTATGTTTATCTTGGTGCAAGATTTGAATCGAAAACCTATTCCAATCCACCCCTTTTCCAGCCTATTTATAGCCCAGTGGAGTAATTTTGAAAAGATTTATTTGCACAAAATTTGTACAGATGAAATTTTTAATTCCTTAATGACTCGCATATGGGTTTGCAATGATTGGAGCTGGGTCAGCTTGCCTCATTTTCTTTGAACTTCAAAATGAGAAAGAATCTTTTGGTCATGATTTTTAAATATTTTATGAAGGTTATGCATGTAAATCAATGAATCTTGATTGCACTAATTACGATTGGATTGGAGAAATTTTGTTTAGTATAATGAAGTAGAAGTCTTGTGGCTGTCATGTATTCGCAAGCTTTCTAAATTTGTTCTTTGAGATGCTAGTGCAAGTTGCAGGGTGCAGCTTCTAGTTTTTCCCTAGCTCAAGAGTAGAGAACACAGAAGGCATTGTTGGGAGAGTTAGGGTCTCTAGGTTGGATTATAATGGAGCATTGGGTAGTAAGAGATTTATTTAGAAGGTGGCAAAATGGTTCTTCCATCCTTCAGCTCAGAAAATCTTACTGATAGCTAGGTCCTCTAATATGCACTTTTTAGAGATTTTGAGAAATATGTAGGCATATATGAAATTTTAAGGAGCATAGTTGGAAACTCTGGCGTTTACAAGACTTAGATGCTGCGTTGCTTTGAAAATCTAGTAACACTGAGCATTTATACAGCATGAAGAAATGTAATGAGAACATTGGAGTATCTTTACTTCCTTGCTTTAATAGTATGTTTTTGCCAATTCATGTTCAATTGGGAACAGTGATCATCATCCTCCAAAATTGAGTAATCAGCACATGGTTTACAGAAAATTATCAGTGTACATTACATGGACTTATGCTCTCTTCTTTTGAACTAAGGTCAAACAGGAGGGATTGAACCCCGTATATTACCCCCACAAAGGGGGGCAGCATGCCAATAGGCCAGAAGGTCATTGGACTTACCATGTGTTAATTACATATAATAGCATTCTTACCTGAGTGACAGTAGGTTTTGCTGATTGCTTTTGATATGGTCTGGAGCAATTTTCTTTGAGTATTGCTGCCAGTACATTTTCAACTTCGTTATCCATGGACAGCAGATGTATGTGTAGCGGAAGTTGTTTTACTCCAAAAGCTACTTGATTAATTAAAGATATACAGTGTTCTTGGAAGCTATTGAGTAGCGTTGTCCTTCACTCATATGGTAACTTCATACTGGAATAGGACATTTTATGAACCTACTTCCCCTTGAACATAGTGTACTCAGTAGTAGTAGATGGAGTAATTGAAAATGTGAATCTGTTTTATATTTGTATCATATCTCTGCAATTCTGGCTATAGTAATATTTTGTGAATATGATGCAGGGATTTTAAGGGGGCTGCTGTTTAGGCTTAGAATTGATTAAGGGAAATGAGAGTTGCTTAGATCAAGGAACAAGGTGTGACAAAATCTTCTTAAGAGAAATTCATTTTTTGAAAATAGCACTAGCCTAATCTGTGTAAATGTATTAAAAAACTGATCACAAAGTAATTACAATCTGGTACTTATACTAGTTGTTTGTCATTGACAGCCTTCTAGATTCTTGACAAGTGTGTCTAAATCCTGTTGGCCAATGCTTAAGCAACCATCTAACTAACTAATTAGTTACAAGAGGATTAGGATGCAACTACTTGAAATGCCCTGCATCAGGACTCTCCCTCTTAAGAAGCACTTGACCTCAAGTGCTCTTATTTGCCACTAGATTTGTATGAAGTTCTAGCCTTCTAGGATGATACAATTGCCTTGTGTAATGAGTTTGCTGCTGTCACAGCATACCAAAGGCAGCTGCTTTGGTACAGCTTATTCCCACAAAACTGAATCAACCTTCATTTTGATCATAGGCTTGGGGTCTACTTTGCCCTTTTTTAGTTGCAAATAGTAGGGCTGTACCATCTTGTACATAATGTGTGTGCTACACCTTCTACCATGGATGGTTTGCCTATCATGTTGACATGGTCTTCCACCTGCAAGTAAGGAATGACAAACATTCATGGTCTTCCCATAAAGAATACAATCTTGAAAGCTATTGGTTCATAAGAACCCTAAGCACCCTCTTGAGGCTCTAACTTCACCTCCTCCTATATTAGCATCTATTTCTTCTTTCACAAGTCAAGCATACATGGGTTCTTGAATGCATTCCTCCTCTTTATTGTTTTCAATTGGCAATATGCTATCACTCACTTCTTCTTCTTCATTTTGATCATACACAGGTGCATTCATTAGCATATCTTGCTTGGGTGCTTGCAAGGTATTATCAAGGATCAAAGGTATGGATGATCTTGAACTCATAGCGTTTTAATTAGTGTTGGCTGGTATACTTTCAAAGTACAGAACTTCAATAAACTCCACAACGCTGATTACTGAACTGGAGGACATGGAGGTGACAATAGCCAAGGCTTTAGAATTCTGCAATAACACATAGCACATCATTCTGAACTATGAGGATCTTATCATGAACCGCACTGTAAGGACTTGCTCATAAGAACTAAGAGAATTCTATTTCATATGAAAAACGCATAATCCATTCATCTCATAATTTCTAAAAGATGCTATATAATACCAAAACCATAATCCTATAAATATTTGTTTGTTACATGTTCAGTGTAAAGATGTCTGTAATTATGCCTCTTCTTGTTCTAGGTGGTCCATATTGTCCATTTTTCTTGCAGAAACTAAAAGATGTTCAAGATTCTTAAAGCTTCCACAGATGGTATTGACAAGCTGGCAAATTAAAATACAAATGGCCATTGTCAGACAACTGGGAAGATGTTTACAAGACGCTTACAGGCTACAGCAACAGCTTATGAGAGTTTTCTCCATGCAGACTATTGGACAAAGTCCGCTAACTTTTGAAATGGAGTATATACCACTTTGACTAATTCTTATAACATAAGCTGACAGGATACCAGCCCTGATTGAAAAGTTTCGGCTGTAACACCACCATGGAGTTTTGATGCTTGTTTCTTTCAAAGTCTAAATCAACACTCCGTTGATGAGTATATTCCTTTTCATTATTTTCTTGTTGGTCATACAGACGCCACGTACATGTGAACTAATCAGTCTGAATGATCAGCAACTGTTTAAAAAGTGCAAGTAGCTCTGCATTTTCTGGTTTGTGTTTGTACTTGCAGTCTGGTAACTAGTGTCATTGCTTGATAGTTACATGGTGCGGTAAATGTTGTCATAGTTTAACTGGTTGCTTTCTGGACTATGGACAGGGGCTCTAATTGTTTATGTTTTGGAGTCCATATTAACTTTCGGGCTTTATAAAAGGCATTTGTCTTCGGTCCAAATAATGTCGGAGATAGATTTTTTTTTTTTTTTTTTCAGGGACCTAGTTAAATAATAATAATAATAAATCCCCAGGTCTGGTTAAATAAAATTATCTACCTGATTGATGGACATTTAAAAAAAAAAAAAAAAGTTACAAGGGAGAGGCAAAACTTGGACCTTAGATATCTTTCTTGAAAACTCTAGGAAGTGTTAACAATTGAGTTACAAAACTCTAGGCTGGATTCACGGCAAAAATGGCCCATTAGCATTAATTTTTGAAATATTTAGCAACAGAGCACTGTTTCAGAAATAATTAGGGAAATACCACTTTTTCCGAAAACGCCGCTATAGGGCCCGAAAACGTCACTATAGGGCTTAAAAAACGCCACTATAGGGCCCCTTGAAACTGTTATGGGACTTACAAAAAAATTTTGCAGGAAAACGCCGCTATAGGGCCCAAAAACGTCACTATAGGGCTTAAAAACGCCACTATAGGGCCCCTTAACCTGTTATGGGACTTATAAATTTTTTTTTCAGGAAAACGCCGCTATAGGCCCGAAAAAGTGGTAGATTGCTATATAGTTCGGAAACAGTGTTTCTGAGCAAATTATTTCCAAAATTGATGGTAATGGGCCATTTTTGCCTGGATTCACAGACATAATAAGGCAATATATCTTTGGTAATAGTACAGTTTTTTTATTTTCAATTTTTTGTTTTTTAGAATAAAAATAAGAAATAGTTTCCTTTTGTTTTTAAAGTTAGAAACATGATATGTCTTTTTAAAAGACAATAAATTAAAAAAAAAAAACATGATATCTAAAAAAAAAAAAAAAATGTAGCTTTCTTATCCTAGAAGCAAAGTAATTATTTGTAAAATTTATTTCGTAATTTCATAAAAGAGTTTGTCACCATCGTCTCCACCAAGAACATAGTCTTGAAGAGCATCGAAGCAGTGGAGATTGAGAACCGAAGGTTGAGAACAGGATTTGAGGAGTTGAAGATGAAACTAGGAGATTGAGAACTAAAGGATGAGAACGGGATTGGAGGAGTTGAAGATAAAACTTGAGTATGAGAGGAAATAAGGCGAGAAGAATATGAAGCCAATGCTGGTCAAAATCTTAGACTTGAGCAAAACATTGAATCACAACAAAGAGGATTTGATTCTTGAACGAGCTATGGTCTTCACAAAGGTTCCAAGGCCTAATGAAGGTGTTTGTGAAATCCAATCTCAAAAGAACTTGAAAAAGCCAATCAAGTGTATGAACGATGTTGATTCGAACTTCAAGAACCAGAAACTTAACAAAACCAATTCAAAGAAAGAGGAAATTGAAAATGAGAGGTGAAGGCACTCTAAGAGTAACTTAAGAGGAACTCACAGAGTCTACACTCTCCATCCTAAGATCTAGACCTCCAATCTCGAATGCTAGTAATCATGGATTTTCGATTTTGATGAGAAAGTAAAAATAGATAATGCCTTCTTGTTTAAGAGAAAGAGAAGGAAAAAAAAAAAAAAAAAATACTAAATTCTGTTTTGTTGTTAATATGGCTAGAGAGCATGAGTCCATTAAAAGTGTTTCTTTTTTGAACTGTTTTCTTCCTAGTTTTATTGGTTTTTAAAAACCAAAAATTGAAAATAATTTTTGAGATTTGGAAATAATTTTTGTTTTTATTTTTTGAGTTACCAAACAAATTTTCTTACATAAAAAATAGGAAATTGTTTTTAAAAACAAAAAATTGAAAAGAAAAAAAAAAAATAGTTACCAACGAAGTGGGTGTCTATATGACAATCAAAGTATTATTTAGCTCCCTTATAGCGAGATCTTCTATAAACAAACAAAACATATTAAGATTGATCAAAGTTTCATTTATCATTTATCATTGAGCACTTGTTACAACGATATACTGAGTTATAAGATTATCTAATTTTAATGAGAAATGTTACTGTAGGGACAGAAATTGGATTGATTCCAAAACAGGATTGGGCTCAAACCCAAATGGCCCAAACAATAAATTTGTAGAGCGTGGATGGAAGAATTAGATCTATCCCATAAGAAAAATGATTAGATTTAATGGTTTCAGACTGTAAGACACAATTCAGATTAGAAAATCTATTCTTGGAATGGTCTAAATAGTACGTACCATATGGTTTTGTTGAAAAATCAAGTTGTACTAGAGTCCCCTTCTTTAATACATCTCTCTATGTTATATATTCCAGCCTTGGTGCAGTCCCTACCACACACGTGTAGGTCAGATTCGGAGAACTCGTTCCTGTCCCATCTAGCACTTCCCAGAACCATCAACTAATAGCTGTAAGACTACTTGATCACTGTTCAGGCGTCACTTCCACATTAATGCGGCTAGAGAGTTGGTGGGGAGTTATTTAATGCGGAGGTAGCAACTTTTTGCAAATATTTGTTGCCCTTCTCTTTTCTTATCCTTTATCCGACGTCTAACCCTTAGTGATGATGTGATTCTGAAGTAAGTCCGTGATGATATGACACTCAGATTGACCTCAGACACATGTTGCCGAGAGGGCTTTTGTCCTCGGACACTTGTTTGACCTATCTCATATTGTCTTTAATCATCTCTTCATTCTATTCTCCTTATAATCTTATTTTGACCTCCTCGGATGGTCTAACGTCCTCAGATCGAGCCATAGGCCTAGTTAACAATGTCTTAACAGTACTTCCTAATTGATTGGCCCCCACAGTTACATTTACAACATTTTTGCAATAATTTCACAAAAGAATTATATGTGATAAGTTGTTACTACTTTTAATTTGAACCCACTATTGAAATTATTTTTTTACTCACCAATATTAACTAATAACAATTTGTCACTTACAATTTATTGTGAAAATATTATGGCAACATTTCTCAATTTTGATTTCTTATTCTTTATTTTATTTTTCCTTTATTTTATTTTATTTATTTATTTTTTTGTTTTTTCTCCTCCACACATGTATTACACACTCTCCTCTTTATCTTCAACTTTTTTTTTTTTTTTTTTTTTTTTTTTTTTCTATTTCACTCCATAACACCCAACAACTTCTCTCTTTCTCTATCTCCTCTTTCTATCTTCACTTTTGTTCTTGTTTTTCTACTTCTTGTACTCCTGACAATACATAGTAAATCATATGGGTCTCTCTCTCTTTTTTTTTTTTTTTTTTTTTTTTTTTTTTTTTGGTTTATGAGAAAAATTGTTTTTGTATTTGGATTGTGTTCTGCGTTTTGTAGCCGTTGAGATAAAGAATAGAGAAAGAGAGTGAGGAAGAAAGAGAAATGGAGGAAAGAGGAAAAAATCATTTTTATTCAACTGGGTGATTATTTTAAGGGATAATAATGTTTAGAGTTGCTAAAGTAATTGCTACAGTGCTCTCTTCTTCAAGAGAGCTACTATAGCAACTCTAAAAAGAATTTTAGAGTTGGAAAGGTTGTTGAGGCTGTTTTGTGTGTGTTTACTCTCCAAAAATGACTTTAGAGAGCCTATTGGAGATACTCCAACAGTGAAATTTATATATCCTCACTTTTTTTTTTTCTTTTCATTTCATTTGGGGTTAGGTATAGTAGCTCAATTTAAGGTATAGTTAGGTAAATGAACTGAACCATCTAAAAACTCAGAAAGCATTGGGCCGACCTCAAGGATTGGGCATATACAGATATGCTTAATATTCAAAGCAAGATCCCAACCCGATGAGTCTAACTTATATGACTCACCTATTGTGAGTGAAGTATGTGGGTTATGGCCAAAATATTAGTTTAACATGTTATATATAGAACACAATTTAACTTAGAAAGTTAAAACATGGTCAAATATAATTTTGATCCTCAAACTATGTGTTAGGTTTTGATTTCATTGATGAATTATCAGTTAATTCAATTCAGAACTTCAAATTTTTAATGACTCAATGTTACCCTTATCTTATTTTTTTGTCACTATGTTAACGATAATAGTTGTGGTGACATGTTTTAATGCACAAGTCATCGTAATGTGACATGAAGTGGGTGACCAAGTACGAGGGATTCATTAAGTGGTTCTTAAAGCCTGGTGCCATTATGTAGTTTAGGTTTAAAATTCTTAGATAGCATCTTGAGGCCATCTTCAAATTTTTTTTTTTGGTGGTAATTATCTGATGTGTGTGAAACAAGAAACTATATATCAAGGAAGTCAATCTCGTATCGGAGGCTGTACTGGTTTGACTAGTGGAATAATATATTTTGGTACCGGTGTACCGTTTTAGATTTACCGTTATTTTTTATATTTATAAATATATATATATATATATATATGTATGTATGTATGTATGTATGTATGTATGTATGTGTGTGTGTGTGTATTATAATAAATATGAAAGTTTAACATAAAACATTACCTCAATTCAAAAAAAAATTATTCATGATTTTAGACTTTAGCATCAATTAAAAAAAAAAAAACACAATATAAAAAATAGAAAGCTTAATTTTTCATTGCATACTAAGAAAACAAATAATACTAATAAGTTAATGCAAGTAAGTTATCATTCTGTCCTTACAAAAATTCAAAAATTACAAAACTAAAATAAAAATAAAAATAAAGCTTTTTTCCTATATCGGCCAGTACGCCTGGTACTGGACAATATGACCAATACAGTCGGTATTTAAACTGGTATGAAATGTTGACGTTTCAATATTAGTATATGTACTAATACGGTACATACCAGCCGGTGCCGGTATGATATCGACTACCCTGTTATATATAACTAAAGGAATAGTTAGATACTTAAAAAAATTCTGAATTCTCACGTTACCCTCCAAAAAGAAAAGTGAAGGGTCAAATCTAATTACATTGGAAGTTTTTTTGGTTTGTTTTAATAGTCTGGCTTGTGTTATATATCCAAGCTGCAAGATTATTTATTTATTTATTTTTATCTTGCATTTAATATTTTTCTGATTTTTTTAGAGATAGAAAGAAAAAATATACACACACATGATATGACATGCTGGCTTCATAAAATCAATGTTTAGGGAGCATATATGATTTCTATTTATTTTATTTTTTGAATATTAAATTCATGTGTACGCATATATTTTGATTTTATATATTTATTTTTAAAAGGTATATATTTTGATTTTATGAGATCAATATGTGACCTAATATGTAGAAAATGATTCTCTTGATCAATTGATATGAAAGATGTATCATAAATATGAAGTCCCAAATTCAATATACTACATTATCAATTTATGAGATTTTTAACTTTTAAGGTATCTCATGGGTAAAGAGTAGAAATATAGTCTAATTAAATCAAGGTTGAGATCCATTATATAAAAATTAGGGGCGGCTGCACTTGTAATTCAAGGGGTTCAAATGAACCCCCTGACTTGAAAAGAAATAAATATTTATATATATAAAATATTTTTTTATTAATTTAATTACCCTCAAAAATATTTTTGCACAATTTGGCTTAAATCTTGCACACCCTAATCACATATAAATACTAAAAATCAAACAACATAGATTAGCTCATCCCAAAACTAATTAACAACACAAATCACTCTCCATTTCTCTCATGAATCTCATCTCATCTTTGTTTTCTATCTGACTTTCTATGTATCTCCGACTCTAAGAGTAAAATATGAGTCTTTCTGAGTTCTGAATTTCTCTCTTTATTATAAATTTATTGTGTGTGTGTGATACTAATAATGTGCATTACATTTTTTATTTTTTGATATAATGTTATTTGTGTGAATTATGAAGTCTATGAATATGTACATGGTATAAATATAATATAACTTTATATAATTTACTAACCAACTGAGGATTTGTTACATGTGTATATTGTTATCATGTTATAATAAATATTTGTTATAAAACTAGTGATCCAAGAAAAGAAAAAAAAAAAGTAAAGTTAGTGATTGTTAAATGTATTATTTATGTATGAATAAGTGTGGTTATATAGATCAATAATTAATAAAAAACAATAATAAATAAATAATGACAACTACATAAAGATAAAAATGTTATACAAACTTAACAAAATAAAATAATCACATCTACATTGACAATAGATAATGACAATTGATAATAAATTATAATGTGATGATTTCAAAATACGAAAACTTGTAAAAAAAAATGGTTAAATTTCATATATTTTTGTTTTTTTGTCAATAACACAATATATTTAAGTTCACTTTTTATTAAAAAAATTTGTTTAATTTAAGTTTCTTAACAACCCCCTCAAAAAATTTTTTGGAACCACCACTGATAAAAATTAATAGTTATTTATATATAGAGGAAGAATGAAAAGAAAAGGACAATCATAGAAAATAATTAATAAATAAATCCCTTAAAAAATTGAACATATGCCAAAGGGTTGAGATTCTCTCGAATCTCCACTCCTTTTCCTTTCTCACAACCATCGGGGGTTATAAAGTTGGCTGGTTAGAACTCAGAATATAATTTAAAGTTTAGAATTGAATACGGTCAAGCCACTATGAAAAGCATTCTGGTTTCTCTGCTCTAAGGGTACGGTTGAGGTTTAACTTTTTCTTCCTTTTTTAAGAAAGTCGACTTGTATGGAAATTTTATTATTTATTCATTCAGAGCATAGCCTTTTACAATGATGATTTTATACTCTAAATTCACCCAAACCTCAATTAATTAACAAATGCTACAATTTGAAGAGAAAACAAAACAAAAGCTAAGAACGTTTATTTATAAATAAACTAACAAAGACGGCTAGTGGGGAAAGATTCACGGCACTAAGTTAATATTCAGGCCACCTATAACAGTTTATTTTAGTAAGCTTCTTAGGGTTTGGCTTTTGTATGGTACATAGAAATTACTTTTGGACTGTCATGTATCAGTTCAGTTGGGTCCACTAGTGTGAGTTCTGCACTAGTCTGCACATGCTTCCCTCTAGTGAAGGTCGGCTCTTTCTACAAATAGGAGGTGGTATAGATAATAGAAATCGAGCTGAAGATTTGTGAAGTAAAACTTTTTATATACAAGAGTAGTAAGAGAGCTCATTTTGTTAGGTTCTAAAAGTTTATAACAATTGGCAAACCGTGAACACAAATTTGTCTAGATATAAATCCTAGAGTCTATAGGTATTATTAAACAATGATCAATGTGACTCAAGTCAAGATTCAAGAACATACAAGCTGCAGAAAGAAGATTTTAGAATCTGTCTGGTTCGATCGATCGAAGAACAAACTTTACTGATTGAAATATGGGTCTGTAGAATTTTAAGTTCAACCCAATAGCAGTTCAAGCTCAAAAAGAATTAGGGTTTCAGATTTACTTATCCTAGTATATAAAGGAAACCCTAAACAGGTTTTTATAAGGCCTTTTAGAGAGAGAAAAGTGTGCCTCTTTTGTAGATCTAGGGTTTTGTACCCAAAAGCTCTCTAAAATCTTCTACCGGTGTTATTCCTTAAAGAATCTCAAAATCCGTTTTTATAGAAGTTGCTATATACAAGATCAACGTCTAAAAAGATCCAAAACTTTTGAGTGAAGTCTCAAAGTCACAAGCAGGTGAGCTTGTGCTGGTGCAAAGTCCAAAGAGAGGAGTCTGTGGATTCATAGCTTGCATGTGCTTGTATCAGTAAGTTCTACATGTGGTAGTAATAGGATGTTAGTAGTCTAAGTCTTATTGTAAATTTCAATTCTTTCTAATGGATTTGCTTTTTACCTTGAGGATAGCTAGGTTAAATTTTCCCCAGGTTTTTTTACCGGTTTGGTTTTTCTAGGTGATCATATCATTGTGTTCTTTATTTTCCGCTGCTTTACATGATATGACTTTAATGTTTTAATCTAGATTTGAATAATAAACCTAAGAATTCACTTGGTTAATTAATTAGGTTAAACAATCTAGTTTATAGGGGTCTAAAGCTTAACACATTTTAAACTATATCGCGCCTAGGGATGACAATTTTGTCCTGCCCCGCTTGACCCGTCTCTCCCTGCTTCCCCCCATGCGGGTTTTCCTCGCTCCACAAAGGTGATGGGGCGGGGATGGAGAGAGATTTTAGCCCCGCATCACAAGGCGGGGCGAGGAGATGGATTTAGACTTTTTAGATCCAACATGCCTTGCCTCGCATTGATAAGGGTTAGATTGTAAATTTTCATACCCTAAAATCCTACCATTTAAACAAACATATCATCAACATATTTTATTCTACCTAACAAGAATTTCTGCCTCTTTTTTTTTTTTCTCTAGCAAGGCTAGAAATAAGGTACCAATTTTAACATTTTTTGTCTTTATTATAAATAAAATTTCTATACTATTGAATTATTTATTTTGTATTATGAGATTTTATTTTTGTTGTGATATTGTCTTGTTAAACACTTTAATAATATTATTCAATTTTTGCCAAAAATTGGTTTGATTTAATGGGATAAATTTATTCTTAATTTCAAGTATATTTATACTAACAAAATAGGTTTTCTTAAAAATTACTGCAATAATTGTGGGCAAATTAACAAGACCTAGAGTTTTATGAGGTGGAGTGAGGCTTCAAGAGGCTCTAAGGGGTGAGTGGGAATGGGACAAGAAAATTTTTCCCGTCATGCGGGGTAGGATAGGAATGGGGTAAGACTAAACCATGTGAGGCAGGGGCGAAGACCCCATCTTTTGAACCTTCTCCACCCCATTGCTTCTCGCTCCAAATCCAAAAGAGTCTAGATCATGAGAAAAAAGACCATCCAAAGAAACTGGGACTTGGGGCGTGACAAAAACAAAGTATTACATGATACCGGAGACGAATTCAGTAATCTTGGGCAAATATTCTAAGGTCGAAAGTGACTCTTCCACTCTTTGAAGGGTTAGTTTTATATGCCCATGTGCCGACTGAAAAGTCATACGATCGAAGAGGCAGAGCCAAATAAATATTTTTATAGTGTACTTCCAGCAGCTAGATTGGGAGGTAAAAGGCTGCCACATACAAAAATAATGGGGTTCATCAGAGTTCGGAGGCATGGCTGGAAAGCTGACCCTGTTGTCTCACTAAAAATCTTAACGTTTTGCTTGAAACATGAACATTTCTTTTTGGTTGAAAACCAGAATAGTGGGGACTAACACCCAACTTGCCCTCCACATAATTTTTAGTGATTATATATTTATTTTCTTAATAAAGGCCCAAGAGCATAAATTAAGGTATTCTATGTGAAAAATGATGGTACAAAAATGTAGAAAATAAGCTAAAATAATATTACCACGCATAACTTTGATCTTATTATTAAACAAGCCTTCAAAACAATTTTTTGCACACAGCAGGTTATATATTGTAGATTTTTTAAAATAATTTTTTTTGATATAAATAAGAAAAGTTGAACTTAAAAACCAAACTACATAAAAAGGATGGGCGTCACTTGACTATAAAAACACTGGCTCAACTGCTTTAATAATCATTACTTTATTTATGGAGTAGTAAAACTCTACAATATGAGAATTCTCCTTGGATGTAGTGCTGCTGTGTACTACACTTTTTTTCTTTTTTGCCGAATGCTCCGTACTACACTTGGTATTGTTAAAATGATGAGTATGCACATCAATGAACGGTTTGCATGGGGCCATGCAAACTTTTGACAGGGTATCCTAACCTAAGCTATGCAATATACAATGAAAAAAGAAGAAGAAGAGAACGAATTAAAATTTTCATTAATTATAACTAAAAAAAAGTCTCCCACTGATATGGAATTGCCAACTAGGACCTTTACGGCTCTATAAATACATCCACAGATGGAAGAGTTTATGCAACACATGCTTAGTTGAATCAAGCTCTAAGAAATTTGCTTGCTTACTTAGCTGATTCTAAAACACTAAGCAAGTTACTTGGCTAGCTGTTTTAAACTCAAGAAACTTCTTTGCTTGCTTGCTTAGCTGATTTAATTAAAATTCTCTCCTTCTCCTCTCTCAAGTTTCAACCAAAATGGCCCAAAGCAAGTTAATCTCTGCTTTTCTTTTCCTAGTTTTCATTCTATCCCAACAAATTCAGTCCATCGAGGGAAGGCATTTGCGTGAAGGGAAGAAGAGTATCGAATCCAAAACCATCCAAACTCAAACTAAAATCTATGAAACAGAAACTATCAAACACGGCAGGGTGTTGCATGGTGATGACAAATCAGACGAAGAGATTACTAGCGTGTCTCCACCAACTGTCAATGTATCTCAGCCACCTCCTCCTCCAAACCGTGGCGTTGATGACTTCAGACCCACCAGTCCAGGTCACAGCCCTGGTGTTGGGCATTCCATTCAAAACTAGGGCTATGAATTTCCTAGCCTTCCTGCATGTCCATGCATACATATGTGTTCTCATTGCTCGCACAGTAAATGTGTTTATTATCTGTATTTATGTGTATTAATGGCCTTGTATCCTAGTTGTTTATGTTCAATTAGTCGTGAATGCAAGATGTACTACGGGTTAAACTTTTCCCTACTGATTGCTAGTCAAGAAAAAGAAGTAGTAAGACGTTTGTATTTATAATCTACTCTCTATTTATGTAATCAAATTATTATATATTGCTTCAGATTTTTATTCATCTTAGAACGAGTGGGGTTTGTAACTTTATTGATGTGAATTGAATAGGGCCCATTAAAAATGTGGTAAATTAATTCCTTAAAAACTACTAGCGGCTAACTCACATCCAAACCAGTTTACCCTTAGCAACTAAAGGAAACAAATGGACTATAAACTCACCGACCCACATTCATATGAGTCATATGACTTTTTAAGTTGATAAATTTTCCAACTATGTTTGACATAACCCCATATAACAACTATGTACATGAATTATGCTAGGAATACAACTTTTGACATAATTTTGTGTCACAATTTATCATATGTAGCAAATTGTAATTAATAAGAATATGTTAGTGGACCTTATGAAAATATATTCTTACTAATTACAATTCACTGTATAACAAATTATAGTATTACAAAATTATACTAAAAATAGTGCCTTTCGCATAATTCTATACGTTGCACCTACCATGCTAGTTAATCATTTACTCTCTGACAGCTGCCATGATCTAATAAGATCCTCTCTAATATTTTAACGGTAAAATTTCAAGTAAAATGTAAAGAGTCAATTTCACCTCTAGAATTTTATTTATTAAATTTAAAAGTGTATGTATAGTACTACATCATTACAATTTTAAATGACTTGATATATATATATATATATTTATAGATTTATAATATTTATTTTGAATTATAAACTGAGAATCATTTTTCGTAAAGAATATACAAAATCTTGTCCAAGAAGAAATCCAAAATTCTATTTGTTAAAATTTTAACGTTTTTAATAAGGAAAGTCTCGAGCTTACAATAGACTGGCCGCAGTCCTGCAACATACCTTCACAAAATGATAATGGTCACTCTTCATTCATATACTAATTTCTTTGGTTAGACTTTAGATATTTATGTCATATAAAGACCACTACTTGTTTGCCCTTTCTTATTTGTTAGTCTAATTGAGAGTGCAGTTTTAGTAGTTATATATATATATATATATATATATACACACACACATAAACACACAAATTGATTTGAATTAGTGTGCACGTATATTTGTCATTAATTTCTACCTTCTAATTCAAATCATGGAAAGCTGTTATTTTAAAAGCAAAATTTGACACGGTCTCCGGCCATTTTATATAAAGTCAAGTGCAGCTACATAGTCACTACCAGATAACTCTCTCTCTCTCTCTCATATTATTCTTTACCAAGACACAGTAATAACTACCAAACATGCTTTCCTTCACACCTTGCAAAACCTTTCTATTGCATGAAGGAAATTTAAGGTTTCATACATGCATCTAACTCTCTCAACCTGGACCCAGTGATATAGTTTCTCACACTTGCAATGACATAATCTCTTCTATGAGCCAATAGTTCGTAAGCCATCTGACTTCTTACTTCTTACATCGTCAATTCCATGTGTGACTTGAATACTTTGTCTTAATGGAAGAAATGCTAATGGTCATAGATTTTGTGTCTCCTGCACGACCATATTAACAATATAGCATTTACGCTTAATTTTTCAATGAGGTAATTGATAGATACATCGAGCTTTTATGGAAACAAGACGTATAGCTTTGGCTAGCTATGATAGTCGTAGACACAAAAAGTAGTATAGGTGCAACAAACCTCGTCGTAGTGAATGATTATAGAAGATCTCTTGGGTTGCTAAGATTCAAATATACCACGAAGATTCTTTCTTTTTCCGCCATTATCACTATCTCACAACGACCATTGCACGTTCTTTGTTGCATTTTATAAAAATAACTAGTAACCACTAAGGATCCACGAACGCTAATGCTCAATCTCGTGCACTACAGCCTAGCCCAACAGAGAATCAATTTCCCTTTGTTCCTATGAGTCTATTGTAGTATTATAAAACATAAAATGATTATCACTGTATTTTAAATGTTACTGCAGTGCGAAAAAAGCTTCCCTGGTATGAGGAGCCAACCACGCAGCAACTTTCTGCAGCATTTTCTATTTTCAATTCTATTCTAAATGGAGTGGGGTTAAGGCAAAGCATTTTAGGAGTCACCATCATTGCTTTGATTTGACTTATTCGAATAAAAATTAGTAGTAATAACTAATTATTTTGTGACAAAGGGAAGTGGTCGGGCCTCCTTTTAGTTTGGTGGCTGTGGTGCGTTTGACTTGGCTTTTTTTGATTCTTGACCACGATTTCCCAATTAAACAATTGCAACTACACAGTTCGAAAAAGTTACGGATCCATTGACATGAAGTGTTGATGAATCTTTCCTCAACGACCAACTCATTGAAAGGCCTTGCCATGATAATGTATTTCATTATGCTATCAGAAATTCCTTATGTGCATTACCCAAAATCTGAAACTTTTATCAGGTAATTGACAAGTTCATTCTTTACTCATTTTTTTCCCCTCGGGTTGTTAAACGAGGCTGAGTGTGAACATAATCATGTACAATTCTTGTATGAATGCAGAGACCAGGAAGTGGGAGGTTTGTGATCCTATTGAATAGTCATGTTAATGTAAGCTCTAATGGGGAAATATTCTCTGTTGAGGATAGAAGAAACAATATTTCTTCAATTATACAGACTCTAGATAAAGTTTACAATTTGGATTGGTTCGGTAGTGCTTCCGAAAATCAATAATCTGCGGCTGTTGGCTTCAAGTGGATGCTTAATTTATCAGGTAATAAGGTGTTTGAATTCAGGCTAATAGACGATTCTCTTGTAGTAATCAACGATTTCTGCTATTCATTATTTATGTTGTGTGTGAAACCAAAAGCAGCCATCATTCCGCACTTAAGTTGTTACAAATCATAGATAAGTGCAAGTATTCGTAGCCATTGGTCCAAATATCATAACAGTCGCAGGATTTATAACAGTTTCTCGTAGTCGAATACCCAAGGTTATTTTTTGAACCAACTTCCCCATGAACATAGTGAACTAAGTAGTTGTAGATGGAGTAGATGAACATGTGAATCTATATGTATCATCAGGTTGATTCTCTACAATTCTGGCTATAGTAATATTTTGTGATTGTCGAATTTTTACTAGCAAACTTCTTCTAGTATAATATAATAATGATTAGTTTCATGCTGACTATCGTGGAAGAGCGGAAATTTCTTCTTGTTCAAATTAAAGAAAAAATAGAAAAATATAGAGAGAATTGTAGTAAACACAAGCAATGAGAAAAAGAAAGAGAGAATACAGAAGATTATTTGAATTGGCTTGATTTTATGTTCATGGGTAAAGCCCTTGACAACTACATATTTGATATTAACACACTGTTGTACCATCAACTTTGATAGTGTATATATACAAATTTCATTAAGTGGGATTAGGTGTACATGAACTTATTACAAATGCTACGACTTGAAGAGAAAACAAAAGCTAAGAACGTTTATTTATAAACTAACAAATTGTCGGCTAGTGAGGAAAGATTCATGTACAGGCCACCTATAACAGTTTATTTTACTAAGCTTCTTAGGGTTTGGCTTTGATATGGTACATAGGAATTACTTTGGACTGTCATGTATCGGTTCAGTTGTGTCTGCACATGGCTTGAAAGCTGACCTTGTTTCACTAAAAATCTTAACGTTTTGCATGAATCATGAACTTTTTTTTTTGGGTTAAATACCAGAATAGTGGGGACTAACAACCAACTTGCCGTCCACATAATTTTTATTGGTTTTGTATGTGTTTTCCTAATTAATGAATGCCCAAGAACTAGCATAAATTAAGGTATTCTATGTGAAAAATGACGGTATAAAAATGTAGAAAATAAGTTAAAATAATATTTCGCATGACTTTAATTACTGTTAAACAAGCCTTCAAAACAATTTTTCCACACACCAGGTTATATTGTAGATTTTTTGAATTTTTTTTTTTATTGTAAATAAGAGAATTTGACCTTAAAAACCAAAAAACATAAAAAGGATAGGCGTCACTAGACGATAAAAGCGCCGGCTTAGCTGCTTTAATAATCATTACTTTATCTATAAAATAGTGAAACCCTAAAATATTGGTATCCACGAGAATTCTCCTTCGATGTTCTAGATCTTCTCTGCAGTACTACTAATGGTATTGGCGTATTGCCAAATGCCAACAATGACTCTCACGGCTCTATAAATACACTCACAGATGGAAGGGTTTATGCAACACAATCTTAGTTGAGTCAAGCTCTAAGAAAATTTCTTTGCTTGCTTACTGAGCTGATTTAGTTAAAACTCCCTCTCCTACTCCCTCAATCTCTCTCATCCAAAATGGCCCAAAGCAAGTTAATCTCAGCTTTTCTTTTCTTGGTATGCATTCTCTCCCAACAAATTCATTCCATTGAGGGAAGGCATTTGCGTGAAGGGAAGAAGAGTAACAAACCCCAAACCCTCCAAACTCAAACTAAAATCTATGAAACAAACTATCAAACACGATGGTGTGTTGCTTGGTGATGACAAATCAAACCTAGAGATAACCAGTGAGTCTCCTCCTGCACCACCAACCGTGAGTGTAACTCAGCCGCCGCCTCCTACAAATCGTGGTGTCGATAGCATCTGGTCAGAGATATATATGTTCTCATTGCTCGCGCAGTAAATGTGTTTATTGTATGTATTTATATGTATTAATGGCAGCCTTTTTGCCTAGTAGTTTATGTGCAATTAGTCGTGAATGCAAGACGTAGGGTTAAACTTTTCCCAACTAATTGCTTGTCAAGAAAAAAAGAAATAAGACGTTTGTATTTATAATCTACTCTCTACTTATGGAATCAAATTATTATGGGTTCTACTTTTTATTTATCTTATAAAACCAGTTGGGTTTGTAGCTTTGTATTGATGTGAATACAACAGGAGATCACCCAAAAAAAAGGTGGCAACTGAAACTACGAGTGACTAACTCACATCCAAACCGGTTTACCCAAGCTCAGCAACTAAAGGAAACGAATTGACTATAAAATCTATGAAACAAAAACTATCAAACATGGCGGTTTGTTGCATTGTGATGACAAATCAACTCAATTACTAACGTGTTTAAATATGGTGGTGTGTTGCATTTTTTTCCCTAACGTTCATCTTATTTTTCTTACTCAAACTTTTTTCTCCATCATTACACCACTTTCAAACACATGTTTAAAAAAAAATTATAGTTATCACTTATCTCTAAAGTTTATCTTTTTTATTTGTTTGAGAAAAAATTTTCAAATTATAATAGATGCAAATTATTAGCCTCTACCAAAAAAAAAAAAAAAAAGAACATTTGAGCACACGCAACACACGTGCTTAGAGGCTAGTTATCTATATTATTATTTAAGGAGTTTCTTTTGTTTGGACGGTACGTTTTTTTTCTTTTTTTTGGTTCTAAAATAGACCTAATACTCCTAAGTTTAAGTAGAGATAAAATTAAAGGATAGATAAATAAAAATACATGTCTAATTTGCACTAAAACATTACTTATAAAATAGGAACACTCTTTATTCAGGAATTTGAAATGCTCCAACTATCTAAACTCATGTTTTAAAAAAAAAAAAATCACATTTTTTTTTTAACCTTTGATAAGTTTTAACCGTTTCACATCAACCAAAAAAAAAGTATTAACAATTTTTTTTTTTTTTAAATTATGGATTTCTTTACTCCTAATTTCACATTATTTTTTTAAATTTTTTTGAAAAAAAAAAAAAAACTGCTCCAAAGTTAATTTTTTATGGGTAAAATAATTTGTTTGTATATAAATCTCATCACATCCCTAGGTATTTTGTAATTAAAAAATTCAGCAACCCCTAATTATGATAAATGGAAATTATTAATCTTAAAAAAAAAAAAAAAAAGATTGAAGAGCCTCTAAGCACATGCTTAGAGCCTAGTAGTATTATAAAACATAAATAAATGATTATCACTATATTTTAAATATCTCTAGTATTACTTCAGTGCAAGAAAAGTTTCCTTGGTTTGAGGAGCAACTTTCTACAAGATTTTTTATTTTTAATTCTATTCTAAATAGGGGGCTCGGAGTGGGTTAAGGCAAAGCATTTTGGGAGTCTTTGATTTAACTTATTCAACTAAAAATTAAGATAATAAGAGATTGTTGGGTTTCATCAATTTTCATCACTCATTGCTCAAATTTGGTGGGTCCCATGCCTAAGAAATGTGTTTGTTAGGTTTTCATTTTTAGTTCTTATCACTCATAACTCAACAAAATGAGTAATGAGCGAGTCAAAATGAAAACAATATCTTGGTGTTTTTGAGTGATGAAAATTGAGTTATGATAACAATTTTGTAATTTCACTCAATTTGTGGGGCCCATAGTTTGTGAGTTGTCTAATCCTTGCCAGCCCAAATTAGTCTCCCCAACGACTTTCATACCAAACTATCTCTCATACTAGACTATCTCTTTTCTTTGTTCTTAGTTTTCTTTCTTCCATTTCTCTTCCTAAGCCGCTCTTCTCTTTCTTCTTTTCTCTTTTCTCTCTTTCTCTCTATCTTCTTCATGTTGGTTTCTCTGATCTCACCTTCCCAAGCCGCTCTTCTCTTTCTTCTTTTCTCTTTTCTTTCTTTCTTTCTTTCTTCTTTACGTTGGTTTCTCTGTGCTCATCTCTTCTTCTCTTTCGTTTTTTTCTCTCTTCTTTCCCTTTCACACTAGGTTTCTGGGCTTGGCTTCTCTCTTTTTTTTTTTTTTCTTTCTTTCTTTCTTTCTTCTTTTCTCAGCTTTTTTTCCCCTTCTTTTCTTTCTTTCTTAGCTTTTTCTCTTTTTGGGCTTGGAATTTGATGTTTAGAGTTTGTGGGTTTTATGAGGTAATTTGTTGTGGTGTTGAAGGTGTTGGTCGTATGAATGGATTTGCTATGGTGGATGGGTTATTTTTTGTGATTTGTGTTGTAGTAAATGGAAAACAACGACGGTGGGTTGGGTTTTTGAGGGTTGTGATTGGTGGATTTGTGGATTGTTGGTGGTGGTAGGAGGTGGTATGACTGGATATTTTTTAGTTGGGTGCTAGGTTTGAGGTTTTTTCAATATAAAAATGAATGGTGATATCCAGTTGGTTTAGTTTTTAAAATTTTTGTTTCTTGCTACTTCTATTTTGTTTTGTTGTTTAGGCGAACTGATGACTTTTGAAGAGAGAAAATTAATGAGAAAGAGGAGAGTGAAAGGCATAAAACTGAAAAAAAAAAAGAAAAAAAAAGAAAAAAAAAAGAGAAAGTTGAAGAGGAGGAGAGTGAGAGAGGGAGACAGAAAACTAAGGAATGGGGGAAGAGAGAAAAGTCATGGCAGTAAGGAAAGAGTACCGTTCTGACTTCAGTTAGCACATGGGCTCCACTAATTTCAGTAAAATTTGAGTCTTTTAGTTGAGAACTTCACCCGAGAATAAGAGCCAAACACAACTGGGTTAGATTTAAGAGAAAAATAGTGATAAAGATATGAGATATGGGTTAGATTTTTAAGTGATGAGAAATAAATATTGAGAACTAAGTTTTGAGTCATCATTAAACCAAACACAACCTAAATCTTACACATACTAACACAAACATAGTAACCATATATAATTTTTAATTGAGATTGTAACTTCGATTTTAATTTAAAACATTTTAAATTGAAATCCTACTTTGAGTCACAATTTTAGTTAAAAAAAAATGTGTGTATTAACTGCCTTAAAAATTAATAATAATAATGATTTTTTTTTCCTGAAAAGGGAAAGTGGTCGAGCCTCCTTTGAGTTTGGTGGCTGTGGTATGCTTGGTGGCTTGGGAATCAAAATGGAAAAAGGGCCATTAAAGATATGGGTACGTGGAAGAATGGTAAGATAACTAGTTTTAATAAGAGAAAGAGTTATATTAACGGGTGCCCTTAGGGCAATTGTTGATAAACCATATTAGAAATACATGTAAAGTTGTATAAAAATACATGATTATTATAATAACAGTGTACTGACACTATTCACTTTTCATTTAATTTTGTATCTCAAGAATAATGAAGAGAGTGGATGATAGTTGTTGTGTTTGAAGAAAAAGAAATAATTAAAAAAAAGGCGAAAACATCATTTTAGTCCCTATATTTTGGGGTTACAGTCAATTTGGTCCCTACATTTTGGTAATAGTCAATTTGATCCTTGCTATTTTCAACTCGCAGTTAATTTGATCCTTACCGTTAACTCACTAATGGAAAATGCTTACGTGGCTAACAGTTTGCATAGTTGGCACATTTGATACTAACATGGCAAATAAAATAATGAAAATAATGTTTAATAAATATTTTAAAATCCCACGTTGGCATTTCTTCAATTTTAATACAAATAAAAATAAAAATAATTTTAATTTTGCAATTTTAAAGGTGGAATACAAAATTAGGAATCCCAAATTTTCTTTGATTTTCTTCCATTTTCATGGCTACTGTAGGGACTCAATTTGTAACGACCCCAAGATAATGTCGGGTTCGTACGTAAAGAGACCCACACAATATCATTTGTAGAGAGTGGGCTTGAAAGGTATGACCTTGGGCACAGATCAGCAGTTAGTCATAATTCCAATGGGAAATACTGCATGGGCGGGCTTGACTAGCTAAACTCTCCATTAGCAAGAGTTGTAAGACCTCCCCCCCCCCTCTGCCAGCTTTGTTTTCTTCTCCTTTTATACTGGTGTTCTCTTCCCCTTTTTGCGTCCACATGTTAATTTTGCTTTTTGAGATGCAAGCATGTCCAGTCAACCTATACCTGAAGTGGTTGGGGGTTGCTGGAAAAGCACAAAGGCATGGGTTTGAGTAGGGGCTTGTCAGACGCAGAATTCTGTATTACTGTATTAGTGGCTTTTTCCCTTGCCCTGCCCCTACTCTCAACTTGCTCCTTTCTTTGGGCATTTAGTGAAGCGCCGAGCAGGAGGTCGTCCTCGGCAATGGCTCTCCTCGGCTTGGGCCCTGGGCCCTAATGTAGAGTGGGTCTGGGCCGCGAATTCTCTGGCCCCACAATAGCCCCTCAAAAGCCTGCTGTCTAACTTTTACTTGGGGAGGAGAGTTTTGATAATGTTGGGTTTTCATCATGGCTTGCTCTGATTCTACACTCCATTAATATTTGTATTTTTCCATTTACACGGGGGACGTGCCAAACTAAGAGGCATTCCTTTACCCACTCATGTGGAGTCCTTTGACACTTCTGTACTCGAGGTGCGCCTTCACGAGGATCTTCAAATCTTATGGTCACGAATGGCGTTGGAACTTGAGCCAACTATTCCTTGGGACTCTGTGTAAATTAAATATCTCCTCCTTTCCCTTTAAATAAGTAGGACAGGAGGTTATTCCTCCTACATTCAAACCCTTCGGTTTTCTTCACAACCGTAATCCTTTAGCCATAATCACAGTCTCCATATTTAGTGCTTCCCACCCTTGGTGCAATATGCCTAAGGCACGTGTAGGGGTGAAGGAACTACACCCACCACAGAGGCACTGGGTCCCTCCGAGGCTCTGGGTCCCTCCGAGGCTCAAGGTGATGTGGTCTGGACAAGGTAGACACAGACTTAAGATGATCTTCCATCTTGGTCAGATGGGGATGATATCTCTACCTCTTTTAGCCAAAATCCGAAGCAAGTACTGGTCGCGTCAGATTCTTGACGCGTCAGAAGTAAGGTTTTCCGCCATCAGCGCCGTCTGCTCTATCGCAGGCGTGGTTATACGGAGGCTCCTTAACTTCCGGCTCTCTGCACCTTTTCTTCAATGGTGCTATCCTGAAGTTAGGTTCCCTGCACCTTTTCTTCAACGGTGTAGGCCTCAAGCTGGGCTCTTTGGCTGCCTAAGTTATGGGCATGTAAAAGTGTTGAGGAATAGTTTCCTTAGACGACATCTTAGAACAGCAGCCAACCTCTCCTCTGCACTTCTTTTTCGGCTTTCTCTTCATTCGCTTGTATCTTTTCCTTTTCGCTTATGTAGTTAGCCTTAGTATAAGCTTATTCCAGCTTTTCATTGTATAATGTACTATTTCTTTGTCTTAATAAAAGTTGAATTTATTTCTTTCTAAATACTTTTCCTTTCGGCAGCAATTACTTTGTGAACGGGTGTGCTATGTATGTATTTTCCTTTAGTGATGTTTAGAGAAGGAAATTTTCAAACAGAACCTTACCAATCTGAATTTATCGGCATTATCAAGCATTATCAAGTATAATAACAATAATTTCTAGCCAGTTAAACTTAGAAAACTAACCGAGATAACGGCTTAATGCCCCGTAATGCAGGCACAGCGATCGTCCGAGAACGATAGGTACTAAATATACCCTCCGAGGGGGCTGCCGAGCAGTGAGGGGCTTTGGCCATGTTTTAATAACACCTGGCCCTATAACAGTTGCACCGATTCCCTTGGTATTGAGGATCCGAGGGTAGGCTGCGGATTTCAGTCGGTCTAGGAATTAACCCAACTATCAATGGATAGCTCTCATCTGGGGTAGACTCTTAGGGCCATATAACGTCCAGGCTGTGTCTAAACCCTGCAATTTTCCGCTTAAGCAGTTGGTTTCCCCAGAGGCTTGAGTCCGAGGACCATACAAGGCCTTGATTCTGTCCAAAACTTATAGTTTTTCTTCTAAGTAGTTGGTTTCCCCAGAGGCTTGAGTCCGAGGACCATACAAGACCTTGGTTCTGTCCAAAACTTGTAGTTTTTTGTCTAAGCAGTTGGTTTCCCCAGAGGCTTGAGTCCGAGGACCATACAAGGCCTTGGTTCTGTCCAAAACTTGTAATTTTTTGTCTAAGTAGTTGGTTTCCCCAGAGGCTTGAGTCCGAGGACCATACAAGGCCTTGGTTCTGTCCAAAACTTGTAATTTTTCTTCTAAGTAGTTGGTTTCCCCAGAGGCTTGAGTCCGAGGACCATACAAGGCCTTGGTTCTGTCCAAAACTTGTAGCTGGTTTTTCTCATCTATGGGGCCTTGGCTTTAGGGGAATTAGATTCTCGGCCGAGCCCCTTGAACCATCTGTGTGGCTGACGCTATGAAGTGCAGCCCCTAGTCAAGAATCATAGCCCCTAATGAAGCTTTACGCTAAAACACTGTAACTGGCTGGTAGAAATGACAAGGGAACTGTCTCAAAACATCACTTATGCCAAGACGCAAACCCTCCTCACAAACGGCTCCAATTGTAGGGACTCAATTTGTAACGACCCCAAGATAATGTCGGGTTCGTACGTAAAGAGGCCCACACAATATCATTTGTAGAGAGTGGGCTTAAAAGGTATGACCTTGGGCACAGATCGGCAGTTAGTCGTAATTCCAATGGGAAATACTGCATGGGCAGGCTTGACTAGCTAAACTCTCCATTAGCAAGAGTTGTAAGACTCCCCCCTCTGCCAGCTTTGTTTTCTTCTCCTTTTATACTGGTGTTCTCTTCCCCTTTTTGCGTCCACGTGTTAATTTTGCTTTTTGGGGTGCAAGCCTGTCCAGTCAACCCATACTTGGAATGGTTGGGGGTTGCTGGAAAAGCACAAAGGCATGGGTTTGAGTAGGGGCTTGTCAGACGCAGAATTCTGTATTACTGTATTAGTGGCTTTTTCCCTTGCCTTGCCCCTACACTCAGCTTGCTCCTTTCTTTGGGCATTTAGTGAAGCGCTAAGCAGGAGGTCGTCCTCGGCAATGACTCTCCTCGGCTTGGGCCCTGGGCCCTAATGTAGAGTGGGTCTGGGCCGCGAATTCTCTGGCCCCACAGCTACCAAACACAAAATCACCTTCTTGATTTTTCTATATTAAATCCTTGAATTCATAAATATATTCCATAGCATTTCACCTCTATACAATTGAGAAAAATCCTCATAAAAAATAACCAATAAAAAATTGAAATTTTAGAATACAAAAAAGCTCAACAAATTTTCTCTAGCAAACTTTCTTGGTAACCAAATAGAAACCAAAAAATAAAAAGAACAAGAACAAACCTAGAAGGGGACCTTCTTATTTCGGGTTGAAATCTTTGTGTTGAGTCAAATCTAGTGGCTTTGATAGGGACAAATCCAACTAAATTTTTTTACACAAGACCTAGATAATCCAGTGGCATTGCTAAATGCTCCGCCACAAAGCAAGCTCTCCCAAATACGAGAGATGCGGAAGTGGCTAAAGAAGTCGGAGGAAGAAAGTTGTTGGGCAACTGTATGCATGAGGGTACATTATTAGTATTCTGGGAATTGGCAACATTGACAGAAAGGGGAAGAAAAGGAGGTAGGAATACGCTTGTTTAAGTGCAGCTATACTAAAGTAAGTAGTCGGCCTAACCTTCAATTCCCGTAACCAAGTTTTTCTTTCTCACAAATTATGTACTTTTTTTGAAGTGTGGGGCAAAGGGCGCCCTCTATTTCTACTTCTAACTAAAGGCGAACAGCCGGCATTGCAAGCAAATAGAGAGCCCCCGCCCGTTTAAGTCGTTGCGAGCTAAAAAAGCGTACCAGCAATTTGAGTCGTGAAAGGACCGCTTGCTTTATTATATTATTACAATTAATAATAGATATATAAAAACCAAACCAAAAACCTCAAAAAACCAAATCAAAACACCAAACCCACGAATCTAAAATCAACCTCAAAACCCCATTTTCCAAACCCTAACACATAGAAGAAAATCCATTACAAAGGAAAGCAATGAGATCTCCATTTGGTGCTAGGATTTGATGGCTGGTGACGACATAAGGCACGAATGGCGACGGTGGCGTAAGGTAGGAACAATCGAATCATCTTGGGTTGGAGCACGTGTGGAGCTTTGGTGGTGTCACAGCGTGGTTTGTGGCTGTTGGGAATAATACACAAAATAATAAAGGAAGAACAAGAATAACACAAAAGACAAACATAAATAGATAACTCGGAGGCACAAAATTATTATCCTTAGACAATATTTGCCCCAATACTTTTGTTGCTAAAGGGTTAACACAAATTTGTCCCCAAGATATAACTAAATTGTTGGGTTCTATAGATAACAATTCTGGAGAATAACTGTAGGATTTCTTTTGTTTTCTCTAACTTATACCCATAGGGTTAAGCCTTTATTTATACCCATAGAGTTATATTTCATCAAACCGTTCATAAGACTTAAAACCTCTTCAAACATTAAAAACAGTTACTAGAAAATTCTGCAAAAAACTCAATTTTACGAGTTTCGATCGGTTGAGAGTTCATTTTGATCGATTAAATGCTCTTTTCAATTGATTGAATAGGAATTTAATAGTGACTGAATCATCCAGAGACTCTAGGATTATTTTCTTCATCATTTTGATCAATCAAGCAAAAGCTTCGACCAATCGAAAATCCTTTAGTTCTAATTTCACTAAGAAAATTCCAGAACTTGAATTTTCACTTTATGAAACAACACTCTCCAAACTCAAACATCATTATTATAACCTATCCATGTATATACCTATATATACAATAGTGGCAGCCTGATGTAAACCTAGATAACGAATTCATATCGAATGACAGAACGTTTCTCATTGACTGGGCATAGTGATGATAAGGGATTTATCTTAGCCACCATGTTTTATCAATTCAATAATTTCGCAAAAGGTGCCAATGCACACCTAGTTTTTCTTACCGAAAGATACATTTTCTTGAGGAAAACCGCTTACAATGAAAAATATTGTCGTCCATGCTTTCTCATTGATTATCTGGTAACCTAGAAAACTGTTCCTATCATAGCCATTACAGAAAATGGCTCTATCTGGCGTGTGGGGTTTTTTGGTCTCAAAGTTTGTTTGGTGTAATCAGAATGTGGGGTTTTCAGCATTTCAAAAGTGGTTTGGTGATAACAGAGTGGGTCTATTGGCTGTAGTTTTGGTTGTTTACATTTGTAATTGAGATTGTGAGGGATAAACTACATTAAAAGGTTATGAATGTTGTGGTATCTCAAATGAACTGAGTATTTGTGTTGATTTACTAATTTGATATTTGTATTTTTTGTTTTTGGTTGCCAAGAAAGTGCATGAAGACATAAAGAAAATCTAAGATTTTAATTTTAATTTTTAAAATTGAAATGATTTTTATTTTATTAAAATTGGGGAAATGCCAATGTGGCATTTTAAAATATTTATTAAACATTATTTTTATCATTTTATTTGCCACGTCAGTATCAAATGTGCCAAATGTGCACACTGTTAGTCACGTAAGCATTTTTCATTAGTGAGTTAATGGTAGGGATCAAATTGATTGCAAGTTGAAAATAGTAAAAGCCAAATTGACTATTACCAAAATGTAAGGACCAAATTAACTCTGACCTAAAAATGTAAAGACCAAAATGGTTGTAGGGTCACAATTTTAGGGCCCAAGTCCAACGTGTATGGAGTCTTGGTCTAATAAGCCCAATACAATGAATTCGTAGAGAATGGGTTGAAAACTTGGACCTTAGCGAATCAGACGTTCAACCAACAGGTATAAATGATAAAGAAAGAAAGATAACATAGGTTTAATAGGGAGAGACGTCCTCGGATTTTATCCGAGGAGGTTGATTCTTAATATATTGTTTGTAATCCTTTGTGACAAGTCCCGTCCCCCTTTTTGTTCTCCCTTCCCCTCTATTTTATACTATCTTCTTCTCATTTCCACGGTCCACGTGTAGATTTAAATTGATAGTGTTGATACTTGTCCTATTAGCCCCTCCCCAAAGTCTTTGGGAGTGGCTGTAAAGGCTAAAAAAGCATGGTTCAATTAGTTGTAGAGCACTTAATGCAATAGTAGCAGCTTTCTCTCAGATATTTCTATGCCTTCCTTTGTCCTTTTCTTTCTTAATACTTATCATTTTCCATGGAATGGTCCAGAGTATCACTCTTAATGGCAGGCCGTTCCCTTTGTCCTTCGCCTTGCTTGACTGAGGAGGAGTTATTCCTTAGACTGAGCCCTTGGCCCAACATATACATTGGTATGGGCTCCCTGGTCTGTCACCCCCACAATAGCCCCTCAGGATTCTTCTTTTCTTCTCCATGGGAGGAAAGGAGAATCTTGATGTGATAATAGCCCCTTTGCGCCCATTTTACACTATCTTTGATTGCAATATATTTTTTAATTTATCCAAGTCGTGTTCCTGACGTTTCGGTACATGAGGCTCGCCTTCATTAAGGTCTTTACGAAGTAACGCAGATCCAACGGTTAAAGACTTCTTTGGAAATTGAGCGGGATTCATCTCACTCTTAACTCTTCAGGCATTCCCAGGGACCTTGCCAAGATGGTGATCGAAGTCTATGGAATGAGGTGGCTAAGGATAAAGGTGAGGGCAAGGAAACCAAACCCTCCTCAGAAACCAAGGATGCCACCAAGATCCAGGATGATGTAGTTAAGGTAAGGGAAGCAAAGGCCAAAGACGTTTCTTCCTTTCAACCGAGCAAGAAAAAAGTCCCTCCTCCTTCAACTAAGACCCAAAGCAGATATAGATCGTATCAAATTTTTGGTGCAACAAAATCTGGGTCTCACCTAGCGACATATATCATGTGTGCGCAGATGTGAAGATGACCTAAGGTTGATCAAGCAAATCAACAAGGACATGGATGGACATGTTTCCTATTTCTCAACCTTGATAGCAGAACATCTTGTAGTTAGGAGAAGAGGGGTCCATCAAGCGTTCCCGCCTCTTCTTCTTTCTCATCGCCGGTACCATCCATACTGGCTCGATTGCTGCTAGAATAAGATTGTGGATCTAGCGTCTCCGCTTCTTCTTCTTTCTCATTGCCGGTACCATCTATACTGGCTCGATTGCTGCTAGAACAAGATTGTGAATCTACCATTCCAATGAGCTTTCTCTTTTATAGTTAGCTTTTGAAATAGGCTTGCCTAAGCCATTTTGTATATGATGTACTTTTCCTTTATTTAATAAAAAGAAAACTGCACTTTTACTTTATGAATCTTTCCTTTTTTGCAATAATTGTTTCATGAATGGGTGTGTTGGTATTTTTCCCTCAAATAGGACTTAGAATTGATGCTGTTGATTGTAACGACAAGTTGTCACCCTGATTTTATCAAAACTGACAGTGGTACCCGATTGCTAACTTTAAATAAGTTAACTATGTAGAAATAATCAGGAAAATAACCATGTGCTCTATACTGCGAACAGTGCAACCATCAAAGAATGTGGAATTTAAAGTAAGTGATCCGAGGGGACCATCGTGTTGTAGAGTTCTGTTCAACATTTATGATGATGTTATAGCGTTAATTTTCCCTAAGCGTCTGGTTTGAGGACCCAGGCATGTGTTAGGTTCAGTTTAAGCACTTTATAGAGAAGTCATAGTGTTAATTTCCCCCGAGCATTTAGTCTAAGGACTCAGGCATGTGTTGGGTTTTGTTTAAGCACTTTATAGAGATGGTATAGTATTAATTTCCCCCAAGCATCTGGTCCAAGGACTCAGGTATGCCTTGGGTTCTGTTTAAGCACTTTATAAAGATGGTATAATGTTAATTTCTCCCAAGCATATAGTCCAAGAACTCAAGCATGTGTTGGGTTCTGTTTAAGCACTTTATAGAGATGGTATAGTGTTAATTTCCCCCAAGCATCTTGTCCGAAGACTTAGGCATGCGTTGGGTTCTGTGTAAGCACTTTATAGAGATCGTATAGTGTTAATTTCTCCCAAGCATCTAGTCTGAGGACTCAGGTATGCCTTGGGTTCTGTTTAAGCACTTTATAGAGATGTTAGAACTAGCCCCACTTTGGATCATCTTTGATTTGTAGTGCTATCAACATGCACCATTCTGGACAAAGGATTCCATGCAGCGAGACCATGCCAACTAATTTTCCATCTACATGCTGTGCTTCTGTCATTTCATATAGCAAGGGTTCAGCGGTCTCGGCTGTCAGGTCCGTGAGAACCTGGCCCTTGATGGAGTCACGAGATATATATTTGATATTGAAAGCCCCCATTATTGTTCCGTATGGAGCAACATACACCATTCTGGACAAAGGATTCCACGCAGTGAGACCATGCCAACTAATTTTCCATCTACGTGCTGTGCTTTTGTCATTTCATCTAGCAAGGGTTCAGCGGTCTCAGCCGTCAGGTCCGTGAGAACCTAGCCTTTGACGGAGGCACGAGATATATATTTGATATTGAAAGCCCCCAATATTGTTCTGTACGGAGCAATCCTCTGCATAGCATGCGCCACGACCAAAATGGTCTCCTCCACCAATGGTCGATATATCGCTCCATTGCCTCGATATGTTGAGCGTTCAACTCGCTAAAACACCAAGTTCCCACAGACGGCGCCAATTGTAAGGTCACAATTTTAGGTCCCAGGCCCAAGGTGTATGGAGTCTTAGTCCAATGAGCCCAATACAATAAATTTGTAGAGAATGGGTTGAAAACTTGGACCTTAGCGAATCAGACGATCGACTAGAAAGGTATAAATGATAAAAAAAAGAAAGATAACATAGGTTTACTAGGGAGAGACGTCCTCGAATTTTATCCGAGGAGGTTGATTCTTAATATATTTTTCATAATCCTTTGTTACAAGTCCCGTCCACCTTTTGTTCTCCCCTTCTCCTCTATTTTATACTATCTTCCTCTCATTTTCATCGCCCACGTGTAGATTTAGATTGATAGTGCTGATACTTGTTCCATTAGCCCCTCTCCAAAGTCGTTGGGAGTGGTTGTAAAGGCTGAAAAAGTATGGTTTAGTTAATTGCAGAGCACTTAATACAATAGTAGCAGTTTTCTCTCAGATATTTCGATGCCTTCCTTTGTCATTTTCTTTCTTAATACTTATCATTTTCCATGAAATGGTCTGGAGTGTCACTCTCAATGGTAGGCCGTTCCCTTTGTCCTTGGTCTTGTCTGACCAAAGAGGAGTTCTTCCTTGGATTGGGTCTTGGCTCAACATATATATTGGTATGGGCTCCCTGGTCTGTCACCCCCACAATGGTGTTTTCACCTAAAAAAAGAAAAATTAATATTTTAATAAAAAAATATAAAATAAATAACCTGACATAAAATATTTAAAAAATAAATGTGTAAAATAAAATAAAAAGATTTTATGTTAAAGTAAACATGAATTTTTGTGAGCAAATGCTTTGTGTTAGTTTTTTCATTCTCACTTTTTTTTAAGAGAAGTGCTATGTCTACAATATTTTTACAATATTTTCATAACAAATCATGAGTGGTTAGTTGCTATTGGTTCAAATTTGACACTGAGATTATTTTTTTAATCCAACAAGAATAACCTGTAACAACCTGCCATTTAGGATTTGTAGTAAAAATATTGTAGAAATGTTGTTGACATATATATATATATATATATATATATTTTTTTTTTAATATTTAAATTTATCCCATCTACTTGACAGTTGACACAAAACTAATGGGTTCTGTTCTGTGCAACACTCCCACTGAGTCAGAGAAATAGACAGACAGAGATAGAGAGAGGAAGAGAGAAGAACTGATAGAAAGTGAGTGAGAATAGGGAGAAAGATTGACAGCGAAAATCCGGGTGCTAACAACTCAGCTGTCAAAAATTGCACAGGGAGAGCATGTGTTGTAGAGAAATTCTACCGTAGAATCAGAGAGGAAGGGGAGCATATTGGAGACCGGACAGCGCTCACTCAGCTTCCTCAAACCCATTCTCATCCCATTTCGACTAATGCAATATTTTGCACACCCAATGTTTCGGCATTCAAGGAATTTTTTTTTCTTTTATTTGCAATTTTTTTGATTGGATTAGAATAGATGAAAATAGTTATTATTATTATTATTATTATTATTATTATTATTTGTTGAGAAATAGATAAAAATGGCATTTAGTTGTCTAGTTGATGAAGTTGCTAAGGAATTAGAGAATGTGATTTTTTATGTTAGTATATGTTAGACTAATTGGCTAGAAAATTAGACAAGTATTACATTGGTCGAAATTAAAGACCACGGACACAATGCATATCTGTGCTTTAAAAAAAAAAAGATTATAAATTGTGTATATATTGGCTGTATGTATGATTTTTTTTTTTTTTTTTTATAATAATATCGTAACTTTATTAACAAGAAGATAAAAACACTACATGCCAAATCTGACTCAATAATAATAGGATTTTCCACTATCCAATCTACAAAATCGACACAATTCTCTCAGTAAGTACATTTATGTTATTATATCTTATGTTGAGATGAGTATTATTTAAATTTGTGTAGAAAATTTCTACATTGTTATTATTATTAAGGATGGTGATCTTATTGTTTGCAATGGTCTGTGGTGTTTATATCTACTCAATCTGTCTCAAACAGTTAAGCATCCACACCAAAACTAAATTTCTAAACATCAAACTCATCCAATTCATTCTTTGCTTTCTTCTTCTTCTTCTTTTTTTTTGGGGGTGGGGGGTTGGTTTCATCAAAACTTGCTAATTTCTGCTTGTTTGTACATTACCAGTGATGACGTTGAAAATTGTCACCAATAGGTCACACCGTACTCGCGACTCAAAGCGAACCTGCACGACAAGAACAATCGAAGAAAACCTTTAGAGAGCACCGGTGTGGTGCCGGCCAAACGCTCTCCGAAGGTCAAGTCAGAATTCGTCTCTTCACTTTAGAGCGTTAGAGAAGGTCAATTAATTGTACCTTGATTTGTGAGAGTGTCAGTCCTTTTATAGTGGTGGAGAGGTGGCCTTTCTTCTTGATTACCAAATCTTTCCAATGTGGGATTCCAAAACGTGGTGTGCGAGGATTTCCCTTTTTAGGGCTTTTCTAGGCGATAGGGATTTCGGATCATGGGCCTTCACTATGTCTGTCAGCGATGGGCCTTCGAAGTGCGTGGGACCATTTTTACACAGGCCCAACGGTTCCGATCCGTCAAGCCCATTAAGGTAGGCCCATCAGGCTCTATTTTATCATCTTCAGTTGCCCCTTTCACCCCAATGATCCGTCCGCTTTTAGGTCAAAGGATCAATGGGGTGACGATCCTAACGTAGGGGTGTGACGGGTATTTTTATGACGGAATGGGATCCGTGAGACAAAAAGAACGTTTAAACTGATTGACGGATTTAACCATCAGATAGGATGACGGTTTAAGATGGATCAACCGTCAGAAGAAGAACGAGTTGACGGTTACATGAAGGGCACAATCTGTTGATGCGTACTGACAGGTTGTCAACATTTATTGAGCATGCCACGTGTCAATCTCTGAATGGCCGTTGTATAGGATCGAAGCGTCGCTTCGTCTTCCGTACATCTCCTATATATATAAGGCGCCTCAATCTCTCATTTTCGCAATTTTCAAACAGAAATCGTCTGTCAGAGCGAATCCGTCCACCTTGTCAGAGAACTCCGTCGAGTAGGGATAACTACCAATTACAACAACCGTCACCAATCCTCCGGCAGGCGTGGTAAGTATTTACTTTAATATCATAATCAAGTAACATTTTCGTCCCTGCATTGTTGTTAGGCTTACTATACCCGTCACTGCTTTCAAACCCGTCAAGTCTTAGGTTTCATCATCAATTGTAGGAAATGTCTAGTGCGTCAAGTAACCAGTCGGTGGTTCGTGACGGGACGGAAGACGAGAATGTATACCCGTCCGGTCATAAAGACCAAGATAGTCCTGGCGAAGATAGGAGTCCGTCTGCATCGTCTTCGTCCTCAACAAGTGAGGATGTGGAGATAATTGAGATAGAGGGTCCTGCTGATGACGGGAATCAAACACTGGAGCCCGTTGTAGGTGCTGATGGACTAAGGCAGTTCATCATGTTACCAGAGTGGACCGTGCATAGGTTCACCTCCGTCATCAGGGAAAGACATTTCAGTACCTTTAGAACAAACTTTCAGATTCCAGATTACATTCCCATCCGTCTACCCTACGTGTCGGAGAAATGTTATTATGATGGGGTAGACGGTGTTGGAGTGTACGAGCAGGTGTTGAAGGCAGGACTTCGGTTCCCGCTCTCTACACTTCATAGGGAACTCTTGCATTATCTGGGACTGTCCGTCACCCAGATTTCTCCGAACGCCTGGAGGGTCTTCATAGCAATGGAGATTCTTTATGGTGCAATGTCAAATGGAGAAAGGAGATTGACGGTCCGTGAGTTTCTTCACTGTTACCGTCCTGACGAGATTGATAAATCAAGGGGGATGTATCGTTTTGCTAGTCGAAGTCCCTTGTTGAAGATTATCTTTGAGACCCCAGACTCAAATAGAGACTGGAAGAGTCGCTACTTCTTCCTGGAGGGTGACAGATGGATGAACCGTCCAGGAGAGACGGCGTACATGCCTGTTGATACAACCTGGGGAGTAATAAACCAATCGTGTATGCACCCGTCCCCCTTTTTTTTTTTTTTTAATACTTTTTCATACCCGTCCACTTTTATGTGCATATTTTGATCGTCTTTCTCTGTAGGTAGACGGCGCCCGCAAGTTAGCCTTGAGGAATTCAGTTTCCTTGAAAAGATTTGCAGAAAAACTAAGCCGGAAGAAAGGACCTGGGCCAAGTTAGTGAATCCAAGAACAATACACTGGTATTGTGACGGTCCAGAACCTACCCGCGAGGCCATTGTATACGACGAAAGAATACACAAACGTGAGTCCGTCAACTTTTACTCTTGAAATTGGCCTTCAATTTGAGAAAACATCTTCATCCGTCCTGTATTGCAGAAATGGACGACGCAAAGAGAAGGGCAATGATGAAATCGCTAGCCGTCGAGCAAAAGAAGACGGGTGAGATTGTGGTTCCCAATGTGCCGGGGTCATCGGCTAAGAGGAAGCAGCCGCTAAAATCTGACCGTCCACACAAGCAGCCGAAGGTTTCATTGGAACCCGTTGTGGGCTTGATGGCTGAGGGTGCTAAGACCGTCACCCCAGCTAAACATGGATCCGGTAAGGGCTTAATGCATGCCCCACCCGTCAGCGAGGAGAAGCCCCCTCCCCTTCTCCGTGACGACTCGAAGTTCGCTTTGGAGAAGTTTTCGTCGATAATTTCCGCAGAGGATTATGAGGATCTGGGGAATCATTCGACGGAGGTAATGGGGGAGACAGGGTTATTCGCCGTTGCACAGGTAACCTTTTTTATCCGTCATTGTATGTCCGTCCACTCTTCTTAGTTTTCTATTTAACACTTTTAATTTTGTTTATTTCAGTCCTTGGTTATGATGAAGGGCTTGATGGACCGCTGCCTCAATCGTGAAGCGGCTCTGGAACGTGTACGGTCAAAAGCTGACCAGACGGAGGAGGAGCTTAGCCAACTGCATAAGTGGAAGTCCACAATGGAGAAGAAGTTCGAACTGTCTGAGAAGACCAGGAAAGAGTTTGAACAGATGACGGAGGAAGCTGGGAAGGCCTTGAAGGGTAAAGAAGATGAGGTGAAGGATTTGAAGAAGAAACTCCGTCAGGCCAGGGAGGATGCCGTCAATGAGTATCGCGACTCTGAGGCTTTGTTGAAGGAGCTGGGAGGATCGTTCCTTCAAGGCTTTGACGATGCACTCCGTTAGATAAAAAAGGCCTACCCAAATCTGGACGTGTCCATGATAACCGTTAGTGATCAAGATCAGACGTCTGCTTTGCCCGTCGCTTCGGAAAATACGGATGACCTTTTCGGTGAAGATGCTGTTCAGGGAGACGGAGAGTCTGCTCCGTCGAAGGATGTCCAAGTTGCTGGGCCGAAGAAAGTAGATTAATATCTTGTAAATGTTGAGGAAGATCCGTCCCCTTTTTTATATGTTTTAAGTACTTTGAAGACGGTTTGTTTTAAGTTACCTTTTGTACCGAACAATGTTTTTCTTTCATTTTATGTTTACGCATATTTTTGTTGCTGGTTAAGTATTTGTATCCGTTAAGGATTTTTTTTTTTTTTTCCGTCTTCTTGTATGTTAAGTGTTAATTTGGACAAACTGGTCTGTTTATCCGTCCACTTTAAAAAGCTTTGCTCACCTTTGATCGGACCCGTCTATTGCGGATAGGATATACTATCCATCCACTTTGTGGTGGCTGACCTTTATCGTCTTGTTGTTCGTCCACTTCGTGGGCGTTTTAGAACCGTCCGTTTTGGGAGCATAATTATTTCAGCCGTTTTTATGGTCCGTCCACTTTTGTGGGCAGCTTTTTATCGAGTCGATGAACCGTTCACCTTGTGGTGGTTATACCGTCCAATTTATGGACTTATAAAATTACTCATCGTTTTGGGTGATCCGTCCACTTTGTTGCGGCTATACCGTCCACTTTATGGACTTGTAAAATTATTCACCGTTTTGGATGATCCGTCCACTTTGTGGAGTCTCTTTTACCGTCGTATTTATCCGTCCATTTTTGTGGCGGTATACCGTCTAGTTTACGGACTTTGCAAAATATTTTCACCTTTCAGGTGATCCGTCCACTTTGCGGACAGTTCTTTTTGTCATCCGTGTGGGATGGCTCGTCTGATCAGACTATATTCGTCACCCCTGGGGGGGCGATTCGTCCAACCTTCGGACTTATTTCATCCGTCCGTTTTGGACTGCATTCGTCACCTTTGTAGGGCGAGCTGTCCACTTCGTGGACTTTTGTTTGTCCCGTGGGACTTCGAGTGGTCAGCCTCGTAGGATAACCGTCCATCCTTTAAGCGGACTTTTAAGTCCCTTGTCATCCCTTTGGGTGACCGTCTCGTAACCACCTTGTATTGTACTTTAAAGGATGAGGACATTGTGGACTTCTTTGTAAAGAAAATTCCATCCGTTCGACGTGTTACTATCACTGGTAGTATTTTCTCAAATGCTCGGCATTCCATGGATGCGGTAGCTTCTCTCCATCTGTTGTCTCCAGGTGGTATGTTCCTTTCCTTTTCCATGCCGTGACTCTATAAGGTCCTTCCCAGTTGGAGCCGAGTTTTCCCTGTGTAGGGTCTCTAGTTGCACCTATGACCCTTCTGAGTACGAGGTCTCCTACTTGGAAGTTTCTGTGTCGGACCCGGGAGTTATAATGTCTGGCCATGCGATCCTGGTATCTAGCGATCCTTTGCTCCGCCGCCGACCTGACCTCATCTATCAGGTCCAGCTGTAGCCTCATAGATTCGTCGTTCCTGCATTCGTCATGGTTGTGAACCCTGTAACTTGTGAGCCCGACTTCTGCTGGGATGACCGCCTTACTCCCGTACGTCAGTCGGAATGGCGTCTCTCCTGTTGGAGTCCTCGCCGTTGTCCTGTATGCCCACAGTATGGTCGGCAATTCTTCGGGCCATATGCTCTTTGCCCCCTCGAGCCGAGTCTCGATAATCTTTAACAGGGATCGGTTCGTGACTTCAACCTGGCCATTAGCCTAAGGATGGGCGGGTGATGAGTAGTGGTTTTTTATCCCTAGCTGTGTGCAGAAATCCCGGAAATGGCCGTTGTCGAACTGCCCCCCGTTATCTGAGACAAGGACTCTAGGAATACTAAACCTGCATACGATGCACCGCCAGACAAAACTTCTAATGTTCTTTTCTGTAATGGTGGCCAAGGCTTCCGCTTCCACCCATTTTGTGAAGTAGTCAATACCTACTACCAAGAACTTTAGCTGCCTTACTGCCGTTGGGAAAGGTCCCATGATATCTAGTCCCCACTGAGCGAACGGCCATGGAGCCGTTATAGGGGTCAGCTCCTCAGCTGGCTGTCCGATAAAATTGCTGAACCTCTGGCATTTGTCGCAGCTTTTAACGTAAGACTCGGCATCCTTCTGCATGGTTGGCCAGTAATATCCAGCTCGTACCAGTTTGTGCACCAACGACCGCGATCCAGAATGGTTCCCGCATATCCCTTCGTGTACCTCCCTCATTACGTAGTCTGCCTCTTCGACCCCGAGGCATCTTAGATAAGGGCGGGAGAAACCTCTCTTGTAAAGAATGTCTTTTATCAAGACGAACCTTGCTGCTTGGACTTTTAGCTTTCTCGCTGCCTCCTTCTCTTCTGGCAGTAACCCGTCCTTTAAGTATGAAGTTATCTGTGTAGTCCAGTTTCTTTCGGAGCGTATCTCCTGCATGTTGTCGGGGTCTATTAGTGGAAAGAGTTGAACAAAGGAAAGTACATTACCCGGTGTCATCATATGTTCTGCTGAAGCGGCTTTGGCTAGCCGATCGGCGAGCTCATTTTCTCCCCTGGGGATTTGGACGACCGTCGCTTTTAGCCCGTTGGCTCTCGCCCTTGATCAAGATATCTCTTCAACCTTTCCCCCTTGCATTCATAATCTCCGTTTACTTGATTGGTCACGACTTGAGAGTCGCAATAAACGACCACACTTTCAGCTCCGGCGGCTTTGGCTAGGTCGAGTCCTGCCGTCACCGCAATACTATGCCGGCCCCTCCAATTCGCCGATTGGATGATCCGTCGGTGTAGATGCTCCACTGGGGGGGTTCTTCTGCCCCCTTGTCCTCGTCACGCGTAAACTCTGCTATGAAGTCGGCTACAGCTTATCCTTTAATGGCCACACGTGAACGGTACTTGATATCAAACTCACTCAATTCTATTGCCCACAGCGTCAGTCGACCTGCGGCTTCAGGATTACTCAGTGCCCTTCGCAAAGGCTTGTCGGTCATTACGTTCACGGTATGGGCTTGAAAGTAGGGTTTGAGCTTGCGAGCCGCCGTGACCAACGCAAAAGCGAGTTTCTCCATAGGTTGGTATCTTTCTTCGGCACCGCGGAGCGCCCGGCTGGCGTAGTATACAGGCTTCTGTGCATTATCCTCTTCTCTAATTAAGGCCGCGCTGACGGCGACAGAGGAGACAACCAAGTAGAGGAAAAGTTCTTCACCAGGTTGCGAGGGACTCAATAGGGGTGGTGAAGATAGGTACGCCTTTAATTCCTCGAACGCTCGCTGACACTCGTCCGTCCACTCGAAGGATTTCTTTAATGTGCGAAAGAAGGGCAAGCATTTGTCCGTGGCTCTCGACACAAATCTATTTAATGCCGCTATCTTGCCGTTAAGGCTTTGTACCTCCTTCACATTTCGTGGGGGGGCCATCTCTACTATGGCTCGGATTTTGTCCGGATTAGCCTCAATCCCCCTCTGGGAAACCATGAACCCTAGGAATTTGCCTGCCGTTACGCCGAATGCGCACTTTCCCGGATTGAGCTTCATGTTGTAGGATCGAAGTGTACTGAATGTTTCCTTTAGATCTTCCAGGTGGTCTTCCTCCTTCCGGCTCTTCACCAGCATGTCGTCGACATAGACTTGGACATTCCTCCCGATTTGCTGCGCGAACATCTTGTTCATTAGCCTTTGGTATGTTGCCCCCGCATTCTTCAGGCCGAATGGCATTACTTTGTAACAGAATAGTCCTTGGCTAGTTACGAACGAAGTCTTCTCCTGATCGGCCTCGTGCATGCGGATCTGGTTATAACCCGAGAAAGCGTCCATGAAGCTTAGTAATTGGTGTTGAGCCGTCGAGTCTACTAAGACGTCAACCCTTGGAAGGGGATAGCTATCTTTAGGGCACGCTTTGTTAAGATCGGTGAAATCCACGCACATCCGCCACTTGCCGCTCGCTTTCTTCACCATTACCACATTCGCCAGCCAATCGGGATAGTAGACTTCCCTGATGAAGCTTGCCTCTTGGAGTTTGCGGACCTCTTCCGCTATTGCTTGGTCTCGTTCCGGTGCGAACACTCTCTTCTTTTGTCGGACGGGTGGAAATGAGGGCAATACATTCAATTTGTGTACCATGATCGAGGGATCGATTCCCGGCATATCGTCATGGCTCCAGGCGAACACATCCTTATTGCTCCTCAAGAAAGCTACGAGTTCTTGACGGATTGCGGGTTTGGCAAGCATTCCGATCTTGGTTGTTCTATCCGGATTGGAACTGTCAAGAGTTATCTCTTCCAGCTTCTCTGTGGGTTCTGCCATCGTTCGGTGCTCTTCTATGTTCAAGGCCTGGATTTGGTCTTGCATCTCCATCATAGCTACGTAGCATTCTCGTGCGGCAACTTGACTTCCGCGTAGCTCTCCTACCCCATACTCCGTTGGGAACTTGATCATTAGGTGGTAAGTTGATGTTACAGCCTTCCACGAGTTGAGCGTAGGTTGTCCAAGAATAGCATTGTAGGCGGACGAGCAATCGACCACCAAGAACGTCACGTTCCTGGTTATTTGTTGGGGGTAATTCCCTACTGTCACCGGCAACGTTACTGCGCCTAAAGGGAATACCCTACTCCCTCCGAAACCAACGAGCGGGGCGTTTGTCGGTATTAGCTGCTCCCTGTCAATCCTCATTTGCTGGAATGCCGGATAGTACAAGATATCGGCCGAACTGCCGTTGTCGACCAACACTCGATGCATGTTGTAGTCTCCTGTCCGCATGCTGACGACGAGGGCATCGTCGTGTGGATGGTGTAGGCGCCGTGCATCCTCTTCCGAGAACCCAACAACAGGGCTTTCTCTTTTTGCCATCTTTGGCACTGTGCCCGCCAACTGGACATTCTGTACCATCCGAAGGTATGTTTTGCGAGCCTTTTTTGACGATCCGGCCGCAGCAGTTCCTCTGATAATCATTCTTATGTCTCCTAATGGGGGTCTTGGTCGCTCGTTTTCTCGACGGGGGTGTTATTCTTGTGGGGGTTGATCCGTTCTCCCCTTGTTGACGAACTTCTGCAACTTCCCTTGTCGGATAAGGGTTTCGATTTGCTGTTTCAAGTCGTAGCAATCGGCGGTGTCGTGGCCGTGGTCACGATGGAAGCAGCAATATTTGTCCCTGGACCTTTTGCTGGGGTCACTCTTCAGCTTTCCTAGGAACGTCAGGGACCCTTCGTCCTTAATCTGCATTAGGACTTGGTCTATCGATGCGGTTAGCGGGGTGAAACTTGTGAACCTTCCGCCCGTGGGTTTTGGACGTCTGTCCTCCCTTCGGTCTCCCATCCTTCCTTGTCTTCCGCCCCTGGTCCTGTGGAAGCGGCAATATTTGTCTCTGGACCTTTTGCTGGGGTCACTCTTCAGCTTTCCTGGGAACGTCAGGGACCCTTCGTTCTTAATCTGCATTAGCACTTGGTCTATCGGCGCGGTTAACAGGGTGAAACTTGTGAACCTTCCGCCCGTGGGTTTTGGACGTCTGTCCTCCCTTCGGTCTCCCATCCTTCCTTTCTTCCGCCCCTGGTCCTGTCGGGGATCCTCTTGTCTGTCTCTTTTCTTGGGTCTATCTTCTCGGGCTAATAGCGCGTCTTCAGCGTTCATATATTTGGTGGCCCTGTAAAGCACCTCCGACATGGTCTTAGGGTCGTTTTTGTACAAAGAGAACAAAAACTTACCCCCCTTCAGCCCATTCGTGAATGCTGCTACCAATATCTTGTCGTCGGCCTCGTCGATCGAGAGCGCTTCCTTATTGAAGCGTGATATGTAGGCTCGCAACGTCTCCTCCTCTCGCTGCTTGATATTCATTAGACAAGCCGTGGATTTTCTATACCGATGTCCTCCGATGAAGTGCGTAGTAAATTGAGCACTCAGTTCCTTGAAGGTGCTGATGGAGTTGGGTGCTAGCCGACTGAACCAAATCCTTGCTGCGCCCTTTAGGGTTGTAGGAAAGGCCCTGCACATAATCGCGTCCGCCACTCCCTGAAGGTGCATCAGGGTCTTGAAGGTCTCTAGGTGATCTAGAGGGTCCTTTACTCCGTCATAACTATCCATATTTGGCATGCAGAACTTACTCGGCAGGGGGAAGGAGTTGACGGATGTCGTGAATGGCGAGTCAGTCCGGTTGACAAGGTCGTCAAGATCACTTGACACTCGACCCTTGAGAGCGTTCATCATTACATCCATCTGTTCCTTCATCGCCTGCATCTCCGCGATGAAGGATTGTGGAACCGTATCCGTCGGGGAAGGGATGTTAATGTCCCGTCGCACTGGTCTGCTCGGGGCGTTACTCTCCTGTTGTCCGTCCTGATTTCTCCTCTCAGCGCTGGTCCCTTTTTGATCCGCTCCTTGGTTATTGACCGCCGCATTCTTTTGGTTTAGCTGCTCTTCTAGGTCGTGGTTTTGTTTAGTGAGGCGCTCCACGGCTGTGGCGAGCGTCCTGACCTGTTTCTCAAGGGCAGTCGTAGGGGCTTCTTCTTCTTGAACGTCATTCGTGGTTGCCATTGAGCGAGTGAGTACCATGTAACTCTTTTGTCTAGGAAGTGATCTTCCCCACAGACGGCGCCAACTGATGACGTTGAAAATTGTCACCAATAGGTCACACCGTACTCGCGACTCAAAGCAAACCTGCACGACAAGAACAATCGAAGAAAACCTTTAGAGAGCACCGGTGTGGTGCCGGCCAAACGCTCTCCGAAGGTCAAGTCAGAATTCGTCTCTTCACTTTAGAGCGTTAGAGAGGGTCAATTAATTGTACCTTGATTTGCGAGAGTGTCAGTCCTTTTATAGTGGTGGAGAGGTGGCCTTTCTTCTTGATTACCAAATCTTTCCAATGTGGGATTCCAAAACGTGGTGTGCGAGGATTTCCCTTTTTAGGGCTTTTCTAGGCGATAGGGATTTCGGATCATGGGCCTTCACTATGTCTGTCAGCGATGAGCCTTCGAAGTGCGTGGGACCATTTTTACACAGGCCCAATGGTTCCGATCCGTCAGGCCCATTAAGGTAGGCCCATCAGGCTCTATTTTATCATCTTCAACTAGAATTGAGTGTGAACATAATCCTATACAATTCTTTGCCCTTGTATCAATGTAGAGATCAGGATGGTTTGAGACCCTATTAAATAGTCATTTTATTGTAAGCTCTAATGGGGAAATATTCTCTGTTAAGGATAGGAGGAGCAATATTTCTTCAATTATACAAACTCTAGATAAAGTTTACAATTTGGATTGGTTCAGTAGTTAATGCAAGAGCATAACCAAATGTTATTTGAATATTTCATTTTAGATTTTTAGTGGATAATTTCAGATTGTAACCTAGTTATTTGTTTATTTTGGATTAGTATCTAAGTTGGTTAGGATTAGTTGTTCATCATTATCCTTTGTTTAGGATTATCGGATTGGTATTTGAAATTGCGTAGGATTATCAAATTAGTATTGTTTAGGAGAATTTATCCTTATCTTTGTGATTCCTGGAAGCTGCATATAAAGCTCTGGATGATTTCCTTTGTATTCACAGACTATGACTATTATTATTCAGATTATTTGCAAAAATTGCATTGTGTTTGTTTGGTGGTGAATCCAAACACCTTAGGTGGGAAGCCTAAGGTCTACGGTGGGACTAATCTAGGTGGGAAGCCTAGGTTGTCCTGCATTAGTAGTGCTTCGAAAAAATCAATGCTTTGTAGTAGTTGGCTTCAAGTAGATGCTTAATCAGGTAATAATGTGTTTGAATTCAGGCTAGCTAATAGATCGATGATTCTCTTGTAGAAAGCAAACATTTTTGCTATTCACTATTTATTTTGAATGTGAAACCATAAGCAGCCATCATTCCACACTTAAGTCATTACAAATCATAGATAAGTGCAAGTATTCATTTACAGCCATTGCTCCAAACATCATTAGAGCAACAGAGTTTCTGATATCAGATTAACTTGTTGATTTATCATAATTTTAGAATGTTAGGGTCATATTTTGTATGTGTTGGCAAATCTGAGTCAAAACACACCTTTAATGTATTTGAGTCTTAGTTTAGTGTGTCTAGAACATCTGCAAGTGGTGAAGAAAAACTTTAATTCCAAGATTAACTAAACTAGTCAACGAAGCTTGTGATTGTGAAGCTTAAGAATTGAAGAGTGAGAAAGTGATAGAAAGTAAGGGAAAAGGTAAGAACATGAGAGAAACGAAGAGAGAAAATCTTGAGAGAAAGAGCTGTGTTCATTAACAGTAAAATCACAATAATACACATCTGAGCTTGATGCTCTGTATTTATATTACATAATAATCATAACTGCTCAACTAATCCTCCACATTATGCGGATCTAATGCCCATAAATTCTGGAATTTCTATTCAGAAACTTCTACAGAATTATGCGCGTATTTTAACTAATCTTTGAACATCAAAATGCCCCATATCACCATTAAGACTCCTTTTAATGAAAACAGTTCATTTGACACTTATCCATTTAGTGAAACGGTATGTTTAGCTGAATACAAAAACACAGTCGTATTGAATCATCTTCAACCTCTGTTCTCCTTCTCCTTCTCCTTCTTCAACCTCTATCGTGGTCTCTATGGAGTCTGAGTAGTGCTATCTTCAACAAGTGGATTCTTTTGAAGACACATTCAAAGCAAGCTCAAAGCCTGCTCAATTCAGTGCTGCAACTGCTGTCTCAACTGATTACTTGATAGCAGCCAATCTATTGAGGTCACTTAAACCTCGACAACAAGCTCGATAGAAGACCGATCAATGGAGCTTCGTAATGGCAACCTTGGAATTCATGCACTAGGGTTCCAGGACGACTTAAATACCATTTCTCAGAGTCGTCATCATACACAATACAGATACACATCAATAAGAAATTGCTACAACCTTTGTGCTCCTAGGGTATTGTACTGAGCTACTTCTGGTTCATCGTTGAAGCATGTTGCTGTGAAGAACTTTGCACTAATCAAAGCAAGCTCAAAGCCTGCTCAATTCAGTTCTGCAACTGCTGTCTCAACTGATTAATTGATAGCAGCCAATCTATCAAGGTCACTTAAACCTCAACAAACAACAAGCTCAATAGAAGACCAATCAATTGAGCCGCTGCTGTGAGATGTTTGGACCGAACATCATTGCTACGACCTTTGAGATGCAAGTGCAAGTTGTAGGGTGCAGCTTCTAGTTTTATTTTTTTCCTAGCTCAAGAACAGAGAACTCAGAAGGCTATGTTGGAGAGTTAGGGTCTCTAGGTTGGATTATAATGGAGCATTGGGTAGTAAGAGATTTAGTTAGAAGGTGGCACCATAAAGAAATAGCTGAGTACTTCAGTCGCAAGGGTGTTTCTGCAATCTTTCTCTTTCTAAGAAATTTATTGCATCGGATGGTTTCAGTGCTTGCCAATTCCTATGATTGATAAGCTAAGCTATTGAATGGAACTCACAAGTCACATGTGCATACACCCGAAGAGATCTCTCTCTCTCTCTTTCTCATGGATAATCTTGAAAGCTTTTTAATTAATGTAGGCTGATATACTCTCAAAGTACAAGCATTCTCCTTCTCAAAAAAAAGAAAAAAGAAAAAGTACAAGCCTTCAATAAACTCCACAGCGCTGATTGGTTATCTGGAGGACATGCAGGTGACAATAGCCAAGGCATTAGAATATTTCAATAGCACTCGGCACATCATTCTGTACCATGAGGATCTTATCATGAACCTAGTGAGGAATTGTTGATAAGATCCAAGGGTGTGTTTGTTTGGAGGTGAAATAGGGAGGATGAAAAATTTTGGAGAGAAAATAGAAAGGAAAATTTTTTTAGAGTGTGTTTGGTTGGATGGGGAGAAAGGAAAATAAATGGTGAGGTCTACGTGTTTTCTCTCCTAACTCACCAAAAAGTTTTTTCTTCAAAATAGAGATAAAATTGAGAGGAAGAAACTCATGATATAATCTTTCAAAAATACCCGTAAAATTCACCCTCAAGTCTCCAATGTGTTGACTTTTTTTCTTTTTTTTTTTCCTTTCATTTTTTCTTCCTTTGTGACCAATGTGTTGACTTTTTTTTTCCTTGATTTTTTTGCTTTGTTACTAATGTGATGGTTTTCATTTTTAATTATTTTTTTCTTCTTTTCTTTTCTTCTTTTTCTTTTCTTTGAATTTTTCTGGATGTGTAGCTTTCTTTTTTTTTTTGAAAACATTTTGTTATGCCTTTTTTTTTTTAATATACTTTAATTAGTGCCTATCTATACATAATTTTTTTTAAAAAGTATTATGTGTTTTATTTAATAGATATATGATGGTCAATTTCTACAAACTTTATTTTAAACAAAACAAAAAAGTTTTCCATTTATCCACTTTTCTACCCTCCCAACTAAACACAAATGAGAGAAACTAAAATCTTTTCTTTACTCCCACTTTTCTATCATCTCTGCATTTTCTATCCTCCCACTTTTCCATCCTCTTAACCAAATAGACCCTAAGAGAATTCTACTTCATATGGCAAAACACATAATCCATTCATCTCATAAATTCTAAAAGATGCTATATGATACCAAAACCATAAAGTCCTGTAGATATTTGTTTATTACATGCTCATTGTAAAGATGTCTATAATTATGCTGTTAGTTTTTAGACTCCTTAAAACCACAATTAGATTAACCTAGGTAATTAGCCAAGTAATTACTTAGTCAAATTAACAAATCTAGGTTATCACAATCAAACAATCATATCATGCATAGCAGCGGAAATATAAATAATACAAAGATATGATGACCCAGGAAACCACACCGATAAAAATCTGGGGAGGATTTAATCTAGCTATCCTTAAGGTAAACCTAAATCCACTATGAAAGAATCGAAGTTTTACAATAGGACTTAGACTACTAACATTCTACTGCTACCCACCAGTAGAAACTTACTAACACGACCATATGCAAGCTCCGAGACCACGGACTCCTTCTTTCTTGGATTCTCCAGCAAGTACAAGCACACCTGCTTGTGTTTCTTTAAGCTTCTTAGTGCAGCAACTGAATGATCATCAAGCTCTCAATCAAATCTATTTCTTGATAATCCTAAGCATGTGTGAAGGCAACCACCTCTAGATCTCACAAGAGATTCACACACACAGCAAAATAGAGCAACATCAAAAACGTGGCTAGGGTTTGCCTTTTATACTTAGGGCAAAACATAAAACCTAACACGTTTTAATAGGCTAGGGCTGAGTTGGAAAAATCTGCAGAAAAAACATTATGCCCGAGATTCGATCGATCGAGCCTGTTCTTCGATCGATCGAGCCAAGCCGTAAGTCACTAATACTTCTGCAGCCACTCGATTCCAACTTTACATACAACGCACACACTTTGAGTAAGTCTAAACAAGACTAACAACTGTTTTGATCATGGTTTACCAACATTACACATTAGAGTTCTAAATACATTAGTTCATAAGTCTTTAGAACCTAACATATGCCTCTTCTAGTTCTAGGTGGTCTTTATTCTCCATGTTTCTTGCAGATACTAAAAGATCTTCAAGAGTTTCTAAAGCTTCCACAGATGGTATTGACAAGCCGGCAAATTAAAATACACAAAGGGCCATTGTCAGACCATTTAAGAACTGGGAAGATAACAAGACGCTTACGGCAAAGCTTATGAGAGTTTTCTCCATGCAGAGAGTTTTGGCTGTAACACCACCATGGAGTTTTGATGCTTGTTTCTTTCAAAGTCTTAATCAACACTCCGTTGATGAGGCTATTCCTTTTCATCATTTTCTTTTTGGTCATATAGACACCATGTACATGTGAACTAATCAGTATGAAATGATCGGCGATTATTTAAAAAGTGCAAGTAGCTCTGCGTTTTCTGATTTGTGTTGTTTGTTGTCTAGTGTAATTACTTGATAGTTACATGGTGCAGTAAATGTTGTCATAGTTTAATTGGGTGTTTACTGGACTAAGCACAGGAGTTCTAAGTTCTAACCGTTTATGCATGTTATGGAGTTCATAAAATCTGTTTTATGAACTCCATAGAATTTATATATATAAATAAATATATATATATATATATATATATATATGTATGTATATAAATTCTCCCAGCTCTGATTAAATAAAATTATCTACCTGATTCTCCAAAAATAAAATAAAAGCCAAGGTGGCCATGCCCCCCTGCCCCCTCCCTTTGCCATTGGGTACAAATGTCCAATATTTCAACTTGTTACATGGATTGATGCGTGCGCTCACACACATATATAAAATAATAATAATGATTTAATAATTACAGTGGAGGAGGAAGAATTTGAACCTTGAATGTCTTCCTTAAAAGTTCCAAAAGGTGTTAATAGTTGAGTTGTAAGACTCTTGGTCGAATTGAAGGACACAATAAGGCTATATATGTTTGGTACTTGCTTTGTTTTTTATTTTCAACTTTTTGTTTTTAAGAATGAAAATAAGAAATGGTTTTCTTCAGTTTTAAAGTTAATTAGAAACATGATCTTCTTTTTAAAAACAAAATATCTTTAAAAAAAAAAAAAAAAAAAGAAGAAGAAGAAGAAGAAGAGACTAGAAACACATTTGGTAAATGATAAAAATGAACATTTTCTATCTACTATAAATTTCTTGGATTAATAGCTAAAAAATGAAATTTTCTTATATGGAAGCAAAAAAATTCATTTGTAAAATTTATTTCATAATTTCATAAAAGAGTTTGTCACCATCAATCTCTACCAAGAAAGCAAAAGTTGTGGGTTTTAGTTAACTCAATTAGTAAAGTCTCCAATGGTTGAATAAGAGATTTGGGGTTCAATCTCTATCTATATCAAAAATTATTTGGTGTCTTGATCTGATGATAAAAAACACAATTATCAAAATCAGACACCATAGGTTAGAACTCTATTAAGAAGAAGAAGAAGAAGAAAAAAAAAAAAAAGCAAAAGTTCACAGAGCCTCAAAGTGCATTGATGCCTTGGAGATTGAGAACAAATTTGGAGGAGAGAAGATGAAACTTGAGGATGAGAGGGAATAGAGGGAGAATAAAATGAAGCCAATTAATGTTGGCCGAAATCTCAAACTTAGCTTGAGCAAAACTTCAAATTGCATCAGAGAGGACTTGATTCTTGAATGAGCTATTGTCTTCACAAAGGTTCCAATGCCTAATGAAGGTGTTCGTGAAATCCAATCTCAAAAAGAACTTGAAAAAGCCAATTAAGTGTGTGAGCAATGTTGATTTGAACTTAACAAAACGAATTCAAAGAAAGAGGAAATTGAAAATGAGAGGTGAAGGCACTCCAAGGGTAACTCAAAGGAGCTCATAGAGTATGCACTCTCCATTCGAAAATCTAGACCTTCAATCTCGAATATTAGTAATCATGGATCTTCGAGTTTGCTGAGAAAATTAAAATAGATAATGCCCTCTTGTTCAAGAGAAAGCGAGGTGAAAAAAAAATCACAAAACTCTTGTTTTTATTGTTAGTGTGGTTTGAACTAGAGTATGAGTTCATTAAAATGTGTCTTACCAAACTGTTTTCTACATAGTTTTATTGGCTTTTAAAAACTAGAAATTGAAAACAATCCTTTAGTTATTTTCAATTTCCTTTGCATTTTGAGATTTAGAAATAATTTTTGTTTTGATATGTTCGAGTTTCAAAAAAAAAAAAAAAAAAAAAAAAAAAAAAAAAACTAACTTACCTAAAAAATAGAAAACTGTTTTTAATAACAAAACATTGAAAAAAAAAAACTATTTACTAACCACAAGGGTGTCTCTATTCTTAATGCCACATCAATTTATTGTCATAATCAAAGTATTATTTAGATTTCTCTATTCTCTCTCTCCTGATTGTTATGTCTACTAACTCGACTTGGATTTAACATATTGATTTCCTGGGCAATATTAGATATACTCATATACATTAGAACCCATTAGGTCTAAACGTGTTGTAAATCCCAAGCCTATTTTTGCAGGTCAAGTATTCTAGTCCTACTAGGATTATAAGAGGTTTAGGTTTCACTCCTTATTAATTTGTTTTATTTTACAATTTTACATGCAAATATTCAAATTATTTCACTCCCATTTCTTCACATATCCCAAGAGTGGAATTTATATATATCTACTGTATGGGACAGGGCCCCGGGCCCATTGTTCCTAGGACCCTAGGCTTGTGGTGCTGCATGGGGCAAGGCCCCAAGCCCTTTGGGCCTTGGGCCCTAACCTTGTGAGACAATGTATGACCCTATCCCTATTGACCTATGACCTTGACCCGGACATACCTTGAGGCCCAATCTGAGCCTAAAAACCGAAATGAGACCATTCTGTCTTGAACATCAAAAGCGAGCCCCTCCTGGTCGGAAGTGTGATTACTCGGAGATATAAGGCCTTGGCGGCCCGGTATTGCCATGAGGAATATCGTTGCCGAACAGCCTTTAGAGGCAGGAACCAATTATAATGCCATTACCACTGTTGCCAACAGAACATCCACTTAGGACTGATGGAATTGAACTTCCATTCACATAAGTGAGATGAGGAAGTAATCATAACACCTTCACTTATCTCAAGCTATAAATAGGAGAATAGAGTGAAAAGTGCGGATTGGCAATTTTGGAGAGAAAAAAGTGTGAAGGATAATAATATCAGCAGTAAGGAGAGCAACTTAGAAAGGAAAAAGAGTGGAGTTCGCGTAAATTGGAGCGTGCATTTGGGTCTCTGAGCAAGGAACTACCCATAGTAAGAAACCTAAAGCCCACAATACAAATAGGTTGTGAGCCAGCCCATTAACTATATTTTTGGTGCGCACATCTCCTATTTTACTTTTCATTTCGTTTGGTGTTAGGTATGGTTTATAGTAGCTCAATTTTACAAGATTTGGTAGATGAACTGAACCAATCCAAAAGCCGGCCTTAAGATAGATAGTCACGCAGACATGTTGGGTATTGGCTTCAGCCTGGAGAGATAGAATGCATCTATTTCTTGGTACATAGACACCAAAATTATATTTTAACCTTCTTGTAATTAATCACTCACTTTGGTATTAAAAAAAAAAAAAATCAACTTTATCATAACGGTTTAATATGACACTTTTCAATTATGTTATATATAGATACAAATAAATTTTTTCGACATAAACTTAGAGTTCCCAAAATTTTATGTATTGCACTATTAATTCATTAGATTACTTTCTCAAAAAAAAAAAAAAATATATATATATATATATTCATTAGATTACAACGTTAATTCATGAGATTTTTAAGGTGTTAATTCATGAGATTTTTAAGGTGTCTTATGCATAAAGACTAAGAAGTAGAATAGTCTTCAGTCATTCTATAAAAATTATATTTATAAATAGAAGGAGAAAAAATGAAAAGAAATGGACAATTGAGGATAAAAAAGAAAAGGACAATCATAGAAAATAATTATTAATAAAAAAATCCCTTAAAAAATTGAACATATATATTGTAAGAGGCAAAATTTTAAGCCAATTATAAAATGCCACATCAAAGTTTAGTGGCAAATTCTAAATTAATGTCATTAAATTAATTAAATTAGATAATGACATGTGTCATCCAATTTGGCACCACATTGGCATATCAAAATTTGCCATGTGTCATTTGGCCCACAAGATAAAGATAAATTTCCTATTCAAAATTTATGGGTAATTATCTTTATTAAAATAAATAAATAAAATAAAATAAAGATAAATTTTCTATTCAAAATTGGTAGATAATTATATTTTTTAAATAAATTAAATAGAGATAATTATTTATCTTTGTTGATTATTATCTTTATCATAATAGATAAATAGAGATAATTATCTTTAAGAAAAATTTGGGCCAATCAAAAGTCTGCTACATACTTTCAAACATATCAATTCATAGTGGAGCTTATCCTCTGAAATCACTATAAATAGAAAACATCCCCTCTCATTTTCACGACCAAGTTTTAAGGGGTTCAAGCTCTTGAGAAATTCTGTCTCAAGAATTTTTGAAGATTTCTCAAGAGCTTGAAGCATCTTTGAAGAACTTGAAGAACATTCAAAGGGCTTGAAGAACTTGAAGAACAACAAATCTCTAGCCTTGAGCTTGCTAGAGATTTGTTGAGAAGAATGTTCAATCCATCTTCCAATCAAAATCAAGAAGATCTCTTGTTCGAGTTCTTTGAAGTTCTATTGGAATTAAGCTAAAAAACCTCCATAAACCTCAACAAACCCAAATCTTTGAAACTCAACGGATCAAGCCTCTAAAGCCCCAAAGAACTTCAACCTAAGAGCCTTCACGTTTGAAGACTTGAAGAACAATAAATCTCTAATAAGCGCAAAGCTAGAGATTTGTTGAGAAGACCGTTCAATCCATCTTCGAACCAACCAAAGTCAAGAAGATTTTTGTTCGAGTCAAATTCAATGAAGATAGAATTAAAGGGTATTCTTTTGTAAAAGAATCGAAATAGAGATTATACTCATTATACATCAATACAAATTTATATTTGCAAACCTATTTCTTTTCAATTGTTTGATTTTCTACAATTGAGAAAAATTTGTGTTTACATATATATATATATATATATATATATATATATATATGCCAAAGGGGTTGGGATTCTCTCGAATCTGCACTCCATTTCCTTTCTCACAACCACCGAGAGTTATATAGTTGGCTGGTTAGAACAATTTAAATTAAAGTTTGGAATTGAATACGGTCAAGCCACTATGAAAAGCATTCTGGTTTCTCTGCTCTAATAAGGGTACGGTTGAGGTTTAACTTTTTCTTCCTCTTTTAAGAAAGTCGACTGGTTTGTCAATTTTAAATTTTATTCATTCAGAGCATAGCCTTTTACAATGATAATTTTATGTTAAAACTCTAAATACACCCAAACCTCAATAAATTAACAAATGCTACAACTTGAAGAGAAAACAAAAGCTAAGAACGTTCATTTATAAATAAACTAACAAAGTCGGCTAGTGGGGAAAGATTCACGGCACTAGGCTAATTTTCAAGCCACCTAGCTATAACAGTTTATTTTACTAAGCTTCTTAGGGTTTGGACTGTCATGTATCAGTTGGGTCCACTAGTGTGAGTTCTGCACTGTGTGTCTGCACATGGTTCCCTCTAGTGGAGGTCGGCTCTTTCTGCAAATAAGAAGCGGGATAGATCATAGAAATCGAGATGAATTGAAGATTTGTGAAGTAAAACTATATATAATAGTAAAAGAGCTCATTTTAAACTATATCACGCCTCAAATCTAAAAGAGTCCAATGCATGAGAAAAAAGTCCTCCAAAGAAACTGGGATTTTGGGCGTGACAAAAACAAAGAAAAAGTATTACATGAAGCCGTTTTGGACGAATTCAATAATCTTGGGCAAATATTCTAAAGTCGAAAGTGACTCTTTCACTCTTTGAAGGGTTAGTTTTATTAGCCCATGTGCCGACGTTAAAGTCAGACGGTCGAAGTGCCAAATAAAAATATTTTTATAGTGTACTTCCAGCAGCTAGATTGGGAGTTTAAAGGCTGCAAAGTACAAAAACAATGGGGGTTCATCAGAGTTCGGAGGCATGTGGCTGGAAAGCTGAGTCTCACTAAAAATCTTAACGTTTTGCTTGAAACATGAACATTTGTTTTTGGTTGACAAAGAGAATAGTGGGGACTAACACCCAACTTGCCCTCCATATAATTTTTAGTGGTTTTACATTTGTTTTCTTAAAGAATGCCCAATAACATAAATTAAGGTATTCTATGTGAAAAATGATGGTATAAAAATGTCGGAAATAAATCAAAATAATATTACCATGCATAACTTTGATCTTATTTTTTTTTTTTTTTTTTTTTTAAAAAAAATATATATTATATATATATATATATATATATAAAAGAGAATTTGGCCTTAAAAACCAAACAACATAAAAAAAAAAAAATGGGCATCACTTGACGATAAAACACCGGCTCTAACTGCTTTAATAATCATTACTTTATTTATAGAGTGGTGAAACCCTATAATATTGGTGTCCATGAGAATTCTCCTTGGATTTTGTGCTGCTCTGTATTACACTTTCCTTTTTATTTTTTGCTGAATGCTCTGTACTACACTTGGTATTGTTAAGATGTGTATGCTATGCAAATGAACGGTTTGCATGGGACCGTGCAAACTTTTGACAGGGTATCCTAACCTGAGCTATGCATATTCAATCTAGCAATAGGACAGAAAGAATTAAAAATTTCATTTATTATAACTAAAAGAAGTCTCCCACTGATATGGAATTGCTAACTAGGACTCTCATTCCTCTATAAATACACCCACTGATGGAGGGGTTTATGCAACAAATGCTTAGTTGAGTCAAGCTCTAAGAAATTTGCTTGCTTGCTTAGCTGATTCTAAAACCCTAAGCAAGTTACTTGGCTAGCAGCTTTAAACTCAAGGAAACTTCTTTGCTTGCTTGCTCAGCTGATTTTATTAAAACTCCCTCTCCTACTCCAATCTCTCTCAAGTCTCAACCAAAATGGCCCTAAGCAAGTTAATTTCAGCTTTTCTTTTCCTGGTTTTCATTCTCTCCCAACAAATTCAGTCCATTGAGGGAAGGCATTTGCGTGAAGGGAAGAAGAGTATCGAATCCAAAACCATCCAAACTCAAACTAAAATCTATGAAACAGAAACTATCAAACACGACGATCGGTTGCATGGAGATGACAAATCAAACGAAGAGATTACTAGCGTGTCTCCTCCTACACTACCAACTGTCAACGTATCTCAGCCACCTCCTCCTCCAAACCGTGGCGTCGATGACTTCAGACCCACCACTCCCGGTCACAGCCCTGGTGTTGGGCATTCCATTCAAAACTAGGGCTATCAATTTCCTAGCCTTCCTAAATGGCCATGCATATATATATATATATATATATATATGTTCAGATTCCTCGTGGAGTAATTGTGTGTTATTGTCTGTATTTACATGTATTAGTGGCCTTGTTTCCTAGTAGTTTCTGTAAGTCGTAAATGCAAGATGTAGGGTAAAAATTTTCCGCACTAATGGCAAAGAAAAAAAAAAACTTTTCCCTCTATTTATGGAATCAAACTATTATATATGGCATCGAATTTTCATTCATCTTAGAACGAGCGGGTTTGTAACGTTATTGATGTGAATGTGAATACAATAGCACATCATTAAAAAAAACGTGGCACTATGAACTCACCGACCCACATTCATATGACTTTGTAAGTTGATAAATTTTCCCTAAGAAAAACAAGGTTCTACGTGACAAATCATAGATAATTGACTATGAACTCACCGACCCACATTCATATGACTTTTCAAGTTGATAAATTTTCCCTAAGCAAAACTATGTTCTACGTGACCCCATTTAGCTAGGGAGAATCACCAAGCGTACCGCGGGCGTAATTCCTTGCGGAATCACTCTTCCTGAAGCAACTATGTACGTGGTAGTGGAGAAGCACCTACCATGCTTTGTGGAATTACTCTTTGACAGCCGCCATGATCTATCACAGAATTTACACATTTACCAAACATTTTCCACCTTAAAAATCACTTATATCATCTTGGAAGAATAAGATCCTCTCTAACATTTTAACCGTGAAATTTTAAGTAAAATGAAAAGAGTAAATTTCATGGCTAAAATTTTATTTATTAAATCTAAGATGATATATGACGGTTACATCATTAAAATTTTAAATGACACGACATATATTTTTTTAGATTTATAATATTTGTTCTTAATTATAAATTAAGAATCATTTTTCAAAAAGAATATACAAAATATTGTCCCAGAAGAAACCCAAAGATTCCATTTGTTAAAATTTTACCCTTTATAGTAAGGAAAGCCTTGAACTTACTGTAGACTGGCCGTAATCTAAAATGATAATGGTTACTCTTCGTTCATATACTGATTTTTTTGGTTAGACTTTAGATATATATGTCATGTAAAGACCACTACTTGTTTGCCCTTTCTTATTTGTTAGTCTAATTTAGAGTACAGTTTCAACAATTGTGTGTCTATATATATATATATAGTTACAAGCTTATAAATTTAAAAACTTCAAAACAAACGCTTAAAAAGAATTTTTTTTTTTACAAATTGATTTGAATTACTGTACACCTATTTTTGTTAAATCTTCTAATTCAATTTATGGAATGCTGTTATTTTAAAAGTAAATTTTGCCAAGGTCTCTGGCCAGTTTATATGAAATCAAGTGAAGCTACCTAGTCTCTACCAGAGAACGAAGACTCTCTCTCTCTCTCTCTCTCTCTCTCTCTCTCTCTCTCTCTCTCTCATATTATTCTTTACCAAGACACAATAATAACTACCAAACATGCTTTCCTTTACACCTTGCAAAACCTTAATTTCTATTGCATGAAGCAAATTTAAGGTTTCATACATGCATCTAACTCTAGAAGATCCAGTGACACTCGCTATGACATAATCACTTCCATGAGCTAATAGTTCGTAAGCCATCTGGCTTCTTACATCGTCAATTCCTTGTGTGACTTGAAAACTTCGTCTTAATTTTTCAATGAGATATACATCAAAGTATTTTGGAAAGAAAACGTATAGCTTTGGCTAGCTATGGCATTCGTAGTCACAAATAGTAGTATAGGTGCAACAAACCTAGTCGCAGTGAATGATTATAGAAGATCAGTTGGGCCGTTAAGATTCAAAGATACCACGAAGATTCTTTCACTTTCCGCCATTGTCACTATGGCACACCGACCATTGCACGTTCTTTGTTGCATTTTATAAAAATAACTAGTAACCACTAAGGACCCACAAACGTTAATGCTCAATCTCGTGCACTACAGCCTAGCCCAACAGAGAATCAATTTTCCTTTGTTCTTTTTGAGTCTATTGTAGTATTATAAAACATAAAATGATTATCCCTGTATTTTAAATGTCTAGTATTTCGGTGAGAAAAAAGCTTCCCTGGTATGAGGAGCCAACCTCGCAGCAACTTTCTGCGACATTTTCTATTTTCAATTCTATACGAAATGGAGTGCGGTTAAGGAAAAGCATTTTGGGGGGTCACCATCATTGCTTTGATTTGACTTATTCGACTAAAAATTAATACTATTTTGTGACAAAGGGAAGTGGTCGGGCCTCCTTTGAGTTTGGGGCTGTGGTGCGTTTGACTTGACTTTTTTTATTCTTGACCATGATTTCCTAATTAAACAATGGCAACTACACAGTTCGAGAAAGGTACGGATCCATTGACATGAAGGGTTGATGAATCTTTCCTAATCATCCAACTCATTGAAAGGCCTTGCCATGATAATATATTTCATCATCACCCAAAATCTGAAACTTTTAGCAGGTAATTGACTAGTTCATTCTTTTTTTTTTTCTTTTTCTTCAGTTGTGTGTTTTTTTTTTTTTTCTTCGGGTGGTTAAACAAGGTTGAGTGTGAACATAATCATGTACAACTCTTTGCCATTGTACCAATATAGAGGCAGGAAGTGGGCGGTTTGTGATCCTATCGAATAGTCATGTTAATGTAAGCTCTAATGGGGAAATATTCTCTGTTGAGGATAGGAGAAACAATATTTCTTCAATTATACAGACTCTAGATAAAGTTTACAATTTGGATTGGTTCAGTAGTTCTTCCGAAAATCAATATTCTGCGGCTATTGGCTTCAAGTGGACGCTTAATATATCAGGTAATAATACTTTTGAATTCAAGCTAATAGACCGTGAGGGATTTCACAATTCGCTCCAATACCAATGATCTTGGTTTACAATCAAATGTTATAAAAGACTTGTCCCCCTCATCCTTCACCAATTGGTTGTTAGATGGATCGGTAAGGCACACTATCCGACAAGTGGTATCAGAGTCCGGTCATAGGTTCAAGTCGTTGGAGCCGCATTGTGAGGGAGAGATTGTGAGGGATTTCACAATTCGCTCAAATACCAATGGACTTGGTCTGCGATCGAATGCTATAAAAGATTTGTGCCCCCTCATCCTTCACCAATTGGTCGTTAGATGGATCGGTAAGACGTACGGTCCAACATAGACGATTCTCTTGTAGTAATCACCGATTTCTGTTATTAATTATTTATGTTGAATGTGAAACCATAAGCGGCCATCATTCCACACTTAAGTCGTTACAAATCATAGATACGTGCAAGTATTTGTAGCCATTGGTCCAAACATCATAACAGCCACAGGATTTCTCATGTTAGTTATCTTGTTGATTTATAACAGTTTCTCGTTCCCTAATGTTAAATATGTATTCTATGAAGCCTTATCTACTGCTCCCATGACCTTTTGGGGAAATATCATTTCTCAGTCCAACAGTTTTAATCAATCATTTCTGTATATCTCAAAATTCTCAATCATTCAACTGTCTGATTGGATATATGAACCTACTTCGTAGTGGAATACCCAAAATTATTTTTTGAACCAACTTTCCACTTGAACATAGTGAACTAAGTAGTTGTAGATGGAGTAGGTGAACATGTGAATCTATATGTATCATCAGATTGATTCTCTACAATTCTGGCTATAGTAATATTTTGTGATTATCGAATTTTTACTAGCAAACTTCTTCTAGTATAATATATGATGGTTTTTAGACCCCTTAAAAACACAATTGGATTAACCTAGGTAATTAGCCAAGTTGTTACTTAGTCCAAATTCCAAATCTAGGTTATCACAATCAAACAATCATATCATGCATAGCAGTGAAAAATAAAAAACACAAAGATATGATCACCCAGGAAACCAAACCGGTAAAAACCTGGGGAGGATTTAACCTAACTATCCTCAAGGTAAACCTGAATCCACTATCTTGAAAGAATCGAAGTTCATACAATAAGACTTACAAGCCTCCACGCTCGACTTCTTATTGCTACTCACCAGTAGAACTTATTAACACAACCACGTGCAAGCTCCGAATCCACGGATTCCTTCTTTCTTGGATTCACCACCAGATACAAGCACACCCACTTGTGTTTCTTTAAGTTTCAATGGTAGTAACTGAGTTGATCATTAAGGTGTAGATAATATCTACTCCTTAAAAACCTTAAGTTTATGTAAAGGAAAGCTCCTCTAGATCTCACAAGAGATTTACACAAACAGCAATATGAGTAACACTAAAACGTGGATAGGGTTTGCCTTTTATACTTAGGACAAATTAGAAAACCCTAAACGTTTTAAACAAACTAAGGCTGAGTTGGAAATCTGCAAAAAAATGCATTCTGCCCGAGATTCGATTGATCGAGCCAGGCCGAAATGCACAGTAACTTCTGCATTAGCTTGATTCTAACTTTACATAAAAGATACAACTTTAAGCAAGTCTAAACACTACTAAACATATTGTTTTGATCATGGTTTGCCAACAATACACATTAGAGTTCTAAATACATAAAAACCTAAATCTTTAGAACCTAACAATATATATAAGAATGCATAGTTTCATGGTGACTATAGTGGAAGAGGGGAAATTTCTTGTTTGTTAAAATTAAAGGAGAAACAGAAAAATATAGAGAGAATTGTAGTAAGCATAAGCAATGAGAGAAAGAAAGAGAGAACACAAAAGGTTATGTGATTTGGCTTGATGGTCTATGTTCATGGGTAAAGCCCTTGACAGTTACATATTTGATATTAGCACTCTATGTTGTACAATGAACTCTAGTAGGGTATATATACAAACTATAATAACTAGGGTTAGTGCATGTGAACTTATTGCATAATCGAGTCTCTTGTGCCAATACATAAATTAATATAAACCCAATATCTATCTTTTAATCGGGTCAGGTCAGAGCGTTGGATTTGAGTCACATTGATGAATCAGATCAAGCTAGATTCAATCCTAAAGAGACACTACAATGTGGTAGTTGTTTTATAGATGACGTAGCATGATGATGTCATGCTACCATAAGGGTTGATGTGGTAGTTGTAATAACTTAAGAAAAAAACACTAACCACATCTACGTTATACTTCAAAATGACTAGTTTAGTCGCAATTGAAGTTTTTTATAATTGTTAGTAAAATTAATTAAATCATTTATCTCACATTTTGTGTTCCACTATATACTTTACCAATTATGGTGTATCATATGGATAATTTTTCTTTTTCATGTTAAACTTTGATTATTTTATGAGAAAATTCAAGTGAATATATACATGACACACTATAATTGGTGGAGTATAAAGTGGAACACAAAAAGTGGGATGTAAAATTAGTACTCTATGCATGCATGTGAAGGTATTAAATGGAACACACAAGTTACATGTATGTACATACACCCAAAGTGGTCTCTCTCTCTTTCTCTCTCTCTCTCTCTCATGATCTTGAACTCATAGCTGGTTAGTTAATTTAGGCTGATATAACTTCAAAGTACAAGCCTTCAATAAACTCCACGGTGCTGATTACTAATCTCTCTCTCTCTCTCTCTCATGATATTGAACTCATAGCTGGTTAGTTAATTTAGGCTGATATAACTTCAAAGTACAAGCCTTCAATAAACTCCACGGTGCTGATTACTAATCTGAAGAGGAAATGGAAGTGACTATAGCCAAGGCTTTAGAATACTTCAATAGCGCACTCGGCACACCATTCTGTACAATGAGGATCTTATCATAAACCGCACTGTAAGGACTTTTTCATAAGATCTAAGAGAATTCTATTTCACTAGAAACCACACAATTCGTTCATCTCATAATTTCTAAAATATGCTACATAATACCAATACCATAAACCTATAAATATTTCTCTATTACATGCTCAGTGTAAAGATGTCTGTAATTATGCCTCTTCTAGTTCTAGGTGGTCCTTATTCCCCATGTTTCTTGCAGAAAATAAAAGATGTTCAAGAAGTTTATAAAGCCTCCACAGATGGTATTGACAAGCCGGAAAATTAAAATACACAAAGGGCCATTGTTGGACCACATTATGAACTGGGAAGATGTTAACAAGACACTTACAGCAACAGCTTATGAAATCTTTTTCCATGCAGATTACTAAAAAAAAGTCCGCTAACTAATTTTGGAATGGTTGAAAAGGTTTGGCTGTCACACTAGACACCATGTACATGTGAACTAATCAGTTTGAATGATAAGCAATTGTTTAAAAAGTGCAAGTAGCTCTGCGTTTTCTGGTTTGTGTTTGTTTGTGTAAGTCTAGTCACTAGTGTTATTGCTTGGTGGTTACATATTATGGTAAATGTTGTCATAGTTCAACTGGGTGTTTACTGGACCATAGACAGGAGCTATAACCGTTTATGTTTTGGAGTTCATAAAATTTGTTTTATGTTTGGGGCTTTACAAAAGAAATTTGACATGGGTCCAAGGACCAGACCTAGAATTTTTTTCAGGAGAGTCTAGGGCTGTAAATGAACCAAGTCATTCATAAATAGATCAGGCTTGATTTGATAAAAAGTTCGTTCATATTTATTTGTTTATAAACAAGTCAAGCTTAAGCTTTAGTTTTAAGCTTGTTTAATAAACGAGCCGAGCCCATGTAAAAAATATTGTTCATGAACAAGCTTGTGAACACCAAAACTCGATACAAAAGTAACAAAACAAGTTGAGTTTAAGCTTATTTATGAGTTTGGTAATAAAAATGATATGAGCTTGACAAGTAAACTCATATCTTTCTAAAATTTTAATTAATTATAAGTTGAGACTACTCATCCAAACGAAATAGGCTAGATAATAAACTTGATACAGGCTTGATAATATACTTATGTTGGATCTCAAGTTCAAAAGCATGATATTGAGTTTGAGTTTGGGCTTGATATCGAGCTCGAGCTTGGCTTGACTAATGAATCAAGTCAAACCAAGCCGAGTTCAAGCTTTTATACTTTATAACGAGCTCAAGCTTAAACATTATTTGTAGGCTTGTATCAAGCTTAAGCCAAGCTTGAACATTCACTACTCAACAAACCTCGGCTCGTTTACAGCCCTACAGGAGACCAACCTAAATATATCAAAAATATTTTTAATCCAAATTATATAAGGGACAAGATCAAATTACATTTGGTGTAACTTTAAAGTAGTATTACATTCTCTAATAACTTTTTCTTGAATTAATATTTTGCATGATCTTACCGTTGGATATTATATGCATGATGTTCTTACCACCCATGCTGAATTTTGTGTCACATATGTTATTTACCATTAGATTTAAAAACTAATCTTTTATTTATAATTTTGAAATATAGAAGTGTAGAATTTAAACATTTGATAAATGACAAAATTATAGATTATTTCTAATCATTTTGAAATATTTCAAATATGTAGGGTATAAGAAGAATGTTCTAAATGTGGATTTGTGAACATTTCATCCAATAAATTTGTAAATTGTGAAATATATTTTAAATCATATTGATCACAATTATTATTGTTTTAACATTTTAGATCATCGTAAAAAAATAGATAAAGATTTTTTGTTAAATAATTTAGACATTACACCGAGTATACTATTATTTTTTGTAATTTAGAAACATATAAAAGAACTAATCCTTTTAAAATAATTTAAAAAATAAATGTTACCTTACATGGCCAATTATATACAATTTTGTCCAAGAAGAACGAGAACTCGAACTCAACAGAGCCTAAAAGAACTAATCCTCTAGTTTTGTCCAAGAAGTAGAATAGTCGCTTGGTGAAATTTAGTTCATAACTTCATATAAGACTGTCACCATCTTCTCCATAAAGAACGAGAACTCAGCAGAGCCTCAAAGTGAGTCGACTCCTCTTGAAGATTGAGAACCTGAAGGTTGAGAACGAAACTAGGGGAGTTAAAGATGAAACTCGAGGATAATAGAGACCAAATTAAGCGAGAAGAAAATGAAGCCAATTGAGGTCAAAATCTCATTATTGAAGAAAACAACGTTGGATTGCAATGTAGAGGACTTGATTCTAGAACGAGCTATCATCTTCACACAGGTGCTAGGGCTTAATGAAGGAGTTCATGAAATCAAATCTCAAACAAAACTTTAAAAAGCAACCAAGTGTGCAGATAATGCCTTGTTTAACTTCAAGAGCCAGAAACTTGATGAATCTAATTCAAAGAGGAAGTAGAAAATGAGAGGTTGAGGCACTCAAGTGTCTATTTGAGAATAACTTATTTAGATATTTTTTGAAATTTTTTTGCTGAAAATGTATTAAAGTATACTTGTATCTTGAAAAAAATATGAAAAAGTGAAAAAATGCAGGAAAAAATAAGGTTTTAAAAAACTATATATAAAAGCAAAAAGATAAAAGCAAAAATTTAAAAGCTAATACTAAAAGCTTGTGCCAAACACACAAGTGTAACTCAAAGGATCTTAGCAAGTCCGTTCTCTCCATTTTAAGATACCGACCTCCCATCTCTCCATTCTATTGTTAGAGTGGTTCGAAGATTGAACTATAGCATAGGTTCATTAAAGTGTGGCTTTCCAAACTGTTTTCTCTATAGTTTTTTCATTTTTTAAAAATCATAAACTGTGAACAACCTTTTAGTTGTTTTCAATTTTCTTTGCATTTTTAGATCTGGATTTTTTTTTTTTTTTTTTTTTTTTTGGTTAAAAAAAATTTCTTACCTTAAAAAGAGAAAATTGTATTTATGAACCAAAAATTGGAGAAAAAACAGTTATTTATAATATGGGTTTATTGTAATAATAAAAAATGCTACTAAGATTTATCATGATGAAGTTTTCCATGAACAAACAAAGAATATTGAGATTGATTGTCATTTCATTCATCATTATACTTTTCATGGACTTCTCCTCCTTGACTCTATCTCTTCCATAGATCAATTCATTGGTATCCTCATCAAGTCTCTCTCCCCTTATCATCTGTGTACTTGTTGAGATTTGCTATTGAAAAGTTTTGTTAGAGTAATAAATTTAGCACTCAGGAAAGAAAAGTATTTTCCAACCTAAATACATTGTAATAAATCTCATTACATTGAAAGAATCCTCACTTTCATATTGTGGGATTTTTTTGGCTATGCACTCGGTATTGGGATTTGATTTCATATTGTGGTGTTGCTGGGTGTTGGGTGTTGCTGGGTATATTGTGTTTGGAAAATAAGAAAGTGCAAGAATTCTAAAGAAAATAAAAGAAAGTGAGGATTCTTTTAAAAATTCATTTTCTTTATTTTTTTCTTTTAATTAATCTTTTCATATTTTTTTTGTCTGACATGGATTTCTTTTATTATTAAAATGCTGATGTGGCTTTTATAATATTTAATTAATTGATTTTATTTTATTATGTTAGCCACATGTGCGCCAACAAGCCAGACCGTTTGCCACGTAAGCATCCTTTAGTGAGTTAACGGTAGGGACTAAATTGACTACAAGTTGAAAGTAACATGGACCAAATTGACTGCTACTAAAATGTAGGAACCAAATTGACTGCTCAAGAAAAGTGCAATCTGCAGGTCTTGATAGTTCCTTGACAGAAACTCGATTTGTCAAGATTCATTAAAACTCGACACATGTCTCAATCTATCGAGCTTACGGGATTCAAACTATAGCCAGTAACATTTTTATTCTAAAAGGCTATTTGTTTATGGGTTTGTATAATTCTTATTGGACTAAGAAAGCTCAAGGTTTGTGTAAATCTATTTGGAATAGGATAGCCCATTAAGCTCTTATTTAAAGGAGGTAGAAAAAGAAAAACCCAACCCTAGGGAGCTTCATAAGTTTTTTTGAAACCCTAGCCTCCTCCTACAGAAGAAAGAGTTCTTGCTGTGTTTCTTGTACGCCTTTGGATTCTGTACCTAACTAAAGTCTCTTGCACCAATATTGAAGATCTTATTGGTGTTTCTATGTGAAGCTGCTGCAAATCAACTACAACAATCAAAGGGTTGTTGTGGAGTTAGTCACGTACTGGGATTCATGCAAAGGAGTAAGCCGCGTACTAGGATCCATGCATCGATTGGTTAGTCACGTACTGGGAGCCATGCATTGAAAATGAGAGATTGTCACTACAGAACAAGTTCAATTGTGTATTGGGGTAAGAGTTCAACTGTAGGTTGGTATAAGGTATTGTGATTCATTTACTTGTAACTACTATTGTGATAATAGTGGATTATCGGGAGTGATGATCTTAAATTCACTCAGTGGGGTTTTTGTCATGTAAGTTTTCTCCATCTGTCAACTTTATTTTCCACTGCATATTAATTTAGTTGGTGATTTTTTTGTGCTACCACGTGTTTTGCATGTTAATTGGATTAATTAATTAACTTGGCTAATTAATCAATTAATTTATCACAATAGATCAATACGTTTTTGGCCTATCAAGTCTTACACTTCTGTCCAAACTCAAACTTTTTTAGATTTATTACACTGTGTTTGAGAGGAGATGTTAGCTATACACTTGAGCCCATTATGCCTAAACATGTCGTAAAGCCAACCTATTCTTACAGGTCATGTATCTTAGTCTTGATAAGATTTTTTTTTTTGGTTAATAGACGTTATATTCAACAAAGAAGAAAATTACATACTGGCCACAGAGGCCAAAGTATTGGCTACCTGCCTATAACAGTACAGTCCATTTCTATCAAATACAATATATTTATCTAAAATTTATTTCACTACCTTTTCACATATCCCAAGAGTGGAATTTGTATCCCCAAGTTTTTGCTTCTCATTGCATTTGGGGTTAGGAATAGTTTATAATAATACCTCAATATTACAAGATTTGGTAGATGCACTATACCATCCAAAAAATCAGAAAACATTGGGCCGGCCTAAAGATAAATATTCCTTACATATATATACAGCACAAGACAACTGACAACCAAAAAGAAAAGCACAACTACAGAAGATAATTACTAAAGAATCCCCAAAAATTGGTTTCTCTCGAATCTATACTCCTTTTCCTTTCTCACAAACATCGGGAGTACTTATATAGTTGGCTGGTTAGAATTTAAATTAAGGTTGGAATTGAAATACGGTCAAGCTAGCGGTCAAGCCACTATGAAAATCTTTCTGGTTTCTCTGCTCTAAGTGCACGGTTGAGGTTTAACGTTTTCTTCCTCTTTTAAGAAAGTTGGCTGGTCTCGCAATTTTAAGGTACAACTTTTAGAATAAGGATACAATTTTTTTTTTCGGATTATTTTTTCCACAATTTTTTTTTTAGAGAATTTCAATCAGACTAAGACACCAATCAATTTTTGGTGTAGGCGGAAATCGAATCCTAAATTTCTTATTCAATTATCAGAAACTTTACTGGTTGAACTAATTGGAACCCACTTTTTCCACAATTGTTGATATCATTTAATATGACATAATCAAAATAATATTAATTAGTGATGAGCTATGATGAAAATAATGTTGCTCCAATCACAATATACCAATTTGTAACAAATTGTGAAAAAGATGATGTCCCTAGCATTACTTGAAATTTTATTAACAAAAGTACCACATACTTGGGGAACCTTTTTGAAAGGAATAAATACGAAATTCTTTGATCTATAAGATGCAAAAACAGAGAAAAAATATGCACAAAAAAAATCACACAAGACAGTATTTATATAGTTCGGTAATTTGCTTACGTCTACAGAGTTGCAAGGATTTCACTATTCACAAGGAAAAAAAATATAGGATGCGATAATACAATTTTCTCTCTAAAAAATAACACAAAACCGAATCAAATACAATTACACTCCACAAAGCCCAACACTTTTTAGATTTCATTAGCTAAGACCCTAATGTTTATTCCTAGCTAGGTACCGCAAACTTTAATACTAATTAATCTATGGTGAGTGTAACTCATTATAATGAGTTTAGAAGAAATAAATATAGACAAATAAATCAAAAATCACACTCAACATCCATGGACGGTGTCTAAGTGAAATTTCACTATTAAAAAAAAAAGCAATAACCCAAAAAGGACTTTCACAAAATCCAAATTCTAAATACACCCCAAAAACTCTATTAATTAACAAATGCTACAACTTGAAGAGAAAACAAAATACAAGAACGTTAATATATAAACTAAAAAGTCGGCTACTGGCTAGTGGGGAAAGATTTAAGTTAATATTCAAGCCATTAGCCACCTACAACAGTTTATTTTACTAAGCTTCTCAGGATTTGGCTTTTGTATAGTACATATATAGGAATTGTTTTAGACTGTGGTGTATCAGTCGGGTCCCAATAGTGTGAGTTCTGCACTTTGTGTCTGCACATGCTTCCCTCTTGTGAAAGGAGGCTCTTTCTAAAACCTAACAAATAGGTGGTGGGATAGATATCATAGAAATCCTGGTGAATATTGAAGATTTGTGAAGTAAAACTTTATATATACAAGAGTAATAGCTCAAGTAAAAATATACGCATAAGGTAAAAAATATATATATATATATTAATATTACATGAAAATCAAGATATAATTACCACACCATTTTGGACGAATATTCAATAATCTTGGGTAAATATTCCAAGGTCGAAATTGACTCTTCCACTCTTTGTAGGGTTAGTTGTATTAAGCCATGTGCCGACTCATGTGATCGAAGAGTCAAAGAAAGTCCAGCCGCTAGATTGGGAATTAAAAGTCTGCAAAGTACAAAAATATATAATGGGGTTCATCAGAGTTCGGAGGCATGTATGTGGCTGGAAAGCTGACCTTGTCTCGCTAAAAATCTTAACATCTTGAGTGAAGCACGCACATTTTTTGTTTAAAACGAGAATAGTGGGGTCTAACACCCAACTTGCCATCCACAAAAGTTTTAGTGATTATATATGGGTTTTGTCAAGGAATATACTAAGAGCATAAATTAAGGTGTTTTATGTGAGAAATGATGGTATAAATATGTAGAAAATAAGATGAATTAATATTACCATGCAAAACTTTGATCTTATTAATAAACAAGACTTCAAAACAATTTTTGCACACACCAGGTTATAAATATTGCATTTTTTTTTTATTCTTCTTTTTTTTAATAAATTTTTTGATCAGTGTAAATAAGAGAATTTGACCTAAACAAATCACCTTAAAAAGGATGCGTGACACTTGACTATACAAATACCGGCTCAACTGCTTTAACAATCATTACCTTATTTATAAAGTAGAGAAATTAAACCCTATAATATTGGTATCCATGAGAATTATCCTTGGATGTTCTGCTAGCTCTGTACTACACTTGTATTGTTAAAATGAGTGCAAATGAACGGTTTGCATGGGGCCATGCACACTTTTGACAGGGCATCCTAACCTAAGGTATGCAATATACAATCTAGCCATATGAGAGAAAGATTTGAAATTTATATTAATTATAACTTAAAAAACGTTTCCCACTGGTATGGAATTCCAACATGTAGTGGCAGCTCCAGGAATTTTGTTTAGGGGGGTCATTAAAAATTTTTAATAAAAAAGAACTTGAATATATTGAATTATCAATAAAATAAAATTAATACATGAAGTTTTATAATTTTCTTCTACAAGTTTTCAAATTTTAAATTGTTATATGATAGTTCATTATGAGTATCTCTGCCCAATGTGGGTAGCTATGACTATAAAGCTATGACTGTTTTATTTTGTTAAGTCTATCTAACATTTTTATTTTTATGCAGTTGTTATTATCTATTTGTTATTTTTTTTATAAAATATTTTAAACTAAATAACTAAACTAAACTCATTAGCTTTGTATTAATTATTGAGTCACACAACCACACTCCTTCATATATAAACTTATACACTTTATGTCTACTTAACGAGCCAAATGCTTGGATAATCACTAACTTTACAATTTTTTTCTTAAATTTCACTAATTTTATATAAAAAAAAAAAGTTATTATAACATGATAACAATACACACATATGTAACAAATCATCTCTATTTCCTAATTATTAAATTATATAAATTTATATTGTACACACATATGTCCACACACATCATAATTCACACAAATAGCATTATAACAAAAAGTAATACACGCTATCAATATTAGACATACTCACACACATTATATAAATTTATAAAAAAGAGTGATACTTACAATTCATAAACACTTACTCTTTATTCTTAGAGTTAGAAATACTTGTAATAAAGATATGCAAAATTTAAGTCAGGATGTGTAAAAATATTTTTAAAAATAAATTAAAGTATTAAACTAACAAAAATAAATAATTATTTTATATATATACTTTTTTTTTTTTTTTGGAAGTCAGGGAATTCATTTAAACCCCTTGAATATAGAATAGTGCCGCCCCTTCCAACA